>NW_024096549.1:0-600000 GCF_016545835.1 Crotalus tigris
GGACCCTTTGGAGCAAAGGGAAGGGCACGAGCTGCTGCCCATCTCCACTGAGGGAGCCACAAATGGCCCATCCCAGGGTTCCGCGAGAGCTCCGAACAGGAATTCCATGAGCTTACCTAACTACCAGGCATCCACGCCTACTCCAGCCAGGGAGTCACCCCGGGGGCATACTCACTTTCCACACACATCACACAGCACTCCAGTCAAGGAGGATACCCGGGGGCATCCCAACAAATCATTCCCCGCAAGAGAGCTGGCACACAATCCCCAAGGTTGGAGGACCTGACCCAAATCACTACAGGGGTAAACATACACAGAGTTAGTCGAGGAACAAGTCCCTTACAACAACCCTAGATTCACACAAAATCAGGGAAAACACCTGAGTTTTGGGAAAGGACAGACACCCACACGAGCCACGAAAACAGAATGGGGTTCGGGGAATGGAACAGCTCCTGACAGGTCTAGGACTTGACATAGGAGTTCTACAGAGGACGGCCCACAGCGGTATCACTTCAAGGGGCCTGAGCAGTCTAACAGCTAGGTAGGTCAACCAGGTCACAAAGTAACAGAAGCCCTGGCCTGACGAGCCCGGTGGGCAAGCAAGCAGGCCAGGCATCGGGGCACAGTCCTTGGAAGACACCAGGGCACAATAGAGAGAACAGGCTCACGCCTCCTCCAGTCAGGGGAATTATGCCAGTAATCCAGAGCTAAGAAGGTCACAGAGAGCAAAGAAATCTCCCAAGTACCTAGAAGACTACATAACATTGCTGGCAAAGCAAAAGCCAGTAAACAGTGGGAACATTGGGGAGCAAAATGTCGTATAAAATAAATGTTGTATGTGGGTAGTAGTTTTAGCCCGGGGGAAAGGGGTGTTATGTCCCGAGCCTTTGCAAACGGCTCGGGCGTTTGCAGGCAGTCCCGGGCAGGTGCAAAGCTGCCCAGGACCAGACAGGCTGTCGCCAGCGCCGTGCGCATGCGCGGGTGCTGGCGCGGGAAAAGTAACCCATTTACCCGGGAGTTGCCTATATAAGAGGCTGCGAGGCGTTTGGGCGAGGCTGAAGCCATCTTCCTGTAAGCTGAACGCTGAATAAAAGAAACTGAGAACTCCAGCTGCTTCTCGTGTCTGTTTTCCCGCCAAGGACGCAACAGACAGGGTCTGGGATCTGGCAGGGTGAGAGCTGTGAACCATAAACACAAAGCTTTGCTGTGTCCCTGCATAATAGATACAATGCCCTTGCTGACCTTAATAGGGACATTAAGGAGACAGGTCAAGGTAGTTGTGATGATAACTCAAATAAGCAGGGGATCGTTGTCCGAGATGAAGAACTTGTTTTTGACAGGGAGAAGTACTAATCAGGTTGTTCGTCCATCGATTTCGATGAAGACCTTGACATCTTGTGGGTTATGGGCCATCAATGATGTGTCCGTAGGTGGCTAATAAGACCGATGTTAGCACGGAATATTCTGCCACATACTGAACAAAGAAATGTAGACACTGTTACTTCACCATTTACAGCTCTGGCTGTAAATTATTATGGATCATCGCACAGTCAGCCAGATGTTCAGACTGGATTTGGCATAGGCAGATGTGGATGTTTGATATTATTACAGATATCGTTGCAGGATGGAAGCAGTTTCTAGTAAGGCCGCCTTTTGCAATTGACTAATGGCAAATTTGTCAATGCCAATGGTATTCAAGTGGTGCTCCAGTTGTTTTGGGATTGCACTCAAGGTGCCTATTACTATTGGTACTACCCTTGCTTGCTTTTGTCACAGTCTTTCTATTTCTATTTGTAGGTCTTTCTATTTTCTTCTCTAATTCTTTCTTGTCTAAATCCGGGGTGTTATGTTGCAGGTGCTTGTCTGTTTGAATTCTGAAGTCCCAGAGCAGTTTAATTTTATCATTTTCTATGACTTTCTCTATTTTATGATCCCACCAGTTCTTGCTTACAGGCAAATGATATTTCTTGCAGATCTGCTTGTAGTCAGTCTGTGCGATCTTCTTGCAGCAGCTTACCAGGTAGTCCACTGTTTCTTCAGCTTCGTTGCATAGGCGGCATTTACTGTCTGTTGCTGTCTTCTCAATTTTGACTTTATATGCATTTGTCCTTAAGGCTTGGTCTTGTGCAGCCAGAATTAGTCCCTCGGTCTCTTTCTTCAATTTTCCTGCTCTTAGCCATTGCCAGGTCTTTTTATTATCTGCTTTCCCAGCTATTTTTTTTAATGTATTGGCCATGTAGTGCTTTGTCTTCCCATGCCTCTATTCTGTTCTTCATTTGGTCTTTCTTGTAGGCCAGTTTGGTCTCTCCAGTAGTCAGTAAGCCTTCCTGATGTACTAATTTCAGTGCATCTTCATCATTGTTCTTCAGATATTCTTCCAAAGCCATTTTTTCTTCTTCAACCATCTGATGTACTTGTAGCATTCCACGCCCACCTATTTGCCTTGGTAGATAAAGTCTGTCAATGTCACTGCATGGATGAAGGGCATGATTCATTGTCATTATTTTTCTGGTCTTCCTATCCATTGCTTTTAGTTCTGCTTGAGTCCAGTCCACTATTCCAGCTGTGTACCTAATGACTGGAATTGCCCAGGTATTGATTGCCTTTATGGTATTTCCTCCATTGAGTTTGGACTTTAAGATCTTCTTCACTCTCTTGATGTATTCACCTCTAATCTTTTTCTTGACAGTGTGTCAGCTTGAAGGATACCCAAGTATTTGTAGTACTCTTCCTCATCCAGACTCTTAATGTTATTTTCGTGGGGCATCTTGATTCCTTCAGTTTTTACTATTTTTCCTTGTTTGATAGTAAGTGTGGCACATTTGTTCAAGCCAAACTCCATTGCAATATCTTGGCTATATATACGGACAGTGTTGAGCAGTGATTCTATTTCAGATGATGTTTTTCCATACAGCTTCAGATCATCCATGTAAAGGAGGTGGGATAATCTGGCAGATGTTTTTGATGTTTGATAGCCATGTCCTGAGTTATTCAGTATTGTTGACAGAGGAAACAGTGCAATAACAAATAGTAATGGTGATAATGAATCTCCTTGCAATATTCCTCTCTTGATATTAACCTCTCCCAGCCTCTCACCATTGATCTGCAACTGTGTCTTCCATTGTGCCATCGATCCTTGCACAAATTTTCTGATGTTTCTACTGACTCCTGTTATTTCTAGGCACTTTATTATCCAATCATGTGGCAGAGAGTCAAATGCCTTTTTGTAGTCAATCCATGCCACATTCAGGTTGGTCTTCCTTCTCTTGCAGTTTTCCAAGATCATTTTGTCTATTAGGAATTGATCTTTTGTTCCTCTGCTATTGGGGCGGTTTCCTTTCTGCTCAGGTAGAAAGAGATTGTTTTCAACTAGATGCTGTTGTACTGCATCAGCTACCACACCAGTTAGTAATTTGAAAGTTGTTGGTAAACAGGTAATTGGCCTGTAGTTGCCTGGTGTTGCCCCTTTTGCTGGATTTTTCATTATTAGGTAGGTTTTCCCAGTTGTTAGCCACTTTTCAATTTCTCCTCCTTGTAGTATATTGTTGAACTGCTTGGCAATGAGTGGGTGTATAACAGTTAGATGTTTCAACCAAGACCCATGCAGTTCATCTTCACCTGGTGCTGACCAATTTTTGATTTTCCTTGCTCTTTTTTCTACCATTTTTGTTGTTATTACTAGTTCTTTCATTTCAACTTCTGTTTTATTTGCATCCACCTTTTTTAACCAAGCCACATTGTTGTATTTCTTTGGATTGTCCCATATATGCTTCCAGAACTGCACTGTTTCTTCCTTGTCAGGTACTGACTGATTCATTGCAATTTCTCCATTGATGGTAGAAATGTTTCTGATTGGGTTGAAATTGGAGGTTCTGCCTATAGTTTGCAATTCGAATTTCATATCTACTGATTTTCCTGGCTATAGCTGTTATTTGTTGCTTTATTATTTCCAGTGCTTCCCTGATCTTCCTTGTTTCTAAGTGGTATTTCTTGATTAGGTATTCTTTGGACTTCTTGTTCTTCAGCTTCTTTTCTTTCATCTATTCTAGCTTGCTTGCATGTGATCTTAACTTGCTGATCTTATTTTCTAATCTAACCTTCCATTTTTGTGGTGCACTGTTTGTTTGTTTGTTTTTCTTCTTTGTCGATTTTGCAGCCCAGATATTCAGTTATAACTGCAGCTGTGCTGTACATTAGTTGGTTTGTTTCTTGCAATGAATGATGCTTATACTTGATATTGTAGTATTTGCATCTTTTAATGCTTGTGCTAGCTGTTTCTTTGGAACAAGCTTCAATGCAGGCAGCCTTATTCTGTTGTTTTTGTGCTGTTCTAGATGCTCAGTTATTCTTTGTTTCAATTCTTTTATTTCTTTAGTTAGAGGGTTTTGTTCTTCCTGGGGAAGAGTTGCCTGATTTCCAAATGAGAACCGTTGTATATCTCTGCTGGATTCCTTCACTACCAATTCCCCCTGGTTTGCCTCTACATTCTGAATTACTTCTGGCAAGGCTTTGATTTCTTTGCCCTGGGTAAACCTTTGCAGTTCATCCAATTCTGTTTCTGTGAATACTTTATTTCGTATTATAAATCGGTGTTGATATGCTAGTCTCTGTTCTGTTATTTATGATTCTGGATGTTGTTCTTTCCAGAACTGGTGCATTTGTTTTAAATATCCTCTTCATGTTGTAGTAACAGATCATTATTTCTTTCTTTTCAATCACTGTGTATCTGCGACGGGTAAACACCTTTTCTTCCAGTAAGTTCTGCAGCTGCTGGCCCTGGTTGCTCAGCCAACAGTCCTGAGTCCTGTAACCCATTTTTCACCAGATATCCAGGAACTCAAATATCTAGTGTGGACCTTGTTAACCCGGGTGACATCCTAGCTGGTATGGCATTCTGAAATTTATGTCTCACCATATTTTTTATGGGAGAGACACTCTTTATCTGACTCCTCTGATGAGACCTGTCCAGTATAGTTGAACCTCTGGCATAGCTCTCATCTTCCTCAGATTACACAAGCCCTACAACCACGTCAAGGTAGTGCCTCACTGGGGGATGATGATGATGATGATGATGATGATGATGATGATGATGATGATTATTATTATTATTATTACTATTATGAAATTTAAGTCGTATCACATTCTGATATGGATGTGCTACTGACTACAATGCTTTTCAGCAGATTTCATCTCACAAGTCATACCTTTAACAACTTTTTATACATAGCCAAAAGCCTTCATGTACTGAAGTCTATGTCTGGAAAACTAGCATGATATTAAAGCACTGGACAAGAACCAAGAAGATCCAAGTTCAAATCCTCCCATAAACCTGGAGCCTCGCTAGGTGATTTTGGAACAGCTGTCTTCGTTTTTTACAGCTAGAGGGAATGCTGTATATGTTATCTCAAACTCCTGAAGAAAATTGGTTATTAATCAAGTAAATATTTAATAAATGCCAAGGGGCAATTCTGAAAAAACAAATTGTCAGAAAGATCATTAAAAAAGTAAAATCTCAGCAAGATGGGTGGCATAGAACCTTAATAATAAATATAAGCTGCTATATAATTTATTGAGAGTAAGTTTAGTTTAGTGGTCAAAGCACCAGGATAGAAACTAGGAGACCATGAATTCTAGTTCCACCATAGGCACAAAGCCACTTTGGGCCAGTCACTCTCTCTCAGCCCTAGATAGCAGGCAATTGTAAACCACTTCCAAAATCTTGTCAAGAATTGAAGTGGTTGCCAGGAGTCAACACTGACTCAAAGGGCCTTGTCCCCATCAAACAAACAAACAAACAGGATTATTAACCAAGTGAGCATTTTGCACACTTTTGAAAAGAAGGTCACAGCTGAGGCTTTGGTTATTTTTCTTGGTTATGTTAGTAATCAGGATAGACTGGAGAAACAACTAAATATATTTACAGTTCTCTGAGATGGAAGAAGCATTTTTACTGTTCTATGCTCTGATAAACAAGCTGAGAAGAAAGGCTTGCTCCTCAAGCCAAATTGGAACCGCCAGAGAGAGAGGCTTCCCAGGTTGATTACTTTAGTTTACTGAGCTAGAACCAAACCATCACAGCCCTGGACTTTCCACACTTGACAGGCACCACAAAGTTTTCCAAATCAGTTTGTAAAGGAATGACAGCTGCCAGTTGAGTTACATATTGCTGGCAGGAGGCAAGGGGGAAGGTGTGAAAAAAAGAAAAGAACCACATTTTGGTTCTTACTAAATCAGCAAAGACATTTCTGAATGAAATATTTTCATATGACTCTGCATCTTCTCACAAAATTATTCCTGAAAGGTGATAATGATGCAAACTTTGCCACTAAATGGGCATGAGATGGGCAACATATAAATTTAATAAAGTAAGTAAATCTAAGTATTCCACTCAAAAATACCCCCCCCTAAAAAAAAACCCAATAAGCTGAAGAAATGCATGTTGATTTCTAAAACATAGTATAGTTGTAGTAATAAAAGTTGACTCATAGCATTATTTATCTTTAGGAAGATCAGAAGTCACCTGGTGGGATACAAGATATTGTAGACAGTTTACTAGAATGCCATAGATATATAGTTGCTACTCATTTGTTTCATGGAATACAGTATAACTCATTTCTTGCTGAGATCAAGATATCCTGAGGCAAATGCTTCTGCTTCAGAACTGCCATTTATCAAACCACAATCTATCATTTCTGGGAAACTGGGATTTGTTTTTTTCTGATTTAGTATATTATCTGTAATTGTGTAAGTACCTGTGTCAGACCTAATAACAAAATGAAACATCTATGCTCTCCATTCCATATTATGTTCTTTATAGAGGAGCACACACAGAGACCCAGTTGGATACAGAAGTGATTGTAAAATTGGGGTTTTATAGCTCATTGAGTTGGAACAATCCAATATTAAAATGACACATCCCAATCTGATTAGAAGTGTCTTGAGACTGTTCCACTTCCAGTAAATTCCTTCCGATGTCAAAACACTTCCAGTAAGGTCAGTGGCATCTGCAGCAGACGGGGTGCCAAAATGACAGCACCCATGTAATGATATAATAATACTGTGATGATATAGTTGTTCGAGGATGTTTGCCTTAGGTCATCATATCTTTATTACTCTGGGTTCCTATGGGAGGAAGACTATTGTGTAAGTAAAAATTGTTATGCTAACTCAGGGATAAAACAGAGCAAGCAAATTTTCAAGACCTCAAGAGCTCTTCAGTAGCCAACATGGGTTAAAAACGCTTAGAAAAGGGGGAGAGGAGGAAAGAGAGAGAGAGAGAGAGACAGAGACAGAGTCAGAGTCAGACACAGAGAGATGACTTTAAGTTGTGGCTGCCACATTTCTTTTTCAATGTCCTTTTTTCTTAATCATTTCTTCTGTTGTGATTGTCATTGATTGTACTGGAAATTTTGGTTCCATTTTACACGTTTTACAGGGGCCTTTTTTTACTCATTTTTTCCCACAGCTTTTTAAAATACTTTAAAATACATAAAGTTGTTCATAGTATGTTTAGGTGTGTGTCATGTATGTGTTTCACTTGAGAGCAGGCAACTAAATTTCATTTTTGATGTGTGCCATTGTGCCCACAGTAAAAAAACGACAATAAGAGTTATCTTATCTTATCTTATCTTATTTTAACTTACCTTACCTTACCTTACCTTACCTTACCTTACCTTACCTTACCTACTTCTTAGCTATTTTGAAACATCCTAACAATCAGATTGGGACGCCAATGGCAAAATCATATACAGCTCACTTTTCAAAAGAAACACATATCTTATTTTCCCGTGCTATTCAGCCTACCTTTCTTTGGTTTGACTCAGTTCCTCTGGAAGGATCTAATTCTACCCCTGTTGTTTATTTAGCTATTTACTGACCTTGTTGCAATTCTAAGCCACATATGAAAGAAGCACAGCAGTTTCACAGGGACCCACCCAATTCTCTCCTTTTGAGTTTACCTATAGGTTCAACCTCTTTTTCTTCTGGGATCTTTCATTTCATCAGCTTGCTTCCTGATGCTGTTAGCTGGAAAAATCAGTCAAAATAGGCATAGCTTTGATGCATTTGTTTATACTGACAGCCTGTTATTTCGGTATTCTTTCTAGCTAGATGCCTGCCTTTATTTACCTAGCAAGATGTTGCTATGCATTTTTCACAGGGCTTCCCCTCTGTGATGTCTTTTTTCCTCCATCTACACACAGTCAAAAATGATACTATTGGAAAAGGGGGAGGGGGGAAATGTATGCTATTATCTTGAAGTTTTATCAGCAGATAAAAGGCCTCTGTGAAGAAAAGATCATACAAAGTCATTGCTGGTGCTCAAAGGAGGCCCAGCTAATTGACCCTATTTCAAATAGATTTCCTTCGGAGTGTTCTTTCCAGTTGAAATCACTGTGTAGTGTGGACAGATTTTCTAAAGTAAAACAAACAAAACTATTTTCCAATAAATGGAGAAAATTTAGAGATATGCCAGGAAGAAGAGAAAAAACCCAGAATAATATTTCAGAAAGGATTAAAGAACAAAGCTATCTTTTCTTTCAAAGGCTTTTCCTTGGAAGATAGTGAATAGGTTCCAATACTGAAGCTTCTTAAACACGTATGGACCTGCTGGGCTTCCATAGACAAAATGGGCATGAGGGAGGTACAGCAATTGTATTGAACAAATGTATGAAAATGCTCTATGTTAAACTGGAAGGAAGAATTGAATAGCATAACCACAGAAGCCAGTTCTATTCAACACATACTTTTAAATGACTTGGAGGAGGGATTAGAAAATATAATTACCATTTTTTAGGCTATGCAAAGATAGCAATTCAAAGTACATTGACTTCCCCTCTTTTAATTTTTATTTTATAAAATACAACTAAAACTATTGCAGTGCTAATAAAATCAGAAAAAAAGGAATAAATGACTGACATTCAATAGGGACTGAAAATACACCCAAAAATATTAATATGGAACTAGCTTATTCCTTTAACATACTGAATCTAACCATATAAACCATCTATTGCACCATCTTCTCAGTTTTAATACATTATGTTATTTTGATGCAATGACATTTATATAATATGCTTAGATTCTTAACATTTTATTATGCGTGTCTTATAGTATTAAATGCAGATAAAAAAGGAAAGAAAATGGATATTCTTTCAATAGCAATATCAGTTTTATTCTTAATGCTACAAGCCTTAGAAGAGATTCTCAAGTTTCAGGAGGACTGGGATAATCTGCTTCAATAGGCAGAAACTTTGTTGTTGTTAATTGCGAAGTCGTGTCCGACCCATCGCGACCCCATGGACAATGTTCCTCCAGGTCTTCCTGTCCTCTACCATCTTCTGGAGTCCATTTAAGTTCACACCTACTGCTTCAGTGACTCCATCCAGCCATCTCATTCTCTGTCGTCCTCTTCTTTTATTGCCCTCCATCTTTCCCAGCATTAGGTCCTTCTCCAGTGAGTCGTTCCTTCTCATTAGGTGGCCAAAGTATTTGAGTTTCAACTTCAGGATCTGGCCTTCTAAAGAGCAGTCAGGGTTGATCTCTTCTAGGACTGACTGGTTTGAATGCCTTGCAGTCCAAGGGACTCACAGGAGTCTTCTCCAGCACCATAGTTCAAAGGCCTCCATTCTTTGGCGCTCAGCCTTTCTTATGGTCCAACTTTCACAGCCATACATTGCAACTGGGAAAACCATGACCTGGACTATACGCACTTTTGTTGGCAGGGTGCTGTCTTTGCTTTTTAGTATGCTGTCTAGATTTGCCATAGCTTTCCTCCCCAGGAGCAAGCATCTTTTAATTTCTTGGCTGCAGTCCCCATCTGAGGTGATCTTGGAGCCCAGAAAAATAAAATCTGTCACTACCTCCATTTCTTCCTCATCTATTTGCCAGGAATTAAGAGGGCCGGATGCCATGATTTTGGTTTTCTTAATGTTGAGTTTCAAGCCAACTTTTGCACTCTCCTTCTTCACCCGCATCAAGAGGCTCTTTAGTTCCTCTTCACTTTCTGCCATTAGAGTGGTTTCATCTGCATATCTTAGGTTGTTGATATTTCTCCCGGCAATCTTAATTCCAACTTTTGATTCATCTAGCCCTGCCTTTCTCATGATGTGCTCTGCATATAAGTTAAATAGGCAGGGCGACAGTATACAGCCTTGCCGGACTCCTTTTCCAATTTTGAACCAATCAGTGGTTCCTTGTCCAGTTCTCACTGTTGCTTCTTGACCCGCATATAGGTTTCTCAAGAGACAAATAAGATGATCTGGTATTCCCATCTCTTTAAGAACTTGCCCCAATTTGTTGTGATCCACACAATCAAAGGCTTTAGCATAGTCAATGAAGCAGAAGTAGATGTTTTTCTGGAACTCCCTAGCTTTCTCCATGATCCAGCGTATGTTGGCAATTTGATCTCTAGTTCCTCTGCCTCTTCGAAAACCTGCCTGTACTTCGGGTAGTTCTCGATCCACATACTGCTGGAGTCTAGCTTGTAGGATTTTAAGCATAACTTTACTAGCATGTGAAATGAGTGCAATGGTGCGATAGTTTGAACATTCTTTGACATTGCCTTTCTTTGGAATTGGAATGTAAACTGATCTTTTCCAATCCTGTGGCCACTGTTGAGTTTTCCAAATTTGCTGGCAAATTGAGTGTAGCACTTTTACTGCATCGTCTTTTAAGATTTTGAATAGCTCAGCTGGAATACTGTCACCTCCACTAGCTTTGTTGTTGCTCAGAGTTTCTAAGGCCCATTTCACTTCACATTCTAGGATGTCTGGTTCGAGGTCAGTGACCACCTCATTGTGGTTATCTGGGATGTTAAGCTCATTCTTGTATAGTTCTTCTGTGTAGTTTTGCCATCTCTTCTTAATCTCTTCTGCCTCTGTTAGGTCCCTGCCATTTTTGTCCTTTATCATGCCCATCTTTGCATGAAACGTTCCCTTCATATCTCCAATTTTCTTGAAGAGATCTCTGGTCCTCCCTATTCTGTTGTTTTCTTCTATTTCTTTGCACTGTTTATTTAAGAAGGCATTCTTATCTCTTCTAGCTATTCTCTGGAATTCTGCATTCAGTTGGGTGTATCTTTCTCTTTCTCCTTTGCCTTTTGCTTCCCTTCTTTCCTCAGCTATTTGCAAAGATTCCTCAGACAGCCATTTTGCTTTCTTGCATTTCTTTTTCTTTGGGATGGTTTTAGTTGCTACCTCTTGTACAATGTTGCGAACTTCCATCCATAGTTCTTCAGGCACTCTGTCTATCAGATCTAATTCCTTAAATCTATTTGTCACCTCTATTGTATATTCATTAGGAATATGATTTAGTTCATACCTGAGTGGCCTAGTGCTTTTCCCTATTTTTTTTAATTTAACCCTAAATTTTGCAACAAGAAGTTCATGATCTGAGCCACAGTCAGCTCCTGGTCTTGTTTTTACTGACTGTATAGAGCTTCTCCATCTTTGGCTGCAGAGCACATAGTCAATCTGATTTCTATGTTGACCGTCTGGTGATGTCCATGTGTAGAGCCGTCTCTTGGGTTGTTGGACAAGAGTGTTTGTTATGACCATCGTATTCTCTTGACAAAATTCTATTAGCCTGTGCCCTGCTTCATTTTGTACTCCAAGGCCAAACTTGCCTGTTATTCCGGTTATCTTTTGGCTTCCTACCTTAGCATTCCAATCCCCCAAGATGATAAGGACATCATTTTTTGGTGTTAATTCTATAAGGTGCTGTAGGGCTTCATAGAACCGTCAATTTCATCCTCTTTAGCACCAGTGGTTGGGGCATAGATTTGGATTATTGTGATATTGAATGGTTTGCCTTGGATTCGAATTGAGATCATTCTGTCATTTTGGGGATTGTATCCCAGTCTTGCTTTTCCTATTCTTTTATTGACTATGAAGGCTACTCCATTTCTTCTGAGGGATTCTTGCCCACAGTAGTATACCTGATGGTCATCTGAGTTAAATTCACCCATTCCTGTCCATTTTAGTTCGCTGATTCCTAGGATGTCGATGTTCAGTCTTGTCATCTCTTTTTTGACTACGTCTAGCTTGCCTTGATTCATGGATCTTACATTCCAGGTTCCTATGGAGAAAAAAATCTTTACAGCATTGGACTTTCCTTTCACCACCAGATATATCCACAGCTGAGCGTCCTTTCGGCTTTGGCCAAGTCGCTTCATTCTTTCTGGCGCTACTAGTACTAGCCCTCTGCTCTTCCCCAGTAGCATATTGGACACCTTCCGACCTGAGGGGCTCATCTTCCAGTGTCATATCTTTTTGCCTTTTAGTACTGTCCCTGGGGTTTTCATGGCAAAGATACTGGAGTGGTTTGCCATTTCCTTCTCCAGTGGATCACATTTTGTCAGAACTCTCTGCTATGACCTGTCCATCTTGGGTGGCCCTGCACGGCATAGCTTATAGCTTCATTGAGTTACACAAGCCCCTTTGCCCCGACAAGGCAGTAATCCATAAAGGGGAGGCAGAAACTAGCAAGGTAAATTTCAACAAATTCAAGTGCATTTCAACAAATATGAAATCTATATCTGAGTATGGAAAAAAATAAAGCATGATTATAGGATGGATGGGACAATACGGGCAGTGGTTCATGAAAAAAACATCTGGTGGCCTGAAGGAACACAAGCTGAATATGAGTCAACAATATGACATAGATTGCAGTTCCTAGGTTGTATCAACAGAAATATAATGACAAGATAAAAGAACTCAGTTTCCTTCTCTATTCTGCATTGGTCACAGCACATTTAGAATATTGAGTCCAGTTCTGGGACTGTATTTTAAGAAGGCTACTGACAAATTACAACATGTCCAGAGGAAAGCAAATAAGATGATTAGGGAAAGAAAAACATACAATTGGTTTAAGATGCTGATTAAGTTTAGCTTGTAGGATAGAAGACTGCAGTGCAATGTGATAACTGTCTTCAAGTATCTGGAGAATTGATCATAAGGAACAGTTATTCAGAAGAATCAAGAAGATAATGATCAAGTAGGTTTTCCAGAGTCAACACTTAAAACAGCACAAATCTGATTGGTCCCTTTACTTGCTGCATCACATTGCTTACATATTCAACCAATGGTCCAATTGCACTCTTGAATTCTTCTCACATGTATTGCGAGAATGCATTAGGAGTTGTGGTGGTACAGTGATTAGAATGCAGCATTGCAGGCTAATTCTGCCAACTGCCAGCAGTTTGATTCTGACCAGCTCAAGGTTGGCTCAGCCTTCCATCCTTCCGAGGTTGGTAAAAGGAGGATCCAGATTGTTGGGGACAATATGCTGACTCTGTAACTGCTTAGAGAGGGCTGTAAAGCATTATAAAGCATTATAAGTCTAAGTGTTTTTGCTATTGCTGCCAAGTAAATCCATTCCATACCCGTACTTTATTTGCTTTTTCCTGTGCAGACATGCTCCTTTATACCTGCCACTGCTGATCATAATTCCTTTGAATCTGAACAATATTCAGGCCTCTCAAGAAGCTGAATGGCAATTCTGTCTTCCAAGGCATTAGCCAATCCTGTAGCTAGGCATCATCTGCACATTTGATAAGAATCCTTTCCACTCCATCACACAGGTCATTACTAAAAAATATTGAATAGCAGCAGCCAGCAGATAGACTCCGGTGGGATCTCAGTTGAAACTTTCACTGCACAATCATTTAGGAGGATGTTTTGGACATAGCTGTCTAATTAGTAAACCACCTTTTATTCAATAGTGATAAGTTTGTTCAAAAGGTTATCATGGGAGATCTTCAGAAATCATGGGCACTCCATCACTGGAAGTTTTTAAGAAGAGACTGGACAGTCACTTGTCTGAAATAGTATAGGTTCTCCTGCTTGAGCAGGGGTCTGGACTAGAAGACTTCCAAGGTCCCTTCCAGCTCTATTCTATTCTAATTGTCAAATGCTTAACTGAACTCAAGGTATATGCTGTCTACAGAAGTCCCTTGCTCACCAAAGTAGTCACCCAAGAGAGGAGATTGATCTGATATGACTTATTTTGACAAACCCATGATTATTCAAAATAATGGTAGGAGTTTTTTTTCTAAGTGCCTGTTGACATGCTGTTAGGCAATCTCTCTTAATAGCTTCCTGATGCAGATGTATTTTTTTAGGTCTTCCACATCCCATTTTTCATACTGAGTTTATGTTTGCTTTTTTCCAGGCTATTGTACTTGTTCTCCAGGAGCTTCTAGAGATTACAGTAAATTCTGAGAAATCTTTCAACATCCTGGAGATTTAATTTGCCTGGCCTTGGAGACCTGAATTTGTTTAAAATGAAAAAATGGGCTCTTATGTTGAATCCCCTTCCTTTCCTTAATTATGTTTAAAAAGCATTCTTTACTACTGTGAAAAGACAAGGGCAAAGAAAGTGTTAACAATTCTACCTTCTTATTGTTTTTGAAATTGTTTTTAATCATTTTCTTTATTATTTCTACTATCCTATAATTTCACATTTTTGTTTCTTAACAAGAGATTAGCTCATAATCTGTTAATTGCTTTTCTGAAAAAAAAATGGCAAATACTTTGTAGAGGTAAAATTATATCCTATGTATTGTTAAATTTTCTCACTAGGCCTTCCTTTTTTAATTCTTCTATTTTTTTATTTCTGTATCAAAATTCTTGGGCCATTACAAAGATTTACACAGATGAATGCATGTCTATCTGATGCCCTTTGTTTATTCAAATGTTGATGGCAATATTCCATTTGCACATGTTTTTGCTTTCAGATTTAAATAGTTTGTAGACATTTCTTAAAAGATAAGCCATACGTGAAAGCCAATAAGCTGCAAATAAAAATTAGTATTGACTGTTGAAAGATTTCTCATTTTCACTACTTACTTTAAATCCAGAAAATAAGTTTTATATTGTTCTAAGCATCTCTTTCATTTTGTTTGTCCTATAGTTGTGTGGGTTATTTATTTGTTTTTTATTGTTTTTTGATGCCTAGACAAGTCCTTGCAGTTTCGTGGCAAGAATTTAGAAGTAGTTTGCCATTACTTGCTTTGTAAGGATGGGAGAAAGTGACTGGACCAGGATTATCCAGCTGGCTTTCATGCCTAAAGTGGGACTAGAACTCATGGTGTCCTGGTTTCTAGTCTGGTGCCTTAACCATTATACCAAACTCTCATTTGCCTTATGTAGAGCAAATAATAATAATAATAATAATAATAATAATAACAACAACAACAACAACAACAACAACAACAACAACAATAGAGTCCAACCCTCTGCTCAGGCAGGAAACCCTATACCATTTCAGAGAAATGGCCATCCAGTCTCTTCTTAAAAACTTCCAGTGTTGGAGCATTCACAAATTCTGGAGGCAGGTTGTTCCACTGATTAATTGTTCTGACTGTCAGGAATTTCTCCTTAGTTCTAGGTTGCTTCTCTCCTTGATTAGTTTCCATAATCATAAATAACCCCTAAGAAGGGTTACAAAGGTGGTTACATAGATATCAACTTTGCCCTGAAAGACAGAAGGAGTGAAAAACAAATCTAAGATTATCCATATTGATTCTCTTTGTTATAAAAGGGAAGGGGAAAACTCTGCCAGAATTTCAATACCCCATTATCAAAACCAATAATAATAATAATAATAATAATAATAATAATAATAATAATAATAGTAATAATGATGATGATGATGATGATGATGATGATGATGAATGTTGAGAATGAGAGGGTGAAGATCTTGTGGGACTTTTGAATACAGACAGATCGCCATTTGGAACACAATACGCCGGATATCACAGTTGTAGAGAACCGAAGCGTATAACTGATTGATATAGCTCTACCAGGAGATGCCAGAGTCAAAGGAAAAGAACTGGAAAAAATTACGAAATATTGCGACCTGGCCATCGAAACTGCGTGATTATGAATGAAATGTGTAACAGTGGTACCCATTGTCATTGGGGCATTGGAAACTATGTCCAAAAACTTTGCAAAATACATCAAGAAACTGCAGCTTCTTGCAATAACTCCAGCAATGTTACAAAAAACTGCACTACTCGGAACATCTTATATTTTAAGGAGATACCTGGTTGACACCTAGGATGCTGGTAGCAACCCATGTCAACCATCAGTGCCAGCCAATTTGAATGTTCAGTTGACTGAGGTTAATGTTTAATGAATAAAAGATAATAATAAAGTTGGAAAGGACCTTAGAGATCATCTAATCCAACCCCCTGCTCAGGCAGGAAACCCTATACCATTTCGGACAAATGGCTGTCCAGTCTCTTCTTAAAAACTTCCAGTGTTGGAGCATTCACTGCTTCTGGAGGCAGGTTGTTCCACTGGTTAATTGTTCTAACTGTCAGGAAGTTTCTCCTTAGTTCTAGGTTGCTTCTCTCCTGGATTAGTTTCCAATTCCAATAGAATTTCACTAGTTTCCTGGAATTATTTTCTGATGTGTGATAGAACATATCTTATATCTTTATAAATAAGAATAAGACAGCATCTAACCATTCTTCACCCAGAAGCTGATGAGTGGAATGAATTAGGATAGTCAGTGTTGGTGGCTGGAGAAAATAAAGATCAACAACTGCCATCAATAAAAAGGACTGATGAGGCATATTAGGTTAGGAGATAACCCTTCCTGGCTTTCCACTTACAAATAGCATCTTCTGAAGATGAAGAGCAGCCAATTTGGCATTCATAGCTCCAGAGCCTATCCCTTCTTCCAGATAGGTCATATAGCATAGTTTATAAAAAAATTTAACTGTTTGCACAAACAGATTTATGATAGGCATACAATAGATTTTTTTTCTTTTTACAGCCCTGTAATTTCTTGCTTCAGGGTAGGGTCGGGGCAACTGAATGAAGCTGAGTGTTTACTTGCTGGATGCCCTTCCTGACACCTATGTGGAGTTCACGGCAAATATATTCTCTTTGCACCTTGATAGAGAAACATCTGTTGCTGCCTGGGATTGAACTCTCAACCTTCCAAATGATAAGCAAACGTCTTCACCTCTAGGCCACCGCACCGCTCACATGTGTACAATAGATTAATGTGGCAAAATTAAGACACTTTGTTCAGCTTAAAGAAAAAAAGTATCTATCAGACAAAGGTTTGGAAAATTGATCATGTGTACTGAATTTTGCAAAATTAGTACAATTGCGTCCCAGAAATTAAGAATATTTATATTTCTTAATTTCTGCATTTGAAACAAATGACTGCATTTGTGTTACCATTAAGCAACCTCAATATCACTTGAGCAGTTCACCAGACTTTCACCCCCCCACACACATAAACCAGTGTCAAATTTTCTAATATCAGGGATGACCTAAAGAAAGTATATAAAGAGTGGGCCATAGTGTGTTGGAAAATTTATTTCTGAGATTTCTATCTTGCCTTTTCTCTAGGACACGGGTGTCAAACTCGATCGTGTCACATGATGTATCTTGATGCATTGCAACATTTTTTGCCTTTGCAGAGTGTGGCCTGTGTGTGATGCATCCTGCCACTCCTATACCACCCTGCCACTCCTATACCACCACTCTAGGAGTTCAAGGCAGCTAACATAGAGATCTGTCTTCATTTTGTTCCCCAACTGGGCAGAATGAGAGAGTGTCCCATACTGAGTTTTTATGATTAACAGCATAATGAACCCTGAGCTCCCAAGCCATAGAACATTACTTTAACCACCACATTACACTGGCTTTCAGGATGGACATGGTGCTCCTGGATTTACAAGTATTTCTGCTCTAGGATAATATGTACCAGACTTGGAACTGTCACAGAATAATGTGGAATCATATATTTTTTTTAAAAAAGGTTATTTTATATGAGCAGTGTGAGGGAGAAAGAAAACAATGTATCTGCTAACAGGAATATAGGAAGGCACTGAACACTATACAATCTAAGTATGACTTTTAGAATCAAAATGATGAATGCATTTAATGTATACTTACTGAGGAGTAGAACTTTGAAGTTGTTGAAGTCAAGTTAATGGCTCACTTCCCTAAAATTGTAATGAAGACTGTTCCTCAATTATGCTAGGAGCCTCAGGAGAAAAACTTCAACTCTCTTTTTTACTTCCTGGACTTACTATTTGGGAAATCCCTCTAGGCGAGGAATCCGAGTATATTTAAATATTGAAAGGTTGGTCTTGGCTTATATACAACGAGAGAAATCACCATAAGGCATATATTATGTATCCCTCCAAAATGAACGTTTTAACTTAACTGGCATATTGAATTATGATCCGCATTCCTAATGCCACCTTTCCTTAAAACTGGATGGAATAAGTGGTGAGGGTAACTCTCCTAGAGATCCATGACATCAGTGCCCCACAAAACCATTCATTCACTTGTCACAATTAAAATTATCTAGTTTTTTTTTTTCTTTCTTTCAGTAAATTGGGAAACTATGTGTTTTCATAAAAAGAAGCAGGGAGCTAATTAGTAGGTGACAGATAACAATGAGCCAAACCATTATGCAAAACTATGTGAGAGATATTCCTTTTAACAGCTTAAAGGAAGGGAGAGTGTTTAATATAACATCCTTCACAATTTCCTCACAGGACTTCTCTCCCTGCTACTAAGGTCTAAATTAGAAATAAGAAGGGTCATAAGACTACAGCTAATCTGTACCTTTGATTTGCACATGACTATCATAATTTGTCTAATAGTTGCTTGAATATGATGAACGACAGACCCTGCCTTTTTGTCACTGTGGTTTTGCTTAATTTGCATGGTGAAATTCAATATATATGCTCTAATGTATTTCAGAGACGAGCAGTCAGCTGTGAATGATGTTCATTCAGATTTATTGAGTCTTTAGCCATAGAAAATCTTTATTCATAAACAATGTCTTTTGTCAATAAGACAGGGAACTAGAAAACTAGAAGGCAGTTTAACATATCTTGCAGTCAAGTAGAATAGAACAGACATTTCACTAATTTCTGGATTATTTCACATAACTTTTTGTGTGCCTATTATTCAAGCTTACACATCTCTTTGCATAGTGTTTATTTTTTATTTTCTTTCATTGACCACTCTACAATGGGCTTTTTTCTCTTTACTGTTCTGATTACTGGATGAAATATTCTATATAATGTTTCATTTCCACAAGATTTTTGTGCATCTATGTTATGTGTGAAGGGTACCGTGAATAAAATGTCAGTCAAAACATCGTTGGAAACATCATATAAAGTTAAAAATGGTGATGTGTCCAGTGTGTCCAGCTTATTTTTTTTAATAATTTTTTATTTTTCCAAACTGTCCCCCATACATATACCGTGATATTTATCAGATATTAACATACATTCTTTTTACATTCATATATAAGATACTTTTGATAAAATGAAATAAATACATACACATGACTTTTGGCATTGCTCGCCCATTTTCCCTTTCACTGTAACCACATTCCTTCTTCTCTACCTTCTTTCTCCCTTTCTTCTCTTCCCTACTTCCCTCTTCTTCCTTTCCTCTTCTCTTTCCTTCACCACTCTCCTCCCCTTTCTCCCCACTTCTCCTCTTCTCCTCCAACCTTCCTACTTCCTTCTCCCCTCCTTTACTCTTTTCTCTCTCCTCTCCTTTCTTCCCTCTCATCCATCTTCAGATACAATTCAGGGGTAATGTCTGAGCAACTCCTCTCTCCAAATTTCCCTATCTGTATTATATACAATAAGATTAATTTTCTCTTACATTAATACTTCTATTTATCTAATCTTCTTGGTATATACTTCTATAAATATTTATACAACCTTCAGTTATTCCATACTGTGTTGCCTGGGTCTCCCTCCTTATCTGCTCCTTCTTCTTCCATCTAAATTGATGTTAACTATCTTTTAACCATATTCTCTTTCCAGCCAATCATAAAAAGTTTTATGACACATTTTATGATGTGTCCAGCTTATAATGAACCACCAAACAACTTTTCCCACCTAAGTCTCTTCAGATACATTGGATTTCTTTGATAAGTTCTAGTCAGTCAAGAATATAAAGAGGAATAACAACAACAAAAACAACAACAACAATACTACTACTACTACTACTACTAATAATAATAATAATAATAATAATAATAATGTTGGGAGGGACCTTGGAGGTCATCTAGTCCAACCCCCTGCTCAGGCAGGAAACCCTATACCATTTCAGACAAATGGCTGTCCAGTCTCTTCTTTAAAAACTTCCAGTGTTGGAGCATTCACAGCTTCTGAAGGCAGGTTGTTCCACTGATTAATTGTTCTAACTGTCAGGAAATTTCTCCTTAATTCTAGGCTGCTTCTCTCTTTGGTTAGTTTCCATCTGTTGCTTCATGTCTTGCCTTCAGGTGCTTTGCAGAATAGCTTGACTCCCTCTTTTTTGTGGCAACTCCTGAGATATTGGAACACTGCTATCATGTCACACCTCGTCCTTGTCTTCATTAAACTAGACATACCCAATTCTAGCAACCATTCCTTGTATGTTTTAGCATCCACTCCCTTAATCATCTTTGTTGCTCTTCTCTGTACTCTTTCCAGAGTCTCAATGTGTTTTTTATGTCTGGTGACCAAAACTGGATGTAGTATTCCAAGTGTGGCCTTATCAAGGCATTGTAAAGTGGTAGTAACATTTCACATGATTTTTTATTAAACATGTGTCATATGCAACACACATACAAAAGGAGGCAGACCTTCATGAAGTTGAAGCTGGTTTCTTAACTTTTTTGGAAATTGCCCCTGGATGTTACTATAGTAGATCTAATCTGTTTTATATAGTAAAACTAAACTATGATGCACAAGGTCATTCTCTAATCAGGTCTTCCTTCCTTCCTTCCTTCCTCTTTTATACAAGATTAATATAGCTGCTTTGGAATCAGGAGAAATGGTTTCAGAGAGTTTAATTAGTTTTGCATTCTGTAACCAAATCTAAATTAACTCTCCCATCCACCACTAGGCTCCTATTACTGGTTAAATTCTCTGTTGTAACTTTGAAAAAATGTATGTAGAGATTTTTCAAAAAAAAAAAAAAAAATTAAAAGTCTTCTCCTAAGGGTCTCTTGTTAAGTTTCAAAGACAAGTTTAAAGGTTTTTTACTTTAAAAAGGAAGAAAGGAAAGGAAAGGAAAGAAGGAAATGAAATGAAATGAAATGAAAGGAAAGGAAAGGAAAGGAAAAAGATGAATCCTTATCAAGATCTCACAAATTTTTATCAAGGTCTCACAAATCCAGGTGGCCTTGTTTCAGTAGGACATAGTTTGTGATTAGAAACTGCAGCTATCTTTGTGGTATCATCTAATTTGTGAAACTGCTTTGCAATTTCATTCCTATGGGACATTACCACAGACAATAGTGTAATGGTTAAAAAAGTATGCTTCAGGCTGCCAACTGTGATGAATTACAGTAGGGGGAAATGACATTGATGTTCCAGATATCTCTGGGCCATACAGTGAAAGGACATTGTAAAGAAGGAATGTTAGAACAGTATTGTTTTCCTTTTGCAATGTCTAGCATAAACCACCCAACCAAACAGAGGAAATAGATGAACTTTTTGCTAGTCAGCTAACTAAGGTATGTAGGAAGCACACCACAATAGTAATGGGGGACTTTAACTACCCTGACATCAACTGGGAGACAAACTCCGCACCAAGTGGAAGATCAAACAGGTTCCTGGCAAACCTAGCAGACAACTTTGTCTCCCAAAAAGTAGAGAAGGGAACTAGGGGATTAGCCATTTTGGATCTAATTCTCACTAACAGAGATGAAATGATAGACGGTGTTGAAGCCATAGGAACCCTGGGAGGAAGTGATCATGCAATATTAGAATTCAACATTATAGAAGCACAACCAATAGAACACAGTCAAACTAGAGTCTTGGACTTCAAGAGAGCTAATTTCAATAAACTTAGAGAGGGCTTGGGAAGGATTCCATGGATGAGAATCCTCAAGGGGAAAACAACTCAAGAAGCTTGGGAAATTTTGAAAAATGAGATAATAAAAGCACAGTCTAGCACAATACCAACAAAGAGGAAAAATAACAGCTCTCAAAAGAAACCAGCATGGCTGCATAAAGAACTCTCTGACAAATTGAAAGATAAAAAGGACAAGTACAGAAAGTGGAAAGAGGGGAACATAACTAAGTCAGAATATCAGCAAATAGCCCGAGCCTGCAAAGATGAAGTGAAGAAAGCCAAGGCTCAAAATGAACTAAGGCTTGCGACCAAAGTCAAAAATAACAAAAAAAGCTTCTTTCAACATGTAAAAAACAAGAAAAAAGTGAAGGAAATGATTGGTCCATTAGTGGGTGGAAGTGGCAAGAAGGTGACAAGCAACAGGGAGAAAGCAGAACTATTTAACTCATTTTTTGCATCTGTCTTTACACAAAGGGAAAAAACAGACCAACCTATCAAAAATAGTGCCATAAAAAACAAAACAGAAACACAAGTTAAGATAGGCAAGAAAATGGTTAGGAGCACCTGTCCAGCCTAGATGAGTTCAAATCGCCAGGACCAGATGGATTACACCCCAGAGTTCTCAAGGAACTGGCAGATGTGATATCGGAGCCACTGAACTATATTTTTCAAAGATCCTGGAACACAGGGGAACTACCAGAGGACTGGAAAAGAGCTGATGTAGTTCCCATCCTCAAAAAAGGAAAAAAAATGGATCCAGGAAATTACAGACCTATCAGCCTGACCTCAATACCTGGGAAGATCCTGGAAAAGATAATCAAACAACGAATCAACGAACACCTAGAGGCAAACAAAGTCATTACTAAAAGCCAACATGGGTTTGTCAAAAATAGATCATGCCAGACAAATCTTATTGCATTCTTTGACCAAGTGACAAAATTAGTGGATCAGAGGAATGCTGTGGACATAATTTACTTGGACTTCAGTAAGGCATTTGATAAAGTAGATCACAACCTACTACTTGACAAGATAGAAAAATGTGGGGTAGACAGAACCACCACCAGATGGATCCGTAGCTGGCTGACCGGCCGTACTCAGCGAGTGGTCCTCAATGGAACTGCATCTATATGGAGGGAAGTGTGTAGTGGGGTGCCCCAGGGCTCTGTTCTGGGCCCAGTACTCTTCAACATCTTCATCAACGATTTGGATGAAGGGATAGATGGGGAACTCATCAAATTTGCAGATGACACCAAGCTGGCAGGAATAGCCAACACTCCAGAAGACAGGCTTCAGGTACAGAAGGATCTGGACAGACTTGAACACTGGGCACTAACTAACAAAATGAAATTCAATGGTGAAAAAAGCAAGGTTCTACATTTAGGCAAGAAAAACCAAATGCACAAGTACAGCATAGGTGGCACCATGCTCAATAGTAGTAACTGTGAGAGGGACCTCGGAGTCCTAGTAGACAATCAGTTAAATATGAGCCAGCAGTGTGCGGCAGCTGCCAAAAAGGCCAACACAGTACTAGGCTGCATTAACAGAGGGATAGAATCAAGATCACGCGAAGTATTAATACCACTCTTCAATGCCTTGGTAAGGCCACACTTGGAATACTGCATCCAGTTTTGGTCACCACGATGTAAAAAAGATGTTGAGACTCTAGAAAGAGTACAGAGAAGAGCAACAAAGATGATTAGGGGACTGGAGGCTAAAACATATAAGGAACGGTTGCTAGAATTGGGTATGTCTAGTTTAACGAAGAGAAGGACAAGGGGGGACATGATAGCAGTATTCCAATATCTCAGGGGCTGCCATAAAGAAGAGGGAATTAAGCTATTTTCCAAAGCACCTGAAGGCAGGACAAGAAGCAACGGGTGGAAACTAATCAAGGAGAGAAGCAACCTAGAACTAAGGAGAAACTTCCTGACAGTGAGAACAATTAATCAGTGGAACAGCTTGCCTCCAGAAGCAGTAAATGCTCCAACACTGGAAGTTTTTAAGAAGAGACTGGACAGCCATTTGTCCGAAATGGTGTAGGGTTTCCTGCCCGAGCAGGGGGTTGGACTAGATGACCTCCAAGGTCCCTTCCAACTTTACTATTATTATTATTATTATTATTATTATTATTATTATTATTATTATTATTATTATTATTATTATTACTATTATTATTATTATTATTAAACAATACTAGCAAGAGAAACTGTATTGCCAAACCAATGATTCTGAACCAGTGGAAGCTTTTCTTTTTTTATATATATATATATTCTTCTGCTCCCTGTTGGTTTATATAATAACCTCTATCTGGTATATACTGGGTTTTTTTTAATAACATTAAAATCAAACACACAGTCCTTAGTGAAAAGAAATCAGTTCATCTACCATCTTTCTGGAAATGTGATCTTTCCATTGGGCTGCTATCAAGTCTTGGAGGAAATAGATCCATCATATAAGCACCTAAAGTTAGTTATGGAACCTAATACATGTACTAAATGACAACTCAACTATTCCTCTAATTTATATTATCAACCTCCATGCCAGAAATCCACACATGCCCTTGTGTTGAAATCAAGCTCTTTCTCATCAGCCACAGAATTTCCCTTGGGCTCTTCAATGTCTTCTTTAAATCTTTCTAACTGATGGCAATTTTGACCTGTAAGAGAACGGGAAATGCCCTCCAAATTCCTTTCTGGCCCTTGTACAATCTATTAAGGTGCTTAAGCATCTCTTTCCTCATAAAACATTTTTTTTTAGTCAAATGCAAACTTTGGATCTGGAAAAAAAAATACCCCAGCATGATTAATTATCCTGAAATAGACCGTTTATAGTCTGAACTCCATATAATGGAATGCATGATTTAAAGCACTCTGAAAATGTCCTGTTTTTTTCATTCCTTTGCAATCAGAATCTAAATCTTTGTCATTTTCTCTCATGAACAAAATGGAAATGTTTTAATATTCTTGCCTTGCTTTAAATTACACACATCACAGATATAATAGGGCACAGTCCATTTTGTTGCCAAAGCCTGCTCAGTTAGATCATCTATTAAAGTGTATTTATTTTTATGACAAACAAGAAAAATGACAAAATAGCTACTGAGCTCTTGTTAATGAAGACCAAATGTGTCCCTGGGCACTGTTTTCATTATACTCATTTATACAGTAGCTGAGTTAACTTCTACCCTTTCACAATAAGGCAGGCACCTACAATGAGGTCCTAAAGAGCTGGCAAGCTGCCTATTAGTGAGTTGCATCTTTGATCCACACAGCCAACATTATCATCATGGGTGAGAAAGGCCAGAGCCCAAGGTACACTGCTATTTCAGCCCTTTTCAATTAGAATGGACATCTTTTCGCCCCCCCCCCAATTATAATACTTCAACTTATACCTTTCTTTCCCATGTCGCTGTTGAAGAGATTGCTAAAATGCTAGGCAACCTTGCCCATTCACAAAATTGCTGTTGATAAACATCTGCCATGAGGCCAATTGTAAAACAGAACCCTGAATGAAGGTCAATAAACTACCTCTACTTCTGAGTTGGTGGGATACAAGCAACAGAATGTTTGTCTGCAAGAAGGAAAGCCCTAGATTAAATAGTCAACTTTGCATAGATTAGTGTGACCATTATTGGAATAAAACGGGAATATTGTGTGATGGCACACTGGCAAAAATATGCCCAAGAATGGTATTTTCCTTACTGCCATCAAAGAATGTTTCCCATAGCACTGCTATGGCTACAATTGCTATCCTAGTTATTCTCTTTTCTGTATTATGAAAAAAAAGCATTAAAACTTTGATTGTAATGGTATGTGGAAATGGCCTTGGGAGACAAGGGGAAGAGATGCAGCCAATGGAATGGTCAGATAAGAGATGGCTTAGCCTCCAACAGACATGTAGGCTGGTCAGGTGGCTGAGAAGGATTATCCCTAGTTTCTTGGGGTTTAAAGAGGAAAGAACAGCACTTTGAGACTGCAAGGTTTTGTTAATGTAGCCTTACAAAAAAAGTTGAATTAGTTCATCTGGATGTGCTTCTTGCCTGGACTACCTCACAAGGCTGACATTGACTGACAAAACCTATGATTGGCAATTGAGACCAATATCTATGGGCATATGGAAGATTGCAATAATGCAATATAAGAAAAGGGTCTCCTGGAAATTCTACTCCATGTTTAAAAAAAAAGGACCCAACAACACAACTGCCTCCATTGTAGCTGCTCCAAGGCCATGGAACTCATTATTTTCCAAAACACAGAATGCTAACATCAGCTCTACAAGGTAAACCAGTTCAGTTTCCACAGAAAGGCTAGAAATATACCTAATGGATATAGGCTATAGTAACAGATTTTTTCATTTCAGGAATTAGGGGACAGTCAGTCTGAATTCCTTTCACACACTTTCCCTCATCTCTTGTTTTAAGACATTTTGATTTTCTATCTATTGTCTTAAAGCTTCTGGGTGGCTTCTCCAAAATCATCTCGGAAGCTTCCTACAACTGGGAACATCTGTGGCTTTCAGAAATCACGCAAAGTCTGATGCTCCGTTGAGCATTTGGGGCCTCATTGTATGCCTATTAGATGTCTACAAAGAGAAAGCCTTGAAAATAAAAGTAACTAAATTTTACCAGAACTGGATCACTAATAAATAAAAATAAAAATTTAGTCCTGAGTATTAATTGGCTCCAGTTTCATGTAACATTTTCATGCTTTTTCACTCTGCAATAGATTCCACTGTTGTAATCTGGAGCCCAGTAGCTCTGCCTTACTCTTAGACAATTGGCAAATCCTCCCCATGGGGTACAGGATGCATATTTGGATATTCCACAATCCACTTCTTCTTTCTTGAGATTCCATTTGCAATTGGGGAAACCATGCAAAAATAGCAGTTACTACTATGATTGGTGAGTTCCCTCCACACCATAGAGACTGTGAATGGCATGGACTTTTTCTTCTTGTGTAGCCAATGCTACAGATAAATTGCACATGTAATGCAACAATAATGAGGGGCCCTTATCCTTATCCCCTATTTTGCATCCAAAATATAGGTGATATGTTTTTTTTTACCACTGCCATCATACTGCACTTTTGAGATGCAAATGTAACCTCACCACAACTTTAGCAGAAGATATCTACATTATTTACACAGTTTCAAGTCATCTTGGCTTCTGAGGGAAAACATTACACAACTGTTCCTGGAAATGTTAGGCAATGACACTTTCATAAGCCACCAGATGTAACTATATGATGCATAGATCTGACCAAGACAAATGTGCTTGCAATAAAAGAACAATAAATTTCAGTTAGGTAATAATCTTTAGTCTCAAAGTGAGGATAAATTTATATACTTCCATGTGGTACCATTTTCATTGTTCTACCGTACTTTGTCGAGAAGTTACGAGGCATCATGATCATTAGACACCTCTCTCCCTTGTAGGGAAATATATTCTCCTGTTTATAAATCTTTACCACCTGTTTTCTAATTCATCTAATCAAAGTATGTAAGAATTAACACATTTTATCTTGGAGGTAGATAATTTCCCAAAATTTGTAGACCAGTGCTATTATTGTTGTAACAGTTCCTGTTTTTATTAAAAACATTCTTTAGTTTTTGTACACCAGCTTGAGACTTGTGACAATGAATGGTACAGTATACATTAAAATAGAGCTGGAAGGAACCTTGGAGGTCTTCTAGTCCAGCCCCCTGCTCAAGCAGGAGAACCTATACCATCTCAGACAAGTGACTGTATAGTCTCTTCTTAAAAATCTCCAGTGATGGAGCACCTATGATTTCTGAAGGCAAGCTGTTCCACTGGTAAATTGTCTTCACTGTCAGGAAGTTTCTCCTTAATTCCAGGTTGCTTCTCTCTTTGATCCATTTCCAACCATTGTTTCTTATCCTGTTCTCTAGTGTTTTGAAAAATAATGTGACCCCCTCTTCTTTGTGGCAGCCCCTCCAATATTGGAACACTGCTATCATGTCTCCCCTATTTCTTCTTTTCTTTAGACTAGCCAAACCCAAGCAGCCGTTCTTTGTCTCCAGGCCTTTGGTCATCTTAGTTGTTCTTTTCTGAATTTTTTTCCAAACTCTCAACATCTTTTCTGTGATATGGAGACCAAAATTGGCTGCAATATTCCAGGTGTGGTCTGTGGTTTTATAAAGCGGTACTAATACTTCATGTGATCTTGATTCTATGCCTCCGTTTATACAACCCAGGATTGTATTAACTTTTTTGGCTGCTGCTGCACACTGCTGACTCATAGTCAAGTGATCATCCACTAGGACTCCAAGGTCCCTCTCATAGTTGCTGTTTTTAAGCCAGGTCTCACCTAATTTGTACTTGTACCTTTGATTTTGCCTGCCTAAATGTAAAACTTTGCTTTTCTCCACATTGAAACTCATTTTGTTGGATAGGGCCCATTGTTCAAGTTTGTTAAGATCTTTTTGGATCCTGAATTTATCTTCTGAGCTGTTGGATACTCCTGCCAGTTTAGTGTCATCTGCAAATTTGATGAGTTCCCCTTCATTTCCCCCATCTAAGTTATTGATGAAGATATTGAAGAGTACTGGGCCTAAGATGGAACCTTGTGGTACCCCACTGCTTACTTCTCTCCATGTGGATGTAGTGCCATTGAGGACTGCTTGTTGAGTATGATTTGTCAGCCAGCTACAGATTCATCTGGTGGTGATGTTGTCTATTCCACCTTTTTCTAGCTTACCAAGGAGTAGGTTGTGTCTACTTTATCAAATGCCTTACTGAAATCTAAGTATACTATGTCCACAGCATTTCACTGGTCTACTAGTTTAATCACTTTATCAAAGAATGAAATAAGATTGGTTTGGCATGATCTGTTTTTAACAAACCCATGCTATTAATTATAACTTTGTTTGCTTCTAGTTGTTCACAGATCTGTTTTTTTATTATATTTTCTAGTATCTTCCTAGGTATTGATGTTAAACTGATTGGTCTGTAGTTTCCTGGGTCCATTTTTTTCCTTTCTTGAAGATAGGAACCACATCAGCCCTTTTCCAATCCTCAGGTATTTTCCCGGTGCTCCAAGATTTTTGAAAGATATGGTGCA
This sequence comes from Crotalus tigris, assembly GCF_016545835.1. Classification (NCBI taxonomy): domain Eukaryota; kingdom Metazoa; phylum Chordata; class Lepidosauria; order Squamata; family Viperidae; genus Crotalus; species Crotalus tigris. The sequence goes on from NW_024096549.1 coordinate 28,922, forward strand.
GTGGTTCTGAGATAACATCTGCCTGCTCCTTCAGAACTCTGGGATGTAGTCTCTCGGCTCCCAGTGATTTATATTCATCAAGGTTGCATAGGTGTTCTCTTGCCATTTTCCTGCTTATTTAATTTTTTGTTTCTAGTTTGTCTTTTGCAATGTTTTTTTTTTTTTTTTGTATGTTGGGCTGCAGTTGCTTTTTGTGTGAAGACTGATGCAAAGAATGAGTTAAGCAGCTCTGCTTTCTCCCTGTTGCCTATTATTTCCTTGCCATCTTCTCTTTTTAGTGGACCTATAGTTTCCTTGACTTTTTTCTTGTTATTAATATGTTGGAAGAAAGTTTTTTTATTATCCTTGATTTTTGTTGCAAGTCTTTGTTCGTTCTGAGCCTTTGCTTTCCTTACTTCATCTTTGCATGTTCTGGCTGTCTGCTGCTAATTGGCCTTAGTTATGTGCCCCTCTTTCCATTTGTTGTATTTGTCCTTTTTGTCTTTCAGTTTGTCAGAGAGATCTTTGTGCAGCCATGCTAGTTTCTTCTTGAATTTCTTGTTTTTCTTTTTCAATGGTATTGTGGTGGACTGGGCTTTTATGATAGCATTTGTCAGAGTTTTCTACACTTCTTGGATTGTTTTTCCCTTTAGGATTTTCATTCATGGAATCTTTCCTAGGTGTTCTCTGAATTTGTTAAGATCGGTTCTTTTGAAATTTAAGACACTGGTTGGATTGTTTACTATTGCTAGTGTTTGCATTATATTAAATTCCAGTATGATGTGGTCACTTTCACCCAAGGTTCTGGCAACCTCAACTCCCTCTATCACTTCTTCTCTATTAGTAAGAATTAAATCCAGTATACCTTTATGTCTAGTTCCCTCCTCCACCTTTTGGATGACAAAGTTGTCAGCTAGGTTGGTTAGAAATCTGTTTGATCTCCCACTCACTGCAGAGTTTGTCTCCCAGTTGATATCTGGATAGTTGAAGTCTCCCATTACTGCTGTGGTATGCGTTCTACATACATTTGTTAACTGGTTGGAAGAGTTCATCTATTTCTTCTGATTGGTTGGGTGGCCTGTAATATACACCTATGGCAATGTCATTTTTTTTTCTCTTTTATATTGACTCATATACATTCTGGAAAGATTTTATCTTTGATCATGTGCATTTCTGTAGATATGTAGTGTTCTCTTACATATAGTGCAACTCCTCCTCCTCTTTTTGTAGACCTGTTTCTTTTGAACAATTTGTATCCATCCATCAATCCATTCCATTCATGGGTTTTGTCCCATCAGGATTCTGTAATGCCAGCTATGTCATACCCACACTTGTGTACTATTGCTTCTAGTTTGCCCTGTTTGTTCCCCAAGCTTTAAGCATTTGTATAGAAGCATTTAAAACTTTTATGCCTGTCCGTGGGTATGTTTCTTGCATCTCCTAATTGTTGTTTGAGTTTTTCTTTTTTCTCATCACTCCCTACCTCGTTGTTTGATTTGTTTTCTTGGGATTTATGATTAGTTTAGGGTTCTAGAGATTCTAAAGATTGGTCACCTTTCCTGCTCAATTTTATTTTAAAGCCTTCTTGATGAGTTGGGCTGGTCTTTTTCCAAGTACATTTTTCCCTGTTTTCGTGAGGTGCAGCCCATCCCTTGCCAAGAGTCCTTTGCATAGGAAATGCAGTCCATGATCCAGAAAACCAAAGTTTTCTTGGCGACACCAACTCTTTAGCCAATGGTTTACTTCTAGAATTCTTTTTTCCCTCAATGGGTGTTGGTCTTTCCTTGGGAGTACTGATGAGAATTCTACTTGTGCTCCTAGCTTTTTAACTTTATTGTAAATGATAAAATGCATGAATCAACAAATAAAACTAAAGAAAGAAAATACGCTCTTTGTGAAAGTAAATAATAGGGGGCAGAGGCAGGCAGGAAAATTATTTAGATAGGTGACATAAATAGATGGGAGGGAACAAGATGATAAAATATGGGAAAAGTTATTTGGAAACCCAAAATGAATGAGAACAATGACCAATGAGAAAGGTTTGTTTTGAATATCTATTTGAAACAGAAGAAAATTTAAATATCAGCATGGGATATATATATATTAACAGCATAATTGATATGTTTATGATGAAAGATTGAGCAAATATAGGAAGTTCTTGTTCAGTGACTGCAACTGGCACTAGCAATTTGAACTTTAAGCAAAATAGTTACTAAGTGAAACTAAGTTACTATGCTTATGATCTTACTTCAACATTACAAACCTGCAAATGTCATAAATGTTAGGATTGGTCACAAAGTTACCTTTTCATCACTGCCATAACCCTGAACAGTCACTAATCAAGACAGCTGCTAAAAGAGACTACTTGTAATGAAAAATACAGAGGTAATGATTGTAGAGTCCTCTGCAATAAGGAGCATTAGGAGGGGTTGAGACATAGATTGAAGCCCCATATCTTAGGACACAGATATAACTTAGATCAGACCTGGGCATTTTACAGTCTGTGGCCCATGTGGGGTCCCAGTCTAGCCCATGGCATCAGCACAGGGCATTGGCAACAGGGGGTTGGGGCAATGACAGCCCTCCACATTAGTCCCAGTTTCTCATGTGGCTTCTTGGAAAAATTAATTGCCCACCCCTGACTTAGATGCATGCTGAAGTTGAAAAGGCTTCAATATACAGCACCTTTACACTCTTCCATAACAGATATCTGAAATTAAAGAGTTTCCCAGGTTAATACAATTTGCTCAAGTAGAGAAAGATCAACAACTACATTAGCAATGACTGGAAATCCTTTATAGACATTTTGCTAAAAGAACTAAAAAAATATGGACTTGTGATTTATGAGTTTGAAGTTTAGAATGGGTAGGTTATGTAAAAAGGGAAATTATGATGAAACCTTAAAGAGAGAAAGTAAAATGTAAATGCATATACAGTATAACTGCTGTCAAAAATATAGGAAGCCATTTCCTTATAAATTCCTCCTTCTCCTTTTCTATTTTTCTATTTTCTTTATTATTCACTATTTATTTTCTTTGTTTTTTAAATATTTGTATTGTTTTTACCTTGTTAAAAATGTCTTCAATGAAAATTGTATTTTTTTTTTTAAAAAAAATGATTAACCTGCCAAGAAAAAGATTCAAAAGTGGATCTGAAAAAAAAAAGATATGGAAGCTGTCGGGGACACGATGAAAAATTATTAAATTACAGACTTCCACAGAATTATATAGAGTTATGCTAATCTACTCTATGAAGATGTTTGGTGCAATTGTGAATTGGAAAAAAGCTGTGGATAAAAAAGAAATGAACATATTAGAATAATTTTTCTAAAAGATCATGAGATACAGAATAAGGTGTGGAAAAAAGGCAGTTGCAAAGAATGTAGTTAAAGAGAAGGAGCAGTTAACATCAAAGAAGCAGAGAAAATGCAGAATGATTTGATGGAAATGAAATGTTTTGGAAGAGAGAGAGGGGAAAGCCTCCAGAAGAGTAAATGAAATTAAAAGTAATAGTATTTGAGATGGCACTGAGGTGTGGGAATGCTGGAAGGAACATTTTAGATATTTATATGCAACTGAGTGGAATTGAAATGAATGTTATAGATGTTAGTGCCCATTTAAATAAAATGATGAAGAGTAAGTCATAAATTTGTGAGTATTTTGAAAAATAGTGAGACTGAAGGTATCAACCGTCTAACAGGAGAACAACTAAGATATAAATATAGTTTGTACTGGAGTGGCTCAATGACTTTTTTAAGTATGAACATAGTTAAAATGATAGGGAGAGTGCTGGTTTGGGGTTATTATTTTCTTCCTGTAGACAAAGAAAAGTATTGAGAGTCAATGTAAGCATTATAGAGTGATGGGATGTGAAGGCTCAGTGGTTAAAGACCCTGAGCTTGTCAGACCCAAAGTGCCACATGATGACAGGGTGAGCTCATATTACTTGCCCCAGCTCCTGTAAACCTAGCAGCTCAAAAGCATGCAAATGTGAGTATATAAATAGGTGCCATTTTGGCAGGAAGATAACAATGTTTATTTATTTATTTATGAGACTTATATACCGCTTTAAGTGCAAGCACTCTCTAAGCGGTGTACACCAGTAAGCAATGTATATATATATTTACATTGCCCCCAACAATCTGGGTCCTCATTTTACCTACCCCGGAAGTATGGAAGGCTGAGTCAACCTTGAGCCGGTGAGATTTGAACCGCTGACCTGCTGAACACAGTCAGCTAAAGTGGCCTGCAGTACTGCACTCTAACTGCTGCGCCACCTCGGCTTATTGTTACGCTGGTCACATGGCAATGGAAATGTCTTTGGGCAATGCTGGCTCCCTCAGTTAAGAAACAAAGCTGAGTCTCCTAGAGTCAAACTGGACAGGGGAAATATTTACCTTTACCTTTATTACAGGGTGATTAATGCCCAGGAAAGCGTATCTGATCAAAATGATGTGAGATACAATGAGCTAAAGAGCAGTGCAACTTTTTGGCAAGGCAAAGAAAACCTAGGTGTTTTCCAATCTTAGCAACTTTAAGATGTGTTGTCTTCAACTTGCAGAATTTCCCCAGTAAGCATGCTCACTGAGGGAATTCTGGGATCTGAAGTCCAAATGCCTGGAAGTTACTGAGACTGAGAAATACTGGAGTCAATTGTTGCTGTTCATTGGAATCTTGAATGTGATTAAAAATACCAGGATATTGTCTGAAGGAAGTAAAGCACATGTGAAAAGAAATGGAATGATTGAACAGTGAATTGGGAGTGAAACCATGATCTGTGATTTCAGTGTAGTTCAGTGGCATCCACTAGGGAAAGGAGAGGGAGTCAGCCTGATGGAAGCAAGTAAGTCAATGTTGCAGAACTAAACCTGCCTTTTTTGTACCTGGAGATGCGAACTGCAGTACTGCTTTTATTATTTAAAAAAAAATGAATGGAGATTCTGGGTAAGCTGCTGCTTTAGTTGTTCAAAAAAATCTGTAAACAATTGCATCAGAAATGTTTCTGACAATATCACAGGTGTATTGGTTAAGAATACAAAGTATGCATATTTTTGTTTGCATTTGTTGCCATGTGGTTGGCTGAGAACGCTAAAGATTTGCAGTAAATGTTACATAAATTGTATGCTATATATAGAGAAATGAACATTAAGATGAACATTAACAAAAATCAAGGTCTTTGGCAGGGGAATTGAGTGAAGAATTGCAAGTGGCAAAAAAAAACCCTACACATAGATAAATTTGTGCACCATGTTATAATGTTTACTAAAAATGGGAAAGAGGGAAAGAGCTTTGAAGATGAGCAAATGATGGTAGAAAGATTCTAAGTGGGTACTGTATATGCCTTGCTGAGAAAAAATAAATGTTTGTTGACAGAACAAAAATATTTCTGTTTAAGCATGTTATGGAACAATTAGGTATATGGAAATAAAAATTGGACATATTAATAGAAACAAAAGTAGGTTGAATGTAATCGGAATGGAGAACTTAAGATGTAAAGATAGTAAAGTAGAAGATATGGCAAAAACAAACGAGTGCTGAATAATTGTAGATTGGATGCAAAAAAAATATTGGGGAAGAAAGAGTGTTGAGATGGTTTGGTCCTATAAACAGAACAATCAGAATGTAAAGCAAATTCACAAAGAAAAGAGAAGAGGTTGAAAGAAAGGGGGTGACTGAGAAAATCATCACTAGATAAAGTTGAAGAGATACTCAGCTCTGATTTTCTTTGCTTACAGATTCAAATGGTTCAAATTTCAATTGCTTTTGTTGCATTTAAAAGAAAATGTGAACTTTTTAGTAAGTTCTTATTTTTTTAAAAAAAAATTGAATGAATGAAATGTTCTATCCTTATTTTTTAGTCAGAGGTGCTGGGGATTAAATAAAGATATAGGAGAGAATAATGTTGATTTGCATTTGCATATAAACTTTCACAAACTACAAAACCACAATTATTTTTCATCATGCATTTTCCAGTTAAGAAACTTTTAGAAATCAATACTTCTATAGAGACAATTTGTCACAAAGTTTAGTTATTAGGCAGAATGCAAATGGTGGTCTTGATTAGGTCAAGCATGCTAAGTGAACTTAACTAATATATCTTCAAGATTCTTCAGAACAACTACGTCTTTGTTAGTCCAAGACCATTATTATACTCAGGAGACCCTGGACACAGTACAAAGAACATTTTAAAAAGTCTAAGTATTGCTCCCTCTCTAAACAACCCAAGACAAACATCAATAACCATAAAATTTTGAATAACAATCAAATAAGTTAGGGAAAGTATGCAGAATGTGGCTTCTGGAATTTTTTCAAGCTCATAAACCTAGGTTTTATTTAAATCATATGACTGGGAAACAGGAGGCTTAAAATAAAGGAGTTATCAAGCTGTCTCTCCCAAACAGAAGCATCAGGGAAAGGAATATTTGGGGGATTTTCTTTTTTTTCCATATCTACCAACTAAAATTGGCACTTTTTCAAGTTGGCTCTTTCTGCTCTTGGCTTCTCATTCCAATGATCCTGTTCTACTGACATAGAGACTCCAACGCTCCTTTGCATAATTTCTTTCAAACATTCCACTGGGATATATATATATATATATATATATATATATATATATATATATATATATATATATATATATGTATGTATATATATATGTTAGTCAAATAGTAATGATCACCAAGAGAGTATCTATAAAAATAGAATTTTAATCCACCGAGCTTTCGTCAAACACAATTGACATCGTCAGGGTTAAAAGGTAAGTGCCGGGGGAGAGTCTTATATACAGCTGTTTAGTGTCTGCTTCCGGCTCCTGGAGTGTGTCATAGGCCCCAGCTGATCGGATTGGGTCTCCAGCCTACATCCCACATTACTAGTCTGCATTCTGTCATAAGTTGTTTCAGAGTTGGGAGTCCAGATCTTTTTGCCTTCCTTGCTCATAGCCTCCCCCCCAACACCATCCCACACACGACTTCCCTCTACGAGTGGGGGTGGGCAATTATCACTTTCAGTATCCTTACAAGCCTCACGGCTATTTTGGTCTTGTTTATCCGTCTCCCGGAATTGTGCCCTAGATTCATAACCCCCGCCCATATTGTTCCTCCTCCCCTCCTTCTTCCCCTGGGGTCCCCTGTACGGTCCGCTGTTCGTTCCCACACGCTCTGTCTTGCGCACCGTCAAGATGTTTTTTGTCGTTGTCCTATTGTCAGTGGCTCGTTGTTCCATCCGTTGCCGGTGGGCAACGTTACCGTCCGTCCTTGGTTCTCCATTCCCACTCCATACGGTGCTCTTCCCCTTTAATTGTAGTCGCTGTTTCATCCCATAACTTTGCGCTGGGGGTGTCGAAGGGGGGTGCATTCTCCTGCTGGATTGCGATCGAGTTGTCATGCTGTGTCTGGTAGCCTCCTCATGGGGGGGGTTCATCGTCGTTCTCCTCATCTCTACCGGGCCTGGTTGTATTCCGTTTTTCTTCCAGTTTCTCGAATCCCCATCCATTTCCATTCCATCTCCATGCTGTTCCGTTCTCTACGGATCGTGGCGAATCCATCCGCAGTTGTCTGCCAGGACTGGTCTGTAGTTGTTCCAGGAAGGGGGGGCCATCAGTGGGGGCTGCATTAATGTGATTACATGAGGAGGGGGGTCGGGCGATGTCTTCTGGATAGTAAGTCTTTGAATTAGGTCCCCTCTCCCGGTTAATGCGGCTACCAGCATTCCATATTTTCAGAGCCTGGTGTGCTGCACACAAATCCACACGCCTATTGATGGATTCAGTTTCTGAGAACCATGCCTCTTTTAATAAGCGGCCTCTTTTTGTGATATCGTTAGCCAAGATTTGGGCATTCTCAAAATCAAAACGATGGCCGTATTCTACTGCATGAGCCCAAATCTGGGAGTGTTGTTCACCCCGTCTGAGGGCTAGCCTATGCTCATGTAGGCGGGTCTTAAGTCTTTTCGAGGTCTCGCCTATGTAATTACTCTGGCAATCCGCACAGAGTAATTACATAGGCGAGACCTCGAAAAGACTTAAGACCCGCCTACATGAGCATAGGCTAGCCATCAGACGGGGTGAACAACACTCCCAGATTTGGGCTCATGCAGTAGAATACGGCCATCGTTTTGATTTTGAGAATGCCCAAATCTTGGCTAACGATATCACAAAAAGAGGCCGCTTATTAAAAGAGGCATGGTTCTCAGAAACTGAATCCATCAATAGGCGTGTGGATTTGTGTGCAGCACACCAGGCTCTGAAAATATGGAATGCTGGTAGCCGCATTAACCGGGAGAGGGGACTTAATTCAAAGACTTACTATCCAGAAGACATCGCCCGACCCCCCTCCTCATGTAATCACATTAATGCAGCCCCCACTGATGGCCCCCCCTTCCTGGAACAACTACAGACCAGTCCTGGCAGACAACTGCGGACGGATTCGCCACGATCCGTAGAGAACGGAACAGCATGGAGATGGAATGGAAATGGATGGGGATTCGAGAAACTGGAAGAAAAACGGAATACAACCAGGCCCGGTAGAGATGAGGAGAACGACGATGAACCCCCCCATGAGGAGGCTACCAGACACAGCATGACAACTCGACCGCAATCCAGCAGGAGAATGCACCCCCCTTCGACACCCCCAGCGCAAAGTTATGGGATGAAACAGCGACTACAATTAAAGGGGAAGAGCACCGTATGGAGTGGGAATGGAGAACCAAGGACGGACGGTAACGTTGCCCACCGGCAACGGATGGAACAACGAGCCACTGACAATAGGACAACGACAAAAAACATCTTGACGGTGCGCAAGACAGAGCGTGTGGGAACGAACAGCGGACCGTACAGGGGAACCCAGGGGAAGAAGGAGGGGAGGAGGAACAATATGGGCGGGGGTTATGAATCTAGGGCACAATTCCGGGAGACGGATAAACAAGACCAAAATAGCCGTGAGGCTTGTAAGGATACTGAAAGTGATAATTGCCCACCCCCACTCGTAGAGGGAAGTCGTGTGTGGGATGGTGGTGGGGGGGAGGCTATGAGCAAGGAAGGCAAAAAGATCTGGACTCCCAACTCTGAAACAACTTATGACAGAATGCAGACTAGTAATGTGGGATGTAGGCTGGAGACCCAACCCGATCAGCTGGGGCCTATGACACGCTCCAGGAGCCGGAAGCAGACACTAAACAGCTGTATATAAGACTCTCCCCCGGCACTTACCTTTTAACCCTGACGATGTCAATTGTGTTTGACGAAAGCTCGGTGGATTAAAATTCTATTTTTATAGATACTCTCTTGGTGATCATTACTATTTGACTAACATGAATATTCCCAAGAGTCATGTTTTTGTTTTTATTTCCAATCATATATATATATATATATATATATATATATATATATATATATATATATATATATATGTAGGTCTTTGGTTGTTCAGAATATATATATATATATATATATATATATATATATATATATATATATGTGTGTGTGTGTGTGTGTGTGTGTGTGTGTGTGTGTGTAGGTCTTTGGTTGTTCGGGTTTTCTCCCGCGTAAAATTGGAAGTGTCTTGGCGACGTTTCGACGAAGTCCCATTCGTCATCTTCAGGCTGGTGTTTTCAGCTTCGTGCTTCGAGCAGCAATGTGTGGTCTTAGCTGTTTCTTCCTTTTAACTGCCAGTGGGGGTATGAACTGATTGGGTGGGAGCTTGGCTGTGTTCTGATTGGGTGGAGGTGTGTTCTGATTGGTTAGGGGCTGGCTGTGCTCTGATTGGCTGGGGGGTTGGCTGTGCTCTGATTGGCTGGGGGGTTGGCTGTGCTCTGATTGGCTGGGGGAGTGTTCTGTTTGGTTGTGCTCAGGTTAGTCTGAGTTGCAGAGGGGTTTAAGATTTTGGGCTGCCTTGCTATTTTTTGGCTTCGCGTTTGTGGTCATGCCTCATTTTCATGGAGGGTGTCAGTTTGCTTCATGTATGGATTGGAGGGCTTTAAAGTGGCTAATGATGCAGCTCTGGTCTGGCTTCTGGTTTGTGGTCGTGCCTCATCATCGGTGTGGCTTTGGGTTTGCTTTTTGCGTGGATGTGTGGTGGTGACATCCTGTGTGGTTTTTGTGAGTGTGGGTCTGGTATCATTTTTTATGTAGGGAGTCGTTTGTCAATAAGGGCGGGTTTCCAAATGGCTGGTAGGCGGGAGGTATCATCTCGCTTGTTCATGCTGTGTGGGCGTTTTTCTATCTCGATGGCTTCTCTGATTATTCTGTTATTAAAATGTTCACTTTTGGCAATGGTTCTGTGGTGCCTTTTATGTATGGGAGGAGGGCCCACACTCATCTCCAGAACAAAACGCTTAGCTGACGAACAACACCTAAAAACCGAACTACACACTCTCACCAATGTACTAACATCCAATCAGAGCACAGCCAACCCCCCAGCCAATCAGAGCACAGCCACGCCCCTAACCAATCAGAACACACCTCCACCCAATCAGAACACAGCCAAGCTCCCACCCAATCAGTTCATACCCCCACTGGCAGTTAAAAGGAAGAAACAGCTAAGACCACACATTGCTGCTCGAAGCACGAAGCTGAAAACACCAGCCTGAAGATGACGAATGGGACTTCGTCGAAACGTCGCCAAGACACTTCCAATTTTACGCGGGAGAAAACCCGAACAACCAAAGACCTACATACAAACACCCGCGAAAACCTCAGAAAACATATATATATATATATATATATATATATATATATATATATATATATATATATATATATATATATATATAAAAGTTGGAATTAGAGAGTGGACTAGAATGAAACTCAGTTCTTAGATTTTTATTTTATTCCGGAAAAAGACAAGAGTGGCTTGTCAGCACCCTAACCACAAAAGCTAAAAAGTGCAAAATCAGTTAGCCAAAGATGCACTACTATAGCATTAGTACATCTTAATCCCACTTGTATGGCCTATTCTCTGAATTCTCCATGAACTAAATGTGTGGACTTAAAGATTCTCTTCAAGACTGAGATAATCAGAAGGTGAGGGTTTAAACGTAAATATTTTATCTATTAGCTATTCCTGAGCTTTTTACAAACGATTGATCTTTTCTCCCCAAGCTGGTTTAAATCAGAGTTTTCCCACTATGCTTTTAAATGGAGCATTCTTGCTCTGTGGAATGTCTGCATCCTAGAAACCAGCTGGCAATTTTTCCCTTTCTATGATTTTGCAAAGAATACTTATTTGTGAAACAAACTGTAGGGATGGAACAGAGGTGGAAACAAAACTTTTCAGATAGCTTGAGACTTTCTCATCAGCTTTATTCAAAAGAGTTGTGGATCATGTAGCTGGAAGGAAGCGCTTTTATTGCTACTATTGCTCATTTCTTTGTAAAGTTGCTTGATCAGATTTCAAGGCTGGATAACACATTCTGTCACAAGATTCCAAAATCTATCCTCCAATATTTTCAAAACACAAAGCAGTGCATTAAAGACCATTTACTGAAATGCACTTTTAAAATATCATCTTGACTAGATGTCAGCCTTTCTTAACCTTGGTTGCAGGATGCCTGATTGACTAGCAGCTGTGAGACTAGTGGAGATGCAAATGTGAATTGGCCAGGCTGAAGATCCCGCCCCCCCATTTGTGAAATAAGGTATTTGATTAGAGGTGATTGTGGAAAACAGGCTTTAGAAGAGAAAGGGAGACCAAAATACCATGTTTTCTATTGCAGTGGAGAAATGTAATTACTAAATTGACACATAAAATCAGACCTGATCTCAATTCAGGATGGTGTCACTACTGTGTGAATGGGCCACAATGCTATTTAATGTGCCTGTTGTCACATTGTTCTTCTGAATGGGATTACTATTGACATCATTATTGCGGCATCTTTTCTATTAGCTAAAATGGTTTTATCCACTTAGTATCAGCCCAGTCTACACATTATTTTCAATGTATTATTTAGGATGGGGGGGGACCCCAAGAAATGAAAATATACGTGCACACACACACACACATGGACTTATATATTAAGAGACAGTATTATCACAGGAACAAATAATTACTTTCTAAGGATTTAGGTGATTTTTACCAACTTTCAAATGTGCTTGGAACTTATTTGGATTAGTGAGACAATGTGTTGTCAGAGCTACTCAGTGCATTACTGGCCCAATGCCAGCAAAAAGAATACAGGAGAATATTTGTAGATTGGGGTTGAAATGAAGGGTCCTTGGTGCTCTCTGAGCTTGGCTGTTTTCTTGCAGATGTTTCATTACCCAAACTAAGAAAGTTACCTAACTTGGATAATGAAACATCTGCAAGAAAACAACCAGAGAGCACCAAGGACCCCTCATATTTATAACCATCAGGAGGAAAATATGAAAGGAACTTGGGAAAAGCCAGTCTGTCTCCATAAAAGCATTCTTTCCTCCTAAATTTAATTGTGAAGCAACCATGAACACCAATAAAGGAGAATATCTGTAGCTCAGGTTTAAAATGAGGGGTCCTTGATGTCACTAAACTAGGTGACCTCATCAGTGCCAGTCCTGAACACTTCAAATGAAGCTGAAACCTAAATCAGTGCTAGAACCTGAACATTTCAAATGAAGCTGGGAACCTCCCTATATTTATATATAAATCTAGACATATAGAAAACAAAAAATAAAGAAAAACACAGGTTTTCTTTACCAGTTATTTTGGGAGAGCAAAGCTTTCGGTGGCATTAATCTTTGAAACAGGTTGACTATCAATGCTAAGGTAGATTTAACCAAGACATTTTGTATTATGACTGAATTCAGATGGACTGTTTCATGGTAAGTCATATGATTCATAATGGTAATTTCATGTGGCATCTAATTAACTGAATAACAGAGTTGGAAGGGACCTTGGAGGTCTTCCAGTCCAACCTCCTGTTCAAGAAGGAAACCCTATATATTTCAGACTAATGGTTGTCCAATCTTTTCTTTAAAACTTCCAAGATTGGAGCACCTACAACTTCTGGATGCAAGTCATTCCACTGATTAATTGTTCTAACTGTCAGGAAATTTCTTCTTAGTTCTAAGGTGATTCTTTGCTTGATTGGTTTCCATCCATTGCTTCTTGTCCTGCTTTCAGGGACATTAATTAATCATGTCATCAACGTGTTTCATTATATGTCCTTTTTTCTATTTAATTTTTGTTCTGTAATGGATTCTCTGAATGTATGGCTATGCTATAGCATCTGGCTCTCAGAGATGTAAAAACAGTACAGTGGATTTCTCCAGCGCCATTCTTTCACTCTCCACTCTTCCAATGGTGGTAAATGTGTGCAGGTTTAAACTCAATTTTTATACTTGAATTTATACATGAATTCTGAAATTTCAAACTAGGGTCCAAAATTTTGACATTAGCATTCCTTTGTACAATTCCTTTCCCCCTCACAAGACTTCCCTATTCTTATTATTTAATAAAAAAATCTTGCGAATAATTTATTTCTGGAATACTAAGCATTGGGATTTGGTAGAAGGTATTACAGAATGGTGACATCCTGAATTTGATTTTTCTTTTTATCAAAGAAGAGCGTTGCTGATTTTAGTAGATAAACCAAATGTGACAATTAATATTGTGTTCAGGCAAGTGAACAAGCAGGAGGTAGGCTGGGTAAAACAAGAGAGATAGATGTAAGATGATAACAAAGCAAAACATCAAATGCATCCTACTTCAATCTATTAGTGTGGATATGTGTGAGTTTTTCTAAATGCTTCACTTTTTCTGATATGAATTAGAGATGGTTAACTTTAATATGAGGTGTGTATGTTTTTCGAAGATAACCCCCAAGGTACCATTTGGAATCAGAATATGCAACTGTTTGCCTATCACTTTTCTGAAAAGAAAACAGAAGAAATTAACAATTTGAAAGCATGTTTGATCTCATTTTTTAAAACAAAAACAAGCAACCAAAGAAACCCTCATCTCCACAACTAATCATGTTTCAGGATGATTTTCTTCCCATTTACTCCTATTTTATTATTGTCCAGTGATTAAAGAAAGAGGGAATTTAATAGAATTCAGGAACATCTAGAGACCTATCAATTTTCTTTTTTAATTTTTATTGGGTACAAAGGGGGGAAAAAGATTAAAAACATTGAACATGGTAAATCGTCTTTGACTGACATTTCCAATTTGTCAGTCCATATTGTACATTAATTACATATAATATATCTATATACAACTGTACATTTCTTGTCTCTGTCTTAACTTATATCTTTGCTATGACATCCATTTTTCCCCTCCATCTATAAAATTTATTCCATATTTGATAAAATTCTGTTTCTTCCTGATTTTTTAATCTTTTAGTTATCCTGTCTAGTTCTGCGCAATACATAATTTTCTTTATTAGTGCTTCCCCACTCCATTGCTATCCACTTTTGAGCAAATAGTATCCTTGCCGCCATAACCATGTGAATGATTAGATATATGTTACCTTTATTTACATTTTTCCCTAGTATTCCTAATAATAATGCCTCAGGTTTGTATTGAATGTTTTGCCTAGTCATTTCTATTGCCCATTCCCAGACCACACGCCAATACACCTGTGCTTCTCTACATGTCCACCATACATGAAAAAATGTGCCCTTTTCTTTTTTACACTTCCAGCACATAGGTGAGTATCCGTTATACATTTTGGCTAATCTGGCCGGAGGGAGATGCCATCTGTAAACCATCTTATACAGAGACCTATCAATTTTTCATGGTCTGATGACATGTTTAGGTTATAATCAAGTTGGAATAATCATTCTGGAAATCATCTTCCTAAAACATTACAGTATAAATTATTTGAAAAACTGAGCATGTGGATGAAAATAGATAGCACTGATTTGTTGTTAGTCAAATGATAAGCCAGTGATTGTCCAGCAGCACCTATTCAGGGAAAACTGAACATCAGCAATAATGGATCTTTCCAAGGATACCTTCTTTCAGTTTAATGCAATCATAAATTAGAATAACAGAAATGAGTTACTTTCAGTGAAAAATACATTTGTGGAACAAAAAAATGCTTTTTGTCCACATTCCATCTATGTCTCAGTCAACTGACTGCAGTTCTCAACAGTGCAAGGCTACTAATGGACAAAAAGGGAACCAGTACAGAATCATATGCCTAGAGATGAATGGATCTAATTGCTTTCCAAGACCAAGTGCAGATAAATTTGTTTAGCTCTCACATCTGTAACTGCTGCTTGCCTTTTTGCGACAGATCATTGTTAAATCGGCTTTATCCATGAAGTTATCTTATAGTTGTGCTACACCACTATCAAAAGCAACTATGTGTGATTGAGGTCACAGAGGAGAAACGGGGCCTGTTATTCTAGAACATCTTTTACGCCATGTGTTAAAAACTTATTTTAGTGTAAAAAGTCTAAGACTGAAGTGGCACTTCTGCAACTTGTAAAATTGTCTCACACATGGGTTATCTTTTGTGTCTATAACATTTACTTTTTGCTCATAACCATGAGCCCTGTATCATTATTTTTATAAATTGTTACCTTCAAGGGGTGCTTTTAAAAAAAATGTAAAAGATCTTTTGTGTCTAGCTGCAAAAAATTAGCCAAACCATTTATATTCTTTCAGTGGTAGGTAAGTGAGAGTTACAAAAGCACAGTTTTGTATTGTTTATTATTCTTATTCCTATTTAAAACAGCATATTCATTCTGAATGAAGAGAGTGAGATTGTGTTGTTTTTTAAGTTACACACCTTCAAAACAACTTATCACTACTGTTCTCTTCATTAGATTTTTCTACTTTGCATTCTTAGTTCTTTTCCAACAGGAACGACCAAAGAGGTGTCTAGTTTCTTGAGACATTCTTATATCTTTTCTGAATTTCTAAGACTAGAAAACTTAAACTGGGATGGAGATTAGAGTGATCTTGAAATATTATTTACCCTAGCAAAATTTATTTGTTTATTATTTCCCCCATGACCTGCAGTGGGGGAAAAATTGGTGGTGTGCCAGGTAACAGAAATTCTCCTGCATTTTCTTTCTTTCTATATCATTCAAACTGATGACAGAGAATTTATTTTTGGACATGGATCTCCACACTTGACAACTTTAACAGTTGTGGACTTGAATTCCCCAGCCAGCATTCTTGGTTGAAGTCCACAGATCTTAAAGTTGTCAAGGTTGGACATCTCTATTTTAGAGCTTTTTAGATAAAGTCTGTGGGGTTCTTGCAGTGATAGGTATGAGTTAGCCAGGGGAATGAATGTTTGCCTTTCATTGTGCAATTCCCTTTATTGGCTTTTTGTCTGCTTCCTGTGGTACAATTGAATCTTAAGACAAAACATCTTGAGAAAATGCCTTTTTTGTGTCTATCTCTGTAGTAGTCCTCCTATTACTGTTGTGAGGGAATTCTGCCCTTTAAAACTTATTGGAACTTTTATATTTCTCTTGAAGAAATTCAGACCTTTTTTGTTCCTTTATTTGCTATCATATATGTTGTGTGTCAACTTCCGAATCCACTTGGGAGACTAGACAGTGTTTGGATCCAGAACATCCAAAGCCAACTGTGACTCCAAACTGATCAATTGAGCACTGAGTGAAAAGTAAGTGGTACAGTTGGGAGCTTTAATGCTACCTGTGATCATAAAATAACCATCTTTGTTTTGGTTGACTAGTTCCCTATGCAGGGTTTATGGGCAGGCCCTACCATTAGCTAGACTGAAGCAGCCACTCTAAATGGTGAATGATGTTATGTAGGCTGGCTGTGTTGAAAGATGATTCATAAACTAAGTTCACAGCTTGCTGTGGTGCCTCTCAAGTCCAGCTGTCAGCAATTTAATCATCATCAGTGTGCAGAATGGGAGGCATTTTGCTTTTGCTTCAGGCACAGAAATATCTTGGGCAGCTCTTTTCACAAAATGTTATAGATTTGTTACTATGTTTGGCTCTATTGGAGGTTTGCTTACATTGTGGTATATATATATATGTTTTCTGAGGTTTTCGCGGGTGTTTGCATGTAGGTCTTTGGTTGTTCGGGTTTTCTCCCGCGTAAAATTGGAAGTGTCTTGGCGACGTTTCGACGAAGTCCCATTCGTCATCTTCAGGCTGGTGTTTTCAGCTTGTGCTTCGAGCAGCAATGTGTGGTTTTAGCTGTTTCTTCCTTTTAACTGCCAGTGGGGGTATGAACTGATTGGGTGGGAGCTTGGCTGTGTTCTGATTGGGTGGAGGTGTGTTCTGATTGGTTAGGGGCGTGGCTGTGCTCTGATTGGCTGGGGGGGTGGCTGTGCTCTGATTGGCTGGGGGGGTGGCTGTGCTCTGATTGGCTGGGGGAGTGTTCTGTTTGGTTGTGCTCAGGTTAGTCTGAGTTGCAGGGGGGGTTAAGATTTTGGGCTGCCTTGCTATTTTTTGGCTTCGCGTTTGTGGTCGTGCCTCATTTTCATGGAGGGTGTCAGTTTGCTTCATGTATGGATTGGAGGGCTTTAAAGTGGCTAAGGATGCAGCTCGGGTCTGGCTTCTGGTTTGTGGTCGTGCCTCATCATCGGTGTGGCTTTGGGTTTGCTTTTTGCGTGGATGTGTGGTGGTGACATCCTGTGTGGTTTTTGTGAGTGTGGGTCTGGTATCATTTTTTGTGTTAGGGAGTCATTTGTCAATAAGGGCGGGTTTCCAAATGGCTGGTAGGCAGGAGGTATCATCTCGCTTGTTCATGCTGTGTGGGCGTTTTTCTATCTCAATGGCTTCTCTGATTATTCTGTTATTGAAATGTTCACTTTTGGCAATGGTTCTGATATTTTTAAAGTCAATTTCATGTCCTGTGGCTTTAAGGTGTTGGACCAGGGAAGATGTTGGTTCCTCTTTTTTGACAGTTCTTATGTTCTTCAATATATATATATATGTAGGTCTTTGGTTGTTCGCGTTTTCTCCCACGTAAAATTGGAAGTGTCTTGGCGACGTTTCGACGAAGTCCCATTCGTCATCTTCAGGCTGGTGCTTTCAGCTTCGTGCTTTGAGCAGCAATGTGTGGTCTTAGCTGTTTATTCCTTTTAACTGCCAGTGGGGGTATGAACTGATTGGGTGGGAGCTGGGCTGTGTTCTGATTGGGTGGAGGTGTGTTCTGAATGGTTAGGGGCTTGGCTGTGCTCTGATTGGCTGGGGGAGTGTTCTGTTTGGTTGTGCTCTGGTTAGTCTGAGTTGCAGAGGGATTTAAGATTTTGGGCTGCCTTGCTATTTTCTGGCTTTGCGTTCGTGGTCGTGTCTCCTCTTCATGGAGGGTGTCAGTTTGCTTCATGTATGGATTGGAGGGGTTTAAAGTGGTGTGTGCAATCGGCATATCAATCTTTGCCCAGCCCACTTAATGCTGAGAGCTTGGAGCATGGGCAATTCCCCATCCCATTGGAGACATCTTAAAGAAATACGGAGTATACCAATGGAGAGGATTGTGGAAAAGAATTCCCCCTTTCACCATCCGCAGCCCGGGAATACTCAAACAGAAGGTAGACAACGATCGGAATTTCCCCCCACCCCCAGAATGGCTAGGCATCTCCGAGCACTTGGAGAAATGCCAGGAGACACAGGAGCACCAACATGTGGACTGAGGGACTGCACGCACCCTCCAGGATACCTGGAAGGGGGAGTGCCACCCAATAAGAGACCCACATCTGAAACACCTCTGGCGAGAGTGCTGAATTTGGGAGAGGAAAGGGCAGCTTCTCCAGCCCTACCATCTATAACAACTCGATCGCTCCACTCAGCAACATCGACTCAAACATACCAACGGGGGGTATGGAGTGAACCCGATGAAGATAAGCATGGGAGAAACTCCGGGAGTAGAGGAGAGAGAGCAATGAGGGCTGACGCCCCTGGCTACCATGTAGAGAACACCCAAGGCGAGTTGATTAGAGCTGGGATGGAATACACCAAGACCGGAGATAAAGAAAGGAGACGTCTGGGGGCAACAACTACCAGATTGTACTCCAGGAGGGGAGGAATGACCTCATTAGCATGTTTGGAGGATAAGACCCGCCCACCCCACCTTGCAACACCGATCTGCTCGTGTTAACGGACAGCATGGAAGAGCTCCCAAAATGATATCGTGCAAGCAAGGAGCAAGGAGGAAACAAGGGGCGTGACAGTAATCAACTCGAACAACATCTGCAGAGACCATGACTGGGGAAAACACAAAGAAAACAAGAGACAGTGCGATGTGACGGGGCAACCAGAATGGAGTGAAAAAAGGGGAGGAGAGGGGGGTGCAGCCAAACGAAATAGGGGTGACAGTAAAGCAAAAAAGGAGAGGGGAGATGTTTCATCAGACCCCGAATTTGGCAAAGAGAAAACACCCAATGACAACTACACAAATAGAAAATGCAAGAAAGCAATCATTGCCAATAAGAAACCAGCAATTGAGAAACAGCCTATTGCATCAGGCCCATTGACAAGATCTAGGAGCCGAGTGCAGACTCTGACCAATCTATAAAAGAGGACTCTCCCACTGACCGGCATTTTGAGCCCTGATGATGTCAGCAGTTGCTGACGAAAGCTAGGCGTTTTATTAGTTATTAATTTTTATGGTGATTTTATTGGTATTGTATTAAATTTTACTAAATTTTACTAAAATTTTTAAATACTCCCTGGTGCTCACGTTTATTTGTTTGATTTTAAATATGGATATACCCAGGGATCATATTTTTAGTGTAATATATATATATATATATATATATATATATATATATATATATATATATATAGCCTTTTGACCTTTGAAAACTGTACCAAATATGTGTAAAATGTTTATTTACTATTACACTCTGGACTCCTTCCTCCTGCCATTAAGGGAGTTCATTTCAATGAATTATTTTACAACATGTCAGAGCTTGTTCTAGATAAACCTCTTGAAAAACACTGAATAGGTAATATTGTTCTTCTTGCCATCAAAGAGAGAGGGATAAGGATAGAGATAGGGAGAAGGAGAGGGAGAGGGAGAGAGATATGCTAATGATTTTGGAATATTCCTTTAATCTAGTCTTGGGCACAAAGCCCAATGGATGACTTTGGGCCAGTCACTCTTTCTCAGCCCTAAGCAGAAAGCAATAGCAAATAATTTCTGATATCCATTTACCCATTTTTTCCTATTAGCAAATTTTCCCATTGGCAAATTCTCTATTATTTATTTATTTGATGCCTTCAAATCAGCCTTGACTATTGGTGACAGCTTGGATTAGGCCCTGTGGTTTTCTGGGCAAGATTTCAGAAATGATTTGGAATTGCCTCGTTCTTAAGGCAGAGAGAGAGAGAGAGAGAGGGAGAGAGAGAGAGAGACTGGCCAAAGGTCACCCAGCTAGCTTTGTGCCCAAGGCTGGACCAGAACTTACAGTCTCTCTGTTTCAGGCCTGATGCCTTAACCATTACACCACCCTGCTTCCCATGTCTTTATTGGCTGCCTAGAAATACAAGTGATTCATCTTTGTTTGGCATTTTTTTTTCATAAATACTCCACCATCTGCTTTGAAATACCATATATACTGATGATGCTATATATGTAGTGAATTAATGCAGTAAATATATCCAGCCTGTTGGCATGGCATGTCTTTGCAATGTAAATTGTTATCTTAGCGACTAATATCCTGTCTCTGATAAGAGTGGCTTAGAGTAAAAAGATACTTGGGGATAGATGAACATATGGGTTGTTTTTATTTGGGGGATAAGAACTTTCTAAAATTTGTAATTTTCTCATTATTGAGATTCAAAGAATGTCCTTATCTTTAACAACCGGGATAGTAGCATACTATCAAGACTGCAAATAGCTGTATTTATATTGTATTTGGCTGGTGCAGATGAATTTCTTTTAGTTATTTTTTTGAAACAGATTAACAAAATTAACATATACTTTCTGTTGAGTCCTTCGCGAAAGGCAAGACACGAGAAGCAGTTGTAGTTCTCAGGTTTTCTTTTATTCTGTGTTCAAGTTACAGATGAAGGCTTCAGCAACGCCCAAAAGCTCCCAGCCTCTTATATAGGCAATTCCCGGGTCAATGTGTTACTTTTCCCGCGCCAGCACCCGCGCATGCGCACAGGCGCTGGCGACAGCCTGTCTGGTCCCGGGCAGCTTGCACCTGCCCGGGACTGCCTGCAAACACCCCGAGCCCGTTTGCAAGGCTCGGGACATAACATCCCTTTCCCCCGGGCTAAGACTACTACCAACATACAATTATTTCTTGATGCAGTGTTCTACTCCCCAGTGCTCCTACTGTTTACTGGCTTTTGTTTAGCTAGCAATGTTATGTAATCCTCTAAGTACTTAGGAGATTTCCTTGCTCTCTGTGACCTTCTCAGCTCTGGATTTCTGACAGGTGTTCCCTGACTGAAGGGAGACGTGAGCCTGTTCTCCTTATCTTGCCTTGGTGCCTTCCAAGGACTGTGCCCCAATGCCTGGCCTGCTTGCTTGCCCACCGGACTCGTCAGGCCAGGGCTTCTGTCACTTTGTGACCTGGTTGACCTGCCTAGCTGTAGGCCCTCAGGCCCCTTGAAGTGATAGCCACTGCTGGACGTCTCTGTAGAACCTCCTAGGTCCGTCCAAGACCTGTCAGGAGGCTGTCCGTTCCCTAAACCCCGTTCTGTGTCCGGGCTCGTGTGGATTTCTGTACCTTCCCAAAACTCAGTTACTCCCTGATTTGGGCTAGAGGTGTTGCGGTCGGGACTTGGTTCCTCGACCACCTCCCTGTATGTTTGACCCCCTGTAGGACTTGGGGTAAGGTCAGGCCAACTCTGGGGATTATGTGCCAGCTCTCTTGCGGGGTATGATTTATTGGGATGCTCCCGGGTATCCTCCCTGACTGGAGTACTGTGCTGTGCAGGTGAATAGTGATTGTACCCCCGGGGCGACTCCCTGGCTGGAGTAGGCGTGAATGCCTGGTAGTTGGATAGGCTCTTAGAATTCCTGTTTGGGGCACTCGCGGAATCTTGGAATGGGCCGTTTGTGGCTCCATCATTGGAGGTGGGCAGCAGCTCGTGCCCCTCCCTTTGCTCTAAAGGGTCCCCCTCCCCCCCTGGAAAAGACCCAGGAGTCTCATCTGGAACATCCCGCCTAGGGTGGAGTTGGTCGATGTGCCGACGCAGGACACGACCGTTGTCCAGGGCTACCTCATAGGATAGAGGACCTGTGACCCTGGAAATAGAAGCGGGGACCCATGTATGACCAGGCCCGTAATTGCGAGTCCAAACCGGGGCACCCACAAGTAGTTGTCTAGGTGCCCTAGGATGTGAGGTAGATGAAGGCAGTCTGTCCGGATGCAACCGGTCAAGCTTCGTAGTAAGTTTGCGCCCCCAGCGAAGTTCAGCTGGGCTTCTCCCTGTAGAAGTGGACGGTGTGGTGCGGTAAGAAAGGAGAAAGTCAGCCAACCTGTGATGCCAGTCCCCATAGGTGAGTCTTTTCAAGGCGTCCTTTGTGATGCGGACCATGCGTTCAGCCATACCGTTGGTGGATGGGTGGAAGGGTGCAGACGTGGCATGACGAATCATGTTAGCCTGTAAGAAAGCTTGGAATTCGGAGGAAGTAAATTGAGGGCCGTTGTCAGACACGATGACATCTGGGAGCCCGTGTGCAGCAAAAATCCCCCTCAGTACCTGAATAGTCTTTGCAGTGGTGGTGGATGAGACAGGTACAACCTCAAGCCATTTTGAATGACTGTCAACGAGGACCAAGAAGAACTGGCCCTGAAAGGGCCCAGCGTAGTCAATGTGCACCCTAGACCATGGGGACTGTGTATCCTCCCATCTATGCACAGGAGCTTGGGGCATCTCTGGGCGAAAGCGCTGGCACAGGTGGCATGCATGCACCTTAGCCTCAATGTCCTTATCTAAACCAGGCCACCACAAGTGGCTGCACGCAAGGGCCTTCATGCGAACAATGCCAGGATGACCCTCGTGGAGGGACTCTAAGATCCTAGTCCTCATTGAGGTGGGAATGACAACTCTGTTTCCCCAAAGCAGACAACCCTGAGAAGTGGACAACTCGTTCCTTTTGGACCAGAAACTCTGAAACTCAGGACTAGGGCAGTGCTCAGGCCATCCAGACAAAACCCAAGAAAGGACATGTGAAAGTGTGTGATCTGTGCCTGTTTCAGCGGCGACATCCCTGGCATTCAGAGGGGACTCGGGCAAGGCTTGGATGGATAGAATGTTGACAGCTGGCGCAGGGTCAGCTTCTACTACTGGCAGGGGCAATCTACTGAGGCCATCAGCATGGCCCATTTCTTTCCCAGGCTTGTGGAGTAAGGAAAAATCATATGCAGACAGAAAAATAGACCACCTAAGCATTCTAGGGGAAATGATTTGGGGAGTTTGTTTACGTGTGGTAAACAGTCCCAGCAGAGGCTTATGGTCAGTGAAGACCGTGAAATGCCTGCCATACAAGAAATCGTGGAATTTTTTAATTCCAGCAACAACAGCCAGAGCCTCCCTGTCTATCTGAGCGTAGTTGCGCTCAGCAGAAGACAGTGTTCTGGAGTAATATGCAACAGGAACCTGAGTTCCATCAGACCTGAGGTGGCTCAGGACGGCTCCTACCCCGTAAGGGGAAGCATCACAAGCGATGCACACAGGAAGGGACTCATTGAAGTGTGCAAGTACACTGTTAGAAGTGAGTAAGGCCTTGACCTCATTGAAACTATCCTCATGTGTTTGTGACCACTGCCACACTGCTTGTTTGTCTAATAGCCTGTGAAGAGGCTTAGCTACACTAGCTTTATGTGGAAGAAAGGAATTGTAGAAATTCAGGAGGCCCAGAAAGGCCTGAAGTTCGGCCTTAGACTTTGGCCTAGGTGCTTCTAAAATGGCAGTTAGTTTGGATTCAGCAGGGTGAATCCCAGCAGCATCAATTTTGAATCCCAGAAATTCAGTAGAAGGCACCCCAATTTTGCATTTGTCTTTTTTGAGCTTGAGGCCTGTTTTCCTGAACCTTAACAGAACAGCCCTTAGCCTTTCAGCTAGAATGTGTGTGGAGTCTCCTGCAATTAAGACATCATCAAAGTAGGGGCAAACCCCCGGTATGCCCCGTAGTGTGTTTTCCATTACGCTTTGGAAAATCCCAGGAGCGACATTCACTCCAAACTGTAGCCTTTTTACCTTAAAGGCTCCCCTGTGGGTCACAATAGTCTGAGCTATAGCAGCAGTCATCATCAACAGGCAGCTGTTGATACGCTTGAGCTAGGTCAAGCTTTGCAAAAACGCGCCCCCCCTTGAGGGAGGCCAGAATATGACTGACCACAGGAACAGGATAGGCATGTTGCTGCAATGCCTTATTAAGAGTGCATTTGTAGTCAGCACAAATGCGAATGTCCCCATTTGCCTTTAGAGGCGTGACACTGGGGGTCTCCCAGGGACTGGAGTCAACAGGTTCCAGAATTCCTTGTTGGATCAGTTTGTCTAACTCAGTGTCAATTTTACTCTTTAAAGCAAAAGGGACCCTTCTTGCTTTAATTCTAATGGGAGTGACAGTGGGGTCTAGTTTTAAGGACACAGGGGTCCCTTGAATGTGCCCAGCTGGGGGCTGAAGACATCTGCAAATTCTTTGCAGACTTCCTGTAGGTCGAGTGTTTGTAAGCTGTTGAGCCCCGTGACGTGTATCCCCAAGGCTTCAAACCAATCGAGTCCTATGAGACTTGTTCGTTCACCCCCTACTACTAATATGTCTAGTGGACCTTCAAAATTCTTATACTGTACGTTAAGGGTGGCCTCCCCCTTAACACACACTCTCGAATTTTGAAAGTCTGTTAACACAATGTCAGAAGGCCTTAATTTAGCCTGAGTTCCACTGCCGGAACAAATCTTCCTAAATGTATGTAAGGATATGATTGAAAGGGCAGACCCCGTGTCTAGTTCCATAGTTAATGGAACCCCTTGTAGCTTCACCTTGAGTGACAGCTTTTTCTTGATGGGCTTGTGTGTGCCTGTCCTGAAGATGCTTCTTCGCGAAGCGCAAAAACCTACCCTATTCTGGCTGGGGACCCTGGTACCTTTCAGGCGCAGTTCTACCTGAGGTTGTACCTTTCGTCGGCCCAGACACACAGCTGCAATATGTCCTTGTTTTACGCATGCCCAGCAGATAGCGGAGCGGAACTTGCAGTCGGTTCTCCTGTGGCGACCTCCACAGCCGATGCACTTGAGGGGAGCTGAAGAGCTTCCTTTCTGATTCCCTTCCTTCACGGGGTGGAGGCGGTCGACTTCCTCGTCCGGATCCTCCTCGGAGTTCCCTTGGACGTCCTCTTGGTGCACGGATGCAACATCTGGACTGTTCCTGATCGGCCGCATGTTCTTGACGGCGCCGCCTGCTGCTTCTTCTGCGGTGACCTCTCTTAAGGCATCTTGGAAGGACAAGTCTTCTTTGGCGAAAAGCCTCTGTTGTAAATCTCGATGCCTTAAGCCGCACACGAATCGGTCCCTCAGTCATTCTTCGAGGTCCTTGAACTCGCAGTGCTTGGCGGCCTTCCTCAATGCGGCGATGTACTCTTTGGCCGACTCTCCGGATCGTTGATCCCTCTGCTCGAAGGTGTGGCGCCATGCGATGACGGACATCTTGGGCTGGAAGTGCTCCTTCAATAGCTTCTTTAGATCTGCGTAGCTGACAGACTCTAATGGGACAGGTGCTGCAAGGTTCTCTGCGATTTCGAAGGCGTCTTGACCGCAGACACAAAGCAGGGTGGCAGCCTTCAAGCTATCTTCCCTCACTTGGTTCACCTTGAGGTAATTTTCCACCCTGGCTACGTAGGAGTCCCACCACTCTGGATGTGAGACGTCGAACTCCGAAAGCCTTCCAACCTTTGCCATCTTCAGGAGACGGGTCTATCAGCCAACCTACCCCCGAATGCGCACTGGATTGGCGAGTAGCTGCCGAGTCAACTCCGTTCCGCCGCTCAGGACTCACTTGGGTAAGCTTACACCTCTTCCTTTCCAGACGATGTAAGGCATCCCACCCTCATCGCCAGTGTTGAGTCCTTCGCGAAAGGCAAGACACGAGAAGCAGTTGTAGTTCTCAGGTTTTCTTTTATTCTGTGTTCAAGTTACAGATGAAGGCTTCAGCAACGCCCAAAAGCTCCCAGCCTCTTATATAGGCAATTCCCGGGTCAATATGTTACTTTTCCCGCGCCAGCACCCGCGCATGCGCACAGGCGCTGGCGACAGCCTGTCTGGTCCCGGGCAGCTTGCACCTGCCCGGGACTGCCTGCAAACGCCCCGAGCCTGTTTGCAAGGCTTGGGACATAACACTTTCCAAATTCTTAACAATGTTTTTATTTAGTAAAATCATATGTGGGATAAAATAACAGAGTTGAAAGGGACCTTGGAGGTCTTGTAGTCCAACCCTGATCGAGCAGGGGACCCTATACCATTCAGGACAAATGGCTCTTCAATCTCTTCTTAAAAACGTCTTGTGTTAGAGCACCCACAACTTCTGAAGGCAAGCTGTTCAACTGATTAATTGTTCCCACCGTCAGGAAATTTCTCTTTTATAAAATAAAGTCATTTATAGTTTATAAAATAAAATCATTTATCCCATTGAATTAGATATATTGATCTGTGACTGTGGAGTCATATCCATTTATTTTTATACATAATATGATATATATGAGCACCAGTTTTGTGTAGTCACTAAGGCATAGACGTAAAAACCAGGAGTTCTAGTCCTGCCTTAGACACACAAATCTCTCTCTTAGCTCTAGTAACTTGAAGACAAGGGCAAACCATTTCTGAAAATCATGCCAAACTGCAGAGATTAGTCCAGGATTCAAAAGCATCAAAACTGAGATACAGTATCTGGTCCTGTCATAAAGCTATAGCTAGTCTTACCTTTTCAGAGTTCAGAAATAATTATAGCTCAATGATAGTGCTAAGGATGTACATGTTACATTGTAAATATTGAAAGAGGACATCATTTTGGATTTTCATTTGGAGCAAAAAAAAAAAAATGTTGAAGGCCAGTGTCTGAGCAGGTTTAAAATCATTTTTGAGTAGTTGGGAAATTATTCCATTTCTTGAAAACAAAGCCCTTTCTTCTGCCAGTTTCTTTTTTAGCCAATGTATAGCTTTTTTCTCACTGGCTATGTAATAATAATCCCTCTAATGGGTCATTTTCTGCCTCTGAACATTGGCAGAAGAGAGCCATCTCACAAACATAAAACCTAATCAAATGCTCTTTTGCATTTTTGGTTTGCTGATTCTGGTTGTCTTTCATGTTCTTACTGTAACTGTTTATTCCTAGAGTTTCCTGGTGAGTTTGTCTCACAAAGTTAGAGGACAGATGTGGGATCTTTGAGTTTTCTTGCAGACATTTCATTACCAAACTAGATAACATCATCAATGCACCAAGGACCCCACAGTTCAATCCTGAGCTACAAATATTCTCTTCTGTTGGTAGAGGATTGATGGGTAGATGGAAGGAGGGATGGAAGAGTCCTTCCCCATCCTCTTTTATTATAGTTAACACTGAGGATCTGAGGGTATAACTATGTGGAAATGGAGTCTCTAGGCACATCAAATGCTTGTTCATTAAGCTTATTTATGACCAGTAGTTACACTTACTGTTGTGTCCTGAGCCTGCAAAGGGAGGCTCAGGACGTTGCAATGGTCCCGGGCTGTTGCAAGCTGCCCGGGACCAGACTGAATGGCGGCAGCCTGCAAGCCTCTGAGTTGGGTTGGAGAGAGCTGAAGAGAATAAAAGCTGTTACAACCATCAGAATGTGTGCTCTTCTTTCGCCATTGACTCGAGGACTTAACATTGGCGACGAAGGTGGGATTGCTTACAAGATAAAGAAAGAAGACTTGTAAGGCTTACCCAAAGAGTCCTGGAGAGAGGAAGACAACGTTAAACTCAGCAACTGGCCTGCCAGTACAGCATCACTGGAGGTAAGCTGGCTGATAGACCCCTTCCTAGAATAAGAAGCAAGGATGGCGAAGATAGGGAGATTGTCTGAATTTGACGTTACTCACCCAGAAAGATGGGATTCTTATGTCGCTAGAGTAGAAAATTACTTTAGAGTGAATCAAGTTAGAGAAGATGGCTTGAAGGCCGCTACTTTGCCGTGTGTCTGTGGTCAAGATACATTTGAAATTGCAGAAAATTTGGCAGCCCCTGCTCCTCTTGAGTCTGTCACTTATACAGACTTAAAGAAGTTATTGAAGGAACATTTTCAGCCCAAGTTGTCTGTCATTGCATGGAGACACACGATTGAACAGAGGGATCAAAGAGCTGGTGAATCAGCCAAAGAATACATTGCAGCCTTGAGAAGAGCTGCTAAGCCCTGTGACTTTAAAGATTTAGAAGAAAGGCTGAGAGACCATTTTGTATGCGGGCTAAGGAACAGAGACTTGCAACAGAGACTCTTTGCAAAAGAAGATATTTCCTTCCAAGATGCCTTGAGAGAGGTCACTGCAGAGGAGGCAGCGGGAGGGGCGGTCAAGAACATGAGGCCCATCAGGAACAACCCAGAAGCAGTCTCCATGCACCATGAGGGAGTCCAAGAGAGCTCGGAGGAAGATCCTGAAGATGAGGTGGATCATCTGTACCCATCCAAAGAAAGGAAGCAGAGAGAAGGCAAAGAAAAGACTCCAGCTGTGTCCAAGTGCTTTGGGTGTGGAGGTCACCACAAGAGGGCCAACTGCAGGTTCCGTTCTGCAATCTGTAGAGCATGTGGAAGGCAAGGCCACTTAGCATCTGTTTGTCTGGGCCGTCAGAAGGCACAACCTCGAGAAGAATTGCATCTGAAAGGTACCAGGGTCCCCAGCCAAAACAGGGTGGGTTTCTGCGCATCACACAGAAGTATTTGTAGAACAAGCACACACAAACCATTAAGAAGAAACTGTCACTTAAGGTGAGGTTACAAGGAGTTCCATTGGTTATGGAACTGGACACTGGGTCTGCTCTTTCAATCATTTCTATTCACACTTTCAGGAAGATTTGTAATAGTAGTGGCCAAACTTAGGCCATCCAATATAATCTTAACAGATTTTCAAAATTCCCAGGTGTGTGTAAAGGGGGAGGCCACCCTTACAGTACAGCACAAGGATTTTGAAGGTCCATTGGATGTATTGGTAGTTGGGGGTGAATGAACGAATCTTACTGGACTCGATTGGTTTGAGGCCTTGGGAATCCAAGTTACAGGGCTATACAATTTGCAAACGTTAGGCCTAGCAGAGGTCTGCAAAAAGTTTGCAGATGTATTCAGTCCACAGCTGGGATTTACAAAGGGCCTCCAGTTTCTTTGAATCTTGACCCCACTGTCACTCCCATTGGGGTGAAAGCAAGGAGAGTACCCTTTGCCCTTAAGGGGAAAATTGATGCTGAACTGGATAAATTGATCCAGTAAGGTATTTTAGAACCTGTTGATTCAAGTCCATGGGAAACTCCCATAGTTACGCCTCTCAAGGCTAATGGGGACATTCGCATCTGTGCAGACTGCAAATACACATTAAACAAGGCATTGCAACAGCATGCGTATCCTGTACCTGTAGTCAGCCATATTTTGGCTTCCCTTAAACGGGAGCGTGTTTTTGCAAAGTTAGATCTGGCACAGGCTTATCAACAGTTACCTGTTGATAAAGCTGCTGCTGAAGCACAGACTATTGTAACCCAGAGAGGGGCATTCAAAGTCAAGAGACTACAATTTGGAGTAAATGTAGCTCCTGGAATTTTCCAAAGTGTTATGGAGAACACCTGAGAGGTATCCCAGGGGTATGTCCCTATTTTGATGATGTCCTTATTGCTGGAGAATCCACTCAAAATTTAGCTGAGAGGTTAAGGGCTGTTTTGCTTCGTTTCAGAACTTTAAAAAGATAAATGCAAGATAGGAGTTACTTCTACAGATTTCCTGGGATTCAGAATAGATGCCAGGGGTATTCACCCTGCTGAGTCTAAATTAAAAGCCATACAGCAGGCTCCTAGGCCTAAGTCTAAAGCTGAGTTACAAGCATTCCTAGGCATCTTGAATTTTTACAACGCTTTCCTACCTAACAAGGCTAATGTAGCAGAACCACTTCATAGACTTTTAGACAAGGCAGTTTCGCAATGGTCCCAAGTACATGAAAAAAGCTTCAATGAGGTCAAGGCCTTGCTTACATCTAATGATGTGCTTGCACATTTCAATGAAAACCTACCTGTCTGCATCACTTGTGATGCTTTCCCTTATGGGGTGGGGGCTGTACTTAGCCACTTAAGAGCCACTTACTCCAGAACCTTATCTTCTGCTGAGTGAAATTATGCTCAGATAGACAGAGAAGCCTTGGCCATTGTAGCTGGAATTAAAAAATTCCATGATTTTTTATATGGCAGACATTTCACGGTCTATACTGACCATAAGCCTCTGTTGGGGTTGTTTACCACTAACATACAAACTCCCCATATCATCTCTCCTAGAATGCTGAGATGGTCTATCTTTTTGTCAGCCTATGATTTTTCATTGATTCACAAACCTGGCAAGGAAATGCGCCACACTGATGGCCTAAGTAGATTACCTCTACAACTGATAGAGGCTGACACTGCCCCTGCCATCAATATTCTCTCCATTCAGGCATTGCCTGAGTCTCCCCTAAATGCCAGGGATGTGGCTGCTGAATCAGTCACAGATCTCACGCTGACTCATGTGCTTTCATGGGTTTTGTCTGGATGGCCTGAGAGTTGACAAGGTACTGAGTTCCAAAGCTTCTGGCTCAAGAAGCATGAGTTATCCACTTTTCAGGGTTGCCTATTGTGGGGCAGTAGAGTAGTTATTCCTACCTCATTGAGACCTAGAGTTTTGGCCTCCCTCCATGAGGGTCATCCTGGCATTGTCAGGATGAAAGCGCTTGTGCGCAGCCATTTATGGTGGCCAGGATTAGACAGGGAAATAGAGGCCCAGGTGCATAGTTGCCACTTGTGCCAGAGTTCACGCCCTGAAATGCGTGAACGCTCCTGTACATAGATGAGAGGAGACACGGTCACCTTGGTCTAGGGTGCATGTGGATTACGCTGGGCCCTTTCAGGGACAATTCTTCTTGGTCCTTGTTGACAGCCATTCAAAATGGCTTGAAGTTGTTCCTGTCTCTTCCACTGCTGCTGCCAAGACCATTCAAATACTAAGAGGGATTTTTGCTGCTCATGGCCTTCCAGATGTTCTGGTTTCAGACAATGGTCCTCAATTCACTTCTTCCATGTTTCAGGCTTTCCTGCAGGCCAACATGATTCATCATGCGACTTCGACGCCTTTCCACCCTTCCACCAATGGTATGGCTGAATGGATGGTTCGCATCACCAAGGATGCTCTCAAGAAACTGACTTACGGGGACTGGCATCACAGGTTGGCAGATTTTCTTCTTGCTTACTGCACCCCACCTTCTACTTCCACTGGGAAGAGCCAGGCAGAACTTCGCTGGGGGCGCAGACTGATCACCAAACTTGACAGGCTGCATCCAGACAGGGTGGCTCCTTGGGTCTCCTAACCAAGGGCACCAAGGTGTCTGCAAGTGGGTGCCCCAGTATGGACCTGGAACTATGGGCCCGGTCACCTGTGGGTTCCTGCGGTAGTATGCAAGGTCACTGGTCCATTGTCCTACGAGGTTTCCCTGGACGACGGTCGTGTCCTTCAGCGGCATATCGATCAGCTGCATACGAGACTGGACTCTCCCTCTTCAACTCCTGGGTTTCCTCTGGGGGGGAGGGGGACCACTGTGGGCAAAGGGAAGGGTGTTGGCAGCAATCAGGGGCAAACGGAGAGATGGAGGAAGGCCTTTCCCAAGATTCCACAAGTGTCCCTAACAGGAATTCAGGGGAACAAGGAACAATACAGGCACAAGTACTTACTCCAGCCAGGGAGTCACCCAGGGGGCATACTCATTATTCACAACCCCACTACAGCACTCCAAGCAGGGAGAATAACCAGGAGCATCCAAACAACCCAAATAACACAAGAGAACTGGCATCCAAACAAGCAAGTTGGCCCAATGCTGCTACTGCTCCCAAAAGGAAGTCTGCATACAGGGAGGTAGTCAGAGAGGCAAATCCTGATTCTGGTACCTCCGGCATAGAATGGGGGGCAACCGAGTACTGGGGCACAGAAACCCTAGACAACCCAGTTACGGGGCTTGGGAGTGAAGGGATGCATTCCCTTGATAGATCCATTGTGAACTTGGAGAGTACCACAGACTCGCCAAATACTGGTGGGAACATAGAGGGGCCCGAGAGCCTACAGTTAGGCAGATCAACCAGGTACAGTAGGGAGCAAAGTTCTGGTCTGACGAGTCCGGTGGGCAAGCAAGCAGACCAGGCAACAGAACCCAGGTCACAGGGACCACCAGGGCTTAAAAGAGGGGGCAACTCCACTACAATCACTGCACAGGATGGTCAAGGAAGTTCCCAAAATCTGAGGAGATTATCTCTTCTGAAGAAGATGGCAGACAGACAAACAGACAATCTGCAGAAGCCAGGTATGTGACAGTCTTCCCAAGTACCAGAAGTGAAGCTTTAGTTTGTCCTGCTTTCTCACAACAAGAGGAGTTAGTCACTAGCCTGTCATCTCAATCAAACTTCAGTGATTGAGAGTGGCTTGATTTCTGTTGGGATCATGCTGTGTGGTAAAGAAAAAATAATAACCTTTTCTTAGCTGCTTGCCATCAAATTCATATAGAGACAACTCCATTAGATAGCCAAACCAGGAAATCAACTCCACAGGAAGGCTAAAACTACTTCTTTTGAGATTGGCTATAATAACAGGATCTTGCAAATCTGATTGTGCTATACCACTTCCTTCTTCTTATAGTTCAGTGGATTAGGGAAATAGCTGTCTAACCCGCCTCTGAATGTTAATTTGTCTTTAAAAAACATTTTGGCCTTTAGAAATCTTTCAACCCTTTTTGCCTAGGCAACAGTCCCTGTGTATTCCCATCAAGGTCATCTTTCTTACTCTCTACATGCATCCTCCTTGCATACTGTATATCCCCTAAGAGATAAGCTGAGACAGACGCACATAATCTTGAGGACTGCATCTCAGCACTTCTCATTGGGAAAATCATAATGAGATTAGAGGCATAAATAAAATGTAAATAATTATAGCAAAAGGAACTCAAAATTAATGTAATTAAAACCTAGCCTCTTCTCCACATCTTTCTGTAAAAGCTATCATCTAACCTCCTTTTAGAAGTTAGCCTGATGCCTGAACAGAAAGCAGAATTCTAAACAGGACCAGAAATTATGAATCGATGGCAAACATAAAGTAATTCCCAATGACATAACATGAACTATTTCTCATTTTGAATGCTTGATTTAGTCCCAGACGCATCAGAGAATCTGCAACATTGACTTTTCTCAGTATCTCCATTTTTCTGATCCATTCCTTTGGAAACTCACCCATGCCATATGCAGCCACAATTGCTCCTCCACCAACTATGGATGTGCTTCGTTTACCCTAATACCTGCTGAACAAAGCTCCCATTATATTTCTGCTTAAGTTCTTGGTTTTCATGTAAAAAGATAGCCATCTTGCTGTGATGTAATTCTCTCTTAGTGCTGGTGTAGTAATGAGACTGACAGATGGTGGTTTCAAATCGGTAGCCTAGTGGGACTGCTTGGACTATATGTCTCTACTTATATAGAAAAAGGCAGAGGAGATTGAAGGAAACCTGAGGTCCAGGAACATATGGAACATTTGTTCCAGAAGACTGACATTGGGCTCAAAGCTATTCTTAGACACAAATCTTAGGGATTATAATTGCTTCATGACTGCTTCAAGTTATACTATTTTGACTGTTTGATGCTGATGGGCCACCTTATTAAAGAATTGAGCTCGGCATGGAACCAATTTTTCTCCATCTAGATTAAAAGAAGTTTGTGCTAAAAACACTGTGTGTGTGTGTGTGTGTGTGTGTGTGTGTGTGTTTTGTGAACAATTATAGCCCATTTCTTTTCTAATCCTACATTTACCCAAAAGGGCAGTGAACCATAAAAGTGCCTCTTTTGCCAATTTTCTTAACAGACAATATTGCAACAATCTCTGCTGAATTGTTTTCAAAACAGTATTTTTCCCTTTTCTAATTTTGTCTGTTAGAATTGTACAAGAAGAAAGAAGCAATCGTAAAGTATAATTTTCTGGAAGAAAGACAGAAATAAGGGGAAGAGAATATACTTTCCACACAAAATATGATATGAATATTATTATAATATATATTGTACTATGCTACAATACAGTACAGTACAGTAAGTATAGTACAACAAACACAATACAATACTATATAGATGTGCGCACACACGGACACACACACACATACAAATTCAAGAGTGAAACTACCATCAGCCTCCTCCTCTGCATGTATGACATCAAGTTGTATGCTAAGAGTGAAAGAGACATTGATTCTCTGATCTACACAAATCTACAGTGAGGACATTGGGATGTCATTTGGACTAGAGAAGTCTGGTCAGATAGCGTTCAAGGCAAAGAAAGTAATTAAAGTTGATGGGGTGAAACTAGCAGTCTACTACATATAGCACACATACAGACTCAGTTGCAAGAGCCTTGGTATCCTACAGTTATATGGGAACCATGAGAAGGAAGCACGGAAGACAGCAACATCTAAGTACCACCATAGGATAACATAGTTCCTGAAAAGCTAGTTCTATGGGAGAAGCTTCTTACTATGTATGGATATTTCTACCCCAAGTTCAATACCCAGAGACTATACAACAACTAGAAAGAGAGCTGGCGGGGTCTGGGTGGATATCAAAACCTCTATCCTGGATAAAACCCAGAGCATCAAGAAGTGTCAGTAAATGGCTTCCACAGATAAGTTCTGATAGAATGTGTGAAGCAGCTGCAGACATGGGAGGAAGATCAAGCAGAGGAAGTGTCAAAACAAGACCTGACCTGGGATATACCATTGACTGATTGCTGAGGTGGCAGATATTGAGAAATCCTTCTAGTGGTTGAAAAATTGGATGAAAAGACAGCACTGAGGCACTGATCAGTGCAAGACAGCACAAGAACAGGCACTAAGCATCAGATCCATAGAAACAGGGGGTCTACCAATTAGACAGGACCCAAGGTGCAGAGTATGCGGAGAGGCTTTAGAGGCAATACAACACAGAGTGACAAGATGTAAGATTCAGGCAGCAACAGCATACACTGGAAGCCACAACCAAGTAGTTGGCATTGTGTACAGGAACATCTGCACAGTGCATGGGTTAGATCTTCTCAATTCTGGATTGCATTCCAAGATTGTGGAGAATAAGAGGCTAATATCCTGTGGGACTTCCAGATCTAGACAGACAGGCAGGCACTGCTCAATCAACCCAACAACACTGCGGTAGTAGACAAGGACCAGAAGACAATGGTGGTGATAGATCAGTGGTTCTCAACCTTTCTAATGCCGTGACCCCATAACACAGTTCCCCATGTTGTGGTGACCCCCAACCACTTATACTTCACCGGGTGCCAGGGGCGTGGCTAAAGAAAAGGGGGAAAAACGGCGGACAGCCTTGTTTGGCGACCCCCGTGAAATGGTCGTTCGACCCCAAATGGGGTCCCGACCCACAGGTTGAGAACCACTGTGATAGATAATCAGGGGAACAACTTGTTAAAAAGAAACAAGAGGATCCAGAGGTTTATTTAAATTTGACACACAAATTCAATACTTACATTTCAACAACTTATTGCAATAAGGACCAAATGGACAAGCAGTCATTAAATCAGTGGTGGGATTCAAATATGTGAACAACCAGTTCTCTATGTGGATGCTGCTTCCGAAAGTCCATTCTGGGTCTGGGAAATAAAAAATTAGCTGCGGTTCTGCTGAAGTGGTGCGAATTGGCTGAATCCCACCACTATATTAAATGTGATGGCTGGGCCAGGAGGCCTTAAGGTCAATCAGTGATCTTTCCAGTTTTTTCTTGGTACATTTGAAGGATTGCAAATGCTGTTCCCTGCACCGCTTTTCCATTTCTTCATACCAAACCACAAAAGCAGACCAATTGCCCAGTCTGAGAGACATCAACAGCATCCAAGACAACTTCACAAAAAATTAAATTTATTTCTGTCAAAAGTTCCAGCAAAGGTAAACTGACACCTTGGTCTTTGCAAGGTAAACACATGCCATTGCTGCAAGTTTTGACAGAATCTAGGTCCTTTATGAACATGCCAGGGTACCCTGTTTAGGAATCTCCCCCTCTTAGGCTGGGAATGTCCCATTATAGAACAAAGAGAAAGGGCACTGTATACTTCTTGGGGAAAGGATTATTTGACTTGTTTAAATTGAGAACCAAGACCATGAAAGTGGGACAGCAGTAGTCTGCGTGGGACATAAAACAAAACTTATCGCCCAGTTGAAATGTGGATCTTGCTCTATTGCTTCAGCTTTTGGCCTTGCCTAGCTGAGAAGTGAATGTTTTATTTTTGATGTGGGGGGTGATTTTAAGCTCTCCTTTCCACTGTAGAATTTTCCTAATATTTTAACTTAATCCTTGTGAATGAGAATGTTACCATTTTCAAAATATGAAAGAACTTGAGCAAATAATAAAAAAGACTACTTTGCCAAAAAAAAAAAAAAAGCTAAGCAAAGGTTATAAAGACATGAATGGACAGGGGACACTAACTTGTCCAATTCAGGCTAAAATGCTTGTGGTTACACTTTGTTATCTCTCAACTGTGCATCCATCCATCAGTCTCAAGACATACTGCATTTAATCATGGGTGAGGGCATGGTTGAGGGCCTACATTGTTCTTATGTAGTTGGTTCGTTTATTTGCTTTCCCCTGACAAGATGTAGTGATGTCAAGTGACAGCAACATCAGGAAGAAGGCGTGTGAGAAGCTGCAAAAGTACCAAGGCCTGCAGGAGGAAACTAGAGAAGATGTAGAAACTAAAAGTGGGCCTAGTGGTGGTAGGACCACTTGGGCTGTGATTACTAAGCTGGGAGAATGGCTCCAACAGATCTCAGGAACAATGTCTAAAGTTTTCTGTCCAGAAGAGTGCAGCATTAGTTAAATACTGCACAGAACCCTCAAACTACTAGACTTCTGTTAGGAGACTGGATACTGGAGAAAAGACATACAGTACCATCCATAGGGGTGAGAAAGATGTGTGTGTGTGTGTGTGTGTGCGTGTGTGTGTGTGTCTATATAAATAAATATTTCGGTTATTTTTGTATGATTCTTATGCTAAACACCGTTAAGCATAGGTAAGATATGGAATGTCATATTTAAGGAACCAGAGAGCTTAAAAGCTGAAGTTCTGCACAACCTTATACTCTAATCCTGTTCATATTTTCAGGCAAATCCTGTTGTACTGACTATATTCACAAATCATGCTAGCTTCAAGAGACCTTAATGTGATGTATGTGCTAGCTATGGTGATATATAAACCATAGTTTGTGTTTCAGCATTATAGGTGAATCATTTAGCTTGTTCAACCTATTATATCATCAAGCCACTTAAATTAAGCATATTTTAACAGAATGAATTCAGCCAATGGAATTACTTCTGAGCAGACATCTATAAAATTGCACTGTTAACTACCAAGAGATTAGAATAAATGGTGAATAATGGAGCCTATCCAGAACATGTCATTGTTTTTCACATTTCTCTTTCTGGCATATCTAGTTTTATAGCATCACAGGGGGAAAATATAGAAGAGATTATCCATTTATGGAACCCGTTGCAAGTTGATGCCCCCTGTATCTTGGTTGCTGCCAATTCCTCCTCCCCTTCACCCACCCCCATTAGTCTGTGTATGCACACAAATACATGCACACACATCCCCTTTTGTTTTGATATTGGCAAATTTAAATTAATGAGAAATCTTGACAAAGTACTACTAGATACGTTATTAAAGCCATTAGCACTAGGCCACATGATACATAACCTGTCAAGTCTCCAGTATTCTCTAACATGATTATCAAAGCAGAGGAACATTATTTCTTAATGACATTTCCTATCACTGCTTCTGAAGAGATACTCCAGGACATGATAATCAGAAAACCATGTAGTTGCAAAATGGGACACAATATAAAAGCCAGTTCAGGAAAGATACACATTTTGCCTGGAAATTAAACCTTCCTATTTGCCTTGCAAGGTGTTAAGGTGATGGAAAGGAGAAATGTATTGTGAAATATTTATTGGATAAAGTCCATTTCAGGTAAATGGAGCTTCAAAATGAAATGTTGGTAAAGGTTATTATTATATTCACTAAACCTTTGCATGTGAAACATTTATGGAGCAATTCACAGAGATGATATGCTTAATAACCCAAAAGGATTTTAGGATACGCCATCCAAGTTACATGTCAAAAGGGGTTCAAGATACCTATTATTATCCTAGATATTTTTAATGGCATTGGTTTGGTCTCTCTGAATGACAATAGCTACAAGAGAAATGCAGGATGTTGTTTTTTGTTATATAGGGTGCTTCTGAAGGGTGGTAATTCCAAGGTTTTATATACTTTCATGATTGAGGTATCATGACCCTAGAGAAGAAGGGGTAGTAAAAGTAGTAAAAATACCCACTGTGTCTCCATTTACTGGTAACCTTGGCCATTTGGAAATATTGAGGGTATCATCATTGTTTTCAGCTATGATTCTTTGTTGCCCTATTAGTCCTTAATACATGCTATGCACTAGCTCAGTGCACCATCAGATTTCATATCTATATTCATGATGGCCAGGATCATAAAGCAAGTGATCCAATATCCATTATTTCCTTCTAGATTCCAGAATTCTTGATAATTAATAATGCAACATCCCAAAGATGCTTTTTCAAAAGGCAACAAAACATCTTCAAAGGAAAACAAAGGAAGTCCAGTTGCCTTTTGAAAAAGCACCATTGGGACAACCATGCCCTGGATGACTGAGAATTTCCATAGATGTTTGATGATGAAATGGTATTTTAAAAAGCACTGAGAGACAAACTGGTGAGTAGGTTACTACAAATAATTTACCACATTATATAAATGTTGGTCTGAAAATAGTATATTAAAAGTATCTGGGGGGAATGGGCAGGCGGTACCAATGGTTAGGATTTTGTATGAATAAATGGAAAATTAAAACTTTTTAATAAAAAAGGTATCTGTAAAATAATAGCAATCCAAAAGGAAAAACCAGATAATTTAAATGTTTGACACTAATTTTGTCCCATCCTTGGTCATCTTTTCCCTTCTAGACTGTGATCCCACCCACATTCCATTGAAAGGTGCCTCCAGTCATGTACATTTGTCTGTAATTCAATTCTAAAATGAGTCTGGTATATAATCCAGGACACCTATGTACAAAAGGGAAAGTTTACACAATATGCCAAGGTACTGATGAAGCCAGCAAATCTCAACCATGCATGTTCACATTTTCTCAAGAGCTATGATCTTTGAAGATAGTCCCATGTATCAATGCAATAAATTCTGCTACCTCCAATCACAGAATTTTGACACTGAATTATACCAAAATCGTGCAGCTAGAAGAAACTGAAGTCCAGTCATCCCAAAAGTACTTTTTCTAGAGGCAACTGAACTTTCTTGTTTTTCTTTGAAGACATTTCACTTCTCATCCAAGAAGCTTCTTCAGCTCTGAAGTCCAGTCCCCTGACTGGATACCTGAATCTAGCTTGCCAATATCTCTTAGGTCAGGGGTGTCAAACTGCCGGCCCGCGGGCTGGTTTCATCATAACGGAGCTGTGCCCACCACATTGCCGGCAATGGCGAAAAAGCTCTGATACGTTGCATGACATCACGTGACGTCGCGAGTTTGACATATCTATCTTAGGTACTTTTAATATAAAAATATCCAGCCTCAGAAGGAAGAGATCTCACCTGCGGCCACATGGTTTCATCTGGTCAAGTTACATAAGTAGGACCTGTAGTAGTTATGAAGTCTATTGATTTTAAAAGCAGCATGGGGTGGCTAGGTAAAATCAGGGTCAAAATAGTTTCACTTAATAAATGAATGAGGTTTTCCAAAATATTTAAGGTTCATAAACCTCACATGAGCTGCTTAGCAATCAATTCCCTCCAAAAGCTCCTTTTTTCTTCCCAGTTTTCAAGCCCAGGATGCTTTGTATTGCTCACAGGAAATTTGCCCTGTAAAACAAGATAGGAAAAAAATAAACATTAAGGCTTAAATGCAAGACAAAGTGCTTTTTTCAAAGCCAAAACACAAAGCCAGTCTAGCAATGATTTGCTAAAATTAAATAAAACCACCTTTAGATACGTTCACATATTTCAAACTGGCCTTTACCTTGCAGCAATCACTCCAGCATAGTTTTACCACATAGTAATTTTTTTTTTACTACCTATAAATTCTTCAGAGCTAAGAGTTCTAAATCTGTAGTAAATGCTTCTGTTATCTCACTATTGATGCCATGCTTTTCTTCTCAAGTGCTATGGTTCCATATTTGGGGCTGTGACATGAATGCCCAGAAACCTCCATTTCCCCCCAATTTTACTCCTGTCTACATTCATATCCACAATCTAAAAGGTCAAGACAGTAACTGCAATTATGTAATATCCATTTTTTTATGCCTGAGTACAGTTGGAGTTTCTGTAACAACATTGTGGTTGACATTTTGATTTGGGGGATCACACAGGGGACACCTCTCTATCCTTGGGAGAGCAAAAAAGGACTAGGGTTACAATGAAATAGTTTCACTCAGAAGTTATTATAATATACACAAACAGAAAATTGGTTATCTTTATGTAGTCTGATACTGTTTTTATTTTTTTCTCAGCTCATGCATAGTAGGTGTACACAGACATACAAAGAAAAGGTTGAGCCAAGGCTTTGGAAGAAATTATTCTAAATGTGTGAGAGCACATATAAAGACTCTAATTTAGAATCTTTCCAGCAGTTGCAGCTTTCTCTAGACTTATATGGCTGCTTTGGAGAGTCTTCCTATCTACAGCTACAACTATGATGATGTCTGAGCTGAGAATATCTGAATGACTTCTAGATGGCAGTGAAGATAAAGAATGAACTCTGACCTTTTGCTGCCATGTCCTCTGGAACTTGCAGCCCAGCCAGATATGTCTCACTGCAGGATACATCATACAGGAGTTTGTTTGAATAATTTTGAAAAAAAAGTGCTTGGTATATATTTCCTTCCCTCATGATTCAAAGCACTTCATTTGAAACAATCTCTAATAATGAAGGTATTGTAACAGAATATTCAGTTTAGTTGAACAATCATGAAGTAGTCCTGAATCCAGGTATATTTTATCATCAGTATGCTTATTTATAATACTTATGTTTGTCTTCTGCACCAATTGTGTCCAACCTTGGCAGATTGGGAAGTATTATTCATTAGTCCTCATGCCTTGGGCATCTGCCAGATGGATTACTGCAATGCCCTTTACATAGGGCTGCCTTTGAAGACAGGTTGCTTCCAGAAATGGAGAAAATATTCCTCACATTATTTTAGTTCAAGTTTCTTAAAGTTCTGGCAACTTTAAGATGGATAGACTTCGATTCCCAAAATTTGAGGAGTTGAGATCCACACAAGGTTGGACCCCACAATTGCCAAGGTTGAGATACACTTCTCTAGTTAATTAATTTAATTAGGTATATAGCTGGGAATTGAATTCAAATTAAGAATGCCAGTTTTCTTCATTACATAATGCTTCAACCATTTTGGAGACTGAAATCACCTCCTCCTCAAATGCATTTTTGCTTCCCTATAAAAACCATCCAGAGAATGCCTACCAGAACAATTTAAGGCACTTTATTCCTTAAATGCCTGCCTGCCTTTTCCAAAGAAAGTCTGGAATTCATTTGTAGCAGCTGGCAAGAAGCTTTCCCCCTCCTCTTCCCCCCACCAGGTTGGTACAAACACAATTTGTTAGCTTGTTCCAGGGTTGGTTTGGTGACTGATTGTGAAGGCTTGGAAAGCAATTTAGAGATTAGGAAAAGAGCCCACAGAATTATGTGGCCTATCCATAAATATGCCAGTGCAGCATATTTCAACACTGGCTTTTTCCAGATGCAACATTTGGCTTCATATTTACAGGTTTTTTATATATTATGTGTTCTGCTTTGCCTCTAGATAAATGTAATGCCAGCTAAATGAAGAAGGCACAGATCCAGGTGAGACTGAAAGCTGGGTTTCCTGAACAGACAATAAACCTAGAGGTATTGTTGAAAGGAAATCCACTGAATAGCCACTCTACCCACTGTACTATGATTAGCTTAAAAACCCATAAATGATTGTCAGGCAGAGAAAATCACCTTTTCCCCCCTATATATTTTATTCAACTTGATGGTACACAATTCATTTCAAAGGAAACTTGCATGTGGATGATGATCCCATGAGTGGAATGTAGAGAGGTCTTTAGAGATAGACAAGAGCTCTTTCTCTCTCTTTCTCTCTCTCTCTCCCTCTCTCTCCCTCCCTCCCTCCCTCCCTCCCTCCTTGTGTGTGTGTGTGTGTTTTCATCTATGTTTTAATAACCTGCCTTTTATCATACAACCATCTTCGCAACACTCACCATTTTTCACATTTTAAATAAATCCCCAAAGAAAACATCAAGAGGGAACCTCTCTCATTGGTAGAGTTAGAAAAAGCTTTCCTTTATATGGAAGAATTTGGTTGGGGCATTATGGGGGTTGAAGTCCAATGTCTAGAAGATATTAAGTTGGGAAAGGTTAACAATGTTATGCCTGAAAGTACCATTGAAGGAGAAAGAAAAAAAAAATCATGATTTAGAATGCCAAAAAATCCCATTCTGCCATATTCCCAACATTTATTCACCCAAATGTATCAATATGAGTCCATATTCATTAACATGATAGTGAAGTATGTTTGTACTGGTAGGGTAATCTCAAATTGGAGAAATCCCAAGGAATCTAGGATAAATCCCAAGGAAATTAATCAGGATTTTCTTGCTAGCAAATATCAGTCATAGAAGTTGCCTCTTTCTCTCCTTTTCAAATCCTATTACTGCCATTTGTCTTATGGGCAAATTGCTTATGTTCCCAAGCCCTCTTTGGAAAGGCCATTTTAAAAAAGAAGTTGAGAAGCACTTCAAGTTAAAGCAATTGTGGAACTGTCCCAACAGAAGCTGGACTCTTTGACCTTCATAGTCCCTAAATATATATAACAGACGATGTGTCCTCTCCTAAAGCACTCTTCCTTATTCCTTCATTTTCCTCTTCTACCTTACTTAAGATTTAAACCTGTTGGAGGGTTGTTAGAGATTTTTCTTTTTCTTCTTCATTTGAATTGTGTAATTATGAATTATTTATTTTATTTTTACTAATATCTTTGTGTGATTCTATTCCTAATAGCTCAAAGTGCTATTGTGCATTCATGCATGTACAAAATAAGAATAATTTAATCATATTCATCAATATGCATTGCAATGGTCTTGACAAAGATGGGTAGACATCAATCCCTAGCATCCCCCAATGCTGTCTCCCAGAGCCGCATTTTTACTGTTTAATGGTAACTCATCATGGAGAGGGAATTCTTATATATAAAGACAAGCTTCTTCATAAGATGAGTGCCACCATTGAGAAGGTTGTACCCTGCAGATGGAACTCTGCCTTGTGTTTATGATAAATCAGCTTAGGAGTATTTATGAGTGAAAAATAGAGTAAGTGACTGAATAAGTAAACGAATGAATAAGTAAATGAATGAATGAAATAAGTAAACGAATGAATAAGTAAATGAATGAATATGAATAATTAAATCTATTTTTAAAGTTTTTTTCACTATTCTATTATTCATTCCAGTATGCTATAATGGAGTGAAGGCAAAAGACCTTAGTCATAGTGCTCAGAGTAGTTTAGTTACTTTGCATAATTATTTATGGAATCCCTGTACTAGAAATAGAGATGATAGAGTAATGTGCTTTGTTCAAATTTGATTGTGAATTTATCTAATATGTAGTGTCCAAGCTTCTACAGAAATAGAAATGCAGTTATCCATGACTATCTCATTTTCCAGACATTCAGAACTCAGTTATTATTTAAAAAGAAAGAAAAGTTACAGTGATACCTCAGTATTCATTGTTAATTGGTTTTGGGAGGTGCAATGAGTATCAAAAAGGATGAGTACCAAACAATTTTTTCCCATAAGGAATAATGCAGTGAGTCACAAGGCAACCAACACCGACAAGTTCTAGCTTGTGTGTTGAGTACCAAACAAATGATGAATATCAGAGAAAAAAAATCATGTCAAAATGCATTGAGTACCAAATTCAATGAGTTCCAAAACAGTTGAGTACCAAGATACCACTGTAATTATATTAAGAAAAAAAAATGTATGAAAAAATACAGTATGTAAAGTCATTGGCACAAAAGGGGTGCCAGCATATATAAAAATGTCAATTTTATTTGGAACTGAGGGCAAGAATCTGGTGCTCTACAAATTGAAGTTCTCGAGTATAATAAATTTTCCTTCTTTTTTTTTCACTCTACAATAATTAGGCCTTTCTGAGGAGGGACTGTCAGAGCAGATTTTGAAAATGGAAGTGGCTGAATCAGCAG
The DNA here is from genome assembly GCF_016545835.1 of Crotalus tigris. Taxonomy (NCBI): domain Eukaryota; kingdom Metazoa; phylum Chordata; class Lepidosauria; order Squamata; family Viperidae; genus Crotalus; species Crotalus tigris. Next base: position 73,322 of record NW_024096549.1, read on the forward strand.
AAAGTACCTCCACAGAGGTATTTTCTGCTGATTCAGGTATTGGCCCTGTTCACATGTTCAGCAGTATTCACAGAAAGCACAACCTGGGCAGAGAAGCGAATGGCTGTTTTCCTAAACACTGATTTCACAGGGTTGAGTTTGCATTGCAACATTGCAATTCACATTTCATTATTTGTCTTCCCTGGATGTCTTTGCTGCTGGTCATGTTTCTTTCTCTCTATTTCTTATTTGAAAATAAATATTCTCTCTGTCACACACACAGGTGTATGTACATGTACGAGGGCAATTCGGAAATAAACCTCCATTTGGTTATCAGTGACAGAAACTCACAGGTAATAACTTTTATTATATACATTAGAAAAGTACAACATTACATTATTTTTTTTCATAATTGCCATTCAAATTGAGGCACTTGTCATAATGTCTTACAAGGTTTGAAATTCCTTAGTAGTTGCTCGTTGCCAAATCTGGGCTATTGGGAGGGGGAGTGATCCAAAACATCACAACAGAACTGCTTCAAAAGTTCTTGGGTGTGTCTAGCGGTGTGCAGGAGAGCATTATTGTGAACCAACACTGTTATGTCCTGAGCCTGTGCAAGCAGGCTCGGGGCATTGCAAACGGTTCCGGCAGGTGCAAGCTGCCCGGGACGAGACAGGCTGTTGCCAGTACTTGTGTGCATGCGCAAGTGCTGGTGCACCAAAAGTTGCAGATTTCCCTGGGATGGCCTATATAAGAGGCCAGGAGTTTTGGGCATTGTTGGCGTCTTCTAACTGTAAGCTGAACACATGAATAAAGAAGTTTCCTGAGAACTACAACTGCTTCTCGTGTCTTGCCATTTCGCAAAGGACCTAACACTGGCGACGAAGGTGGGATTGCCTTACATCAACAAAAAGGTGTAAGCTTACCCGAGTGAGTCCTGAGCAGCAGGAACGGCGTTGACTCAGCAGCTACCCGCCAATCCACCGTGCATTCGAGGGTAGGCTGGCTGATAGACCCTTCCTGATACAAAAATGGCAAAGATTGGAAGGCTTTCGGAATTCGACGTCTCACATCCAGAGAGGTGGGAGTCCTACGCAGCCAGGGTGGAAAACTACCTCAAAGTGAACCAAGTGAGGGAAGAAAGTTTGAAGGCTGCCACCCTGCTGTGCGTTTGCGGTCAAGATGCATTCGAAATTGCTGAGAACCTTGCAGCACCTGTTCCTTTAGACTCTGTCAGCTACGCAGATCTAAAAAAGCTACTGAAGGAGCACTTCCAGCCTAAGATGTCCGTCATCGCATGGCGCCACACCTTCGAGCAGAGGGATCAACGACCCGGAGAATTGGCCAAGGAGTACATCGTCGCATTAAGGAAAGCCGCCAAACATTGCGAGTTCAAGGACCTCGAAGAACGACTGAGGGACAGATTCGTATGCGGGCTAAGCCATTGTGAGTTACAACAGAGACTTTTTGCTAAGGAGGACTTGTCTTTCCAAGATGCCTTGAGAGAGGTCACCGCAGAGGAAGCAGTGGGCGGCGCCGTCAAGAATATGCGGCCGATCAGGAACAGTCCAGATGCTTCATCCGTGCACCAGGAAGAAGTCCAAAGAAACTCTGAGGAGGATCCGGATGAGGAAGTCGACCAACTTCACCCCACAAAGGAAGGGAAACAAAAAGGAAGCTCTTCAGCTCTCCCCAAGTGCATCGGTTGTGGAGGTCGCCACAGGAGAACCGACTGCAAGTTCCGCTCTGCTATCTGCAGGGCGTGCGGAAAACAAGGACATATTGCAGCTGTGTGCCTGGGCCGTCTGAAGGTACAACCTCAGGAAGAATTGCGCCTGAAAGGTACCAGGGTCCCCAGCCAGAATAGGGTGGGGTTTTGCGCTTCGCGAAGAAGCATCTACAGTACAGGCACACACAAGCCCATTAAGAAAAAGCTGTCACTTAAAGTGAAGCTACAAGGGGTTCCATTAACTATGGAACTGGACACGGGGTCTGCACTTTCGATCATTTCTATGCACACCTTTAGGAAGATCTGTTCCGGTAGTGGAACTCAGGCCAAGCTGAGGCCTTCTGACATTGTGTTAACAGACTTTCAAAACTCCAGAATGTGTGTTAAGGGGGAGGCCACCTTTAACGTACAGTATAAGGATGTTGAAGGTCCACTAGACATATTAGTAGTAGGGGGTGAACGAACGAGTCTCATAGGACTTGATTGGTTTGAGGCCTTGGGAATACACGTCACAGGGCTCAACAGCCTACAAACACTCGAACTACAGGAAGTCTGCAAAGAATTTGCAGATGTGCCCCCAGCTGGGCACATTAAAAGGACCTCCTGTGTCCTTAAAGCTAGACCCCACTGTCACTCCCATTAGAATTAAAGCAAGAAGGGTCCCTTTTGCTTTAAAGAGTAAAATTGACACTGAGTTGGATAAACTGATCCAACAAGGAATTCTGGAACCTGTTGACTCCAGTCCCTGGGAGACCCCCAGTGTCACGCTTCTCAAGGCAAATGGGGACATTCGCATCTGTGCTGATTACAAATGCACTCTGAATAAGGCATTGCAGCAACATGCCTATCCTGTTCCTGTGGTCAGTCATATTCCTGGCCTCCCTCAAGGGGGGGCGTGTTTTTGCAAAGCTTGACCTAGCTCAAGCATATCAACAGCTGCCTGTTGATGATGACGCTGCTATAGCTCAGACTATTGTGACCCACAGAGGGGCTTTCAAGGTAAAGAGACTTCAATTTGGAGTAAATGTCGCTCCTGGGATTTTCCAAAGCGTAATGGAAAACACACTACAGGGTATACCAGGGGTTTGCCCCTATTTTGATGATGTCTTAATTGCAGGAGACTCCACACACATTCTAGCTGAAAGACTAAGGGCTGTCCTGTTAAGGTTCAGGAAAACGGGACTCAAACTCAAGAAGGACAAATGTAAAATTGGGGTGCCTTCCACAGAGTTTCTTGGGTTCAAAATTGATGCTGCTGGGATTCATCCTGCTGAATCCAAACTAAAAGCCATTATGCAAGCCCCCAGGCCAAAGTCTAAGGCCGAACTACAGGCTTTCCTGGGCCTTCTGAATTTCTACAATTCCTTTCTTCCACATAAGGCTAGTGTAGCTGAGCCTCTTCACAGGCTATTAGATAAACAGGCAGTGTGGCAGTGGTCACAAACACATGAGGCAAATTTCAATGAGGTCAAGTCCTTGCTCACTCTAACAGTGTACTTGCACACTTCAATGAGTCCCTTTCTGTGTGCATCGCTTGTGATGTTTCCCCTTATGAGGTAGGAGCTGTCCTGAGCCACCTCAGGTCTGATGGAACTCAGGTCCCTTTGCATATTACTCCAGGACATTGTCTTCAGTTGAGCGCAACTATGCTCAAATAGACAGGGAGGCCTTAGCTGTTGTTGCTGGAATTAAAAAATTCCATGATTTTTTATATGGTAGGCATTTCACGGTCTTTACTGACCATAAGCCTTTGCTGGGACTGTTTACCACACGTAAACAAACCCCCCAAATCATCTCCCCCAGGATGCTCAGGTGGTCTATCTTTTTATCTGCATATGATTTTTCCCTGCTTCACAAGCCTGGGAAGGAAATGGGCCATGCTGATGGCCTCAGTAGATTACCCCTGCCGGTAATAGAAGCTGACCCTGCGCCAGCTATCAATATTCTCTCTATCCAAGCCTTGCCCGAGTCTCCCCTGAATGCCAGGGATGTAGCCGCTGAATCGGGCACAGATCACACACTTTCACGTGTCCTTTCTTGGGTTTTGTCTGGATGGCCTGAGCACTGTCCTAGTCCTGAGTTTCAGAGTTTCTGGTCAAAAAGGAACGAGTTGTCCACCTCTCAGGGTTGTCTGCTTTGGGGAAGCAGAGTTGTCATTCCCACCTCAATGAGGACTAGGGTCTTAGGTTCCCTCCACGAGGGTCATCCTGGCATTGTACGAATGAAGGCACTTGCGCGCAGCCACTTGTGGTGGCCTGGCCTAGACAAAGACATTGAAGCTAAGGTGCATGCATGCCACCTTTGTCAACGCTCGCGCCCTGAAATGCCCCAAGCTCCTGTGCATAGATGGGAGGAAACACAATCTCCATGGTCTAGGGTGCACATTTTACGCTGGGCCCTTTCAGGGTCAATTCTTCTTGGTCCTCGTTGACAGCCATTCAAAATGGCTTGAGGGTGTACCTGTCTCATCCACCACCACTGCAAAGACTATTCAGGTACTGAGGGGGATTTTTGCTGCACACGGGCTCCCAGACGTCATTGTGTCTGACAACGGCCCTCAATTCACTTCCTCCGAATTCCAAGCTTTCTTACAGGCTAACATAATTCGTCATGCCACCTCTGCACCCTTCCACCCATCCACCAACGGTATGGCTGAACGCATGGTGCGCATCACCAAGGACGCCTTGAAGAAACTCACCTACGGAGACTGGCATCACAGGTTGGCTGACTTCCTCCTTTCTTATCGCACCACACCGTCCACTTCTACAGGGAGAAGCCCAGCTGAACTTCGTTGGGGGCGTAAACTGACTACCAAGCTTGACTGGTTGCATCCGGACAGACTGTCTCCTTCTGTCTCACACCCCAGGGCACCTAGGCAACTACTTGTGGGTGCCCCGGTTTGGACTCGTAATTACGGTCCTGGTCATACATGGGTCCCCGCATCTATATCCAGGGTCACAGGTCCTCTATCCTATGAGGTATCCCTGGACAACGGTCATGTCCTGCGTCGGCACATTGACCAACTTCGCCCTAGACGGGACCTTCCCGATGAGACTCCTGGGTCTTTTCCAGGGAGGGAGGGGGAGCCCTTTGGGCAAAGGGAGGGGCATGGAATGATGCCCATTATCAATGGGGAAGCCACAATCAGCCCATCTCAAGATTCCGCGAGTGCTCCAAACAGGAATTCAAGGAGCCCAACTAGATACCAGGCATCAACGCCTACTCCAGCTAGGGAGTTACCCCGGGGGCATAATCACTACTCACCCGCATCACTCAGTACTCCAGTCAGGGAGAATACCCGGGAGCATCCCAATAAACCAGTCCCCGCAAGAGAGCTGGCACACACTCCTTCGAGTTGGCCCGACACTACCCCTATCCCTAGAAGGGGGCAAACACACAGGGAGGTGGTCGAGGAACCAAATCCCGACTACAACACCTCTGACTCCACTCAGGGGACAACTGAGTTTTGGGACAGTACTGAAACCCACACAAGCCCGGGCACAGAACGGGATTCAGGGGACAGACAGCCTCCTGACAGGTCTTGGACGGACCTAGGAGGTTCTACAGAAACGCCCAACAGTGACAGTCACTTAGAAGGACCAGAGAGCCTACAGCTAGGCGGGACAACCAGGTCACATAGTGAAAGAAGCCCTGGCCTGATGAGCCTGGTGGGCAAGCAAGCAGGCCAGGCATTGGAGCACGGCCTTTGGGAATCACCAAGGCAAAACAAGGGGGACAGGCACGCATCACCCCTCAATCAGAGGGTACTTGGCCAGCACCCTGAACTTAGGAGGTCACAGAGAGCAAGGAAATCTCCTAAGTATTTGGAGGATTTTGTAACCCTCTTGGCCAAATAGAGCATTGAGGCTGACGGAAGACCAGGAATACCTGGTATTGGGGAGCATGGCACTACACTACAGAAATGAGTTATGTGTTATTATGGTATAAGGAATAGTTTTAGCCCGGGGGGAAGGGGTGTTATGTCCTGAGCCTGTGCAAGCAGGCTCGGGGCATTGCAAACGGTTCCGGCAGGTGCAAGCTGCCCGGGACCAGACAGGCTGTCGCCAGTACTTGTGCGCATGTGCAAGTGCTGGCGCGCCAAAAGTTGCAGATTTACCCGGGGATGGCCTATATAAGAGGCCAGGAGTTTTGGGCATTGTCGGCGTCTTCTAACTGTAAGCTGAACACATGAATAAAGAAGTTTCCTGAGAACTACAACTGCTTCTCGTGTCTTGCCATTTCGCGAAGGACTCAACAAACACCACACCGGAAGTGGTGCCATAGAAAATCCCACCAAATGTAAAGATGCCAAAGGAGTACTGCTAGTGAAGTTCATGGAGTGTGGTTTGACCATCAATTCAGAAGTCTACTGTAAAACATTACAAAAACTCAGACAAGCCATCCATAACAAGCATTGGGGCTTGCTGACTTCCATTGTGGTATTGATTTATGATAATACTTGCCTGATAAAATGTTTGAAAGAGGGGTCAAAGAGGCTATCTATGTCAAAACTGAACAGCTATCTATGTCAAAACTGAACAGAGGGGGGGGAAATCTGACATCATCTATCTCCACTCTACAACACAGTCCTTTTAACAGTTCCAAGAAGGCTCCACACCCATTTGCACTACTCAGGTGACCCTGAAGACACAGATAAGCCTCCAGGTAGCTTTAACAACTCACTAAAAGAATGCAAATGAACAGCTGTCTGCAAGGAATATAAATCTTTTAATTACCCACCATCCAGTCAGAGGTGAAGAAGCTTCTTGGATGAGAAGCAAAACGTCTTCAAAGAAAAACAGGAAAATCCAGTTGTCTCGGGAAAAAGCACCTTTGGCTTAACTATAACCTGGATGACTGAGAATCTCTGTAGACTAGTGGTTCTCAACCTTTTTAATGCGGCGACCCCCCCCAACCGATCATAAGTCGAAGACTACTCAACCAGTCGTAAGCCGAGGACTACTCAACTGGTGCAGCACCGTTTGCAGAATGGGACTTTTGGCGGGCTCAGCAGGGCAGAGACAGCCTGGACAATTCCTGTTGGCTTTTGAAAGCCAATAGAATTAGACTCTATTCAAGAGAGTCTATTCTATTGGCTTTCAAAAGCCAATAGAATAAAAGGGAGTAGCACAGCTAAGGAAAAGGGGGAAAAAAATGGCGGACTGCGTTGTTTGGCGATCCCCGTGAAATGGTCGTTCGACCCCAAATGGGGTCCCGACCCACAGGTTGAGAACCACTGCTGTAGACATATGTATAGTTAAAGAGCATTAAGTAATCTTATGCAGATCTTCCTTGTTGTTATATTCATATGTAATAATTGTGCAGGTATTAACTGAGATGGGAATCCAGACATGTTTCCGTAGATAAGATTTTAGATATGAGGAAATTGCATTTCTATGGCAATCAGATGAAAATAGTTGATTCCTATGAAACAGATAAACACACTAATAATAATATTGCTGTGTAGAATGCAGTTGTATGAGCCTATCCTCACTAGGGATATTTCGTATAATTTTTCTCCTCTTATGCCGAATAATGTTTACATCAGTATAGTATCCAAAATCCTGTTTGGCTGAAATGTTTTCAAAATGCTGATTGTTTGAGGAATAGCCAAGGATATACGTTGCTTATATTCCAACTTAAGGTAGAGATATTTTCCCTACAATTCTACCAAGGACCAATCATGGTTGCTCTGGTGATATGAATATGCCTCTATAAAAGTACAATAGTGTTTACATGTCATGAAGCTGTTATGCCTTAAGCAGGAAACAGTGTGTAAAGAGTACACAGGGTGGCCTTGATGGAGAAAGGAAAGTTTCATCAGCAAAGCCACAAGGAGGGGACCACTCATGAATGCAGGCAAATATACATATCCCAGGATAATGTTGCAGGAACTCTAGAATGTAATCCATCAGGTCGGTGATTTATATTCATCAAGGTCAGACAGGTGTTCTCTTATCATTTTTTTGCTTATTTTAATTTTTATTTCTAGTCTGTCTTTTACAGTTATGTTTTTGATAGGTTGGCCTATACTTTCATTTTACGTGAAGACTGATGCAAAGAATGAGTTAAGCAGCTCTGCTTTCTCTCTACTGCCTGTTACTTTCTTGCTATCTTCTCTCTTTACTGACTATTTCCTTGACTTTTTTCTTGTTACTTCTATGCAGGGCTTTTTTTCTCATAGAACGCCCAGAACGGAATTCCACCCTTTTTTTGGGATGGAACCTTGTAGGGTAGGCAAGGCAGGTTGTATGACACGTCTGAGTTCCAGCACCTTTTTTTTTTTTTAGAAAAAAAGCACTGTTTATATGTTGAAATGAACTTTTTTATTATCTTTCATTTTTGTTGCAAGTCTTTGTTCATTCTGAGCCTTTGCTTTCCTGACTTCATCTTTGCAGATGCTGGCTATCTGCTGATATTCTGCCTTAAATTATGTGTCCCTTGTTGTGTCCTGAGCCTGCAAAAGCAGGCTGGGGACATTGCTATGGTTCCGGGGTTTCTGCAAGCTGCCCGGGACCAGACTGAGAGGCCAGCCTCGCGCACATGCGCGAGGCATGAAAGTGCGCCATTAACTGTAGCTTTTTTGCCCGGGGATCCGGACACTAAATAAGAGACCTGCAAGTCTCACTGTTGTTGTTGTAGTGAGCAGAAGGGGAAATAAAGGACTATTACTTCTAACATGTGTGATCTTCATTCGCCATCGAACGAAGGACTTAACATCCCTCTTTCCATTTTTTGAACTTATCCTTTTTGTCTTTCAGTTTATCAGAGAGATCTTTGTGCAACCATGCTGATTTCTTCTTGGATCTCTTGTTTTTCTTTTTTCTTGTTTTTTTTTTTCAGCATAGGATCATATGAACATAAGATCAGCATAGGATTATATGAACCCTGAATTGAGGATGCAATAAGAGCTATTCTATCATCTTGTGAATCTTGATATAATCTTGGAGTTCTAAGATGGCGGCACTTGGATCGGCTGCAGCTGCATTGGCTTATGAAGGTGAATAGTTTTGAGAGGGATATTAAGGGATATAGGCCACATGATTGAGAAGGTTTTAATGTGTTTGAGCAATGTGGCAGAACTAAGGTAATATACAACCAACAATCTTTGTTGGCATGGTGAGTTTCTAGTTGTTTTGGAACTGTTGGTGAGAGTGTTAAAAGTCGTTGGCGCTGTTTGAATTTGTTCTGCCAGCAGCAAGATCTGACTGCTGGCCTAGCAATGGATTCTATTGCAAATCAGGACTGTTTCCAAAGGAGGCAGAGGAGGAGAGGTCCTGGAGCTTATGGAGCGAAGGAACTGGATGAGGCTGTCGACAAGCCCAGAGGAAGAGAGAGAGGCTTTTGGATGACTAGGTGGCAGCAGCAGAATGCTCCAAGGATGAAAAGAAGCAAGGCCTCTTTAAGAAAAAGGTGGAAGAGTCAGGATCAGAAAAAGGAAAGGAGGCAAGGTTGTCATGCAGGTATACAAGCTAATTTGATGGCTAATCCATCTGTCCTGTTTGCCATCGTTCGCTCCCTAGAGACTAAAATGGATGATCTAAAACTTGAGCTGGCCACGAACAAGGAGTGTATATTGGAGGTTGTGACCCTTTGAGAGCTGTATGCAACGAAATTTCATTTTGATGTATGCCAATTGGTGTACATTCAAAGTGACAATAAAGTTGTTGTTGTTGTTGTTGTCATCATTGTTGTTGTTATTAAACTGCAACTAAAGAAAGGGCATATGAGTGAAAAGTGCCAGTTAAATAGCAATACCTGACTTGATTTCCCTACCTCTACTTACCCCATTTTATTAAATGTGAATAATTGTCTGGAGTCTGAACAATCTTTATACATCACATATAAGAAATGAACTCCGTTATAGATATCCTCCAGCAACCATAATGATTCACCATTTTATATAAACCTATTTAAATAATTAAGAGTTGCCTTATCAGTGAAAGGGGTGGCATATAAATGTATATCCTGTATCTGTCATTAGTTGAGTAAAACCAGCTCATCCCAACACAATTATCCTGTAAAACACGAAAGGGAATTCTGCACTTCTGGGCCCTATGTGTCCTTTGAACCTGCTTTTTGCTGACCTCACTACATGTAGTCCTTGATTTATGACCACAACTGAGCCCAAAATTTCCATTGCTAAGCAAGGCAGTTGTTAAATGAGTCATGTATTTTACAACCTTTTTTGCCATTGATTGTTAAAAAAGTCACTGAAGTTGTTAAATCAATCAGCCAACCATCAAGTGAATCTGGTTTCCCTCATTGACATTGCTTGTCAGAAGCTCCTTAGGAAGGTTGCAAATGACATTCTTAGGACCTTGAGATTCTACAACCATTGTCAATACAAGCTAGTTGCCAAGCATTTGAAGTGTGATCATATGACTGCGGGGATGCTGCAATGGTCATAAGAATAGAACAGAACAGAACAGAACAGAATAGGCTTTGGAGGTATTCTAGTCCAGTCCCCTGCTCAAGCAGGAGAACCTGTACTATCTCAGACAGGTGGATGTCTAGTCTCTTCTTAAAAATCTCCATGTCTCCCCTATTTCTTCTTCTTCTTTTTTCCAAACAATTTTATTGGTTTTTCCATTTTTGCACCAAGAAGCTTAAGAAACAATGTGGAGATAGGGTAATCAGTTGAATACAATAACATCATAAATATATGGCTCAAATAATACTTCTTAAAATTTCTCTCTCTATCAATTAACATAATATAGTCAAATTAATACATTCCTAAATAAAAATTCCATTAATCAATAAAAGTTATCAGCAACCCATTACCTATGTAAATCAAAATCCTATTTTCAGCTATTATAAATTTCCAAATACCATATCCAACCTAGCCTTAAACAGACATATTATTTACCATTTGGATGTCCCAAACTTCTCTTATTTAAACATATTATTTCCATCATTACATTCTTACATTTCTTAACTATATTCTGTTTCTTATTCAGTAATTCTTCATTTGTTAATTTCATCTCTTTCATTATTGCAATCTTTTTTCTCATTATAACTCCACAAATTAATTATCATACCTAATAATAAAAAAACATAAGAAAATAAAAAATAGTAAAAAAAAAAAAGAAACAGACCAAGTGGAAGAAAGAGAAAAGAAGGAAGATCCATTATTCCAAAGAGAGTATTCTTACTATATTTCAATACTAAATTCAAAATCTTATCCTAATAACACCTCTTAAAAATCCAAATCCAAATCAATTCACATCTCTATGAAGTCTTTGCAACCTATAACTGTAATCTTAATTCCATATTTATATCTTATTCTAGCTTTCTTTCTATTCCAAACAGGTTTCCATAATAAAGACTCTAAATCCACAAATAAGTCTCCATCTCTAGCCGGAATACGTAAACCAAAGAAAAGTCTCCCATTGTCCATTTTAATAGGCTAGTAACAAAGTTGTAGCAATTCTTTTTTATTATTATTATTAAATTTTTTTAAAATTTTACAATAAAAACCCCTTCCCCAATCCCTTCCAACCCACCCCAAAACCCTCCCCCGTTCTTCCCAGGCTTAACTAGATCTTAAAAGAAAAAAAAGTTTTAAACCCAAATAAACCTTAAGCAAATATAATTACACTCGATAAACAAATTGTAAAATACTTTAACTCCATTATATATAAAAAACAAAAAGAGGAAAAACAAAAGAGAAAAATAAAAAAGAAATAATAAAAAAATTAAAGAATAATAACAATTACACTTCTAAATAATATCTTAAACTTATATAAATTATTCAAAAGCTAGATAATATTTTCTTATATCATACTTATATTGTATAAAATTTATCCATCTTTTCCACACCGAAAGATACTTCTCTTGCGATTGATCTTTCAAGAAAGCCGAAATTTTTGCCATTTCCGCTAAGTAGGAAACTTTAAAAAACCATTCTTGCAAAGTAGGCAAAAATTCCTTCTTCCAATATTGCCCTATTAACAACCTAGCCGCAGTAATTAAATTTAACATTAAAATAATCTCTTTATCATCACAATCAGAAACAATACCCAACAAAAACAATTGTGGAGTAAATTTTATCTTTCTTTTAAAAATTCTTTGAATATTCCACCATATCTTAATCCAAAAAGCTTTAATATTTTTACATGACCACCAAATATGATAATAAGTAGCATCCGAGCAACCACATCTCCAACATTTAGGCTGCAGGTTTGGATACATACGAGACATTTTTTGTGGATCAAGGTGCCATCTATAAAACATTTTATAAAAGTTTTCCCGTAAGTTTTGGGCTTGCGTGAATTTAACATTCCTCACCCAAATAATCTCCCAAGTATCTAATAAAATTGGTTCATCAAAATTTTGTGCCCACTTAACCATACAATCTTTAACTAGCTCTGCTTCTCAGTCCAATTCCACCAAGACACCATAAATTCTTTTAATGTGGGTTCAGCTTTGATCTTTAATTTGTTTTAACAAATTCTCATCCTCTCTAAGCAAGCCCACCTTATAATCTATCTTCCACCTTTCCAATAGTTGTCTATACTGAAACCATGAATAAATAATATTTTCTTGTGCCAATTCGTCCATAGATTTTAATTGCCAATTTTTACCATCCCACTTAAGTAATTGTATATAAGAAGTAATATCCATCTTAACTCCTCTCCTTATTCCTTCTATTGCATGCCATGGAATGGCCCATAATGGAATTCTTGAATCACTTCTATAGTATTTCTTCCAAACCTGAAGTAAAGAAATTCTTAAGATATGAGATCTAAAGACCCTATCAACCTTTTTATTATAAATTAAATAGGCATGCCATCCAAAAAGTAAATCCCATCCCTCCAAAAGGAGTATATCTACATTTGTTAGATTGACCCAATCACTAATTAATGTTAAGACCACAGCATCATAATACAATTTCAAATTCGGTACCTTAAGTCCACTTCTCTCTCGTATATCTTGTAGAATTTTAAGTTTTACTCTTGGTTTTTTCCCTGCCCAGATAAATTTATTGATACCTTTCTGCCATTCATCTAAATTTTTTTCTTTCTTTAAAATAGGTATCATTTGAAATAAAAAGAGAAATTTTGGCAGAACATTCATTTTAATCGCTGCTATTCTCCCCAAAAGGGACAATTGCAGTTTTTTCCAATTATCCAAATCCTTTTGTATTCTAACCCACAGCGTTTCATAATTATTTTTATACAATTTTGAGTTGGAAACAGATAAAATAACACCCAAATATTTTACCTTATTAACAACCTCAAAGCCTGTCAATCTAACCAATGTCTCCTTATCCAAATTGGTCATGTTCTTAGGCAATATTTTAGTCTTATTGTTATTAATTTTAAAACCTGAAACTTGTCCATATTGATTTATCAATTGTAACAACTTCATTACAGAATAAGTTGGTTGAAATAATGTAACAACTAGATCATCTGCAAAAGCCCTTAATTTATATTCTTTTTTGTTAATTTCTATTCCTTTTATCTTCGATGATTCCGGAATTTTAATCAATAAAATTTCCAAAGTTAACACAAACAGCAATGGAGACAATGGACAACCCTGTCTAGTCCCCTTTTCAATTGGGAATACCTCTGATAAACCTCCATTAACTATAAGTTGTGCCGTTTGTTTTTGATAAATAGCTTGAAGGGCCTGTAAAATTTTATCTCCAAAATTCATTTCCTCAACCAGTCTTAGCATAAATTGCCAATTTAATTGATCAAAAGCTTTTTCAGCATCTAAAAATATCAATCCTGCAGAAGTTTGATTGTTCTTATCTAAATATTCTATTAAATTAATAATTTGTCTGACATTATTTTTCATATACCTTCCAGTTATAAAACCAGTTTGGTCCATATGTATTAATTGGTTCAACACAACCATAAATCTGTTAGCTAAAATTTTCGAAAAAATCTTATAATCTACATTCAAGAGAGATATAGGTCTATAATTCTTTGGTAACGTAAGATCTTGGTCTTCTATTGGAATCAAAGATATAAAAGCTCGGCCCCAAGACAAGGGAGTCTCTAAACCCTGTAATATATTATTAAAAAGTTCCTTAGAGGTTCTATCAGCTCATCTATCAAAGTCTTGTAATAAATTGATGTCAGTCCATCAGTACCAGGTGCCTTTCCTAACTTTAATTCTTTAATTGCTTAATTTCCTCCGTAGTAATTAATCTATTGATTTCTTGTTTCTGATCTCCTGTTAGTTTAGGAAAATGAGCATCTTGTAAATATTTATCTATATCTAAAGCCTGTACTTTCCTACCCATATATATATATATATATATTTTTTATTGAAAATTTTTAAAATTTTACAAAAAAAAGTTCCCTTCCCCCCACCCTCCCAACCCACCCCAACCCTCCCCCAATCTTCCCAGAGCTGAATACAGGCTTAATTAAAATTTAAAAGGAAAAATTTTAAACACAAATGAACCATATACATATTTGGTTACAATAATTAAACAAATCATAAAATACTTTAACACCAATACTTAAAAAACAGAAAGAGAAAAAGAAAAGAAACAAGAAGAAGGAGAAAAAAGAAAAGAAAAAAAAAGAAATTAGAAAAAGAAAAAAAAATATCTAAAAAATACCTTAAACTTTAAATATAAATTATTCAAAAGCTAAGTAATATTTTTTTATATCATACTTGTATTGTATAAAATTTATCCATCTTTTCCATACCAAAAGGTACTTCTCTTGCGATTGATCTTTCAAAAAAGCCGAAATCTTTGCCATTTCCGCTAAATAGGAAACTTTAAGAAACCATTCTTGCAAAGTAGGCAAAGATTCCTTCTTCCAGCATTGCCCTACTAACAACCTAGCTGCTGTAATTAGATTTAACATTAATATAGTTTCTTTACTGTCACAGTCGGAAACAATACCCAACAAAAACAATTGTGGAGTAAATTTTATCCTTCTTTTAAAAATTCTTTGAATATTCCACCATATCTTAATCCAAAAAACTTTTATATTTTTACATAACCACCAAATATGATAATAAGTAGCATCCAAGCAACTACATCTCCAACATTTAGGCTGCAAGTTTGAATACATACGAGACATTTTTTGTGGATCAAGGTGCCATCTGTAAAACATTTTATAAAAGTTTTCCCGTAAGTTTTGGGCTTGTGTAAATTTAACATTCCTCACCCAAATAATCTCCCAAGTATTTAATGGAACCGATTCATTAAAGTTTTGTGCCCATTTAACCATACAATCTTTAACTAGTTCTGCTTCTGAATCCAGTTCCACTAACACCCCATACATTCTTTTGATATGGGTTCGTCTTTGATCTTTTATTTGTTTTAACAAATTCTCATCCTCTCTAAGCAAACCCACCTTACAATCTATCTTCCACCTTTCCAATAATTGTCTATACTGAAACCATGAATAAATAATATTTTCTTGTGTTAAATCTTTCATGGATTTTAATTGCCAATTTTTACCATCCCATCTAAGTAATTGTATATAAGAAATGCTATCCATCTTAACTCCTCTCCTTATCCCTTCTATCGCATGCCATGGAATAGCCCATAATGGAATTCTTGAATCACTTCTATAATATTTCTTCCAAACCCAAAGTAAGGAAGTTCTTAAAATATGAGACTTAAAAACCCTGTCAACCTTCTTATTACAAATTAAATAGGCATGCCATCCAAAAAGTAAATCCCATCCCTCCAGGAGGAGTACATCTACATTTGTTAAGTTAACCCAATCACTAATTAATGTTAACACCACAACATCATAATACAATTTCAGATTCGGTACCTTGAGTCCACCTCTCTCACAAATATCTTGTATAATTTTAAGTTTTACTCTTGGTTTTTTCCCTGCCCAAATAAATTTGTTGATACCTTTCTGCCATTCATTTAAATTAACCTCATTCTTTAAAATAGGTATCATTTGAAATAAAAAGAGAAACTTTGGCAAAACATTCATTTTAATCGCTGCAATTCTCCCCAATAGGGACAGTTGCAGCTTCTTCCAATTTCCCAAATCCTTTTGTATTTTAACCCACAGCCTTTCATAATTATTTTTATACAGTTTTGCATTAGAAGCAGATAAGATAACCCCCAAATATTTTACCTTATTAACGGCCTCAAAATCTGTCAACCTAACTAGAGTCTCCTTATCCAAATTAGTCATGTTTTTAAGCAATATTTTAGTCTTATTGTTATTAATTTTAAAACCCAAAACTTGCCCATATTGATGTATCAGTTGTAACAGTTCAATTACAGAATAAGTTGGTTGAGATAAAGTAACAACCAAGTCATCTGCAAAAGCCCTTAATTTATATTCTTTTTTATTAACTTCTATTCCTTTTATTTTCTGTGATTCCCAAATTTTAATCAGCAAAATTTCCAAAGTTAAAACAAACAGCAGTGGTGACAATGGACAACTCTGTCTGGTCCCCTTCTCAATTGAAAACACCTCTGACAAACCTCCATTAACTATAAGTTGTGCCGTTTGTTTTTGATAAATAACACGAAGAGCTTGTAAATTTTTTTCTCCAAAATTCATTTCCTCAATTAATCTTAACATAAATTGCCAGTTTAACTGATCAAAAGCTTTTTCAGCATCTAAAAATATCAATCCTGCAGAAACTTGGTTGTTTTTATCCAAATATTCTATTAAGTTAATAATTTGTCTAACATTATTCTTCATATACCTTCCAGTTATAAAACCCGTTTGATCCATATGTATTAATTGTTTTAACACCCTCATAAGTCTATTAGCTAGAATTTTCGAAAAAATCTTATAATCTACATTCAAAAGAGATATGGGTCTATAATTCTTTGGTAATGTAAGATCTTGGTCTTCTTTTGGAATCAAAGATATGAAAGCTCTGCCCCATGACAAGGGGGTCTCTGAACCCTGTAATATATTGTTAAAAAGTTCTCTTAAAGGTTGTTTCAACTCTTCTACCAAGGTTTTGTAATAAATAGATGTCAATCCATCAGTACCCGGTACTTTACCTAATTTTAGTTCTTTAATTACTATCTCAATTTCCTCAATGGTAATCAAACCGTTAATTTCTTGTTTCTGATCTTCTGTTAATTTGGGGAAGTGAGCATCTTGTATATATTTATCTATATCTGAAGCCTGTACTTTTATTCCCATATATAATTTTTTATAATAGTCTAAAAAAGATTTCTTAATCAGCTCCTTCTGATATACCACTTTACCATTATAATTTATTTTATCTATAGTCCTCAACCTCTGCTTCTTTCGCAATGGATAAGCCAACCATCTCCCTGGTTTGTTAGCATTGCAAAATGTATTATGTTTCATATACAGTAAGTTAGTTGCAGTTTGGTCAGCCATCAACATGTTAAATTGTGATTTAATCAATTTTATAGATTCTTTAATCTTCTCATCTGTAGGATTCACAATTAAGGCTTTTTCTTTTAATTTAATCTCCTCTTCCAACTCCTTACATTTCTGCACCTGGTTCTGTCTATAAACCTTATTCATTTGTATCAAGACCCCCCGCATGTAAGCTTTACCTGTGTCCCAAACCACTGGCATTGAAGTTCCCTTATACATATTTAAAGCAAAGTATTCCTTTAATTGCTCCTTTAATTTTTGAACATTCATTTCTTGCCTAAACAAATTTTCATTCAACCTCCAAGATCTTCTCTCCTCTTTTTCAGTAACCAATTCCATCCATACTGGACTATGATCTGTCAATGTCCTTGGGAATATCTTTACATTCTTTACTCTAAAGTATAAATCCGTTGTAATAAAAAAAAAAAGTCAATTCTTGAAAAAGATTGATGTCTATCCGAAAAGAAAGTAAAGTCTCTCTCTTCCAGATTGTGTTCTCGCCAATAGTCTCGCAACTCCCAGTCCTCTTTCAAATCAAAAAAAGCCTTAGGTAATTTAGCCTGTTTAAAAGAAGTAGAAAGTCCTTTTTTGTCTCTACATGTGTCTAAAACTCCATTCCAGTCTCCCATCAATATAACAGATCTGTAATCCAATAAAATCAATTTTTGATGCAACAACCTATAAAATTGTTCCTGTTGTTGATTTGGTGCATACACACCTACTATAAGTATTTTCTTACCATACAGTCCCACTTCAATCATAACATATCTCCCTTGAGGATCAGAATCTACTAAACGAGCTGATAAATTTTGCTTAACATAAATGACTACACCCCCTTTCTTCCCAAGAGCAGAAGATACAAAATGAGATCCCAATCGAGCATTAACTAGATATTTTTGATCCTTAGAGATAATATGCGTTTCCTGCAAACAAATAATGTCATTGTTATGCTGCTTCAAATAGTGAAATATTTTCTTTCTTTTTTGAGGGGAATTAAGGCCATTAGCATTCCATGTCAGGAGCTTTACCATCTCCCTCATCCAAAAGCCTGGAGAAGACTGCTTGAAGATTTGCCATTCAAGATTGTACCGAAGATCTCTTAGGTCTTGCTTCTCCCACAGGCTCAGAAGCAGATTCTTGTAAAACTTCTTTGATATCTTTCTTCTGTTGTTTCTTTTCCTTACATCTATGTGCAGCCCGAGTCATTCTTTGCTCTTTCATCTCAACTTGTTGAAACCACTCAGCCTGTGATTTTCCAGCTTTCATCAACACAGCTTCTTCAGACTGCTGTTCAACCTCCTTCCCATCCAAGACTTTAAGCATTATAGGTGGTGATGAGCATGCTCCCAGGACCGAAGTATAAAACTCCTTTGCTTTAAAAACAGTATTAAGTCTATAACGTGTCCCCGCAAAGCTCACCACTATTCCAGTTGGAATATCCCATCTGAATGGCATTTGCCTTTTTTTAAGTTCATCTGCCAGAAAAGCAAACTCTTTTCTTCTTCTCAAAATTTTAGATGGGATCTCCTTTAAAATTATAACATCTTGTGCAGCAATCTGGAACCTCTTGTTATAAAAAGATTGTATGATTTCATTGCGCAGAGATCTTTTCCCAAAGTAAATTACCACATCTCTTGGCAGGTTTCTTTGCTTTGCAACCCAGGAGTTAACTCTAAATATTTTTTCAATTTCTCTAGATATTTCCTCTTTTTCTCTGTCCAAAATCACAGCAAAATCATTCACTACCATCTCTCTCAGGTCTCGTTGCATGTCCTCTCTCAAGCCCCTGATTCTTAAAGCAAACTCCATCTCTCTATATTGGGACATAACAATTTCATCTTGTGAAATTTCCACCTTTTTCTCCATGCCTTCAAACTTTTCCTCCAAAACCTCCACCTTGTCTGCAACTTCTTCAAGTCGAGAATCCAATTTTTCAACCACAGAAGTAAGTCCTTTTAAAGCCAAAACTATATCTTGCCTCAAAATACTATTATTCTCCACTAAAAGCTCTTTCACTTCCCCTCTAATTTGAGATATAGCATTTCCCATTATATCTTGCATGTCTTTTACCATTACTGATGGCTGAGGAGGGGAAGGAGGTGATGTAGCTTTAGGTTGTTGTACTGGTAAAATCGCAGGAGAAGAAGCCACCTTAGGTACTGTAGATATTACTTGCCGCCTTGAAGCCATTTCCGAAAAGAAAAGTTTTGTTTCTTCTTTCCTCCTTCTTAAAAAAAAAAATAGAAAAAATACAAAAAAGAACCCCCTTAAAAAAATAACAAAAAAGAGTTTGACAAAGAGGGAAAGTAATCTTCCTGAAACACAAATCCAACTCAAAAAAACCTTTAAGAACAATCTATTCCATTCCGTTCCGTTCCGCTCCCTTCAAGAAAAAAAAAGAAAAAAAAAACTTTCCAATCGCCATTTTACTTTCCCTCTCGATAAAAGAAAAAAGAAAAAAGGGAAGTAAAAAATCAATCTTTAAATTTAAAGTCCAAATAAGATAAAAAAAAAAATCCTTTATCCAGCTCTGTCTGCTTTTAAAATAACTCACCAGGTTTCTTTAAGCGCGGAGGTGGGAGCGGCGTGTTGCTTTGTCCCCAAGGGACAAAGACAGCTGAGAGGCGGAGACAACCTGAACTCCGTGGGAGCACTCTTTTCACCCCCAAAAGAAAACTTCCTTGGGGGTCTCAGAGGCTCTACCTCTATTCAGGTGATACTCCCCTCCCTCCCTTTGCCCGGGAGGGAGGTTTTGAGCCACGGAACAGCTGATGCCTGCTGTTCTCTGCGGTTCTAACGCTTTCTCAGGATGACGGCTACAAAGTAGCCGCCATCGCCAGCGCTAATCCACTGGAAGTCCATCCGTATATAATTTTTTATAATAATCTAAAAAAAAGATTTCTTAATCAAGTCCTTCTGAAATATCAATTTACCTTTATAATTTATTTTGTCTATAATTCTCAGCTTCTGTTTCTTTCGCAATTGATAGGCCAGCCATCTCCCTGGCTTATTAGCATCACAAAATGTGTTATGTTTCATGTACAGTAAGTTAGTTGCAGTCTGATCTGCCATTAACATATTAAATTGCGATTTAAGCAATTTTATAGATTCCTTAATCTTCTCATCTGTAGGATTCAAAAGTAAAACTTTTTCTTTTAACTTAATCTCATCTTCCAACTACTTACGTTTCTGCACCTGTTTCTGTCTATGAATCTTATTCATTTGCATCAAAACCCCACGCATATAAGCTTTACCTGCATCCCATACCATTGACATTGAAGTACCCTTATGCATATTTAAAACAAAATATTCCTTTAAATGCTCTTTAAGTTTTTGAACATTCATTTCTTGCCTAAACAAATTTTCATTCAACCTCCAAGATCTTCTCTCCTCTTTTTCAGTAACCAATTCCATCCATACTGGACTATGATCTGTCAATGTCCTTGGGAATATCTTTACATTCTTTACTCTAAAATATAAATCCGTTGTAATAAAAATAAAGTCAATTCTTGAAAAAGATTGATGTCTATCCGAAAAGAAAGTGAAGTCTCTCTCTTCCAGATTGTGTTCTTGCCAATAGTCTCGCAACTCCCAGTCCTCTTTCAAATCAAAAAAAGCCTTAGGTAATTTAGCCTGTTTAAAAGAAGTAGAAAGTCCTTTTTTGTCTCTACATGTGTCTAAAACTCCATTCCAGTCTCCCATCAATATAACAGATCTGTAATCCAATAAAATCAATTTTTGATGCAACAACCTATAAAATTGTTCCTGTTGTTGGTTTGGTGCATACAAACCTACTATAAGTATTTTCTTACCATACAGTCCCACTTCAATCATAACATATCTCTCTTGAGGATCAGAATCTACTAAACAAGCTGATAAATTTTGCTTAACATAAATAGCTACACCCCTTTTCTTCCCAAGAGCAGAAGATACAAAATGAGATCCCAATCGAGCATTAACTAAATATTTTTGATCCTTAGAGATAATATGCGTTTCCTGCAAACAAATAATATCATTGTTATGCTGCTTCAAATAGTGAAATATTTTCTTTCTCTTTTGAGGGGAATTAAGGCCATTAGCATTCCATGTCAGGAGCTTTACCATCTCCCTCATCCAAAAGCCTAGAGAAGACTGCTTGAAGATTGCACCGAAGATCTCTTAGGTCTTGCTCCTCCCACAGGCTCAGAAACAAATTCTTGTAAAACTTCTTTGACATCTTTCTTCTGTTGTTCCTTTTCCTTACGTCTATGCGCTGCCCGAGTCATTCTTTGCTCTTTCATCTCAGCTTGTTGAAACCACTCAGCCTGTGATTTTCCAGCTTTCATCAACACAGCTTCTTCAGACTGCTGCTCAACCTCCTTCCCGTCCAAGACTTTAAACATTATAGGTGGTGATGAGCATGCTCCCAGGACCGAAGTATAAAACTCCTTTGCTTTAAAAACAGTATTAAGTCTATAACGTGTCCCCGCAAAGCTCACCACTATTCCAGTTGGAATATCCCATCTGAATGGCATTTGCCTTTTTTTAAGTTCATCAGCCAGAAAAGCAAACTCTTTTCTTCTTCTTAAAATTTTAGATGGGATCTCCTTTAAAATTATAACATCTTGTGCAGCATTCTGAAACCTCTTGTTGTAAAAAGCTTGTATGATTTCATTGCGCAGAGATCTTTTCCCAAAGTAAATTACCACATCTCTTGGCAGGTTTATTTGCTTTGCAACCCAGGAATTAACTCTAAATATTTTTTCAATTTCTCTAGATATTTCCTCTTTTTCTCTGTCCAAAATCACAGCAAAATCATTCACTACCATCTCTCTCAGGTCTCGTTGCATGTCCTCTCTCAAGCCCCTGATTCTTAAAGCAAACTCCATCTCTCTATATTGGGACATAACAATTTCATCTTGTGAAATTTCCACCTTTTTCTCCATTCCTTCAAACTTTTCCTCCAAAACCTCCACCTTGCCTGCAACTTCTTCAAGTCGAGAATCCAATTTTTCAACCACAGAAGTAAGTCCTTTTAAAGCCAAAACTATATCTTGCCTCAAAATACTATTATTCTCCACTAAAAGCTCTTTCATTTCACCTCTGATTTGAGATATAGCAATTCCCATTATATCTTGCATATCTTTTACCGTTATTGGTTGCAGAGGGGGAGAAGATGGTGGTATAGGTTTAGGTTGTTGTGCTGGTAGTATCACAGGAGAAGAAGCCACCTTCGGTACTGTAGAAGTTGCTTGACGCTTTGAAGCCATTTTCAAAAATTTATTTCTCCTTTCCTCCTTCTTAAGAAAAAAATACAAAAGATACAAAAAAAAATCCCTTAAAAAAGTAAAAAAAAGGGGGGTTAAACAAAAAGGGAAAATAGTCCTCTTAAAACCCAAAAGTTGTAGCAATTCTTGAAGTTGCGTATAGTTTAATTGCAATCACTTTTGAATCATCCAAAATCCAAATGGATTGTATATAAGATGATGTATAATCCTCTTTAGTGTTATTTTGTTCTTCTTCTGTTTATTTTTTATTTGTCAAGAAATCAATTGGATTCTGCATATCAGCTTGCTCTTCTGGGGTAACATCCTTAGTTTCTGTGCTAAAAATCATTTGTTCATTAGCATCAAAGTTTTTTTTCCAATGTAGGTTGATAATCCAGATGTGAATTTAATTCCTCCATCTCAGTGAGTTGTAAGCAAAGTTGAGAACAAGTCTCTTGGGTATACTTGGGGTGACTTTTCAACCCAATCAAGGGTCTACTGGCAGAGGAAACCTGGCTGTGAAGAGAGGAGTTTCTCCGAACAACAGTGGCATGGCGACCCAGAACCGGAAGCCTATTTCTTCTTTCTTTAAACTGGCCAAACCCAAGTCCGGCAGCCGTTCTTCGTATGTTTTAGTCTCCAGGCCTTTGATCATCTTAGTTGCTGTTCTCTAAATTTTTTCCAAACTCTCAACATCTTTTTTGTGATATGATGACCAAAATTGGCTGCAGTATTCCAGGTGTGGTCTTACTAGGATTTTATAAAGCGGTAATAATATTTTGTGTAATCTTGATTATATGCCTCTGTTTATACAACCCAGGGTTGTATTGGCTTTTTTAATCGCTGCTGCACACTGCATACTAGTGTGAGAATGAATCATAAGTCTTATTTCTCAATGCCATTGTAACTCTGAGTGGTAATTAAATGAATGGTTGTAAGTTAAGGACTACCTGTACTACATTTATTGACTTGTATTGTCAGACTTAAAGGACAAAGATGTAGAAAACTTTCATTTTAGGTTCTTGTACAACCATTGCATATGCACTAGAATAAACTTAGCTTAAGAGAAAAAGAAATCAGGATTGGGGGGGAAATAGAAAAACCCACCTTTACAACAATACTCCATTCATTTTGCACTTTTGTCTCATGCTAGGTTATCCTAATGTCAATTTCAAATGCTAAATAACCAAGCTGATCTAATCACTCACTTCAGCCAGTTAGATTAAGCTGTTTTATAATTTTATTTAAGAGAAATACATAACAGTAATTGAAAATGAAAGGGGAGGTTCTTGGATTAGACCATAGGTCAGCAATCCATGGCTCCGAAGCCACATGTGGTTCTTGGAGCCTTCTCCTGCAGCTCCCAGCCTCCTCCGCCATTTGCAGAGAGAGAGAGAGACAGAGACAGAAAGAGGCACTTGTGCTTCTCTCTCTCTCTCTCTCTCTCTCTCTCTCTCTCTCTCTCTCTCTCTCTCTCTCTGTATGTGTGTGTGTATGTGTAAAAAGAGAGTGGCCTCACCCTATTCTCTGACGAGCTGACAAGCTTATTGGGCAGGGCTCCTCCCTTTGCTGCGTCTCTGCAGGAAGCAGGAAGGACAGGCGAGAGCCAGCCCAATAAGAATTGTTGGAGAACAGCTTGAAGCCAGCTTGCCAGGTGAGCAGAAGATAGATAGAGAGAGAGAGAGAGAGAGAGAGAGAGAGAAGAAAGAGAGAGAGAGAAAGAGAGGGAGAGAGAAAGAGAAAAAGAGAGAGGGAGGTAGAGAGAAAGAGAGAAGGGGAGAGAGGGAGGGAGGGAAAGGAAAGAGAGAGAGAGATAGAGAGAGGGAGAGAAAAAGAGGGAGGGTGAGAGAAAAAGAGAGAGGGAGAGAGAGAGAAAGAGAGGGAGAGAGAAAGAAAGAGAGGGAGAGAGAGAAAGAAAGAAAGAGAGAGAGGGAGAGGAGAGAGAGTGAGAGAGGGAGAGGAGAGAGAGGGAGAGGGAGAGAGAAAGAGAGAGGGAGAGAGAGAAAAAGAGAAAGAGGGAGAGAGAGAAAAAGGGAGAGAGAGAAAGAGGGGGAGAGAGAGAGGGAGAGGAAAGAGAGAAGGAGAGAAAAAAAGAGAGGGAGGGAAAGAGAGGGAGAGGAGAGAGAGGAAGAGAGAGAGGAAAGAGAGAGATGAGGGAGGGAAAGAGAGGGAGAGGAGAGAGAGAGGAAGAGAGAGAGGAAAAAGAGAGATGAAAGAGAGAGAGAAAGAGAGAAGGAGAGAGAAAGAAAGAGAGAGGGAGAGAGGGGGAGGAGAGAGAGGGAGAGAGAGAAAGAGAGAGAGAAACAGAGGGAGAGAAAAGAGAGAGAGAGAAAGAGGGAGAGAGAGAGAGAGAGAGAGGAAAGAGAGAGATGGAGAGAAAGAAAGAGAGAGGGGGGAGAGAGACGGAGAGGAGAGAGAGAGAGAAAGAGAGGGGGAGAGGAAAGAGAGAAAGACAAAGAGAGGGAGAGAGGGAGGGAGAGGAAAGAGAAAGAGAAAGAGAGGGAGAGGAGAGAGAGGAGAGAGAGAGAAAGAGAGAGGGAGGGAGAGAGAAAGAGGAGAGGGAGAGGAGAGGGGGAGAAAGAGAGAGGGGGGAGAGGAGAGAGAGAGAAAGAGAGAACTCCTGCACAGCAGCCTCTATTTCTTTTTAATTAAACTCTTCAATCAAGCTCTCCCCCCTCGCGTGCATGCACGTGCACGTTTTGCAGCTCCCAGTGTTTTTTTCCTCTGGGAAATGGGTCCAAATGGCTATTTGAGTGTTTAAGGTTTAAGACACATGGGTACTGCCAGATCCAACAATATTTAGGATGATATCATAATGTTCACAGCCAATCATATTGAGTTGTTGTTTAGAATGAAGCATAAATGAAGAATGAAATATTGTTCCAGAAAATGCAAAAATATAATAAACTAATAAAAATGCTTATATAGGTGAGCTATTGTCCAAAGTGACCAAAAATTTTAATAAAATGTTTTGAATAATTTAGACTTAGAGTTAAAGTTGGAGATGTCAGTGGTTATTAAAATTGCCATCTTGAAAGACCTAAGCGCACTCCAAGATATTTCTAAATATGAGTCATTTAAAAATAAACTGGATACTTGTCAGTGATGTTACAAAAACCACACAAGCGTGCATCCCAAGTGCCCAGATATATTAAATTAGCTTTAGTTTAAACTATAGTTTATCCTCAATAAGATTCTATAATTTTATAGCGATGGAAAAGCAGAAACTGTTTCAAAAACCTTTAAAATATCTTTCTGAAAGAAGCCAAACCTGCTGACTCCTGAAGACAAGCAGGGAGCTGACGTTCTACATGTGAAGAGTGAAGAGACTTTAAGTTTCCTTTGTGGCATGTTGGACATTTTATCCAAACAAGTAAAGCCAGCCAACATGGCTGCCAGTCCTCAAGGCTATTGAAACCCCAGAAGGACTCTATTGCCAAATCTGAGCAAAACAGAATTTTTCAAATGTCAGCAATGCACTACATGATTTGTAATTTTAACTAAGAAGATTTATCCTTCATTCCCTCTTCCTTCAAGTTACTATATTCTGAGGGCATCGTAAGATTTCTTACATGAACTTGCAGAATTACTGTATATCTTAATAGAACGTGATATTTATTATTATTTTTTATTCTGGAACAATTCATAGTTTGCTTAAAAAGACCTCTGGTTCAAGTTTTGTTTTTAAGGATTTTTTCCTTTTTTTAAAAAAATAATGCTCTGTATTTCTTTCCAAAAGTTATGGATTTGTTTTTTACATGACTACTACATACTGTATGTAAAACATTTCCTCAGTGTCATAATGTAGATTTTAAAAAAAAGCTCTTCTAATTTCTATCAACTGCATTGCATCTAATACATTGGATATGAGTGTGTGTAAGCATAATCCATTTATTTGTTAAATTTATTTTCCGCCTATTTCACTATGGGCTACTCTAAACTTCTTACAATAATAAAAACAAAGAAAAATGAAAAGAGCATAAACAGAAATAAAATAATAGAATAATAAATAAACAATGGCAAAGGAATACAAGGAGAATATTTACTTGTACTTCGTTGGTTCAGTCCATGTCAGCTCTTTCAGATAATTAGAGTAGACAAGAAGCACAAAACTACTTTGTCTGCAGAGTAAGAGAATCTTGCAAGTCTGAAGGCATTTTTCCTCTCCTAAAATTTACTTTATAGAAAACCTTTGGCATCCTTATGTCACTTTTTCTTCTGTGGGCTGAGATACCTACTGAAATGTGCTTGTCTAGTCTTCGGCCTTCCTTGTGTCTCTCAAAGATATTCTCATGTACAATTACAGTCCAAGGCGTCAATATAAATTTGTTGCTAAGGGTTACAAGTAAACAATAAGCCTTTAGATTTTCCCATTTCAGTCAGAAAACAATAATTCTCTGGAAGTGACATTTGTGAATTTTGTAAATTGTGTCTGTGTAGGAATTGAGATTTCACCAAAACATAAAGTCTTTACTTGCCCTGATAGGTCTTTCAAATAGAAAGTTGATTTGATGGCTTTGTAGCTGTAACTCAAAAGGATTTGTTGCTAACAAAGAATAAAGAGAGTACTGGGATAGCTATTTCGAGTTTCTTAACTCTCTTCAGCCAGACTTACTCTTCTGAGATTCGAACCTGGGCTATATGCATGTTAGGCAGTTGTATTAACCTCTAGGCCACAGGATCTTTCTCTTTATTCTTTGTTAGCAACCTAAAAATGCAAAATGATGTCGCAGTTGGCGACTGCTGCTTGTGGATGGCTCTGGATTGAGCTGATACAGCCAAAAGAAAAGAAAAGAAAGAAGATTTCTTTCTCCCATATTTGGGCTGACAGGGTGCACATTCAAGATAATATATATATGTATGTATGTATGTATGTATGTATGTATGTATGTATGTATGTATATATATATAGGTCTTTGGTTATTTGGGTTTTCTCCCGCGTCAAATTGGAAGTGTCTTGGTGACATTTTGATGAAGTCTCATTCGTCATCTTCAGGCTGGTGTTTTCAGCTTCATGCTTCGAGGAGCAAGAGAGACAACTTCGCCAAGACACTTTCAATTTTACGCGGGAGAAAACCCGAACAACCAAAGACCTCATCTTCAGGCTGGTGTTTTCGGCTTCGTGCTTCTAGGAGCAATGTGTGATCATAGCTGTTTCTTCCTTTTAACTGCCAGTGGGGGTATGAACTGATTGGATGAGAGCTTTGCTGTGTTCTGATTGGATGGAGGTGTGTTCTGATTGGTTAGGAGCTTGGCTGTGCTCTGATTGGATGGGGGGTTGGCTGTGCTCTGATTGGATGGGGGGTTGGCTGTGCTCTGATTGGATGGAGGAGTGTTCTGTTTGGTGGGGGCTTTGTTGTGCTCAGGTTAATCTGAGTTGCATGGGGATGTGAGATGGTGCGCTGCATTGCTATTGTTTGGCTTCGCGTTCGTGGTCGTGCCTCATCTTCATGGTGGGTGTCAGTTTGCTTCATGTATGGATTGGAGGGGTTTAAAGTGGCTAATGATGCAGCTGTGGTGTGGCTTCTGGTTTGTAGTCATGCCTCATCATCGGTGTGGGTTTGGGTTTGCTTTTTGCATGGACGTGTGGTGCACGCTTTGAAGAACATAAGAACTCAGTCAAAAAAGAGGAACCAACTTCTTCCCTGGTCCAACACCTTAAAATCACAGGACATGAAATTGACTTTAAAAAGACCAGAACTATCGCCAAAACTGAACATTTTAATAACAGAATAATCAGAGAAGCCATCGAGATAGAAAAACGCCCACACAGCATGAACAAACGAGATGATACCTCCCGCCTACCAGCCATTTGGAAACCCGCCCTTATTGACAAACGACTCCCTAACACAAAAAATGACACCAGACCCACACTCACAAAAACCACATAGGATGTCACCACCACACATCCACGCAAAAAAAACCAGACAACCAATCAGAGCACAGCCAACCCCCAGCCAATCAGAGCACAGCCAAGCTCCTAACCAATCAGAACACACCTCCATCCAATCAGAACACAGCCAAGCTCTCATCCAATCAGTTCATACCCCCACTGGCAGTTAAAAGGAGGAAACAGCTACAATCACACATTGCTCCTAGAAGCACGAAGCCGAAAGCACCAGCCTGAAGATGACGAATGAGACTTCGTCGAAACGTCGCCAAGACACTTCCAATTTTACGTGGGAGAAAACCCGAATAACCAAAGACCTACATACAAACACCCACGAAAACCTCAGAAAACATATATATATATATATGGGACTTCATCGAAACATCGCCAAGACACTTCCAATTTTACGTGGGAGAAAACCCGAACAACCAAAGACCTACATATATATACACACACAATGTGAACTAAGGATGCAGAGGGAAAGCTACAACCAATTTATTTCTCTTTTGCATAGAAAACAGATGAGAAGTTTTTACTCAGGACGGGATGGTGATTAGATCAGGGGTCCCCAACCTCTGGTCCATGGACTGCTACCGGGCCACAACATGGTAGCAACTAGTCCGCACAAACAAACAAAGCCCCATCCACAGCACACCGGCAGCACACAAAACCACACCCACTCTGGTTTGCAGAAAAACCTTTCTCCATGGAACCAGTCCCTGGTACCCAAAAGGTTGGGGACCTCTGGATTAGACAATATTTGTTGCTCCTTGTTTTTAGTTCAAATAATCAAGTATCATCAAACTACTTTTGAGGTGTTTTCCAAGTCTTAATATGAATTGCCAAAAGCAAGATTATTCAAGAAAGGAAATATATATCTTTCTACAAAGTGTGTCAGCCTTTGTAGAATAAATTAAAGAAATAATACAATTTAGTTGATCTGTCATAAGCAGAAAAATATAAGAAATGAAGAGGCAATCAATCTAAAATAGCATGTTTAGGGCCCCTTTGGCTGTATTTTAAAATAGGAACACAACTTCCTGATCTTAGAATAGTTGAGGGTTGTTAATGAATACAGTGCACTCAAAGGAGTTTTCTGTGAAAATGATGTTAAATCATTAGTATAAATTATATTACTATTGTGTGAACATGGTCTATGCATATGACGTCATTATGTTCTTGCAGCTCATGAGACATATCTAATTATATTTTCTTTTATCAAGTGTAAAGTTAGAATTATGTTCAATTAGGCATTTCATCAGATATACAGTGTGCTACTTCTGAAAGAACCAAAATCACATGAATTTTGCTCAAGCCTACATACCAGTGGACACACAAATTTGCATTCAAGATTAACATTATTATTGTTATCATCTTCATCACTACCATTTATTCTATAAACCCAGTAACTGAATGATGTTTAATCCTTGGAGGATTAAAATAGTATGCTAAAGATGTTGCTACAATCCATTTTGTGGTCCATCCTGTGATCTACTATAAACAGAGCAGTTGAACAATCTGCATTAGAAGGGCTATAAGTAAAGTTTAGTTATCAACAACTATGGATATATCACATCATGCTTATGTGATAAGTTTATTACAAACAGCTGTTCATGCTGGACAAAACAACTTAACATTCTCTTTAGATGCCATTAAGTGGGACAGCTGCTTATATTGGCCGCTAGTTATATTGTACAAAGCAAACTTGCTCTATTATTAGTGATAGCTGCAAGATGTTTGCGGTGCTTACCAAACTTTGATTTCAATCAAATGCCTTTGTGACTGTGAGGATCTTAGAATGGATAGACTGAAGATTCTGTAGCAAAAGGTGGTTCATTTAGATGGTTGTAAAGTGGGATGGTACAAATTGATCAATGGACAGGAAATTGACAGGCACAGGCAGTGAGAACTAAATAAAAACTTAATGTTCAGTTGAATGATTTTGAATATCAAATATTAAGAGAGTTTCTTCCTGCAATAAGCCTGTTTACAAGCTTTCAAAGTAGCTGGACAACAATTATGAAGAATTTTGGACAACAGTTATGAAAAATATTGGATGAACCACATAAAATATGGTCCTTCAAGTTCCTTTCATGTGTCATCCAGTCTTCTAATGTAACAGATTCCTCTACATAACAAATATATTATCCCACTCACGTTCTCCTACATATGACACACATCTAAGCTCTATTCAGAATGTCTCTTTTGCTTATCTATTTCATGTTCCTAAGGCTTCTAGGTAAAAAGAATGCTATAAATCTCATCCTGGTTTAATTCAGTGCAGCAGCATCCATGTAAATCAAAGCACATATTTTTGGTGTCAATGGCTCAAGGATATAGGAATTATCATCTAGTCACAAGGTTAGATCATATTTGTAAATGCTGAATAATAGAATAAATTTTCACATCCATTTAGAGCAAGACTCCTTGGTGAACTTTGAATGAGGAGTTTGTAAATGTTAAGATAATTTAAAATTCAAATGAACACCAGTACATTTGGAGCACATTCAAATGTAGCTCTAAATATTTGCTTCAGCTGTAGAAACATTTTTTTAAAAAAAAATTGCTTAAAGGCCTCTAAATTGGCCCTCATCATTAGGGAAAAAAAGTAAAAGGAAGTGAGTTTATCATATGAATATGTTAAACCAAAGGAAGAGCTATAGTTGTGATTTTTAACTTTGAACTATTCTTTTCCTAAGAAAAGAATCGGTTATTTTACAAGAAAAGAACTTTTGTCATTTTATTATTTACTGTAATAAGCAACTGTCTCTTGGAAAATGCCCATAAATGTGAAGGTCTACACTAAGATGGCAAAACTGTATTAAATGTGTATGAAAACCTCATGGGTATGAATATTTATATATTTATTTGTTTATTTCCGGAACCACATTGAAAGCACTGAGCAATATTCCATTCCTATACTCTATTTGCCACCTCTTGAACTGCAGTTTAATTAAAAATTTCACAGAAAGAACAATGTATGTAATTTGCCACAGCAATTAGTTTCTTTCAGTTTATTTGCACAGTGCCCTCTTTCCAATCCTGATGCTGTTGTGCCAAACATGTAATCATGGTGCGTTAGACTACAGCACTTTCTGGTGTACAAAATCACCCCAGCTACTAATAAATCTAAAATTTATACAGTAGATTGTTACTTGGTGTATCTATGTGATATTTTAACAGGGCGCTTAAATGGAACATAGTCTAGCAAACGATAGGATTATACGTAGAAGAAGATTTCTTCTATCCCCCTTCCACAATGTTTCATTAATATGTGTACATTTTGGGAATGAAAAATAGTAGGAAAATGTAAACAAATTAAAGGAACTAAATACAAACTGGGATGACATATTTGAATTCCTAAACTCAAGGTTGCAGTTCAACATGTGATCTGGTAGTTTAGAACTCTGAAAATCACAGGGGGAAAAATAGAGTGAGATGAAGTGAG
Organism: Crotalus tigris; assembly: GCF_016545835.1. Lineage (NCBI taxonomy): Eukaryota > Metazoa > Chordata > Lepidosauria > Squamata > Viperidae > Crotalus > Crotalus tigris. Next base: position 104,931 of record NW_024096549.1, read on the forward strand.
TGTTTCTGAAAAATCAGCTAATCTCTCTTTCTCTTAATCCAAAGAATGAAGGACCTTTCATATAAATGTATTTTATATGACTCAATTCTTATTTGAAATATTTATTGGTGTACAGCCATAACCTCTAGACCAGCTATTGAGGGAAGGCAAAACTTTCACTCTAATTAATCATTAGAGGGCAAAGATTGTACTATTATTATGGTTTAAATTGGTCAAGCATTTGTTTCATTTTAAGTTAAAAATAGATTTGTCACTAATTTAGGTAGCAAGTCAGCTGTTTAAAACAGTCTTATTATATTCCTGGACCTGAAAATAAAGTTATGTGCTTGCATAGTTCTAAGGAAGAACTATAACTGCTCTCAGCTTTCTCAAGTTTTACAGGATATGGGATATGGGCTGTGAGATATAGTTTCCATATTTTAAATATTTAGTGTCTCTAGGTATAAGGGGAAAGAAACATTGCTATTCTTATAGGACATTTTGGTTTGATATTTCTGAAAGAGTCATCAAGGGTACCACATAGGAAGTTCAAGAGAAAGGACGTGACCTCCAGATGTTGCTATTCATCACAATATTCTGACCTTTGTTTGTCTTGGATGGAAAAGGCACCAAGTCCTACATCTGCAATATGTCAGTTATTAAAACTAGGATGGAAAGCTTTCAGGCAAATCGCTTGAACCTGGTCAGGTAATCACCACAGTTCCCTAAACAAACTTGTCATGAAGAAGGAAAGTAATTGTCAGTGAGTGTAGATTAGTTAAAACCACTTGAACTCTGCAAGAGTTACACCTTGTAGTTCCCTAATACATTGTGACACCCAGAATACTCAAATAACTGAGCTTTGCTTCTTCCCTTTTCTCCACTCAGACATGGAGACAGAAACACAAGCTCCTAATTTCTATAGGACTGCATCCATAGGACATAAAAAAAATATCATATATAAACCTGAGCTTTCTTTCTTACCCAGAGTCTCTAATACATATTTGGATGTGCTCCTATTCACACTTTATGGCAAGTAAATTATAATGGTTGATCTGGAATCTTCCCCTATGCTTCTGGCTATCTAATAGCCTAACAAATAGCTCACAACATTTTACAAAGTAGAAAATCTCAAGCCAAAGAACCCAAAAACTGCTAGTAAAAATCTTCCTAAACATCCCCAGTTGCTAAATAACATGAAAATGGAGGTTCTAATTAACTATGTGCCCTAAATCTCCCCTGCTATTACATTTTTAAGGCTCTAAAGTTTTGTGTGATCTCCTGCCATTCCATTAATACACAAACCACAGCAAAGAGATGGAGGCTGAAGCTCCCACTTCGAATTCTGTAGTTAAGTCTCCAAGAATGATAGTTTGCCATTACAATCAGAATAGCTTTGGTTATTACCTACTTATAGTGAAACTGATATTTTAAGCCTAAAGCTTTTGGCGCAGGGTACACTTAATAGTTTTTGAGAAAGTAAGGGTCACAGAACACAGAGCAAATATGCAAAGGCCAAGCCTAGGGGTTTCTGCTTTTCCCAACTCCTAGGGAAAGCAATCTAGGTTTTTTTAAAAAAAAAAAATTTAAACCATGATAACCCCTAAAGTAGGCCCTCAGGCAGTCTGTGATGAGGGTCAATGAGAAGACTATCAGGGATAGATCAGAAATATTAAGCTTCTTTCTTCTCCTCCTCCTCTTCCTTCTTTTCCAGGCTTGAACTGGGAATGTAAAAGCAACGTAAGTACATTAGGATGTCACACATGGGAAACAAATATAAAATCAAAGCTTAATGTGGAACATTGCAGTCTACAGATTGTATTTCATTAAGGTCGCCAATAACTCTTTTTCCCTTTCCCACAAAGTCTGAAAGCAGATGGAATTTGCCGCACATCTGAGTATGTGAACTGTGTCTGAAATCGTATTCAAAAAGGAAATCATTCTATATTATTGAAGTACCAACTGATTATTAAAAGCATATTTATAGTGGTTGGACCTCAGAATAATTCACATCTATCTCTTGCATAGGTAATAAACTCTAGTAAATAGTGATTATTAACAACACATTTATCAAAGTTTGACAGTACCATAAAATGCATGTCACTTGCAGAATTAAAAAAAAACTGAAATGTACATATACATAGTTAGTGAAGACTCATAACTTTGAGCATAATTCACTTTTTAAAGTGGATTGTTAAATCCGATAAAGTATCCACTTAATTCTTTCATAGATAGATAAATCATAATAGTGACTTATAGAAATATACATTGTATGAAGATCTATGGCTGTGGTGAATTGGCAAAATTCAAGTTGTTGTGTAATCTCACAGACTTTTGTGTGAGATGAACATCACTAGTCTATCCAACTGTCAAATGTAATAAATATGATTAATAATAATGCCTGAGCTACTTCATTGGATTATAAATCTTGAATTTCAAACAATTCCAAGGTAAACGTCTGCATTAATTCTATTAAAGACCATTGACAACAAAAAACAGAAATAAATTCAAATCTTTGCTATTCAAAATCCCTTTTTTATAATAATTCAATTTCTTCTATGAATTTTAGTAATTCACAAAGAATCTGCATGTCAGGGCCGTACTTTGAATAGGAAAGTATTGCAAAATTTGTATAAAGAAAGAATAATATTCCCATACATAAAATGGTGTGTTATCAGGTGGAAATAAATATTATTCAAGTTTTAATGGTAGATGAGACAGAAATATTTTCTCAGGGTTTCAGAACAACAACAAAATCAAAACACTGATTTTGATTTTCCTAATCAAAGAAGTAAACATTTGAGGGACTTCCGGTTTCCCATGCGCCCACCATGAATGCTCAGAAGACGACTCTCGTCTTCCCCATCCAGTTTCACACTGCTGGGGGACCTTGAAAAGGGTTGAAAGTCACCCCATAGAGGTGACCAGTAAGATGGAGCCCTTGCTGGATTGCTGGCAAATCCCTCCAAACCGTGGATGAAAGACCGACCATAGAGCTATGGTCTGTCACAAGACTGCAGATAGCCGAAGTCACACCTACCATCTGGCAACTCTAAAGCAGCATGGAAGAGTCTGGGTGAGATCTACCTCTCTTACATCCTAATTACTTACTTACCTGCCTAAGCTGCTAAAGTACTTTCCCCCCTGTGGTGAGGGAAGGGAGATTTTATCCCTCCCTCCAAAAACAGCAGCGATTAATTACAGCAATGGAAGAAGAACAGGAATGGACTTTTCCTAAAGAGGAAGGACAGGAACAAACTCTTTGTATGTTAAAAGCAATTGTCCAAACTCTTCTTACAACTGGTGATGAAATAAGAAATGGCAGGAAAAAACAAGAAAGCAGCCTGGATATGCAAACTCAAATTATGACTTTAACTCAAGAATCATCTATACAGAATTCTATAAAGAAAGTGGAACAATTAAATGTTATGATAGAAGATTCAATCACTCAACAAATACAGATAATGGAAGATACAGAAAAAAATTGATAATAGAGAAAAAGGAAAGGACTTTCCTTATAAATCAGAAGGAACCTGAAGATCAAAACAGATGAAAGAGAAGATAAACACTTTGGGACAACCACGTTGAGATGGAAAAACAAGGAGATGGCCTGTTAGACCAGCTAATCCTCTTTAAAAAAGACAATTGGATGGTCTTTTCAACATCAAACAATAGCTACAACAACACAGGGAGAGCTGCTTGATGATTTAAAAGCAAAGACACGAAAGATGATTTGGCAAAGAAAGAAAGCTAGAATAAGACTGAAAAGGACACATGAGATTTAAAATAGAATATACCCAAATAGATAAAACATGTATTCTGAATAGAATATATTGTAGCAACTTGAGACAAAGAAAACTTTGGTTATGTAAAATTAAGAAGTATAATGTTAAAATAAGGATATTATTGTTTTATTAATTCGTTAAGGTAGATGGTAAGAATCTATATATAAGATGTGTATCTTAAAAAACAGATTGTATGAGGAATTGTGATAAAGGAATTGTGGTTAATCAAAAATCTGGAAAAATAAATATTAAGCATTGAATTTAAACATTAAGGGAAAATTAAAACAGGGAAAAGCTTATTAGGTCACTGATTGGTTAAAAGATTGAATGTTTGAAAATAATTAAGATTTGAATTTAAGATATTGTTATGAGTCGAGAGAAAGAAAAAATTTGGTTAAGTAAAACTTAGAAGTAAAATACTAATAATTAAATTTGTATATTGGTTTGTGGTATAAATGCTAATAGTTAAAAAATTATTAGTCTCAAATATGAGATAGGAGACACAAAGAGGAAAAAAGAGGAAATACTAAATGTGGAAATAAAAGAAATCTTGAGACTCTAAGACAGTGATGGCGAAAAACTGTGCCCAAAAACTGGCCCTGCTCCACCCCCTGGCCCACCCCCATCCCGCCTGCCTGCACGGCCACTCACCACCTCCAGGGCCTGCTGCAGATTGCCCAGGCAGCCCAGCAGCACCATTGTGGCCATGCCCGCTGCCCACACCCCACAGCGCACGATAGGGTGAGGGTAGTCTTGTCTACGCTGCCTGGCTGCCATGTCCTTAGCTGCACTGCTCCATGAGGGCCATGCTCAGGGGCGACTCTCCTCCAGGGGGGCTGCTGGTGAGGAGGGGGTCATGGGAGGAAGCAAGGCTGGGGCAACGGCACATGTGCCCACAGAGAGGGCTCTGAGTCCCGCCTCTGGCATGCGTGCCATAGGTTCGCCACCACTGCTCTAAGATACTGGACAATTACTAGAAAAATAAGAATATTACTTTGTATTATTAATTGGTTGATGCGGACAGTGAGAATTATGTATAGGTCAAAGGTGTATCTGGAACTTTAGACTGTGGGGGAACCATGATAGAAATTGGGGTCCCTTAAAATTTAGAAATGAAAAAGATTAAATGTTAAATTTAAAATATTAATGGAAAATTAAAATTAACAAAAATTTATTAGGTCATTGACTGTCTAAAAGATGGAATGTTAAATTAATTAAGATATGTATAAACTGAAGATTATTGATGAATGCTAGAAAGTTATTTTCTGTTTGATTGATAGAATAAGAATTGTCTTGGTTTGAATATGAGACAGTATATATTAAGGGGGAAAGGAAATTAGTTGCCATAATACTTTGAGATTTGTACTGATATTTAAATGTAATGGAATTATTGTACTCAGCTGCTACGTTGTTTTTCAAATATGCAGATGTAATTTTAGAAAATTAATAAAAACATTTTAAAAAAAAACAAGCAAACATTTGTCCTGCCTCCTAAACAAAAGCCATCCCATGCCTTTGAGCACCACTAGCGGTTGCCATGTACTGCTGCTTACTACATAACCAAGTCTGCAAATCCAGAAAGAAATAATTTTATAACAGAGTTTAAGAAATTGAGTGAGCATCTGATCTTTTTTCTACATGTTGCAGATGCACTTAAGACATAGGCATGCTGCCACGGCTCTAATGTACAAAGCCAAGAGCTAAAATGTCGTGTTTAGTTACTAATGGACACCATGGACATATTACTCTCCTTGGCAGACCTGTAGATAATCTACATTTTAATTAACAAAATGAATTAGATCAGTTCAACATTGAATATCGAACAATCCCATTGAGAATTTCATTTCCTGGCAATCAGATTACGAATGGTTAGTATGCAATACATTCTTGGGCAATGTTCATTATGCTAGTGTACATTTGGTGCTAATGGGCATGGTTCAGCCTTAGCATATGTTCTTAAAGATGGAACTGAAGTATGGTATCCATTCACTAAAAAAGTAATAACCTTCAGTTATGGCCAAAGTATGGCCAATACATTGCCCAATTGTATGGTTCTAAGTTCTAAGCTGCCCAGATGACTATTCTTTTTCATATTTTTTTATCTCCTATTTCTGTTCTACTTCCTAAGCATTACTTTAATATGGTTTTATTCCCACTGCAGAACATACTGAAGGTTTTATTATCAACTATCCTAAGGCTACATTTTTACCTTTCCTTCCTGGAAGTCAGGAAGGAAACTGTTAAAGGGGACTTTGGTCGAGATTTGGGGTAAAAAAAATATCAGAAAGAGGGGATGCAACCATAATTGTAAACAGAACAACAAGAGAGCCATATGGTGATATGCATACTAGCTCCAAATCTTTCTTTCAGAAGTTGGACATTGTTCTTTTTGTTAGTTGTGAAGTCCTGTCCAACCCATCACGACCCCATGGACAACGTTCCTCCAGGTCTTCCTGTCCTCTACCATCTTCTGGAGTCCATTTAAGCTCATGCTTACTGCTTCAGTGACTCCATCCAGCCACCTCATTCTCTACCGTCCCCTTCTTCTATTGCCCTCAATCTTTCCCAGCATTAGGCTCTTCTCCAGTGAGTCCTTCCTTCTCATTAGGTGGCCAAAGTATTTGAGTTTCAACTTCAGGATCTGGCCTTCTAAAGAACAGTCAGGGTTGATCTCCTCTAGGACTGACCAGTTTGATCGCCTTGCAGCCCTGGGGACTCGCGGGAGTCTTCTCCAGTACCATAGTTCAAAGGCCTCAATTATTTGGTGCTCAGCCTTTCTTATGGTCCAACTTTCACAGCCATAAGTTGGACATTATGCCCCAACAAAAAGGAAAAGCTTGTGCTTTAGCAAAAAAGGGAGAGCCAAAATCTCCATGGTGGTATGTAGGGATAACCTTGAGATAAGGGAGGAACAGCTGTAGTCTAGACAACAATCTGATAAACAAAATCTGAGCTGAAAGGGAAGGTGAGAATGGAGAAAGCATCTTAGAAGAGTTCCTTCCTAATCTTTTGGGGAGTAAAAGTAGGGCAGGGAGAGACACTTTTGACTTCCACTTGTCTGTTTCTGGAATCTTAAAATAAGGCAAAGTTATGGTTGGTACTTTTTGTCTGGACCACCTTGAAGGGCTGACAGGAGTCCTGCAGGTGAACCTTCTCTACCATGACTTTCTCTGTCTGGAACAATTTTGCTACCTAAAGTCAAGGTAATTTTCTCCCTGGTCATATTCAGAAAAGTAGCTAAAGCATCACTTTTCTATAAGCCTGGGTTTAAGAACTGATACTTATCCTGGAACCCATAATGTTACTTGATGAAATGATGATTTTTTTCTCTTTTTTTAATTATCACCTTTGTGCGTGCGTAGTATTACAATATAAGCCGTTAGAAATGTTAGTTGAAATGGTGTATAGTTTTTTTTATAAGAAATAAATTAAAAATTATGGTGAAGTGGGGTGGAAATTTTTGATTTAGTTTGATCTTTAATTGAATGGGAAAATGATTATTTATGAATAATAATAATATAATTATTATTTATGTATTTATATATCTCTTTTAATATCTAGTCTTTATTTTAGGATGCATTTAAACTCTACTTACTTCATACTTGGGAAGCAATGGAGTTAAGATTTTGAAATATTTTGAATATTTCAAATCACAATACCATACCAACTCCATTTTCATTTTCAGAGGGTCATATCTGAACCCAAATGAATTATAACTTTTATTTTAAAGTTTCTAAAAAGCTGGGGCAAAATATTTCCATCACTCAAAGTCTGGATATCTTCTAGATCTGGTTAGTAATCTCATTTTTTTACCTAGTCTTCATCAGATCTGTTGAAATCATCCATCCCTAATCTCTAGATGGAAACATTTTGTTAGTAAAAGAAAGAAATATAAAGTTGGTTTATTTGACCAAGGTTAAAATATGTCATGTTTCTATAAAGCTCTTGGAACCCTGCTAACATCAGGGCTGAAAAGTTCATGCTTATCAATTTGTTTATAGATAATGGATGGGCTACACTTTATAGTAGTAAAGTTATTAAATTTGCTTCTTTACCTATTTTTCTTTTTTTAATTTTTTCCTTTTCTTTCTTTGTACTTTTTATTTTTCTATTTTTCTTTAAGTTCAGTTTATATTTGCTTTTACTATTGTATTAAATTTTTTCAATAACAATTATAAAAAGAAGAATGGGTTTTCTAAATTTCAGCTCTCTATTCTAAGGGGCACAATCAAATCTTACCCAGCCCAACCCATGAATTCTCCCTGGCTCTTAATGCTCAATCATTGCCCAGTAGTTCTGGTCCACTGCTACTATATATCTGGTGAGAGAGAAAGCTTCTGTATATAAACAAGGAACAAACCTCACACTCCTTCACACTGATGCTGTTACCTAGTTGGGTAAAGAAACTTCTGCAAACAAACAACCAAGTTCAGAGAGCACCTAGGATACCATAGTTCAACCCTGAACTATATATATTCTCATCTATTCAAAACCTCTACTGTTGGATTTCTTTGCCAATTACTCAGTTGCTTAAGATTTTTATAGCTCCTGCTTTTTATATGCATATCCATCTATACATGCTGAGCAATTTTTTTATTGTTGTAGTGAAATAATACAAGGGGGGAAACTAGGTTTCTTTTTTATTTCACAATCATGAGCACTATTATTTTCAAATATTATGAATCTAACAGATTTAAATAAAGTGTACCTAGATAACAGAATAGGCAAATGATGCAGGTAGACACATGGTCCCTTAAAGTAAATGGCATGGTTGAAGTCAAGCATCCTGCTATGCCAATGGTGTCAAACTGACAGTCTGTGGGCTGGATACATCACATGCTGGCCATACCCACCCCGGCTCCACAAAGGCAATTAATGTCATGCTATGTCATGAGATGTCACAATCGAGTTTGACACCCGTGTGCTATGCTGTTTGAGGCTTATACTTAGCATAGTATGTGAACCTAGTTATTGCTGCTTGCAAATCATGTTTTAGGGCTTAGCATTATGCTAAGCTATGACTGTGGTTGTCTTAACTATTTGGGGGTTTCTTGCTCCCCTAAAATCATTCATTTGTTTGTCACTGAATGAGCAGGCACCCACATCACCTTTTTCACTACTATACTGGACAGTTACTTTGTTTTCAATCTGCTAAAGTAGTAGTGGAACAAAAACACTATCAAGTTATCCTTCCGAATTTATTGAGATTTGGCTCCATCATACTGGAATAGAGTTATTTCAGTTCTCACTGACATATTTAGAACTGGAAAGGGGGAAACAAACAGAGTTTCAGTTTGTTTGTTTGTTTGTTTGTTGTTTAAAACAAACACAATGAGAAAATAGAAAAAAACAAGTTCAAGAACTTGGATCCAATTTAAAGTATGGCTTATATCAACAAGCCACTGAATAAAAGAGCAGACACCTCATTTCCAACAGTAAGGGAAATATGTGTCATTTTATAAATTCTAAAAATAAAGCAGAAATGAACTGGAATGGAAAACAGATGTACATCTTATGCCCAGACTATTCTGAAACTATCCAGCTTTTTTTTTTTTTTGCTAATTCTGCAAAATGCAGAAATTTTTATTACCTTTTATATAATATTGAAAAGTTTTTGCTGTGAACAAAACAAGGAAGGAGAAAATTGAGAATGTCAGTGTGCTTTAAAATTATGCAGTGAAAATTTGTAATGATTATGAATAATTAAGGATTGCATAAAGAAAAAAGCATGTGTTACATAAAGAACAGTAAGCTTACTCTGGACTTAGAATTCATTTTCTGTGTATGACTAAATGAATATTTCTTTGTATGATCAAATTTAAAGATTTATGCAAAAATTGCAATAAATGGTACTACAATGTTTTACTTGTGTTATTAATTCTCTCTTATTTCTTTTTTTATATATAAAAAAGAAAACGTGAGAAATATTGAGTTTGGGAATCCAATATATGAAAAAGTATCTGAATTTAGCTAAAATATAAGGTCCAGTTCTTGCTGCCTTTGGGATACATTGCTGAGATCCTGATGCCAGCATAAAGAGAATTTTGAAACTCGGGAGCTAGTCTTAGAAAAATGGGCAAGAGCCATCCATTTCTGACTAGCTGGCTTATGCATGAGTTGACCTATGAATATATTCCTTCCTGTCTCTCCTTGGGATTAGATAGTTCTGCCATCCTTTCATCTCTGTATCACATTTAAAAGAAATGTCAATATTTTAAAATATTTAAAAATATTTTTCCCAACAAATACGATTTTTAAAAAAATTATTTCTAAACATGTGGAGGTTTGGTTTTGAACTGCAACTTTGTTGGATTGCTTAGAGAGTGTGAAAGCCAATCTGAATTCCATTTTCCAACTTTTCAATTTTAGTTCAACTCAATGATAGGCTCTATGGCGATCACAACTGAGAACTATCTGTATGTGCAAGTTTTTCCAAGAGAGGCTGGTGACATCCCAGGGATTAATGGTTGTTTTGCCCATTTATTGCCCTTCTAATGCAATGTAAAAAGTACTCCCTAAATGTTTCTGTTTGGCTGTCTTTTTCCTTGAAAAATGGCATGAAAGAGCAACCCAGTTAATCCTTTTGTATTGCTTTATGGCACAAACAGAAGGATAAAATATATGCACAAGTTTGTCATACATATTCATTTCCATAATGGTATAGGATCTCCCACAGGGGGTTGATCTAGAAAGCCCCTTCTAATTCTGTAATATCTGTAATTCGGTAATATCCATATAAATGAAAAATATTGCGTGGTAACACAGTTTGGAGTTTCCAGTCCAAGGCTATCTAGCAGTTTATTTCTCTCTTCCCTCCCCTTACTTTTTATATCTCAAGTACTGGGGGGAAAATGCAAATAGAAGCTTTCCAGAATAAATAACTTTATCTTGACAAAACCCCTGTTGGCATCCTATGGCAATTCATTATTTTTCAATTAAATTTACCATTTGCTGGCAGCTGCCTTGTTTTAATTTTCTGCTGTTTGTTTACTGAACAAGGAAAAACATAACATAAACCCCTATAAAAGTCAGATTGAGTTAATTAAATGAGGTAGTGGGAAGCCCTAACTCAACCTCAAGAGTACGTTGATCATTGGATCTTCTGAACAATGTCTCTTTCCCACGAATTTATTTTTCACATTTTCAACAGTATAATTAGTTTGGAGTATTGCCCACTCTTCTTCCTGATACTGTGCTGTGTCTTTTATACACAGTTTATCTACTGAATAGTATTGAGGTTGCACTCTTCCCCCCCCCCCCATGATGCCTCTTATCATTAATGACTTGGGAAGAGAGAAAAGTTTGTATGCGACAGGAGAGGTAATGGGGTGGCCTGAATGTTTCAGGGCTAAATATTCTCCAGTTCATCTGATGTCACTTAAAGCAGGCTGAGAAAAATCAGTTCTGTCTGAGCAGCAGGATAATGATGCAGCAGAGATCCTTTCTAAAATCAGATGTCAGGGACAGAACATAGGATTACCCTGTATATAAAATATCTTCTTCACCAGTGATTGGATTTTATCACTCTGGTAAACCAGAATGCAATAAAACATGCATCTCTTTTATGTGAAAAGTTCTTGATCAGTCCTTGTTCTCCACAGTTAGAAAAATCATTTGTTGTTGACATGAAAATATCTGCTTAGGAACTTGAAGAGCTCCGTACAAGTCTGCCTACAAATTATTCAAATTGTTATGTCCTAGACTTTGATTGACAGAGCAGGTGCAGGAAGCTGCACTGAGACCCGGGCAGACCACATGGCTTGCCCAGGCCAGACAGGCTGTCTCCGAGTTACTGAGCATGCGTTTGAGCGGGAAAATACGTTGCATTCATTGGCTGACAACGCCCTGGGGTGAATATATAAAAAGGGAAGGAGCCATTTTGTGGAGAGTTCTGTTTAAGCAAGAATAAAGAAGTACCTGTTTGTTACTCTGCCTCATTCAATGCCTACCAACGCGTGAAACAGAACACAAATAATGTGTCCAGTTCTTCAAATATTCACATCATTGTATTTTGCCATTTTTTAAAAAATAATACTTTCCCCCTCAATTAATTTTTCTAATATATGCATTTTATGCATAGTATATATATTCTGAATAATTTTTATGTGTTTTTTTCCCCCTAAAGATGGGGGGGTTGTAATTTTTGAGCTCAAAAATATTCTGAGATGGAAAATAGTGAATTCATGTTAGAATGGGTTTTAATTTGGTGGAACATGTCTTTTTCCTGTAAAAGAAGATGACAATATTTTAGAGCATCTATCACTATTTATTTTCAGAATAGAACCAGCTGACTTTAACCTGATGGTTTCCAAGTTTTCCCAACATTCCCAGCTTTTCTTTGGAATTATCTTTAAAAAAAATAATAGGATGAGACTTTATGGTTGGATATTAGAATGAATCAAAAGGAACTAAACATTACAATTAAAGAAATAGAGCTTTTAAACATGAATTACTAATGCAAAACAAAGCAAAATATTTTAACATTGAACATATGGAAGGATATTTTTAAACAATAGGCCCAGAAATTAATTTTAAGAGCTTCTATACATAGACTATGTTTAAAATACATTATGAAAGAGGAAAAAGTTTTACCTGAAAAGATTGAGATGCATCTGAACGTGGATTTAAAAATGACAGAATGATATGGAAAAGAAGTTGGACATACAAAAGAAACCAGCTGGTATCTTTATAATTAAAAGGAATATACAAATAATAAACTACAAGAGCAATGTGGATAATTTTCGTATATTGGATTTACAAAAGAGACTTGTTAAAGTCTTGAAGAATTTTGTGAGAAGAGATAAAGAAAAAAAATCTAGGACATTATTTGAAAAGACTAAATCTCAAGATTGTTAAAAGTAAAAGAAAGGAATATAAAGTTGGTTTATTTGATTAAGATTAAAATGGGATATGTTGCTATATCTGGTAACCCTTAATGGACTTTTGAGAGATAATTTATTGTGTTATAAGATGCATAGCTGGTGCGGGCTATGCTTATGTTATCTGCTGTACGCTGTGCAGCATATCCAGTAGGCATGTCCGTGCTGGCTATGCTTGCAGTCTCTGCTGTATGCTGTAATACATATCCAGTAAGCATGACCAGTGCCAACTACACTTGCGGTCTCCACTGTATGGTGTACAGAGTATCCAGTAGGTGTGACCGGTGCCGGCTACGCTTGCAGGCTCCGCTGTACGCCAGATGCGCATACTGTATATTGTACAGTGTATGCTGTAAGCGTAGCTGGCGCCATCTATGTGTATTATATACTGTATCCTGTATATCGTATACTGTACACTGTATAGTGTAAACATAGCTGGTGCAACCTGTGTATACTGTATACTGTATATTGTACACTGTACATGTATACAGTATCTAGTACAGTATCCAGTACCACTTACCGCATAGAGTATACCATATACAGTATCCAGTATGCATAGCTGGCGCCAGCTACGCTTACAGCATAGAGTATACCATATACTGTACTCAGAAGGCTGTCTCCTCTGTGCAGCTGTACAGCATGTTCAGGGAGGCATAGCTGGTGCCACCTCCTCTTAAAGCATAGAGTATACCATACAGCATATCTGGGGAAGCGTAGCAGCTGTACAGCTTATCCAGGGAGGTGTAACTGGCACTGGCTATGCCTCGCCATCTCTGCACAGCTGTACAGGCACCAGCTATGCCTCCCCACATATGCTGCACAGCTGTACAGCTATGCAGCGGAGGTGACAAGGTGTAGCCAGTGCCAACTACGCCTCCCTGGATATGCTGTATGGTATATGCTATAAGAGGAGACAGCGCCGGCTATGTATACTGGATAATATATACATTATAGAGTATATAGAATGCGTAGCCGGCACCGGATATGCTTACAGTATACAGTGTACAGCGTACAGTATTCAGTATAAAGTATACAATATGTGTAGCCAGTGCCAGCTACACATAAAATATACAGTATACTATATGTAGGTAGCTGGTGCACCTATGCATAGTATATACTGTACATTGTGTCCAGGGAGGCATACCTGGCGCCGGCTATGCATACTGGATATGCTGTGCAGCATAGCTGGTGCCAGTTATGCATACTGGATATGCTGCATAGCATACAGCAGATACCATAAGCATTGCCAGCGCAGTACGCGGTCTCCGCAGTACGCTGTAAAGCGTATCCAGTAGGCATGGCCGATGCCAACTACGCTTGCGGTCTCCACTATACGCTGTGCAGCATATCCAGTAGATGTGGCCAGCGCCAACTATGCTTGCAGTCTCCGCTGTACTATATACTGTACAGTGTATACTGTAAGCATAGCCTGCACCAGGTATATATGCTATATACTGTAGTATACTGATTTTATAAAAGATAAATAAACTATTTTTGCTAGTTATTAATATATCATGATATTTAGTGTGAGCCGAGACCAGGAAAAATAGATTGAGCAGAACAAACCTCTTTTTACTTTGTTTTCATTAACCTGACAAAGGCATTTGACACACTAAACAGTGAGTTTCTCTGGATCACTCTGAGACAGCGGTTCTCAACCTGTGGGTTGTGACACTTTTGGGGGTCAAATGACCCTTTCACAGGGGTCGCCTAAGACCATCGGAAAACACATATTTCCAATGGTCTTAGGAACTGAGACACCGCTCCACATCCGTCTCCACACGGCCTCCTCCACCATTTGCAGAGAGAGAGAGACAGAGAGGCACTTTCGCTTCCCTTCTCTCTCTCTCTCAGGTGGACTTACCTCCTACAGGGCTCCTGATTGGCCCTGCACAATGGTGCCCCACCCCCTTGGAGAAGCGCGGCCAGGGCCTCGTGGCCTTGGAGCCACCTGGGGAAGCCCTGGGATCCCTGCTCGGAGCAGCCTGCTGGAGGCTCCACTGAGTGAGCCAGCCCTCCCGCAAGCTGTGGCCCAAGGGAGACCAGCCCCTGCAATCCCCAGCCAGCCCGACCATTGGCCCCACTGGATGAGAAGGCGCGCCGGAGTCCAGGCTGCCAGGAAGGAAGAAGGAGATTCAGCAAAGGTAGGAGAGGAGAGCCGCCTCCTGGGCCCCAGCACTGGCGGCGACTTCCTTGCCATCCTCTTCCTCCTCCGCTTCTTCCTCCTCCTACCCCCAAGGTGGCTCACATGGGTGCTGGGGCAAAAGGGGTGCCTGGAGGGGAGCAGCTGGGCTAGCAGAGGGGCTGGCAGGGGCCACGTGGCACCAGCCCCCACCGCGGCTCCATCGGATGGGCAGAGGGCGAGGCCGGGCAGCGCAGACCCCCGACGATGCAGCAGCGGCCGCCACTGCTGCCGCTGCCACTGCCTCCTGTCCTGCTCCCCCTCCCCGCCCGTTCAGCTGAGGATACGGCAGAGGCCAGGCCAGGGGCAGCTGGGATCCCCGACGATGCTACCGTAAGAAAGAGAGAGAGAAAGAGAGAGAAACAGAGGAAAAGAGAGAGGAAAGAGAGAGAGAAAGAGAAAAAGATGGGAAAGAGAGAGAAAGAGAAAGAGAGGAAACAGAGAAAGAGAGAGAGAAAGAGAGAGAGGAAAGAGAAAGAGGAAAGAGAGAAAAAGAGAGAGAGAGAAAGAGAGAGGGGAAAGAGATAAACAGGGGGAGAGGAAAGAAAAAGAGGAAAGAGGGAAAGAGAGAGGAAAGAGGGAGAGAGAGAAGAGAGGAAAGAGAAAGAGAGGAAAGAGAGAAAGAGAGGAAAGAGAGAAAGAGGAAGGAGAAAGAGAGAGGAAATAGAGAAACAGAAAAAGAGAGAGGAAAGAGAGAAAGAGGGAGGAAAGAGAGAGAGAAAGAGAAAGAGGAAAGAGAGAGAGAAGAGAGAGAGGAAAGAGAATGAGAAAGAGAGGAAAGAAAGAGAGGAAAGAGAGAAAGAGAAAGAGAGAGGAAAGAAAGAGAGAAAGAGGGAGAGGAATAGCGCTTCTCCAACCAGACTGGGCGGAGCTGGCGGAGCGACCTTCCTGCCCCCCTCCCCAGCCAGCTGGATGGGGGGTTGGGGGTCACCACAACATGAGGAACTGTATTAGGAAGGTTGAGAACCACTGCTCTGAGATGTTATGGCTTCCTGAGGAAATTCATGTGAAGTTGATTCCACAGCTCCACAATGGAATGACAGGACAATTTTTTTTTATTATGGTGATAGATCAGTTGCATTCGCCATTTTAATGGGGTGAAACAGGGTAGTGTACTAGCCATGTTCAGTTCAATCTGTTCCTCATGTGCATGTTGTCACATGCTGCCCAAGATTTGAAGGAAGGAGTTTGAGCTTTGAGCTTTGCTACTTTGCTCCATAATCCTGCAAAAAGCCCTCTTGATGATGATTGTGTGTGTCTAGCACACAAAGACAGTGGTCTACAGTTAATGTTAAACTGCTATGCTGTTTGGCTTGACTATCCGCCTTCAGCAGAAATCACTGTTGATGATACTCAGCTGAGAAGCTTCAAATATTTGGGAAACATCATTTCAAATGATGGTTCTATGGATAAAGAGATTTACACCAAAGCTCAGCCAGGCACAAGAATGGCTGTGTACTAGAGTGCACAATTAACAGTGTTTGTATGTCCACAAATCTGAAAGTGTACAGAGCTGTGGTTATCCTTTCTCTCCTACAGTATATGGATGTGAGTCCTGGACAATGCATCAAACATCTGGAGAAACGCCCTGCACTCTATCCCTGGCATTCATTGGCATTGCCATGTCCCCAACCTGGAGGTTTGGATCATTGACTGTCCGATTATTACATTTTATCAGAATGGATGACCACTGTATGCCTTCCCAGTTCTTTATAGTGAACTGGTGACTGCAGAGAGACCTCAAGATCATCCATGCAGCACTACAAAGATGCTGTGAAGAAAGCCCTATGCCACTGTGACATCAAGCCAATGGAACTGGAAGACGCAGCTGCCGACAGAACCCACTGCTGAGCCCTGTCCTATGAACCCCACACCAGCTTTGAAGACAGGCACTGCCAAAAACTGATGGAAAATTGTGAGCAGTGTCACAGAATAGCAACCCCCCCACCAGACTTCCAATGCTCCCATTGTGCTAAATGCTATGATTCCAAATGGGATGGCAGAGCGATGTTCACAGATGAACTGTATAACAGCAGAACCTGAAGGACTACCTAATAATAATAATACTAACTTTCTCTCCCCTCCCCTATAAATCCTACTCTGCTGTCTCATTATGGTGGAGGGTTACTTAAGGGATAGTTCAGCAAAGAATAGCCAGCAGAATTACTCAAGACATCCCACTGTCCATCTAAGACCCTTATATTGGAAAAGCGGCAATATTGCAAGATGCTGGAAGCAGATGATCCATGGCAAAGGTGTCATTTTATATTGCACAAGATGAGGCAATGCTAAACCACTCCTATATTTTACCAAGGAAATTGCCTCAATAGAGGAAAAAAAAGTGATTGATGACATATTACTATATGATGACCACTTCATGTTGGATAGCAATTAACATGCTACTGATGAAGAGCTGAGACTCTTTCAAAGTATGATAATATTTCTGATGTGCCTAGATTAAAGCCTTCCAGATGTCTAATTGCTGATGTTGCCATTTGAAGTTGCAAAGACAGAATTACAGTGGGAACATGGAATGTGAGATACATGAACATGAGAAAACTCAGCACAGTGAAAGATGACCCGAATCAACTATATATTAACGTCTTAGGCATCATCAGACTGAAATGGATTGGAATTAGACACTTGCAGTCACAACATCATACTGTTTTATTACTCAGGGCACCTGAATAATAAAGGAGGAAGGAAGGAAGGAAGGAAGGAAGGAAGGAAGGAAGGAAGGAAGGAAGGAAGGAAGGAAGGAAGGAAGGAAGGAAGGAAGGAAGGAAGGACAACATTGTCCTCATAGTCAGGAAGCATATAGCAAAGACCTGGCCACAAAGCAGTGACTGAACTACATCTATTCAACTTCATGGGCAAGCCTTTAATATAATACAACAGCAATCCAAATTTATGCTTTAACCGCTGATGCAAATAAGAGGAGGTTGTTGAGTTTTATGGTCAAGTTCAATTTAAATCAACAGAACATGCAAGCAAGATCAATCAGTTCAGGGCATCTGCATGAATGGTTACTGGTTTCAGAATAGTCAGCATCAACAGAGTCCTACTCCTTTTTACAGGCATGCAATGCTCATTGCACATATTTAAAAGGGGATAGGGCTGTGATCACCTAGTCACAACTACTGTAAAAGTCAGTATAGGGTGACATACTTTTGTGTAAGCAACAGGTAGATTGAAAGCAAGATTTTACTTTTTGTTGACTTTTGAATCCACCTTGTTTCTTTTAGATTCATTTTTAATTCAAATTCTGAATATATAGATTAAGATTTTGAATATATAGTTTTTATTATCTCACTTTGCAGAAATTCATCTTAATCCAGCCCTGTATTTAGTCTCTCCCACACATGCTCATTTATTCCAAATATAACATTGCATTGGACCCTCAAGCTCTTTACACCAGTTCTGTCAGAATCCAATTATATTTCATCTTTAATTATCAAACATAGAAACTCCCAATTCTGCCTTCTCTGGATTCTGCCATAAGAGGGAGAAAAGGGGGAGAGCAAAGGGGCTTTATGGCCCTCACTTCCTTCAGCACACTTCAAAGGACTGAATGTGTGTTTATTGTGGCCTCTAAGCTTTAACATATCAAAGAAGAGTAATTGCCTTTCATGTAGTTATCTGAAGTCTCCATCCAGACGGAAGAAGAAAGGGGATGGAATTGTGATACTTGAAACTATCACTGGAAGGGGGGTTGATTGGGTGGGACTACTGGGGAACCCCTTAAAACCTTGAATGGGAGAGCTTGAACCCCAAGTCCTGTCTAGCATGCCTGCAACCATTTTCTCTTAATAAAGGATTCCTGTTGGAAGAATTATTCCAAGAGTTCTGTCTTCTTAAGATGCAAAGTGGGGTGGGTCCTCACATTAGACAGGACTTGCAAAATTAATCCACCTGGAAGGAAGACCCTTGCCGGGGGATTTTGCAAAAATTTACCATGTCAGACAATGGAGCAAAAGAGGGGGAAAACTCCCTGGAAAGAGAGCCGCTGACCCAGTTGGAACCTTGCCAGATGTTGGGATCCGAGAGGCCAGATTCCTCAGGAGAAGAAGTGGTGGAGACACAGGACCACAAGCCTCGCTGGTCGATGGGCGTTGGAAAGAAAAGTGAGTGGGGAAAGGAATCAAGAAAGGTGACCCTGAGACGGGGGACCAAGCAACCAGAATGGAAGCAGGAGATGGAGAAATCCCTGCACGCAAGTGAAGAGGGAGGAAGCTGGGCACCGTACTCAGACTGGATCCTAGAGAAAGCTATTGACCTGATGAAGAGAACTCTCAGCTCCCTAGGAGAGGAGAATACTGAACCCTACGGCTGCCCCAGTTCCTGGAGCCGCAAAGGGAGAGACACCGAGGGGAACGTGGAACCTGCAACCCCAGGGACATCTACTGATCCAGGAGCTCCCACCCCCTACCGGACCACAGATGGCAATCTGGACGGAAGGCACTACCACCCACAACAGAGGCACCGATCCATTCCAAGACGTCCACCGTTGGAAGTGAAATTCAAAGGGGAGCCAACACGCTTGGGATTTTTCCTAACCCAAGTCCTCAGCTACATGGAGGAATATGGGCAGGATATTCCCAGCGACAAAGCCCGCATCCGGATCGTGCAATCTGCCCTGGATGGACCAGCTGCGGATTGGGTAGTGAACTTGCATGACTCCAATGCCCCAGAACTCAGTAACTTCAACCGTTTCATGTCCTCTTTGAGAAGACGATTTGAAGACCCCCTGGCTGATCGCAAAGCCCGTGAAAAAATAACAACGATGAGGCAGGGCAAACGCCCAGTGGCTGAGTATACACAAGAATTCCGGGCCATTGCCAGCAAACTGAATTGGCCAGAAGACATCCTCCTTGGCCATTTCAAAGACGGACTAAACTATGATCTATATGATGCTTGCCTGCCCCGAGGGGACCCACATCGACTTGAGGAATGGTACGTCTTGGCAGAGGAAGCAGAGATCGACATATTGAAGAGGCACCGCCGAGGAAAACAATGGAGCCGCCCCCCGCCTGAGCTGACACACCAACCGGTGAAATCATCGGATACAGCCAAGAAGCAAATGAGATGTTTCAAGTGCGGAAGAGAAGGGCATCGAGCTGTAGAATGCCGCTCAAAGGCCCCCCAGCACAACCCAGACAGATCCCCAATCAACAAACCCGGAAAGTATTCAGCTAAGCCAAAAGAAACGGCCATGAGAATGATGGAAATTGCAGAAACCCCCACCTCTGCTCACCAAAGGGAAAGGACTCCAGCCTACACCACAGGGCCGGTGGATGCCTCAGATGACAGCTCGGAGGGCGAACCCCTGGTAAGTGGATGCATCACACCCATCTTCAAAACAGTGACTATATTAATCCCCCCCATGCCCGAAGCTGTGAAGGTGAAAGCCTTAATAGACTCTGGCTGTACCCGCTGCCTCATTAGCCCAACACTAGTGGGGAATCTGGGCATCCCATCCAGGAGACTGGAACAACCAATCTCATTTGGCCAGCTAGATGGATCCATAGCAGGGGGGGTGCCAGCTACCCTAGCCACTTTGCCAATACATCTCTCCCTGGGCAACCATGAAGAGGACTTAACGTTTGTGGTGACCCCAGGTATGGAATGCCCAATGATTCTAGGGATGGAATGGTTGAAAAAATGGAACCCCTGGGTAAATTGGAGGACGACAGAAATCAAATTCCCGAAGGGGGACCCTATGGACTTAAAACCCCAAGGGAGGCTACCAGAATCAAGAATAGAAAAAGCATCCATAGGAGAGGAAAAAAGATTAACAGAAATACCAGAGGAATATAGGGACCTTGCTGAAGTCTTCAGTGAGGAGAGGGCGAATGAGCTTCCCCCCCACCGACCCACAGACTGTACCATTGAATTCAAGCCTGGGGCAAAACTCCCGAAGCCCAGATTATACTCCATGAGCCCAAAGGAGAAGGAGGAAATGGAAAGATTTATAAAAAAAAACCTGGAGAGAGGTTTCATTGAGCCAGCCAAGCCTAAAGTGGCTGCCCCGGTCCTTTTTAGAGAGAAGAAGGATGGCTCTTTACGTTTATGCGTGGATTATAGGGCCCTGAATACAATCAGTGAAAGCAACCTATACCCGCTGCCCCTCATGAAAGACATGCTGTCACACCTATCGAAAGGGAAAATTTTTTCTAAACTAGACTTAAGGGAAGCTTACTATCGAGTGAGAATCAAGGAAGGGGACGAATGGAAGACTGCATTTAACTGCCCCATGGGGTGCTATCAATTCAAAGTCTTGCCATTTGGATTACAAGGGGGCCCTGCAGTCTTTATGCAATTAATCAATGACGTTCTAAGGGAGCACCTGTTTAAGGGGGTCCTTGTTTACTTGGACGACATTCTTATCTTTACCGAAACAAAAGAAGAACACGTCAAACTTGTCAGAGCGGTTTTAAAGAAGCTGCGAGCCGCTCACCTATATGCCAAACTCTCAAAATGCGAATTCCACCAGGAAAGGATAGACTACCTAGGCTATCGCATATCCCCACAGGGCATTGAAATGGACCCAGAGAAGGTCAGAGCAGTATTAGAATTGGGCACCACCCCGCACAAGAAAGCAACTACAAAGTTTCCTGGGCTTTGCAAATTTTTACCGCCAATTCATCCCCTCATTTGCACAGATAGCCTTGCCCCTCACTAACTTACTAAAAACGAAGGGAACATCCTCAGTAAAACCTAGCCAGCCACTAACATGGACAATGGAGTGCCAAGCAGCGTTTGAGAGACTAAAGAGACTTTTTTCTGCCGAACCAGTACTAAGGCACCCAGACATGGACAAACCCTTCATAATACAGGCAGATGCAAGTGATGTGGCAGTGGGGGCTGTGCTATTACAAGAAAATGATGATGCAGTATTGCAACCCTGTGCATATACATCTAAGAAACTCACGGAAACAGAACAGCGCTGGCCCGTATGGGAGAAGGAGGCTTATGGGATACGTTGGGCATTACTCACGTGGCGACAGTTCCTGGAAGGCAACAAAATCCCCTTCCAGGTATGGACTGATCACAAAAATTTAGAAGCCCTGAAAACTCCCAGGAAACTCAATCCCAAACAAGCCCGCTGGTCCCAGCATTTTCACCAATTCCAATTTAAGCTCAAACATTTACCAGGAAGAAAGAACTTCCTGGCAGATGCACTATCTCGCATGCCCCAATATAACAGCGCACGAACCACAGACTCTAGACCAATAATGGCAGAGTCACAACTGGCAGCGCCAGTAACCACAAGAACCCAAGCCAAAATAAAACCACAACTGGACAGCCAAACTGGGATTGAATTCAGAAAAAGTTTGGAAACAGATGATTGGTTCCAGAAAAACAAACATGTGTGCACAATGAGAGACGGATTGCCTTGGGTAGGGGAAAAGTTATATATACCAACAACTCAAAGACTAACTTTCATGCAACTTTGCCATGACACAAAATCAGCAGGGCATTTTGGATTTGTAAAAACTTTACACTTAATTAAACGGCAATTTTGGTGGCCATCAATAAAAAAGGACATAGAAAGTTATGTTGCCAGCTGCCCAACCTGTGCATCAGCAAAGAGGTTGCAAGGGAAATCGCCAGGGCTGTTACAACCAGTGGCAAGTCCCTCAGCCCCCTGGAGGGAAATAGCCATGGATTTTATAGTGGAATTGCCTGAAAGCAATGGGAATACTGTTATCTGGACAGTCACGGACCTATTTTCCAAACAGGTGCACTTTATCCCTTGCCAAAAAATTCCCACTGCAAAGGCCTTAGCAAAACTTTTTATCCAGCACATTTACAGATTGCACGGGGCACCCCAACGCATCATCTCTGATAGGGGAGTGCAATTTACGTCTACATTTTGGAAGGAATTTTTATCCCTCTTAGGGACCACTCAGGGACTGACATCTAGCCATCACCCTCAGACAGATGGACAAGCGGAACGCTGCCAGTCGGTACTTGAGCAATATTTGAGATGTTTTTTAAATTTCCAACAGAGTGATTGGACGGACTTACTTCCTTTTGCAGAAGTTGCCTACAATAATGCAGTCCACTCCAGCACAGGCTACACTCCTTTTCAAATAGCCAACGGCCAAAGTTTCAACCCTATGCCAGAGTTAACCCCAAAAGAACCAACGATCCCTTCACTGAAAGAATGGATGGAAAGCCTACAAAACACCTGGCCAATAGTCAGAAAATCACTAGATGAAGCTAGGCGGGCATACAAAGCACAAGCCAATAAAAAAAGGGTTGAGCCTACACCATTCATTATAGGAGAAATGGTGTACTTATCTACAAAATACCTAAAGTCCCTACAGCCCTGTAAAAAACTTGGACCAAAATATATAGGACCTTTTCCAATTAAAAGGATCATAAATCCAGTAACAGTAGAATTAGAATTACCCAAAAACCTCAGGCAAATACACCCAATTTTTCATTGCAGCTTGCTGAAAAGAGAGCATCAGTCACCTCTACGGCCAAAAATCCCCCCCCCACCACCTCCAATCATGGTGGAGGGGGAACAACACTTCGAAATAAAAGAGATCCTTGACTCTAGGAGATATCGTGGAACAACTCAGTACCTAGTTGCCTGGAAACACCTCCCTGCCTCACAAAATGAGTGGGTCCATAAACGTCACGTCAGAGCCCCGAAGCTATTGAAGAAGTTTCACACAGAGTATCCTAACAAGCCTAACTAAATTTTTTACTTGTGTTTTCTTTCAGGTGGATCTCTCTTATTGTTAAGAGGGGCCGGATGTCAGAATCCAATTATATTTCATCTTTAATTATCAAACATAGAAACTCCCAATTCTGCCTTCTCTGGATTCTGCCATAAGAGGGAGAAAAGGGGGAGAGCAAAGGGGCTTTATGGCCCTCACTTCCTTCAGCACACTTCAAAGGACTGAATGTGTGTTTATTGTGGCCTCTAAGCTTTAACATATCAAAGAAGAGTAATTGCCTTTCATGTAGTTATCTGAAGTCTCCATCCAGACGGAAGAAGAAAGGGGATGGAATTGTGATACTTGAAACTATCACTGGAAGGGGGGTTGATTGGGTGGGACTACTGGGGAACCCCTTAAAACCTTGAATGGGAGAGCTTGAACCCCAAGTCCTGTCTAGCATGCCTGCAACCATTTTCTCTTAATAAAGGATTCCTGTTGGAAGAATTATTCCAAGAGTTCTGTCTTCTTAAGATGCAAAGTGGGGTGGGTCCTCACATTTTCTAAAGTCCAGTCCTGGTTACGCTTTACCACTTTGAGATCCTCAATGAATGAAGGACTAATCTGAGAAAAACTTCTATTTAGTGTCTTGATTTGTATCGGCGAAAGCCTGAAGAAGAATAGTACGATACTGGCCATGATTTAGCAGGATAATCAAAGGAACATGGTATGACATATTCCTTAAACTTTTCTGGAACTTGTTAGTTTTATCACATTGCTTTATCCAGCATATATATAAATTCATATCACTATGGTCAGAATATGGATCTGATAACAGTGAAAAACATATGGAAAGTGTAGTATTATAGCATCTGGACTTGCAAAACTGAAGTTCTGGAAACCTAGAATAAATAAAACTAGATCAGTGAAATTGTCATGCAATGGAGAGGATATCCAGAAATATTGCCTCCAGAAATCATGGACGCTTCATCACTGGAGATTTTTAAGAAGAGGCTAGACAGTCACTTGTGTGAGATGGTATAGGTTCTCCTGCTTGAGCAGGGTGCTGGACTAGAAGACCTCCAAGGTCCCTTCCAGCTCTATTCTATCATATCTTAACAATTACAGTATACTACATATGCATTGTAAGAAAAGAGCTGTATTAGTCAGTGGTGGCAAAAAGATCAGGAGAAGTCTGGTAGCACCTTTCTCAGTTAATTAAGCTTTCCTAAACTATATCAGATGCTTAGAACAGCTAGTTTGATATAGGATTTAAAGTAAGGTAGGAGGTGAAAAGGGAGGGAAAGGAAGGAAAAAATAGGTTGCTTATGAAAATTCAGATTATATGTCCAAAAAAATGCAACATTTATCAATTAACAATTGTAATGTGTTAAAACCCATTGTGCCTGTTGAGATCTTCTGACATTGTCTGAAACCTTTTGATGTACGGTATGTGAATTCAGCAATTTCTCACTTGATGGTGCCGTTCAAGTCCCATTTTTCCACAATACTCACTTTGGGGGAGTATCCTGGGACGTTGAAATGTTCTGATATTATTTTGTTCTTATTTTGGATCCTGATGTTAATTTAGTGCCCATTAATTCTAAAAATTGTCCTCTGTAGAATATAGAGAGGCATATGCCATGTTAGAGGAAAAGCATGTGAAGGCACCTCTAATCTTGTATTTGAACTCATTGAGTCTATTGGTGTATATATGTGATCAAAGTAGACACCTAGGTTTGTTGCAAGGACTTACTTGTATGTAGGCATCATGTCCTATTTCAAGTTATTTGTGGAATCTTCTCCAGACAGTCTGTATGCAAGTATGGTCCTATCACCTAGTGCCTAAGAAAATGCAATGTCATTGTCTAATAGCTTATTAATAATTTGTTTGAGTGGATTGAGCAGTGAACTGTAGGTAAATGGTTTTCTATTGTTCTGTTTCTGTGGTTTGTCATTTAATAGTTCTATTGACTTGTCTATTGATCTCATTGGATGGATAATTCAGTTCCTGAATGCCTGATTTAATTCCATTAGTTGAGCATCACTCTCAAGTGGGTCAGAAGAAATGTGATTGTAGCATAGAATCTGGTTATGGGTGATTGATTTGGTGATGTATTCTGACAGGACGCTGGAAGCATGTTAGTATGCACTGCTGTAAATCTGTAAATTTCCTGTATAATGTGGCATTTATGCATCCATCTTTAAAGTGAAGTGTACCTGTTCTGTAGATAGGTCTAAGCTAAGGATGATGGTAGGGTAGAAATTGTTAACATCATTTGGAATTTGATGAGAGATTCATTTCTGTGTTATTTGATGAGAATTTGGAATTTGATTCCTTTCTGTCTTATTCTGTGGTTCCAGGTGATTAAAATGTCATCAATGAATCTCAGGTAAGGGAAGGGATTTGGAGGATGAGGTTTAAGAAAGCATTGTCCTAGGTCAGCTGTGAAGAGGTTAGCATATTGAGGAGCCGTGCATGTGCCCATAGTGTTGCCACTGTTGAACCTTTTTTTAGCGAAAGATGATATCTCTTTTATAGGATAAATGGTCTTTTGATTTAGAAAAGTCTACAATGAAAACTTTAAGCTTGTGTGCTCCATTGACAGGCTGCTTGTTACTATAATTTATCATGGGAGAAGCAATATCTCTGTTCTTCCAAAGTAACTCATTAAAAGATTTTGTTGTACAACTTGGTTCCCATATTTCATTTAATTATGATTTCCCAGCATATTTGCTCCAGAGAAACTCCTTATGCCATCATTATCACCCCAGTCTATGATTGGTCACTGTTGCTGCTGCTGTTGCTCAATACTATGATATGTGTGTTGGCACTGAAAACTGCCACCTGGTGGACCTATCCTTGCTCTACCACTGGTCATCTGTGGGAGCATATCAAGTTTGCTTTGCTGAAGAAAACTGGGAGAGTAGAGGTTGCACAAACTTTCCATTCTGCTGAAAGACTTTTATCTTGGCTGTCAAATTTCTTGGCCTTTGTCACAAACAAAACAACCTAATGCCACTACTTTGGCTGCATCAGCAGGTACTGTGATGCCCTGTTTTCTTTCCACAAGCTCAGATGTTTCTTCCAATGTATAGAGATGGCAGTGGAGATCTACTGCTAGTTTAAAATGGTTTCAAATATCCACTGCCTGGATCCTGCTTCTGGACATAGAGGGCTTGGTACTGGCATGAGCATCACCATTAACATATTGGCAAAAGATCATCATTACAACCTTCTCCATTTTGCCATAGATAGATGAGCCATGTGGCTTCTCTGTCCTTCCTCTGGAACCACTTTTGCTCTGTTGGGAATAGATAGTGACCACTAGCCCTGCAGCAGCTAGCCTTTTCCTTCTATTCCTCTTTGCTTTCCCTAAAACATTGTAGTCTTCTGAACAATTCATACAACTTGATTTTCAATTATCACTCAATAGGAGCATGAAACTGGTGCCTCCAGCTCTGTCTTCTCTCTCCTTAAAAATATTGGCCTCACACATTATGAGTGATAAATAGCCCCCACCCCAAATGGTGTATACTAACAGATACACATATAGATCTACTGTAAGTAGCAATAGCAATAGCACTTATATACCATTTAGCAATTAGACTTATATACCATTTCATAGTGCATTACAGCACTCTCTAACGGTTTACAGAATCAGCATATTGTCCCCAACAATCTGGGTTCTCATTTTACTGACCTCGGAAGGATGGAAGGCTGAGTCAACCTTGAGCCCGCCAGGATTGAACTCCTGGCATGGGCAGAATTAGCCTACAATACTGCATTCTAATCAGTGGTGGGATTCAAATATGTGAACAATCCGTTCTCTGTGTGGATGCAGCTTCTGGAAGTCCGTTCTGGGCCTGGGCAACAAAACATTAGCTACCGGTTCTGCTGAAGTGGTGCGAACTGGCTGAATCCCACCACTAATTCTAACCACTGCGCCACTAGGGCTCTTAGTGGAAGGCAAAATAAATAATGTTTACCATTATTATTTACACTGTAAAAATAGAAACTGATGGAATAATATAATGAATAAGTGAGCAAGGGAGAAAGTTTATGAAAACTAATAAAACAAAAACAAAAGATTAGGCTAGGAGAGAAAAAAGAGAGAAAAAGAAAAGGAAATGATTGGAGTAAGAAAGGAAAAGAAAATTGGATAAAGAATGTTTAGCAAGAAAGAGAATGAGGATGACATATTAGCAGTGGTTAGCTATTTGAAGGAGAGTGATAAAGGGAGATCTCAGGTTACAATCAGATGTGCTTCCAGCAACAGTGATTACACACACACACACATAAAGACACATTACACACCATTGTAAATATTTTCTTCCATTAGGGTGTAGTATAACACCCTCCTATTTTCTTACACTAAATTCCCAAATTACATAGCTGAGGTAGAACTTGGCAAAGGAATTTCAACTGAGACAGAAAATATTGTTGGATGCTACTAACATCCTACTTCAAATGAGTTATCTCTCTCAAACACACACAAACACATACACACACACACACACAGAGAGAGAGAGAGAGAGAGAGAGATTAATACACACAAAAACAAAAACCATTCACTATTTTCTAAATCAAGTTCTGAATTCATGTTAATTTGGAATAATTTAAATTGTTTAAACTTTGTTGGGTGGGTCATTTCCCAAGTTATATTCTAATTTCTATTTTAGTCTGCTCTTTGAGAAGTATCTGTTGCAAAAATAAATGAATATATTCATTATGTAATGAATTAATTCATTATAAATCTATTAAGGTTTTTTTTTTGTTTGTTTTTGTTTTTGGCTATAGCTAATAGTAGCATGTTCCTGGCACTCACCTGCAAGCAATGGCAAAAATTAGCAGGAATTAAGGTAAATTGTTCAATGGGTCCCCTTGATCTTATTGTTACTTTGCTTGCAGATACATTTCAACAGTGCCTATTGAAGAAATCTTTCAAGTAGAACAGAAAAACAACATTTGGTTCTAAACAGAGTTAAGTCTCGCTCAATTAACTGATTAACCTAAAGGGAATTGGAAATGAAGGCAATCTTTCAACTTCCATGGCATTTTTTCTATAAATATTCCATGCACATTTAATAAGATATATTTATGCATTATTTAAGCCTGATAGCTAGAAAAAAAAACTGTCTATAGCAAGTCAGCTACAAACAGGCATCTATAGTGCACTCACTCATTCTACTATCTTCTTTGACAATCTGACGAGCAAGGAAGGAGCTATATTTATTGTATACTAATGTTTCAAAAGGAGATCTATTGGATAAGAAATGGTATAGTGGATAAGATTCCTTCTAGTTCCTTTTGTTTTCCTTCCAGAAAGACTTTAGAAACAGATGAAATGTAGAGTAAAAAAAAAAAATACTCTAGCACTTCTTTGTCCAATTTTTAGGTTACAAATCAAAATTGCTTCTCTTTATATATAACTTTCTTGGCCAAACTAAACATTACCTGCAGATGCATGTACCATCATCCATAAATTAATTCAAAAAGTTTCTTTTAGACACTTAAAATATAACTGGAGAAGTGAGGGATAGGAATGCATTCTTAAATTTTCCATGACAATAATAAACTAATAGGCGTATGCAGTCTAACAGATAACTACAGTCCAATTTGTTTAAGGCTTAAAAATAGAGATTATAACGCATTCTCCCTCTTTCCTATTTGTGGTTTTCTAGGAATTTGAAAAATAATATCAGCCTGACTTTATGTAAATAAAATCATAGAAGGACATGATTTCTGGGGTCAGTGAATGAGGCTTGTATCTGAGACTACTTTATAGCCTCATTTGAGTTTCTAAAGATGACTGTATCTGATTCACTAGTTCACTGATTCACCTTGAATAAAGATGGGGTTTCATACCATATCACTCAGGAAAGAAGAGTGTTCTTTTGCAAAACACCTGCTTTTCTTATGCCATGGATTTTGACATTCTATTGTATTTAAGCACTTTTCCCTTTCACAGAAAGATTTCTTTTAGTTGAAGCTGATTAATATATTGTATTCTGTTACACACACACACACACACACACACACACACACACACACACACACATATATGTCTTGAGTGTTTTTTTTTTATGCACCCTGTCGGCCCAAATATGGGAGGAAGAAATCTTTTGCCTGTATCAGCCCAATCTAAGGCTATCCACAGGCAGCAGTCACTACTGTGACATCATTTGTGTGCTAAAATTTTTTGGATTGCTAACAAAGAGTTAAAGGAGGACTGGGATAGCTATTTCAAGCTAATTACAACTTGAATCCCAGGTATATTCATTAAAATACAATAGAGCCACTGAACTCTGGGATAGAAAAACTTTTAATAAATACAACTTAGCTTTCATCAATCCTCTGTTGACATTGATTACCAACTCTGACAATGTGAACAGAGGATTGACGAAAGCTAAGTTGTATTTATTAAAAGTTTTTTCTATCCCAGAGTTCAGTGGCTCTATTGTGTGTATATATACTCTTCCCGGAGATCGAGATTGCATTATTGAACAAATATGCCTGGGATTCACATTTTTACAACCATTAAGGATATATATATATATATATATATATATATATATATATATATATATATATATATATATATATATATATATATATTGAATGCTATTTGATACACCCTGTCGACCCAGATATGGGAGAAAGAAATCTTTTGCCTTGTATCAGCTCAAACTAGAGCCATCCACAGGCATGTCAGTCACAACTGCGACATCGTATATATTTCTAATAATAAATTATATATATATATATATATATATATATATATATATATATATATATATATATTAAAAACAACACTAAAAATAGAAGAATGATTCCTGGGTATGTACATTCCTGGGTATGTACATGGAGCCGAGCGCAGACGCGGTTACATCTATAAGTAAGTTCTCCCATCGACCTGTTTATACCCTGACGATGATGGCAGTTATAAGCCATCGAAAGCTTGATTTTATTTATTAAAACTTTGTTGTTTATATTTCCTGGTGATCACTCTTTGTGTGTGTATGTATGTAAACATCGTGTCTTGGCGATGTTTCAACGAAGTCCCATTCGTCATCTTCAGACTGGTGTTTTCGGCTTCGTGCTTCTAGGAAGAATGGGTGATCATAGCTGTTTCTTCCTTTTAACTGCCAGTGGGGGTATGAACTGATTGGATGGGAGGTCTTGGTGTATTTGGGTCTTTTCCTGTGTAAGATTGAGAGTATCTTGGTGATGTTTAGACGAGGTCCCACTCATCATCTTCAGGCTGGGGTCTTCGGCTTTGTGCCTATGTGAGCAAAGTGTGATCGGAGCTGCCGTCTCTCTATAAATACTGGTGGGGGTGGGTGGAGTGCTGGCTTTGTTGCTGCGGGTAGATTGGTTGGCTGTGTTGGAGCCATTGTTTGCTGATTGTTCAGCTATTTTGTAACATCCTGAGTAGTTGAGATGCTGGCTCTGTGCCCATTAGTCTTTTGTGTTCTAATGACCTGGGTAATGGGCTGTGTGATGACATCCTGAGATCTGGTGTAGTGATATCCTGAGTTCTGTGTTGCAACATCCTGGGTGGTTGGCTGTGTTGTAACATCCTGAGCTTTAGCTTTGTAATCTCCTGAGTTCTGTGATGGGATGTCCAGAGCAGAAGGCGAGGCCCTCCTGCCGCCGCCCCTGCCTGGAAAGACGGCCCAGGGAGTGATGCCACTGCCACGGCCATGGCCGCCCCAGCTGGGACTGCCGCCCGGCCCGGGCAGACACGTGGCCAGCTCGGCAGCCCGGGGATGGCCCAGGAAGCTATGCCCCCACCATCACCACCACCCCTGCCACGACTGAAGCCTGGGGGGGACAGCAGGAGGAAGAAGGGGGGAGTGGGGGGAGGCTCCAGAGCTGCACAAAGAAAGATGGCACAAAGAGCCGCGGGTTGCCGACCCATGCTCTATACCATTCACATTATTTTCCAACATGCCCTCCAGTTCAATCAGTTACCAATGAAAGAAACTTAAAAATATAATAGTGGTCAGATTGAAATAAATAATAAAATTATTCCCTAACCCATTTTTAACTTGTTGTTTTATTGGCTTATATCCCAACCATCTGTACAATATGTTTCTGCAGCCAGCGTATGATTCTCATATTCCCCAATCCAATGAGATATTTGTATGCGTAGATAGATTTTGCATATTGGAAAATAGCCAGAATACTTGTTTTGGGTCCAGCACTGACCATTAACTAAAACAGGGTGTAAAATTATCTCAGCCATCAAAAACCCATATCCAATAATATAGTTTGAATTTGTCTCCATTTTGTGCATGAAGACATTGCCCAATGAGCATGTTTAAAATGGTGCTGTTCTACATCAGTTGGAGCTATCTGGAGGTGCTGCAGCAAGGCTAGTCAAGCTGGGAACTGGGATTTTTTTCTTCCTCTGGTTAATTTGTTTTTGCCTAAGGTTGTTTTATTCATTTTACATCATCTTTCTGAATTGCTTTTTAACCTGAGTAGAAGTGGGAAAGTTCTCTTTCAATTGGTTTAGATAGGACCAAACAATGTAAATAGGGGAATAGCCTAGAACAGGGGTATCAAACTCAATTTCATTGAGGGCTGCATCAGCATTGTGGTTTTCCTCAGGGGGCTGTGTAGGTATGGCATGGGTGGGTGTGGCCCACTGGCTGGGCATGGATGGGGTGGACATGGCCTACTGGTTGGGTGTGGCCAGCTTGACATCGCTTGTGTCACGGGTGCCTGTGAAAGACTGGGCAGGACTGGAGCAGATCCGAGGGTATCTGGTGGAAGGAGGTGGGACTGGGGTGAGTACCATGGCATGGTCCACTGGAGGAGCCTCACTGTCCCTCTCAGACTGTGGAGGGCCCTGGACAGTGGCATGTGCTGCCCAGAGTCCTGGGCAGATGAGGTCAAGCACCCAGCCTAGTCTTTGAGTTCCTGTGGTGCTGGGACCCCACACCCCCACTTCCTTGAGAGGGCCCCCAGCTGCACTTACCTCCTCCTCAAGGCTGCTGCTGCTGTGCTCGCTCTCCTTGGCCAGGTTGCTCATGGTGGGTGCAGGACGGCAAAATGTGTGGGTCAGAGGGAGACCCACTCTGTCTCCATGCAAGGAGACCTGGCTTTGTAACCAAAACATCCTTATCAATAGGATGGGAGACCCCAGGATAGGCCAGGAGGAGGGGGCAAAGGGATAGTGAAAGGGCAGCAAGGTGGCCAAGTGATAAGGCAGGACATCCCTCAGACCCTCCCTTCCTCTCATTCCAATCTCCTTCCTTCCTTCCTTCCTTCCTTCCTTCCTTCCTTCCTTCCTTCCTTCCTTCCTTCCTTCCTTCCTCCATCTTTTCCCTCCTTCCTTCCCGGCCTCATTCTCCTTCCTTCTCATTCTTTTCCCTCCTTCCTTCTCATTCTCATCTCCTTCTTTCCTCCCTTCCTTTTCATTTCTCTCCCTCCCCCCGTCCCTGACTCCCTCTTTATCATTCCCATTTCCTTCCTTCCTCCATCCATGCTGCCTGGCCAGCCTATGGGATGAAAGGCAAGGAGATGGGAGTGCGCCATGGCACAAGCTATGGTAGGGCCAGAGAGGGGAATGCAGCACTCACACTGCATGCAGACCCACAGCCTGGAACTGTTGGCGGCCAGTAACAAGTGACCCACCCCATCAAGGATGGCTGCACCCTGAGCCCTGGGGCATGAGGCTGACAGAACTCCATGGCCTGAATGAGGAGAGGTGAGGCCTAGCAAAGTGGGGCCAGGCGTGGTGAGATGTGGCCCAGCAAAACAGAGATGGACAAGAAGACGAGATGCCCAGCAAAATGGGGCATAGCCAGGCCTGACAAGGCGAGTCCAGGAGGGGCAGGGCGGGGTGAGGCAAATGAGCTGCAGTTGCTGCTGTGCATCTCCAGCCCCCGAGCTGTCTCCTGTGCATGCGCCGATGGGACACCCAGCCAGATTGGGGTGGGCCAGGGCTGCAGCAGCAGGTCTGGTCCCTTGCCATCTCTGGGACAGCCCTGCAGGCCAAATCTGGGCCCTCCATGGGCCAGATCCAGCCCGCAGGCCTTGTGTTTGACATGTCTGCTCTAGAAGTAATACATTTGAATATAATTCATCCTTCTTCTATTAAAATTGTTTGACTGTGTGGCTGCAAAGCAGGAGTATAATGTACTTTCTTTAAACAGAAAAATCTGATGCGATGTTTTGCTTTGGGCCTAGTGGCCAAAGGTACATCAGTTTTTGATCTGAATAAGTGACCTGGGCTAAGTAGCTTGGAGATGTTTCATTTCAATAAGCCCTACTTTGTAGTTTGAGTGGTATGTTTATGAAGGGAAGAAGATTGGGCTAACCAACCACTTCATTCCTATTCATCTTTTAGGATGCAAGCAACAATGTAGGCTTTATGATAATTCAGATTCCATCCCTTAATGCTTGTGTGTGATGCTATATCACGAGAAAAGAACAGAGCATTGTGTGATAGTGATCATTTCATCTCTTTGGTGCAATTGTAGTTATGAACAGAGGCCTATCCCTTTCACCTTAAGCATTGGTTCAGGAGGAGGGACCAAAGACTTCGGGGTACATTTTGACATCTACAAAAAAATAATCTAGGAAGATTTTATCATTTTCTGTGATCCCTTCCAATACATGGCTGGAACAGTCACCAATCACCATGTCTGAATGTGTTGGCCTTATTTTTCCTTAGGCACCTTATTTATATTCGTTTGCATTATGTATGTTTTCTTTTTATATTGACTTTTTCATCTGAATATAATATGAACAGAGTCTATAAGAATTGGAGTAGGATAAGTAGATTTTTTTAAAAAAGTAAGCAATGATATAACCATAGAATAAAGTTAATTTATATGTATAACTGCCCTAAAAGAAAACTAGAAGCCATTTTTTCATACTTTCACTGCTTTTGGCTTTGTTTTTTTCTTATATCTTTCCTTTTTCTTCCGTCTTCATTTTAAATATAAGCTTCTTGTTAGTTTTATATTTCATCTTAAAATGTTACTAATGTTACAATTATATCTGATTTTTCTGTCCCATATATTGGTTGTAATTATGGTGCTTTTCTATAGGATAAACCAGAAAAAACTGACTTAGACATAAAAAATTCATAAACCTCTACACTCACCATTATTCCAAACATTTTATCACTTGCAGGATTGTTTTCCAAAGAGTTACAAAAATAGGATTTTGCCTACAGCATTGAACTGATGTGTGTGCATGTGATAACTCTTCTTTTAATACTCTGTTAACATATAGCTGGAATTGTTTGTCTTTCATATCTGAAAAAGCTATTTATCAGTTTAAAATTAAATGATGTGAAATCAGTCTTACTTTGTCCTTAGCTTTTTCATACATTTCATATTCAGTAATAATATTATTAATTCATTACATTACTACTTACCCCAAACATTTAGAGTCTTAAAGAGGAGATACAACTTCTTCCATTACTCTGTTTTAAAACAAAAATCCTCACCTCTAATCACTATTCATTCTCAGCTAGATTATGTTGCCAGTCTTCATAATTTTTGCTATGAACATGTCATTTCCTTCAGCAGCAGCCTATTTTTATTAACCACAAAAGCTTTCTTAGCTTCAATTTCTCACACCTTTGATGAAAAAAATCAGGATTTCCACAGAGATCCACTGGAATGGGGAAAGTGATTAAACATGTCACTAATGCCATTACATGCAAGTTGTTATTTTTGCAACATCCACATTGGGACTTGCTTCTGGTGGCTCTCATATTCTACTCTTTAAAAAACCAGCCTTTCCAAAACTGTAGTTTTCAGTAGGATGGAGGTATGAATTAGGGGAGTTTGGTTCCTGAATATTGCAAGATGCTTGGGCTTTGTTTGCATTTGATAGCTGATGATTTGTAAAAGGAGCTAATCATCCATAGTCAATAGTAAGAGGTGACTTGCTAAACAGAGGAGAACCAACAAGAACACACTCGACACTACAAAATGCTGTACTGTCATAAGAAGTCGTAACAAGAATGCAGATGATCTGCAACAAAATTAAATTGCTTTGCTTTTTCTATTTCTCTCTGAGTTCATCTGATTTTGCAATCTAACTATGCTTACAATTGGCTATGTTTGGAGAAAGGAGAGAAATCCTACTAATGCAAGTGTCAAGTCTACCAAGGCAATAATTTTCACACCACAAAAAGCTCCTTCAAGACAAAGCAAAATGTTATGGAGGGAATAACGCTTTCTTATACTGCCCCAGCATGGCATTAATAAAAATAACATTGTACCAGCCTCCAGAAAGCCTACAAATATTTTTTTTGCAGATAGTTTGTTGTAGGCTGCCTCAAACTGCTTGATTGGTCTGCAGACCCTATTATTCATGGCCATTTCTTTCTTTCTTTCTTTCTTTCTTTCTTTCTTTCTTTCTTTCTTTCTTTCTTTCTTTCTGACAGATGTGAATGTATTTTCTTGGTGGTGCCTGGTAATAGGAGAAAATTGGCTCAGACAAAAAGAATGACTTTTAGCAGACTTTTCCCCTTGCATATAATTATTAGGAAAGGCTATGGCTGCCTTGCATGGAGAGTTTAATAGACCGCCCATACCGGAAGCAGTGTTGTAGAGTAATACTGTACATATATTTAGGGAAATGTATTTTACTGTCAAGATTTATGGCCTATGCCAAACTATCTGGGTTTTTTTCTCTCTCAGTAAGATAAATCCCACAATGGACAAGGAGTAATGAAGACAAGAGATTCTTTTTGGTCTTCAATGCAGATGAAAGGAGAAAACCCAGAGTTAGAAGAAATGGGAAATCCGCAATGATGGTTGAACTATGAATGAAAGTGGAGTAGGTGGCTATGAATCACCAATGCCTCTTTTTCTCCATATTGTGTATTTGGCACAATATTGAAATTTCAGGCACTGTGGTTTTATGCTGGTGATTCCCAATCATTATGCTGTTTATTTTTAGGCACTGCCATATTTTAATCATGGAGGTCTAGTAAAAGGCTTCTTATTTACAATTAAATGAGTGGGATATGTCTAGACTAGCATAACAGAGCTTGTTCACATGTACAGCAGAACATGAAATAATTATTTTACATCCTTATCTCCTGCCTTGAGATATGCAGGTTAACGATGACTAGCAGCTGGAATTAATTCTGCTGGTATCAGATCCATGTGGAAAGAACAGAAATATCACCCTGGGCTTTGAAAAGTTCTTTTAATCAACCAAGCAGATGAGATCTTTTCCTTGCCAAGGCATTATTTTCACCACCAAACATAGTAGCTGAGCAATTTGTAGACCAAATTTATCCTTGCGACAGATTAAATAAACTTTCGGCATTGTTCTCGAAGTCCTTTGGCTTTCCAGCAAATATCTCAAGAGCCAAAAATAATCTCACCATGTCTTGAAGATGGGGAGGCTGGTGGTGGTGGTGAAGGAAATTCTGTAAGTGGAGCAGCAGATGCATCAAGAAACATGACAAATAGATGCTCAACTGTTGCTGCAGCTGTTGTACCTCCCACTCAGTTGTGGAAGAGCAGAAATGTGCAAACCAAGACCTGATCTCAGTGGAATCTTAGATGTGGTATTTTGTAGCTTAGCTTTTTATCTTTAAAATGGAGAGGAGATTAGAACACACGTTCCAAAGTTTCCCAAAGCAGGGATTTGCAGGTACTTCAAGTAGCATGGCATTTTATTGCACACAAACCTTTTCTTTTTGAAAAGCTTTGTTAATACCAGTTGAAAACATGACATAAATCACCAACAAACAGCCAAGTAAAGATTGCTGAATTTTTCCACTCCTTGTTTTAGAAGTGTCTTTTTGTAGTTCATCAGTTTTTCTGACACAGATTTAAGGAAACTAAAATGAATTAATTAAACACTGATTCCAGATGAAAGTTTTGGATGTTCTGTTAAATCAACGGGACTAATTTTATAGTGTTCTCTCCTGGCTGTGAATGAACAAGAAAGAATCTAACTATGTTTACATTAGCTGAAGGGCTGAGCTAGTTTTGTGATTCAGTTATCATGGATGATAGCAACTGGAAATTAAGTTTCTCTAACTTTCAAAGGAATGTAATACAACCAATATGGTTTCAACCTAAGATAAATGTTCTGCTTTTCTCTAGGATTTTGGATCTCATCCCTGATGAAGTAAGCAGCAAGCCTAAATCATGTAGTAGAATGAACACTCTGTTTAGCTATCTTTAGCTATATACACCTATACATGTATTATGTTTAGGGTGCATTGAATGGAAAATGTGTGCTTTAAAAAAAATAAAAATAGGCATTGTATATTTCTATCAAAGCTTTCAAAGAGTGCATAATAATAAATGCTACGAAAAGGGATTTTCCACTTCTGATCTTATGCCTCATTCTGATGATACTTAACATTTCCTTTGATGTTATTGTTGGAATTATCTCATCATCTCAATTGATTTGTCCATCATTATGGAGTCTTCCAGATTGACAAAACTTCCCGAAGTAGAAGAGGCACACAGAGAATTCTTGCATGACATTTTTCTCTGCATTTTTATTGACATGTGGGAAGCAGTGCAAATGACAGGTCGGTTTTCCTCAACCCTCCCAGAATTCTCAGCAATGACTTTGTAAATGGGAGAATTCTGGGAGTTGAAATCCACACTTCTGAAAGGTACCAACATTGGAGAAAGCTTCTGCAAACCAATGAAGAAATGATAAGGTCAAAATACTTAGAAACAGAAACCATACTTATCCTTCAAGTACTTCAAAACTAAGATAAGCAAGGGATGTTTATTTTAGCAATGAGAAATCCATCCACCTTGTCTCCTCCTTTGATTTCCTTCCTTCCTTCCTCCCTCCCTCCCTCCCTCCCTCCCTTCATTGCCAGACTGAGCAGTAATGATAAATAAATGTTAAGTGTAGTTCTACAATGCAAATATCCTGGAATGGTGACCAAATTTCTATATTGTTGGCATCAGATTTCATTTGAAATCTAAGTTGATCTAAGGGAAATTTTACTTTTATTATATTAGGGGGAGAGGAGGTCTAGCCCATATTAAGAACCTGTCTTAAAGCCTAAGAACCTGTTAGGCTTTAAAACTATTTTCCACAAAATGTAACAGTGTATTAACAACTGGGTGTGACTTTCAAACCCAGCTGGGCTTGAAACTTGTTAAACATCACTCTGAATTTCTGAGCAGGCCATCACTTGGGCCAAATATTCAGGTATCTGCATAGAGCACTTCATCCCTTTTTTCAGTTCACATAACACCTTCTCACTTACTTTTTCACTTCCCCCGACTAACCATTTTATGCCCCTAGACTGTCAAATTCTGCAGGAAATATAGAAGTGGGAATGAAACACGTCTTTTTGGCAACTGTTCATGGAAACATTCATTTACTAAAAATAGAAGCCTAGCACCTAATCCTTTGTTGTAGTTTTACTTGGACTTATAGTTTCACAAATCAAATTCTCCATTAATTAAATATTTATATTGGTTACCAGGTTATATACTGAAACTTTCTTTTTATTTTAAGGTACATCATGCTTTCTAACATCATTTTTTTGTTGTTGATGTTGCCTAACAATCATTTGCTTTATTTGCAGATCTGGCTATTCGCCACCTCCTAAAAATAGAAACTCTTATGCAAATCACTGGTAACACAACAAAATTCTATATAAATTAAATACAGCATCAGAGCTGGATCTAGATTTCATAAATTGAAACTAAGGAAGCAAGCTAGTTACAGATCTAAGCTTCATAAATTTCATGCTTACTGCACTAACTTTGCTAAGGCTCATAGAAATCTAATTCTAAATTAACAAATGTGTGACCTAGCATATTTGGTCATGTGGTCTTTGCATA
The DNA here is from genome assembly GCF_016545835.1 of Crotalus tigris. NCBI lineage: Eukaryota > Metazoa > Chordata > Lepidosauria > Squamata > Viperidae > Crotalus > Crotalus tigris. The sequence goes on from NW_024096549.1 coordinate 144,253, forward strand.
CCAATTGCAGATTAGCAATGATTAGTATGATACTTGATGACTTTTATCTGAAGTTGTCAGAAGACTTTTTATCTGAAAGCTACTTTGCCTTTGAAAACTAGTTAATGTACAACAGAAGTGGACAATCTTTTGATAACCAAAAGCATTCATAGCATTTTTTTTCCAAGTCAGAAGACCACAATGGGTGAGGCAATTAGATGGAACTAGTTTCTTTTCTGGACGTAAGACTTTTCTTTGTTTTAAAAAACTATATTGGGCTTCCTGTAGGACTTACAGTATAGTTCCCATGCAATTTGTATTTTAAATAGGGACAAATAGTTTCACCAGTTGCAGAAGGGTTTAGCTTAGGCAACAAAAAAGGTTGCTGAAGTAATATGGACTTCTAGAGTTGTATTAATGATTTTTAATATTATCTGATGCCCAGAGTCCTTTTGAATTGGGAAGCCTTACAAATCTAATATATAAATATTAATAAAATAAAATAATAAAATAAAAGTATTATTAAATAGCTATTATTAAAATCAGGGCACTGGCATAATTAATGTTAGATTTCCCATAATGCCATTTATAAAAGCAGAATAATGATAACTTATTCCTCTTTTCTGTTGTCTGTTCCGAAGTGTAAATATAAATATGATCTTGGCTGACTTATTTACCCATACTATCCTGCCAATTATTTTGTCATCCTGTTTCACTGGATCAACTAGTTGTTTAATAATTGCTGCAGATTTCCATATCAATTCGGTACCTGTGTTCCTTACTCAGATTTGAGGGGTTTAGATGTACTTATATTTTTGAACTTTCAACAAATTAGATTTTAAATTTAAAAATTGGCAGTGAGAAAATGAGTTCTCAGAAAGGATAAAGTTTTTTCAGGTTCTTCAGCCTTCAAAATGTTGGAAATCTATCTTTTGTTTCTGTGGAGATTCTCAGTCATACACGTCATAGTTGTCTCAAAGGTGCTTTTTTCTTCAAAAGACAGCTGGACTGTTTTTTCAAGGATTGTATTTCTTTGCAGTCATCTGGTCATTAGCACTCCCTGAGAGCTGTTGAGGCCACTTGGGGTTTTATCTGTGTCCTCAGGGTGATCTGAATCAGGGTGCAATTGGTTGTGGAATCTTCTTGGAACTACTGAAAGGGCTTCATTGTAAATTGGAAATAGGTGGTGTCTTATTGTTTCTTGTTTTTTATTTATATATATTAACTACATTATATATTTTATAAGGTAACAAAATTCCTCTTCAATCAACATAGCCCAGGCAAAACAAAAATTTGGACAGCCATGACTTAGACCTTTTGACTTGCTTGGAATACACTGAGTGAAGAGGAATTTCTTGAGCCGCATATAAAATATATAATATAGTTAATATAAATAAGACATTTCCTTTCTTTTTCATATTTTTTATTATATTTGTGGAGCTGCATTGCAGCTAACAAGGGCTGCATGTTACCCATGGGCCATGGGTTACACATGCCTGATTTAGGGTATCAAGTTTGTGATAAGTGCTAAGGATTTTAATTGAAATGAATCAGATTTCCTAAAATCAACTTTATTTATTAATGTAAATCTGTCTGGAGGATTTATAGGGAAGGGGTAGAAATGAATAACACATTTTTTTAAGGGGACATTGTAGCTGAATGTAATGAAACAACATATAATTGTTGTCTTCTTATTTACATCTTCTAGTAAATTTGTATCCTGAGCTATGTTTAAAAAATGTAACAGTTCCTTATTAACAAAGATAACTGTAAGGATGTTTTGTAAAGATGATTAACTCTGCTTCATCTTATTTTTCATCAAGGATAATGCTATTTTAATTGTATTAAGAATAATCCTATTCCAACATTTTTGGACTTTAACTAGTTTATCTGTCTACCTTCCACTCTACAAAATTCAGATTTATAAGTGTTTATAAACTTTCTTAGATAGTCACATTTCTACCGTTTTTTTAGGAAGCCTCGACACAACATTTTCTTGGTTCTCCACAATCCCAAGGGTTTCATTGTGAAAAGAGGAGGCCATTGGTCACTGAACTTCCATTCTGATTTTAAAGCATCTATGTCACAAATCCCCACACACATGTTTTATTTTTGAAAATCCAGGAATGTTGACCTTAAAAACATCACATTTCTGGATGAGTGTTTCTATGGTCCCTTATTCACTGAATATCCAATCTTCAGTAGGTCATGATAGTACACTTCAGATTTATTAGTCAATGCTATTGAATGGCAACCAGCAGATCAACAGATCTGCTTGAACATCTTGATTTAAAACAGACCCTCTGAAATTCTTTTTATAAAGCCAATTATTTTGGAGTTGAACTATCTTGGTAAAGATTACTGTAAATTAATCCACCTTCAAGAGTTGGGTTTTAAAAGTCTGCTCCCAGATTCACATACATATTTCTTAGAAGAAACATTCATATATTTACATGTGTGCTTAATAAATAGAAATACCAGATGGGCAATGTACTATAAGCTGGTGGCTAGAACTCTTTGATCATTAATTTAGGTCAAACTTCATGTATCCAGCAAACCATATTTTTATGAAATGTTTAAGCAGCCTATTTTTAACTTCACTAGGATATGACTCCAGCTTTATTATTGTCAATAGGCAATCAGAATGGAATGGATTGGAATGGAACGGAATGGAACAGAACAGAACAAAATAGAATTCACTTAACAAATGTCTCAGTTAACAACAGAAATTTTACTCAATTGTGTTCATAAGCTGAGGACTAGCTGTACTCAATTTTGAACTCTAAGTGTGCCAATGTTTTTATTTGCCAGCTTCCATGGGTGTTCAGGCTTTCCAATGTTTCTGTTACCAGTTTTCATCCAATGAGTCTAGATTACCCTAACAATGTATGGCAAGCTGAATATAACCCTGTCCTTTGCCCCTTTAGTTTGGTTTGTGTTCAATTTCCCCCTCCCCCCAAAAAAATCTTTATTAAATTTAAATATATATATATATAAAATACAAAAAAGCTAAAAAAAAAAAAATAAAAGGAAAGAGGAAGGGGTAGGGGAAAAAAAAACCAAAAGCAGGAATGCAAACCAAAAGGAAAAGCTAAAAAAAAAAAAAAAAGCCACTTCCGACTGATACAGATAGAAACCAACCACCATCTCTTCAATGACAATGCTAGAAAGGTGCATAAAAAAGGTTCACTGCTTTTCTTTTAGCCCCCTGTGCTTGCTCCACTTGTTCCAACCCAGTTTTACTTTTCCTCAGCACAAAAGCCTGATCAAAGCCACAAATGAAAGGTGGCTGTGCTATCATGAAGCCTGCTGAAGAGAAGCAGGGAAGAGGCTGCTGCTGCTGCTGCTGCTATTGCCAGCCTTCCCCCTTATCCTTGTAAGGCAGAATAAACATTCGATAGGCACTCAGGAGAAGCATCTGCTTTAAAGCAGCAGCTTTAATTTAAAACAAATACAGTGTCAAGTTTGTGATTAATATCTTTTCCCCACTGAAATGAATACGAAGGCTGGTTATTATTTTTGGTTTCTTTCTGTTTAGAGGGAGCCGAACCTGCACTGTAAATGAATGAATAATGGTGATGACGGAAGGCAGTTAAAATAGCTGAATGAAATGGTTTGGATTTTATCCAGGGCAGATTGTGTTCTGACCTGAAACCCAAGCTTTATTTATATTTCGGGTTTCTGATTCTCCCTGTGATTGGCTGCTTCTGTTCCACCAATGAAGATGTTTTACATCATTGCCCTGCTACTTTTCAAGGGTGCATATAATCTGCAATGCTTCACAGGATTAGATTACAACTCCAAGACAGGCTATACAACAAATTCACCCCTTGGGAGAAAGGAAATGAGCTGACGGGTTTACAAAAGCTCATTCTGAAGGCTCTATCAGGACTTCAAGTTACAACTTGCAAACCGAGCAGGGAAAAGCTGCTATTTGGCCTTGATCTTAATGCATGGTATGATAACAGCCATTTCTTTTGGACCCCCAAACAGAATTTATTTGCTTCAAATGGATTAATTTACATAATGTATTCCAATTTCAGAGCAGTAATTTCATTAATCTGTTACAGCAAGAAAAAAAGGAATTCAATAGCATGTCAAAGGCCTTTCGTGTTATTGTTGCACAAATTTGAATGTTGAAAAATTACTGTGAATAATTTCACTTTAGTTTGCATCCAGCAGATTCCCATTTTGTCCCTAAATCCAAATCAGAGCAAACTGATCTGGATTAGTCTCTAAATCCAGGCAAGAGCAAAAATATGCTATTCAGTTCAGCTAGGAAAACAATATAGTTTGATGTTTCTTATAGCAAATGTCATAAACAGTTAACTGGCAAATAAGAGGGCAAAAGACAGGCAAGCAGGGAGATAGAAAGATATAAACTACAGATAACACTTTACATTATCTATAAAACAGTATGTTTAAGTGTGTATTTGTATGTGTGTGCGTATGTGTGTGTGTGTTGGGTAATTAGCATGGACTGTCCAAAAGGGAACACGTTCCAACCCCTTTATATTCATAACTGCATAATATAGGTGGTGTAAGGACCTGCCTCAACTAGATCTCCCAAGAAAGCAGAACTCTTGAAACAGACATTGTTTCAAAAGGAACTTTTATTGAGTGTTAGTGATAGCAGGAAGGCAAAGCAAGGTCTGGAGATTTCACATATGAAAGGTTACATCAAAAAGCCAATTCAGGTCTCCTCCCCCCAGTGTCCAACCATCCATTTGAAATCCAGCCAATTCATAGGTACTAGTTTGTTTGGGGAACCTCTCTCGGTTTCATTTCCCAATGGTCCCAGGGTCCATCATCTGGAGATAAGACAGATGTTTTCAAGCCACATTCCTTTCACACAGAGGGAGGGCAAAGTAGAGCAAGTCAAATACATTCCCCCAATCAACCAACCCCCCTCCCAACAGAATGGCAGGCCCCAAAAAAGAATACATAGTCATAAGCTATAAACTATAAGCAAATATACCTGAGAGGTCCTGAGAGGTGGTAAATAGGATACCTGGTAATTCCTCCTATGCTCTATACCATGAAAGAAATAGTTTGGTGGATGGGGATCATATATGAGGGATCCTTGGTACTCTCTGAACCTGGTTGTTTTCTTGCAGACATTTCATTAACAAACTAGGTAACATCATCAGTGCTAGTAGAGAGTGGGGTTTATAATGCCCTTATAATACCAGTCAAGAAACTACCAACTCAGACAAACAAGCTATCAGTAAACAACCACCCACTCTAGGAACCATGAAAACCATTCCCACCAATACTGACAGGGCAAGACACTATATATAAAGTAAGAGCAAACCCCACTCCCTACTAGCACTGAAGATATTGTCTAGTTTGGTAATAAGAAAACCACCAAGCTCAGAGAACACCAAGGACCTGCAGTTTAACCCTGAGCTACAAATATTTTCTCCTATCAAGGGAATCATATATATCCAACAAAACATGGGTTAGAACCCAGTTCTTCAATGATCAAAATATTATGTGTTACTTTTTATGACCCAAAAAGAGCCAAAGTACTATTTTTGAAAAAATTATTTGACTACTGAGAAGGTAATAGAAAATAAAGGCAAAGCAAAAGAGTTAAAGAAGACTAGGTGAAGGGTATGAAGCTAAGTCATATAAAGGGCAAGAATCTCGGACAGGCAAAATAGCTAATCAAGGCTCATAGACACAATTTCCCCAGCAAGTCTGAGAAACCTGCCCAGAAATGAAAAGTGAAACAAATACTTCTTTAGTGCCATTGCTCAAAACATTTGGGCTGCTTTCCAGCCACAGTTTGGGATCTTGAATTCCTATTCCGGTACATGAAAGTCAAACTGATCCCTAATCCTCTCCTATTAAAATGAATGACTTCCACACCTTTAAATTTGTCTGGATTGCATCCTTCCTATACAGCATCTCTTGTAAAACAAACCTGCAAAGTACAACCCCCGCAGTGCAGTTGACACCTTGTTTACTGCTTAGTTGAAACCTGAACTAGAAGCAGTCTGGCTCATAATGTTCTTGCCCCTTTGTTCCACCATAAAGTAGAACAATGATATTGTTCTCCTCATCAGCCTAGAAAATAAAACTCTGGAAGGGGGATGCTTCTCTGAAAGGCTGGCCCCATTAGTCTAATCAGTCCAGGTAATTGAAACTCAAATCAATTCCAAAATAACAGGTGGAACGTACTCATTAAATATGAGGACAAAATATTGGGCATGGAGGCACATGGTTAGGATGAGCATAAAAATATCCTAAGACAGAATGATAGAATGAAAAAAAAAATTGTGATTAGGAGGGTTGGATTTTGCATCTAAATGCGCCTCTAACTTACAAAAAAAAAACCCTCAGAAATAATAAACATGATGGTAGAAGTTATCTGCACCAAGGCTACATTTCTCTTTTTGTCTCTCTCACACTGATATCTTGCACATCTTTCTTCTGTTTCTCCCCCTTCTTTTTCTCTCACTCATACAAACAATTTTTTTAACAGCAGGTCAGGGTGGCAGCAGCTGCCCTGATAATAAACAAATTTGCACAGGCAGCTGCCGAAAGAACACATCAAGGCTTGGATGCTTACCTCCCAGCTCAGCTGTTTATTTTGCCTTGCCCACTTTCTTCCTGGCCAGACTGTTCTGCTTTCCCATCAGACAGACTCCTAGGAGGTTGGCTAACTTATGCCTCCATGTATGTACTGTTATTGTCTCCTGACAATCTGTCAAGAAATGCAGCTATCATAGCTGGGATGCAAATATGTGAATGGCTAATAGATGGCAGCCAAGAGAAATGGAAAACTCTGTCTACTGCCATCTACAGGCAATGGACATTGAGATTTTTGCAGGCCAGGTAGGATAGTTCCATAAGCTAAGAGAGAAGTATATCAAACCAAACAAGCAGACAAAAGATAAGAAGAGTGAGATGGATAGAGGGTAAAGTTTAAAAAAATCTGGACTCTGACATAATTATAGATGTTGTTATGTACTAAGCAATTCAAAGGGTCTGTTATAAAGAAACAGTTAACTGATTGCTTTATTTGAACGATAGACTGTCTGTCTGTATAATTTTAAGTCTGTTGTTTAATGGACTCCTCTACATTTCTCTCCTTTACAATTCAAGGATGATTTTGAGCACCAGAACAAAATGCTCTCCATAATTTTTAATTCCTTGCTTTAGATCAAGTACTTTTCATGTAGTTTCCCAGAGATAAAGCATCAAATAAGCTTATTAAAGCCTTTGATTGTGTGGATCACAACAAATTGTGGCAAGTTCTTAAAGAGATGGGAGTACCAGACCATCTCATTTGTCTCCTGAGAAACCTATATGCGGGTCAAGAAGCAACAGTGAAAACCGAAAACGGAACCACTGATTGGTTCAAAATTGGAAAAGGAGTCCGGCAAGGCTGTATACTGTCACCCTGCCTATTTAACTTATATGCAGAGCACATCATGAGAAAGGCAGGGCTAGATGAATCAAAAGTTGGAATTAAGATTGCCGGGAGAAATATCAACAACCTAAGATATGCAGATGATACCACTCTAATGGCAGAAAGTGAAGAGGAACTAAAGAGCCTCTTGATGCGGGTGAAGAAGGAGAGTGCAAAAGTTGGCTTGAAACTCAACATTAAGAAAACCAAAATCATGGCATCCGGCCCTCTCAATTCCTGGCAAATAGATGGGGAAGAAATGGAGGTAGTGACAGATTTTATTTTTCTGGGCTCCAAGATCACCTCAGATGGGGACTGCAGCCAAGAAATTAAAAGACGCTTGCTCCTGGGGAGGAAAGCTATGGCAAATCTAGACAGCATACTAAAAAGCAGAGACATCACCCTGCCAACAAAAGTGCGTATAGTCCAGGCCATGGTTTTCCCAGTTGCAATGTATGGCTGTGAAAGTTGGACCATAAGAAAGGCTGAGCGCCAAAGAATTGAGGCCTTTGAACTATGGTGCTGGAGAAGACTCCTGCGAGTCCCTTGGACTGCAAGGCGTTCAAACCGGTCAGTCCTAGAAGAGATCAACCCCGACTGCTCTTTAGAAGGCCAGATCCTGAAGTTGAAACTCAAGTACTTTGGCCACCTAATGAGAAGGAAGGATTCACTGGAGAAGAGCCTAATGCTGGGAAAGATTGAGGGCAATAGAAGAAGGGGCGACAGAGAATGAGATGGCTGGATGGAGTCACTGAAGCAGTAGGTGTGAATTTAAATGGACTCCAGAAGATGGTAGAGGACAGGAAGACCTGGAGGAACATTGTCCATGGGGTTGCGACGGGTCGGACACGACTTCGCAATTAACAACAACAACAACAAGCTTATTAGAAAAATCAGGTCCGAGTATCATTCTATTTATATCTTTAAAAAAAAAAAGAAAGAACAAGACAAGCCTAAGTGGTACCTACACCTGCCCTTTGTAAACATTTGCATTCACTGAAAAGTTCTTCTTAGAAAATAAAAAAAGAAAGAAAAAATAGAGAAAGGGGGGGAACCAGCAAAGCAACTTCCCACCCTCATCACAAGTATAAATGATCTCACTACATCTCTGCATCTCCTCTTAATTAACAAAAGAAAAATCTTCATCCCATAACTCATCTCTTAACTATAGGTAAGTCCAATAAGTAACATCTTTTCCAATCCAGGTGTCAGCATAAAGTCCAAACAGAGCCCTAAAATAGTAACATTAATTAACAGATATAATTAATTCCACATCTCAACTCTTAACTGTAAGCAAATCCACATTTAGGAGGCATAAAGAGGTCCCAGGATCCTGGTGTGAACAAAAGACTGAAATTTTAACATGAAAAAGAGGGATGCTTTCTGTTTTAAAGAGAACAAGCTCACAAAAATTCATTACTTTAAGTGAAAGTACAGTTAAATACAAAACCAATTTAAAAGTTTTCATATTAGGTTATATAAAGTAACTGTAAAGGAAAAAAAACATTCAACACCATGTTAATTGTAAACAAATCCAATGCATAACATTTTTTCAATCCCGATGTCAACAGATCCAGAAAGAACCATCCAAATTAACAATATATCCCACTGTAACCCTGATCAAATAAACCAATTTTGTGATCTTTTTATGTAAACAATCTTGCTTTATAATCCATTTGAATGATAGTTGACCTTGGTTTCAAATTTCTTCAAAATTTTAAGCATCCTCTTTTGAAATTATTCCAATTATTTGCTGAGTCTGACATGGTTATTTTCTTAATCTTTAAAGATCAACCAACACTGTTTTATGTCCAATGACAAATTCTTGCTCAAATTCTTCTTCATGCTGCTTTCAGGAAGAATTTGTTGTGTAACATTTTTTTGAAGCCACTTCAGATAGTCCAACAGATTGTTCCCAAGAAGATGCAATACAATGTGATTCAATCAAAGTTTTGATGCAGATTCTCAAAACTGTTTCTGAATGCCATTATCGTGCTTGTCTTGTGATGTCTCCAATACTGAAAATAATTTTTCTTTCCCATGAAAATACATTTATTCTGTCAAGAAGAACGGGTGTGCTGGATGACTCTCCGGAGCATCTGCCCTCGTTTCCGATTGCTTGACAGACCTTTCGGGGTCCCTGGTTACTTGGAAGGAACAATAAGGTGTCCTGGGGAGCGGTTCCCGATGGTGGTCGGGACTGGTGGACTCGGGAGAAGCCTTGGTAAGTCGAGCGGAAGAAGAAGTCAGCCATCAATGGTGGCCATGAAGAAATGACAACTGTCAGCTGGCTGAAGTGTAGCGATGGTATAACTGGATGGAGATGTGACAGCTCCAGTTAAAAGCAATCTGAGCACTGATCTTGATAACTTGATAGAAGGGATCCGGGTGCAAGAATGCTCCAGAAGATTTCTAAAGAAATTGGAAGAATTTCTAAATGCCCACAAGAGGGGAGGAGGGAGATTCCTTCGCTTCTGAAATAGCGGCGAAAAGGAAGGTTCAGGCTTAAAAGGCTTGCCTGTACGGCAGAACTATTACGTTGGATGGAAAAACTTTAAAAGGAGTCTCTTTTTTCTTTCTTTATTCCAAGGAAGTAAAGTTTAACTTTGAAAGGCAAGCTTATTTCAAACCACAGAGTGAAAGCCTGGAAGAAATCAAGGAAATCAAATAAGTTGGCAGATTGAATACCAGAGATAAAGCCAAAGAGACACCTGCTGGTTGAACTGAGAATAGCCACAAGAGGGGAAAAAATAATAATAAGGGAAAGTGATTGCTGAGTGTATTTAGTCTTGTCTGTAAACGTTAAGTAGATATCTGTGTAGAAATTTTTGACTTTAAGTGATAATTCTGATATTCTGGAGAATATTAAAAAAACTGTAAATAAGTGGGGAGGTTGGTTTGGAGAATTGAAAAAGATGTCTAGTATTCCTAATCTTACAAGGGTTGGAATAGGGAGGAAACAGACAACACAGACTACAGTGATGGAACCAAGCCCTGCCAGGCAAAGATCGTTAGAAGAAATGGCAAAAGGAGATAGGGCAAATTCATTTAGAGATTTGCAACAAATGTTGCAATCAATGCAAGAGATTATGTGAAAAAATCATGAAGATCTAAAAAAAGAAATAGGGGAAGTAAGGAACGACACAGGGGAACTTAAGGACAAAATTAAGTCAATGGATAGGAAATTGAAATCCTTCCAACAGCAGATTATGAAAAATGAACAAAAACTATTGGAAATGGAGGAAAGGATGCATAAAGAAGAGCAGAGAGTAGATGAAATGAACGAGAAGTTAGTTTAGGCTAACAAAGAACTAGAATCAACAGTTATTTCCCTGGAACTTGAGAAGGCTGCTCATTATTTATGGTTCCAAAATGTCTGTGAGATGAAAGGCCTTCGCCTTATTACCTTCCAGTAATAATGACAGATATACTAGCGGGGGCTCTGGGGTCTAGCAGAGAAGAGATGGCTAGCGAGATAGATGAGATTTACAGAATCCACACGAATATGCAAGATGGCATAATCTCCCCAGAGAAGTACACGTTAGATTTATTAAGAAATCGATCAGAGATGGAATACTATTCAGGGCCAGAGATGACTTATTGGAATATCGGGGTAGACAACTGATTGTACTTAAACAAGTACCTAAAAGAGTGAGAGATTTGAGAAGGCCCCATCAACAAATAACTCTTAAATTGACGAGAAAAAACATTAATTTTAGATGGTTGACCCCAGAAGGGATCCTGGTTACATGGCAGGAGAAAAAGTTCTGTTTAGACTCAATAGATAAAGCAGAGGAATTTTATAGAAAAAAACCTTGGCAGTGAGGAAGACCTAGTTGAAAGAGAGGTAAGAGAGGAAGGAGAGATATCAACTTAGGTCACTGAAGGAAAGGAAATGTAACCTAAAGGTAAGCAAGTTGAGATTAGAGAGGATATTGACAATGGAAAAAATGAAGGGAAACATGATGAGAATAAATTCAAAGAAATTAAAGAGGCTAGACCGACAAGATCTAGTGGAAAGAGAAAAGGATTTACAAACTCAAGAGTCTAGACCGACAATAATAACAAGATCCAAATATAGATAAAGAGGGGGAAAAAGGTGTTGAATCCATATCCATCAATGTTAATGGTCTCAACTCTCCAATAAAAAGGAAAAAAATTCTAAATAAACTTAATAAAATGAACTTAGATATAATTATGCTACAAGAAGTTCATATAAAAAACAATATCAATATTTATTAAACTGCCCTAAATTGGGAAACATGTTTGCAGCACTTTCACAATATAAGAAAGGAGGAGTTGTAGCGTATATCAAACAGGAAATTTTGGCAAAACAAATTTATAAAGATGAAGAGGGTAGAATCTTAATAATAGAAGTAATCTTGAATAAAACAAAAATTGCCCTTGTGGGAATTTATGCCCCGAATAAGGGGCAGAAACAATTCTATAAAAAACTACATGGTATTAATAAATTGGAATATGATAACATTTGTATAATGGGAGGCTATAATGTAATTGTGGATAGACACCTAGATTATAAATGTGGAAAGAGTAGAAAAAGAACCAGAGGAATATTACCTGATACATTCCTAAAAATGGTAGAAGAGCTTAATATTCAGGATACCTGGAGAGAGAGGAATCTAGGGAAAAAACAGTTTACATACTACTCGGGATGTCATCAATCATGGTCCAGAATTGATATGGTGTGGATGTCAGCAGATTTAAATTTGGAGGTAGAGGATATCGTAATCCTGAGCTGACCAAAACCCAATTAGAATCAGATGGAAATGGCAAAAAATAATGAGGAGATGGACCTTAAAAAGAACAATCCTAAAACATAAAGAATTCAAATTGAAATTGGAAGAACAAATGGACCTGTTTTTTAAGATAAATAAAAAGGAAGATACGAATTGCCAAAATGTATGGGATACAGCCAAAGCCTATATGAGAGGCATTGCAATTTCTTACATGGCCAGGGAAAACAAAATTAAAACACAATGACAAAGAAACTTAGAAGAAGAACTAAGTAGAGCCGAGGAAAATTTACAAAAGGAACCACAAAGACATGATTTGAAACAACAGATAGACCTAATTAAACATAAGATGAATATCATTGGGAAGAAAGAATTAGGACAGCAGATAAAACGTACTAAACAAAATTTTTTGGAAAATGCTAATAAACCGGGGAGATGGCTGGCTTATAAAATTAAAAACTATAATAACAAACAGAGGATTAGTAAACTTTATAATGCAGAAGGTGATATGATGTACCAGAATGAAGAAAAGAAATTAGTGGCATATGAGTTCTATAAGAACTTATATAAAGATGATGAAGAACTTATATAAAGATGATGATATTTTACAGTATTTACAAACAGCTGACCTACCAAAAGTGCCAGAAGAATTTAAAAATCTGTTGAACAAAGAGATAACACCTTTAGAACTGTCAGAGGCAATTAAGAAACAAAAAAATAACAAAGCCCCAGATGGTTTACCTGTAGAAATATATAAAATCGTACAAGAATCTTTAAGCCCAATATTGTTGGAACTATTTAATGAGACCTTAACAAAAGCTAAAATACCAGCCTCATGGGAAGAAGCTCTCCTCACCCTGATTCCTAAGGAAAATTCAGACCTGACGCATATTAAGAACTATAGACCCATCTCATTATTAAATTCAAATTATAAGATTTTTATGGCTATAATGGCACAAAGACTTGAAAGATTCCTAGCAGATTTTATACATTCTGATCAAAATGGCTTCTTATCTAAAAGATACATAAGAAATAATGTCAGGACTGTTCTGGATGTATTGGAGTATTATGAGGTAGTGAAAAGCAAATGGTTTTAATTGTCCTCGACACACAAAAAGCATTTGATAATGTGAAATGGGATTTTATGCTCAATCAATTATTGGGGGAAATTTTATAAATATGTTCAAATCAGTTTATTTTAAACAGGCAGCAAAAGTAATAATTAATGGAGAAATGACCAATAGCTTCCAAATTCAAAAAGGTACAAGGCAAGGTTGTCCGTTATCACCATTATTGTTTATACTATCCCTGGAGGTACTAATCAGAGTGATTCGAAAAGATGAACAGATCAAAGGTTTAGAAATCAAGAAAGAAATGTTTAAAATGCAAGCCTTTGCAGACTATTTAGTCTTTATAATCAAAGAGTCATTACAATCAGGGACAAGATTGATGGAAGTATTGAGTAAATATGGAGAAATAGCAGGTCTAAAGATAAATAAAGAAAAAACCAAAATGCTCATCAAGAATATGACTAAAATACAGAAAAATGAATTTGTTGACAGAATAGGCATTCAAATCATGAATAAAATAAGATATTTAGGGATACAACTAACTGCTAGATGTGTTACACTTAAAAGAGACAATTATGATAAGCTAATGGAACAGATTAAAATTGATTTAGATACTTGGACTAACTTACAGCTCTCTTTTTTGGGCAAAATTGCCGTATTCAAAATGAATGTGCTACCGAAAATTGTATTTTTGTTCCAATGTATACCCACAAAATTAGATAAGAAATTCTTTCAAAACTTTAACAAAACCATACTCAAATTTATTTGGCAAGGAAAAAAAGCAAGGATTAAATTAAAATTACTGCAGGATTTGAAGGAAAGGGGCGGACTTGGCCTCCCTGACCTGGAAAAATATTATCAGGCCATAGTATTATTATGGGTGTGGGATTGGATATTATTGAAGAATAGGAGATTATGTCTGGAAGGTCATGATTTACAGATAGGATGACATGCTATGCTATAGGATTAGCAATATAAAACAAACAAATATTTTCGAAGGCACTACATCAGACAAGCTCTAATTGATGTATGGTTTAAAACTTGGCAACCAAATTATATTCAAGTTCCCGGCTGGATCTCAACGCTAGAAATGCATATACACCCAAAGTTTATACAATTAGGGAAGATTATAACATATAAAAATGTACTAGACAAGAAAGGGGAATTGAAACCCAGGGTAATTCTTCAAGACAAAGGGATAGAATTAGAATGGTGGGCATACCTTCAATTACAGATATTGGAAAGATAAAAAAGAGTTAGGCATAAAAATAGAGCTGACAGGGCTGGATAAAATATTATTAGGTACTGAGGATAAAATGATTAAAAAGCTATATCATTATTTTGTTAGACCAGGCAATGTATGAGGAACAGGTAAAAGAAACGATGTTAACATGGAGCAGGGATTTTGATCTCAACTTTGATCTGCACATCTGGCAAGAATTATAGGTAAGAAATAGGAAGCTTACTTTGGCCACCTCCTACAAAGAAAATCTCTACAAAATGTTCTATAGATGGCACCTCCCACCCACAAGATTAGCTAAAATGGGTCCAAATTCCTCTTCCATGTGCTGGAAATGTAAATTGGCAATAGGGACTTATTACCATATATGGTGGGAGTGCTCAAAAGCCCGTGACTTTTGGAATAAGATAAAAAAATGGCTGGAAGAAATATTAATGATAGAGGTAGAGTTAAAACCAGAACTCTTCTTATTAGGCATAACTATGCAGAAATACGATAAAGGGATATTTTACCTGATGTTACACATTTTCACAGCTGCTAGATTGGCATATGCACAAAACTAGAGGAATAAATTCCAACAGAAGAAGAGATTTTATATAAAATTTTATTGTGTGCTGATATGGATAGGCTCACAATGGAAATGAAGGACAAGACAGAGTCAGATTATTTTGAAATCTGGGACAAATTTTACTACTGGTGTGAATCAAGGAGGACTGTTCGGGTTTTAAGCTAGTGTTAAGATAGAAATATATATAATTGTATGTTAGTATATAGAGAAATAAATTAAATACTGTATTGTGTAGAAAAAAATGTATATAGAGAGATTATATATTTTATATTATATTTTCTAACAAATTGTTAGAAATATTTATACTGGAATGTTACATTATGTCCATTTTTGTTTTAACTGTATTATAAATAAAAAAAACTTTAAAAAAATAAAAAAGAAAAAAAAGAAAATGCATTTATTCTCTAAAATTAATTTAAATGTCTTAATAGTCAAAAACCCAATATTTGAATTGGATTCAATGTTTTCCGAGCCCTTAACCCACTTAAAACTTTCCATAGACAAAACCGTGGTTTATTTTTTGCTGTATATTTTAAATTCTTAACAGTGATAAAAAAAATACACCTTCATTTTCTAATACTAAGGATTGAAGGCGCTCATCCAGTTTTTCCAGCCTTGTCATTTCCAATAGTGATTAGCAATGGAAGTGTTAACTTAATGTAACATGGAAGGCTCCATTTGCTGATGGAGCAAGTATGACAAATTCCCTCAGCTCCTCGTTCTCTCAGCCTCTGGAGATCACTTTTTTGCAGTTTCCTACTGAGAAGCAACCATGCAGAGCTCAATTTGGGTGACTTCACATCATCTCTTTGTCCAGAGAAAGTCAGAGGAGCCAATTCACTCATAGGCTCCCTGTTCTTAGCCTCAAATTTCAGTTCTGCTTTTTGCATAGCCATCTTCATTCAGTCATCCATGCCTGGAAGTCATTGCAATCTTGCCTTAATGATATACTTCTTATTCTTTGTCCTTATTAATGCCATTCTTTAAAACTGCCCTAAAATTATACATGGTACTATTTCACAAAGGACTCTATTTGAAACATCAGTATTACAATGATTAGGACATGTATGCTTTGAAGCTCCTTTTTCTTCAGCATTATTAGGTTGTCTCCCATCTCCTTGCAATAAGTAAGCCACTTTTATGATTTTCACTATTATTCAAAAAAAATGTCTTTCCTTCTGCCACGCAACCAATTTATCCTTGGTGGCACATTCTCTCCCTCCACCACCACTTTTTTTTTTTTTTTGCATCATCCTTTTCTTTGCTTGCTTTGGCTTTCTGCATAGTTTATCACAGCTTTGTTTTTACATCCTCCTTGCTGGATTTGTAGCTTAGTAAAAACCTAGAAAGCTGCCCTAGAAAAGTGCACACAACAATTCTTTGATGTTTGCATTTTGTGTGACAGCTTGCTGAAATTTGTCAGTGCTCAGAAAGGCTTCTGAACTTCTCTGCTGTTCAGTCAACTGCTGCCAGACATCAGGCTGAAAGCAGCCAGATCTGTCACAAATGAACAGATCATTAAAAGCAGTGGGTGAAACGTGGCCTCGCTGGGCTTCACACGTTCAGGATGCAAAAACAAACCATAAGAATTAGTCTTCCAATAAGATCTGACTTGCCCCTTCAGATTCCCAAATGGGCTTCATGGGAGCTGTAGGCAAATGCTTCAAAAAGGGAGCCACTCTGAAGTAGCAAAAGTTCAAGAATATTTTTATTTAAAAGATACTGTTTTTTCCCCAGGAGTAGGGAATTGTCTTTCTATAGAAAAGATGATAACTATTTCTCTTACTTTTCCTCAAAGCTTAAATCTGTGTCTTCATGTGCTTTAGTAAAATAAATGGCACATTTTGTTTTGTGATTTTGAATATAGGATTTTTAAATGTGTTTCCTGAAAGCTAACTTGGTATGATTCAAAAATGATAAATTAGTACAGTAAGAATATTGGGGAGGGGCAGGTTTCCTAACATTTCCCAAACTAAGGAACACTCATGCGATATAGAGGGATTGGTTTATGTGCTGATTCTGATTCTGGAGTACAAGGATGAAATACTGTGATTGTCTTTGACAATGTGACATATATGATGTACAATGACATAACCCGTAATGTGTATGATTTGGTTTCTACTGAGATCTCTGTGAACATTTAGACATCTGTTCAAAATGTTCCGCTCCTCACCCCATAATTTTGGTCTGTCATCAAGCTATCCACATTTTTGGCTTCTGAGTGCCCTAAGGCATGTCTGTTAGGAGGTCCCCCATTCCCCACCCCACCCATTTTTTTGGGCTTTCTGTTGGCAGGGGGAATCTGGAAAGTTTTACATGTTTTGTATCCAAGGCTGCATTTGAAGATGGTCCAGAAGTGTCACTGGTACTTGAAAATGGTAGCAAGAGTCAACTAGAAGCAGACATTGTGAACATAAAATGGCTCTTCTTGCTCCTGTTCCTTGTCATAACTTTCCATTTTTATTTATTCTTCTTTTTTTTGGTCCATTTTGAAGAGTTGGTTTTGACATGCAAAGTTCTAAATAGTTTGAGATCTCCATTTCTTTAAGAATACTTATTTTATGTAGATTTTTTCCCTGCCTTTAATATTTTATAAGTAACTTAAGGTGTCAAACATACATAATACTAATGAAGAAGAATATTTGTAGCTCAGAGTTGAAATGTGACAGTCCTAGACCAGGCCAAATCCAAAACTGCCAGGAAATTTCTAGAAGCCTGGCACTCTGACAAATCAGCCATCAATAGAAACATAGACATTAGCAATATCTATAGAGTATGCAAAATGACAATCAACTAGCTCAAAAGAGAAAAAGACTCCAGCACCTCCCCACTAGTAATCAGCATGCAGATAAGCGTAGATTAACTTCAAGGTGAACTTCAGGCCAACAATCAAGTAAACAATACCCCAATCAAGAAATTGCCACAGAGCCATTAGCAAACAGCCCAACCAAAGAATCCCTAAGACCACTCCCACCCAGACAGACAGACAAGACACCAGAATATAAACTGACAGCAAACAGCACTCCTTACTAGCATTAATGATGTTACCTAGTTAGGGTAATGAAACGTTTGCAGGAAAACAAAGAAGCTCAGATAGTACCAAGAACCCCTCATACATAATACTCCTACTTCCTCCTATTTTCCCTATAACAACAACACCGAAAGATGTAATGGGATGAAAATGACTGTGTAAGGACCCACCTCAGCTAACCACCCAAGAAAGCAGAACTCTTGAAACAGGCATTGTCTCAAAAGGAACTTTTATTATGGGTTAGTGACAATAGAGAAGGCAAGGCGAGATCTGGGGGAAAGGCCGCTTAAACGGTATAGTTAAACTAGCAATCTTCCTCCTCCCACCAAAGTCATAGTGTTCATTTGAAATCCAGCCAATCCATAGGTGATATGATATTTCGGTAACTGGCACAGTTGGTGCGCATCTCAAGGTCTTCTCCAGTTTCGTTTCTCCATAGCTGTCTCCCTGATAAGTACTAGTACTAATCTTTTCTCAAGTGGGCAGGGGCGGGAGAGGAAAAGCAGAAAGTGAAAGTTATCCCAAATGAAAGCAAACTCCCTCCCCCCTCCCAGCAGACTGGCAGGCCCAAAACAAGAACACACATGCAGGGAAAACAATAAGGATTTGGGGACCTGGCATACTGGCTCAAAGTTACCCAGTCAATTTTCACACCTAAGGCGGGACTAGAACTCACAGTCTCCCAGTTTCTAGTCAGGTGCCTTAACCTCTAGACCAAACCAGTTCTTATTTCAATTATTTATTTATTATACGTTTGTATTTATAAAATTATTTATAATTATATTATTATTATTTATTTCGGAAAAGTGGCATAATTTCCTTCATTTGACACATGCTTTTAATTCCTCTACATGACTAAATGAATTTATATTTGTTTTATTCTCAGTGTTGGTATCGGATTATGGATTATGGGTTTTATTGCTTTATTATTTGTAATATTTTGTTTTTTGTTTTAAACCTTGTCATTGTACGTCATTCAAGAAATTTATTAATATATGCCTGCACACACCACATACACACTCTCTTACAGAAAGAAGTGAAGAGAGCGTATCAAACACTTTTGAATTAAGATCTTAAAACATGATAAAAAGAGATTTTATATATCTAAAACATGCCTGAAGTGAGATGCCAATTATCTGCAGAGAAGCCAGATAATAAAGGACAAGTGATTCATCAAGTAAGTGACAAATAAAGTATTTATGTGGTAAATTACTTTAGTCCCCCTTTTTTCCTCACCAGCATTCAAAAATATTTTTTCTCCTTTCCCATTTCAGTTGATAATTGTCACAAACAAAACTTTTAGTACTAGGCACTTAATAGTTGAATTGTTCCATTCCTTGAAGCTGAAGTTTCCCGAAGCACATGCTGTTCTTTTAAGTATTGATTATCTGATAATTCTACTCTAAGGAGACCTTTGTAAAAACATAAAGGTGCTCTTACTTCTTTGGGCCCCAGCACAGTTCAGAAGGACTTGATGTGAAAATTTTATCACAGACCTAAAATAAAATAAAATTAGATATACAGAAAATATTTTCCCTTCCCCACCCTTTTTTTTCCTGAATCTGACAGCATGTAGGCTGTCTTGCTTCAAAATTCTACATTTTAGAAGACAAAAAGCATGCATGGGTCTGTCTGATACAACCATATTGTGGCCCTCTATTTCTCAATCTTACGAACGTTAAGCTGTGTGGATGTTTAATTCACTGAATTTTCCAGCCAACATGATTTAGATAACATAGAGACAAGTAACTGATGGTAGAAAAATTTAAAACTTTATCGTAACACTCCTAATTGCTTGCATTC
Source organism: Crotalus tigris (assembly GCF_016545835.1). Lineage (NCBI taxonomy): Eukaryota > Metazoa > Chordata > Lepidosauria > Squamata > Viperidae > Crotalus > Crotalus tigris. The sequence continues at coordinate 164,118 of NW_024096549.1, forward strand.
TTTTCTCTTGTTCTCCACAGCAGTTATTGTTCTTTCAGTAACAACACAAGGAGGGACAAGATTTTACGGGCTTCCTGCAAATACATCTCCTCAGGTAGCCCCGAGAAATTGAAAAGGGAAACTGATCAATGGGTCTTCTCCAGCAGCAGAATCTCCATTGGTAGTTCTGAGAATGAGGTGGGGAAGGATTGCAACTGAATCTTCCTGGATGAAATCTGTTATGTCCTGAGCCTGTGCAAGCAGGCTCGGGGCATTGCGGACGGTCCCGGGCAGGTGCAAGCTGCCCGGGACCAGACAGGCTGTCACCAGTACATGTGCGCGTGCGCGGGTGCTGGCACGCCAAAAGTAGCAGATTGACCCGGGAAAGGCCTATAAAAGGAGGCCGAGGGTTTGGGGCGTTGCCGCCATATTCCAATGTAAGCTGAACTGAAGAATAAAAGTTTCCTGAGAACTACAACTGCTTCTTGTGTCTTACCATTTCGCGACGGACTCAAAACTGATGACGAAGGTGGGATTGCCTTACATCGAAGAAGAAAAGTGTAAGCTTACCCGAGTGAGTCCTGAGCGGCAGGAATGGTGTTGACTCGGCAGCTACCCGCCAATCCAGCGTGCATTCGGGGGTAGGCTGGCTGATAGACCCTTCCTGATACAAAAATGGCAAAGATTGGAAGGCTTTCGGAATTCGACGTCTCACATCCAGAGAGGTGGGAGTCCTACGCAGCCAGGGTGGAAAATTACCTCAAAGTGAGCCAAGTGAGGGAAGAAAGTTTGAAGGCTGTCACCCTGCTGTGTGTTTGTGGTCAAGATGCATTCGAAATTGCTGAGAACCTTGCAGCACCTATTCCTTTAGACTCTGTGAGCTATGCAGATCTAAAAAAGCTACTGAAGGAGCACTTCCAGCCTAAGATGTCTGTCATCGCGTGGCGCCACACCTTCGAGCAGAGGGATCAACGACCCGGAGAATCGGCCAAGGAGTACATCGCCGCATTGAGGAAAGCCGCCAAACATTGCGAGTTCAAGGACCTCGAAGAACGACTGAGGGACCGGTTTGTATGCGGGCTAAGGCATCGAGAGTTGCAACAGAGACTTTTCGCCAAGGAGGACTTGTCTTTCCAAGATGCCTTGAGAGAGGTCACCACAGAAGAAGCAGTGGGCGGCGCCATCAAGAACATGCGGCCGATCAGGAACAGTCCAGATGCTGCGTCCGTGCACCAGGAAGAAGTCCAAAGAAACTCCGAGGAGGATCTGGACGAGGAAGTGGACCGTCTCCACCCCACAAAGGAAGGAAAACCAAGAGGAAGCTCTTCAGCTCTCCCCAAGTGCATCGGTTGTGGAGGTCACCACAAGAGAGCCAACTGCAAGTTCCGTTCCGCTATCTGCAGGGCGTGCGGAAAACAAGGACACATTGCAGCTGTGTGCCTGGGCCGTCAGAAGGTACAACCTCAGGAAGAATTGCGCCTGAAAGGTACCAGGGTCCCCAGTCAGAATAGGGTGGGGTTTTGCGCTTCGCGAAGAAGCATCTACAGGACAGGCACACACAAGCCCATTAAGAAAAAGCTGTCACTTAAAGTGAAGCTACAAGGGGTTCCATTAACTATGGAACTGGACACGGGGTCTGCACTTTCGATCATTTCTATGCACATCTGTTCCAGTAGTGGAACTCAGGCCAAGCTGAGGCCTTCTGATATTGTGTTAACAGACTTTCAAAACTCCAGAGTGTGTGTTAAGGGGGAGGCCACCCTTAACGTACAGTATAAGGATTTTGAAGGTCCACTAGACATATTAGTAGTAGGGGGTGAACGAACGAACTCGATTGGTTTGAGGCCTTGGGAATACACGTCACAGGGCTCAACAGCCTACAAACACTCGACCTACAGGAAGTCTGCAAAGAATTTGCAGATGTTTTCAGCCCTAGCTGGGCACGTTCAAAGGACCCCCTGTGTCCTTAAAGCTAGACCCCACTGTCACTCCCATTAGAATTAAAGCAAGAAGGGTCCCTTTTGCTTTAAACAGTAAAATTGACACTGAATTGGATAAACTGATCCAACAAGGAATTCTAGAACCAGTTGACTCCAGTCCATGGGAGACCCCCATTGTCACGCCTCTTAAAGCAAATGGGGACATTCGCATCTGTGCTGATTACAAATGCACTCTAAATAAGCCATTGCAGCAACATGCCTATCCTGTTCCTGTGGTCAGTCATATCCTGGGCTCCCTCAAGGGGGGGCATGTTTTTGCAAAGCTTGACCTAGCTCAAGCATATCAACAGCTGCCTGTTGATGATGACGCTGCTATAGCTCAGACTATTGTGACCCACAGAGGGGCTTTCAAGGTAAAGAGACTTCAATTTGGAGTGAATGTCGCTCCTGGGATTTTCCAAAGTGTAATGGAAAACACACTATGGGGTATACCAGGAGTTTGCCCCTATTTTGATAATGTCTTAATTGCAGGAGACTCCATACACATTCTAGCTGAAAGACTAAGGGCTGTCCTATTAAGGTTCAGGAAAACGGGACTCAAACTCAAGAAGGACAAATGTAAAATTGGGGTGCCTTCTACTGAGTTTCTGGGGTTCAAAATTGATGCTTCTGGGATTCATCCTGCTGAATCCAAACTAAAAGCCATTATGCAAGCCCCTAGGCCAAAGTCTAAGGCCGAACTACAGGCTTTTCTGGGCCTTCTAAATTTCTACAATTCCTTTCTTCCACACAAGGCTAGTGTAGCTGAGCCTCTTCACAGGCTATTAGATAAACAGGCAGTGTGGCAGTGGTCACAAACACATGAGCTAGTTTCAATGAGGTCAAGGCCTTGCTCACTTCTAACAGTGTACTTGCTCACTTCAATAAGTCCCTTCCTGTGTGCATCGCTTGTGATGCTTCCCCTTATGGGGTGGGTGCTGTACTGAGCCACCTCAGGGCTGATGGAACTCAGGTTCCTGTTGCATATTACTCCAGGACATTGTCTTCAGCTGAGCGCAATTATGCTCAAATAGACAGGGAGGCCTTAGCTGTTGTTGCTGGAATTAAAAAATTCCATGATTTTTTATATGGTAGGCATTTCACGGTCTTCACTGACCATAAGCCTTTGTTGGGACTTTTTACCACACGTAAACAAACACCCCAAATCATCACCCCCAGGATGCTCAGGTGGTCTATCTTTTTGTCTGCATATGATTTCTCCCTACTTCACAAGCCTGGGAAGGAAATGGGCCATGCTGATGGCCTCAGTATATTACCCCTGCCGGTAATAGAGGCTGACCCCGCGCCAGCCATCAACATTCTCTCCATTCAAGCCTTGCCCGAGTCCCCCCTGAATGCCAGGGATGTAGCCGCTGAAACAGGCACAGATCACACACTTTCACATGTCCTTTCTTGGGTTTTGTCTGGATGGCCTGAGCACTGTCCTAGTCCTGAGTTTCAGAGTTTCTGGTCTAAAAGGAATGAGTTGTCCACCTCTCAGGGTTGTCTGCTTTGGGGAAGCAGAGTTGTCATTCCCACCTCAATGAGGACTAGGGTCTTAGATTCCCTCCACAAGGGTCATCCTGGCATTGTACGAATGAAGGCTCTTGCACGCAGCCACTTGTGGTGGCCAGGTGTAGACAAAGACATAGAAGCTAAGGTGCATGCTTGCCACCTTTGTCAACGCTCACGCCCTGAAATGCCCCAAGCTCCTGTGCATAGATGGGAGGAAACACAGTCTCCATGGTCTAGGGTGCACATTGACTATGCTGGGCCCTTTCAGGGTCAATTCTTCTTGGTCCTCATTGACAGCCATTCAAAATGGCTTGAGGTTGTACCTGTCTCTTCCACCACCACTGCAAAGACTATTCAGGTACTGAGGGGGATTTTTGCTGCACACGGGCTCCCAGATGTCATTGTGTTTGACAACGGCCCTCAATTCACTTCCTCCGAATTCCAAGCTTTCTTGCAGGCTAACATGATTCGTCATGCCACTTCTGCACCTTTCCACCCGTCCACCAACGGTATGGCTGAACGCATGGTTCGAATCACCAAGGACGCCTTGAAGAGGCTCACCTACGGGGACTGGCACCACAGGTTGGCTGACTTCCTCCTTTCTTATCGCACCACACCATCCACTTCTACAGGGAGAAGCCCAGCTGAACTTCGTTGGGGGCGCAAACTGACTACCAAGCTTGACCGGTTGCATCCGGACAGACTGCCTCCTTCTGTCTCACACCCCAGGGCACCTAGGCAACTACTTGTGGGTGCCCCGGTTTGGACTCGTAATTACGGGCCTGGTCATACATGGGTCCCCGCATCTATATCCAGGGTCACAGGTCCTCTATCCTACGAGGTATCCCTGGACAACGGTCGTGTCCTGCGTCGGCACATTGACCAACTTCGCCCTAGACGGGACCATCCCGCTGAGACTCCTGGGTTTTTTCCAGGGGGGGAGGGGGAAGCCCTTTGGGCAAAGGGAGGGGCATGGAATGCTGCCCATTACCAGTGAGGGAGCCACAAATGGCCCATCCCAAAATTCCGCGAGTGCTCCAAACAGGAAGTCATGGAGCCCAACTAGAACCCAAGCATCAATGCCTACTCCAGCCAGGGAGTCACCCCGGGGGCATGATCACTTCTCACCCGCATCACTCAGTACTCCAGTCAGAGAGAATACCCGGGAGCATCCCAACAATCCATTCTCTGCAAGAGAGCTGGCACACACTCCTCCTAGTTGGCCTGACTTCAACCCTATCCCTAGAAGGGGGCAAACACATAGGGAGGTGGTCGAGGAACCAAATCCCGACTACAACACCTCTGACTACACTCAGGGGACAACTGAGTTTTGGGACAGTACTGAAACCCACATAAGCCCGGACACAGAACGGGATTCAGGGGATAGACAGCCTCCTGACAGGTCTTGGACGGACCTAGGAGGTTCTACAGAAACGCCCAACAGTGACAGTCACTTAGAAGGGCCAGTGAGCCTACAGCTAGGCGGGACAACCAGGTCACACACTGGAAGAAGCCCTGGCCTGATGAGTCCGGTGGGCAAGCAAGCAGGCCAGGCAGTGGAGCACAGCCCTTGGAGTCACCAAGGAATAACGAGGGGCACAGGCACGCATCATCCCTCAGTCAAGGGGTACTTGGCAAGCACCCAGAGCTTAGGAGGTCACAGAGAGCGAGGAAATCTCCTAAGTACTTAGAAGATTACATAACACTATTGGCAAAACAGAGCCAGTAATGATAGAGGCACAGAGACCGATGGTATTGGGAGCATGGCACTACACTACAGAAATGTGTTATGTGTCATTATGATATAAGGAATAGTTTTAGCCCGGGGGGAAGGGGTGTTATGTCCTGAGCCTGTGCAAGCAGGCTCGGGGCATTGCGGACGGTCCCGGGCAGGTGCAAGCTGCTGGGGCCAGACAGGCTGTCACCAGTACATGTGCGCATGCGTGGGTGCTGGCGCACCAAAAGTAGCAGATTGACCCGGGAAAGGCCTATAAAAGGAGGCCGAGAGTTTTGGGTGTTGCCGCCATATTCCAATGTAAGCTGAACTGAAGAATAAAGGTTTCCTGAGAACTACAACTGCTTCTCGTGTCTTACCATTTCGCGACAGACTCAACAAAATCCATGGTGGTTAAGTTCTAGACTTGCTTCTGTCTTTCCATTTCTGTGGGCAGATTCACTATGTCTCCCAGTTGTGCTTCTATTCTATGGATCTGGATCTGTAATTCCCACTCATCATTCTGGCATGAAATTGGTCTGAATGAGATAGTACACCTGAATAGGCTCTAGATACTTTTTAGCCCCTCATATTTCCATAAGGAGTTTTCAAAACTGTAATGACAATGCCATACTTTGCCTGGCTAGGAATGGATATCAGTCAACTGTTCAGTAAGAATGGTCAGTTATCCAAGCTATCTAATTACCTATCCCCCGTTTTGCAGCACATATATATTTCTTTGTCACTGGTTACGTCAAAGAGTTGTTACTTTCAATCTCTTTTCATAACTTTTGAGAAGAAGATACATAGAGGAAAAAATAAATCTAGCACTGATGGCCATTCACAAAACTAATTCAGCCATTTTGGAATATAGCATGCATGTGTCTTCTGTTCATATGTTAGGTCCTTTATACCAGATGGATTCTGAAAACATATTTGTCACATTGAATTAAGTAACATATATCTGTTGCATATATTTTTTGGCTCCACTTAACAATTATACTATGTGCTTCACATTAAAATTCCTCTATTTTACTTCTAAGTGTACTCAGAACAATATTCATAGTAAAATATAAGTTGACAGAATAAAGACAACATGCCATAAAGGACACCTTTTGTTTCCTTGTTCATTTGTATTCTCAAACTAAGATGCCAAAGCTGCCAGGACTGCAAACCTGAACCCTCACGGCCTCCCCCTCAGACTGGTTACAGTTTTGCATTATAGTGCTCACTTCTGACCACTTGGAAGCACTACATGAGAGGCTCTCATTTTTGTGGTACCCAATCAGCATAGATAAACTCGCATATATTTGGCTTTTATATAAATTCAACTTTTTATTGCACTCACAGGCCTTGCACCTGATAATTATAATTCAGTATAGATGGTGTTAGAGTTATCTTTGGCCTGGGTGTCAGCAGCTTGTAGGAAGGGACATATATCCATACTTTAAATAAATACCTTTCTTGTTCATTTGCACTCTCAGACTAGAAAGCTATAGGTGTTAATTTGATACGCCTCATACTAAAAGGTTTAAATACGCAATATATAAAGACCAATCAATTTTGCGCATGCATTTCTTTTCTCTTTTCTTAATAGAAAAAAAGATTATTATATCAGCTATTCCCATCTTCCCATCTATATGGAAAAAACAAATGTATATACTGCCTCTTATATCAAACAGACTTGTAGCCATTCTTCCTTTAGTACTTAAATAGCTATATCATAGCATTAAATAAGTGATCATCCACAAAGTTGCAGGGTTAAAAAAAGGTGATTGACTTACAAGTATTTATGTTTCCTTATTACCTGCATTAGTGAGGTTCTCCACTTTACATTTGGAATTGTCTTCTCATTTTCAATATTATTGCCATTATTGCATTGATCATATTGATTTAAATATACTTTGTTTCTGTCATGAGAAGGCCTTGCCAAGCAGAAAAATTCCAGAAAATATGACAATAAAAATGATTCTCCATTTTAGGTTTTACATATTATTTTTTTAAGTTACTTGAGTTGATTTGACACTAACAGTGATTAAAAGATTTTGAAATACAGTAGGTCCAAAATACAGTTGGTTAAATCAGGGTCAATTTATATGCTATAACTCTAGTGAGGAAGATGCTGAAAATCATCCCCATGTGATAGAACGTTCTTATTTTCACTAAATTTTTGAAAACATCTTATCACCTATACCTATTCAATCACATGCAGGTATTGGCTAATATACATAATATGCAATGTTTCCATGGAAACATTGCATGTAACTTGGCAAGAGTACATGGCAAAACATTTGAAACTAGGGAGTACACCCATTGTAGCTAAAGTAGTAAAGAGTTATAATATTTAGACTGACTTTTGGGTGCCTAAAATAGAATGTGTTGTCATTCATAATCCAGCTGGATTTCATTTTATTTAATCCAAATATCTTCACATACCAGTTTTGGAACAGGATCAAATGAGGTCTTTGGTTTTGTCTGGAATGTATTTGTCGCCTGTTGCCAGATGCCCTGTTTTGTGGCTGGCCATGATTACAGAGAAATAGCAGAGCAAAATGCTGTGGGTGTTGCAAAGGGCCAGAATTCTCCGGGGACTGACATTACTTTCCTATTATTACTTTTTGCAGAAAAAGTTGCAATCTGTCGGGATAGAAGCCATATCCAGTTATTTCTTTCATATTTGGAGCTCCAAGTTTATCTTCCTTCTTTATGAACACTCTGCCATATCCTTTGCAATAGCATTAATCATGTTTAAATTTCAAGGGGAGGCAAAACAGCATCTGTTATCCCTTATGGATGATAAAAGTGAGGTGTTGGGCTGTAACCATACTTTTCCTATTAATAATGCCATGTCTATAGCTCCCTGCACTCTTTATCACATTTTCATGCCTTGATTCCATTTTATAACAGCAGCCAACATAAGCTTAACAACCTCTTTTTTGCTATTGACCTTGCCAAATGTTTCAAGACACTCTGCCCTTCAGTCTTTATTATTATAATGTATCTCAGCAAAGTCTGCTAAATATGGCACCTGTGCTCAAGAGGAAATGCCTACATTGACTTGATTCAAAGTTGAAGTTTCATCTTGGTTGAAATTGTCCATGCATTTTATGTGCTTACAGAAATACTCATAGAGAAGATTTGGGGGAGGGGACATGAAGTTTCACTGAATAGAATAATAAATTTGGTTGAGTCCTTCATCATCTTACATGACTCTTTGCAAGATCAGTTCCATGAACATGAAGATGATCTTTCTAGGATAAAGCTATCAAATCTGGACTGCAGAACCCCAGAAGACCAGTAGATGGGAACATAGAATAATAATCCTGTTTTGTGCCTCTAAGTAGAGGTTATTCCAATTTTTCAATCCAGATCAGATATATAACATTAAAAGTAAAAAAGAAAAAAAGAAAAAAGAAAATAAATGATAACCAGGCCAGGCCAAGATGCCCTTTAATCTCAGGTTTGTGTAGAAATCTTAGAAAACATTTTCTGACGCAAGTTGCACTAAATATCCCTTTTTTATTTTTCATTTATGACAGTCATCAGTCAAATATATTTTAATTTTATAAGTGGAGGCTTGTAAAATCAATAAAACAAAATTAAAATTTCCTTTTAGAAATTAGCCATTTGTGCTCTCCCTTATTTAAATGGTTAGAAGAGTCACGAAAGGCAATTAAATAATTTAACACTATAAAAATGGTATAGGTAGGTAGATGGTGTTTGCTAGAGAATAAGCAAATGTAGATTCTGAGAAAATGAATGCTAAGTTATATGTTCAATATAGCTGTCACCGATGATGACTTGGAATTCTTTTTGGCAGAATGGTGGGATAGAAATTATTTCAATTATTAAATAATATATGCTGCTAATTGATATTATTAAGCATATAACAGTCCCAATAAAACTGGCCAAGTCAAGGAAAATTTCATGCTCTTTACTGCTTTCATCTAAATATATGGGGATATTAGTAGACATCCAGACCAAACAAAGAACATAACAAATATTATTATAACTGTATGTATCCCTGTTCAGCTGTTTTACGATATTACAGTTGTCTCAACTTTTCTTCACCATAGACCCCTTCCCATTTTAAATACCTTTTGTGACCACAGACCATGCGACAGATCCCCCAAACTCAAGATTTAAATGATAACATTTCTTCAAGTCTTCAAAGACCCCCTGTGATGACATTGCACCCCCCCCCTCCCACCAGGGGTCTGTGGACCACAGGTTGAGAAACACTGGGATATTACATTCATCTTGTAATCATATGAAAGTCTTTAAAGTATTGTCTGAATTAACTGATAAAGAGTGACTATCCCATTTTGCCCCATTTTTTAAAAAAAGTTTTCCCTCACATTTTTATAGAGGAGTTACACTACTAGATACTTGTCTCTCCATTAAATTTGTTAATGGGGATCATTTTGTCCTGACACAAGAACTGCCTGGATCTAATTTGTTTGTACAATAACTGAGGAACAACTGTATCTCTAAATTTTGAAGCCCACATATTACATTTTGTGTCAGTAAACTGAAAATGTCATTGAATGCAGGATAGGTATCTTTGCGTGGGAAAATGAGTCACAATTATATTTAATATTTATGATGCTGAGAGAGCCAAGACAAAAAGACAGAAAATATTTACTGATGCATTACTAAAATATACTAAAATGTTTAATAGAACATTTAACATTGTTATTAAAATATACTAAAATAATATACTAAACAGAGACTGTTTCTATGTCTCTTTCAATCTCAGTCTTCCATTACTCTATTTTTGGAGGAAAAATAATGCTGGATTTTCTGAACTACTTGAATGCGTTTTTCTTTTATGCACAAAGCTCAGATCCTATAAGTAGACAAAAGCTGAAATTATTCTTATGATGGGTATATGTAAAGATTTTGTATTTGAGGGACAATTTACAAAGGGAATACACAAAATGCCTACTTCAGGCTCTTAACATTCAAACAGAAAAAGTCAAGACACTCAGAAAAATATAAATGTGGAAAGAGTATAAGGACCCATTAGCAAAGAAATTGGAGAATCCAAAAAAGGGCTGCGCACCATTTGAAAATTATTCAGAAGACATACTTTGGATTGTGTGCAAGAGCAGCATCTCTTTGTTGTTCATTAAATAGCAACCACTTTTGTGTTAGTTTGAAAAAAAAATTGGTTCTTCTTTATGAACAGTATGTTTACCTAGGCTTGTGCAGAAAACTGAAAAAGATGTGGGTCCTTTACTTAAAAGATATGCTGCTGCTGTGTGAAGTCAGAAGCATTTCTTCCCAGTCTTATTTCCATCTTCAGTCTCTCGTCAATCCCACATCAGAAGGATAAACAAAAAAGAACAAATGGAAGACTGAAAATCGAAGTCCTCTTAACTTTGGGTAGCTCACACAAAACAGTCCTTAACTCCTAAACATGCCTTTTCATACCTCAGAGTCAAGCAAACTATTAGATTCACTTTTGAGCCTAATACATTGTCCAGTCTTGGTCGCCATGATATAAATAAGGTGTTGGGACTCTAGAAAGAGTACAGAGAAGAACAACAAAGATGGTTAGGGGACTGGAGGCTAAATCATATGAAGAAATGTTCAGGAATTGGGTATGTCTAGTTTAATGGGGGGGGAAGGACTAGGGTTAAAATAATAGCAGGGTTCCAATATCTAAGGGGCTGTCACAAGGAAGAGGGGGAGGGGTCAACCTATTTTCCAAAGCACTGGAAGTCAGAACAAGAACCATTGGGTGGAAATTAATCAAGGAGAGAAGCAACATAGAACTAAGGAGAAATTTCCTGACTGTTAGAACAATTAATCAGTGGAACAACTTCCTCCAGAAGTTGTAGGTACTCCAACACTGGCAGTTTTTAAGAAGAGACTGGACAACTATTTGTTTGAAATAGTATAGGATTTCCTGCATGAGCAGGTGATTGGACTAGAAGACCTCCAAGGTCTCCTCCAACTCTGTTATTCTGTTAAATCTGTGAGTGATTTTGTGTGTGTGTTTGTGTAAATTCTAGAGAAAAATCTCTAGAAATGGGATATAACATGTTGCTTCTCTTGCTTGTTCAAAAGTGAAGATTGTTGGCTAGTCCTACCAAGAAGAATGGGCAAGGTAAGTCCTACCAAGGTAATGGGCAAGATCATGTGGTCATCTTTATACTAGGAGTGGATGGTGGCAGCCCCTGCACAGAAAGTTTAAGAATATCAAAATTTGTGAGCAACAGATAAGGGCAACAGATAAGCAACTGCTTTACTGAGTCCTGCTTATTACAATGTTATGCCTTGGTGTAATACAGGGGTCCCCAACCCCTGGCCTATGGACCATTACTGGTCCGTGGCATGCCAGCAACCAGTCCGCACAAACAAGCAAAGCCCCATCCGCAAGATGCAGGCAGCACACAAAACCACGCCCCCTCCAGTCCACAGAAAAACCTCTCTCCACGAAACCGGTCCCTGGTGCCCAAAAGATTGGGGACCTCTGGTGTAATAGGTTTAAGCCTACTGGGCATCCTTGGTTTTTCTCAGCCCTATTCTGTCCCAGAAAGTAGTGGTCAGGATAAAATGCTTTTGTGTACATATGTGTTCTCTCCCACCACGCACATCAATGTGCGTCATCAATATGCAAGTATTCTGGAGTGACTGGGAGAGAGCTCAGATATAAATACAATAAATAATGCATGTATTTTCGTAAAAAAAATGTGTTGTTCTACTTAAGATACCCTATAGCCTTCTTGGATTGGAAAAGACATAACTTGCAATCCAGCACATTATCAGTGACAAATATAGGCTCTTGTTGTTTCCTAAGTGCTATGTAAAAGCAATTTAATTTCAGTATAGATATTTTTGCTGGGAAGGTAAGTCTTAACAGCAAAGGGAAAAAAATCAAACACCTTTTAAAATGCTATTAATTTTAACTGTCAAATCTAACAAGTATTTTTCCCCTTCTTTCTTTACCCCAAAGTTATCTTTAAAAGTGGCATTTATGCTAAAAGAAGATTTATTCACTAGGTGATAGCTTATTTCCCTTTGATACAATCTGGAATTGCATAGTTTTTCCTTCAGCCCCCCCCCCCATCCCTCCTTTTGCAAACTTTTCCATTGGTGGAACATAATCACTTGCTTTACTAAGATGGGGGGAAAAGCATCCCTGCCATGAGTTTATGTAAAGAACTTTGGCAAGTGTGCAGAGAGAGTTCTTTCAACAGAACATAAGGCAGGATATGTACTAAGAAAAACAAATTTATTGTAAGAATGTTTTAAGGACAAGGGGGGACATGATAGCAGTATTCCAATATCTCAGGGGCTGCCATAAAGAAGAGGGAATTAAGCTATTTTCCAAAGCATCTGAAGGCAGGACAAGAAGCAATGGGTAGAAACTAATCAAGGAGAGAAGCAACCTAGAACTAAGGAGAAACTTCCTGACAGTGAGAACAATTAAACAGTGGAACAGCCTGCCTCCAGAAGCAGTAAATGCTCCAACACTGGAAGTTTTTAAGAAGAGACTGGACAGCCATTTGTCCGAAATGGTGTAGGGTTTCCTGCCTGAGTAGGGGATTGGACTAGATGACCTCCAAGGTCCCTTCCAACTTTACTACTATTACTATATTACTACTAATTAATTAATTAATTACTTTATTGATTAGTCCATGGGCCATTTCAAGGTGCAGAGTTCCAAACACACGTTATACTAAAATGCAGTAAAAACAATTTAAAATGAAATTGGGATAAAATACAATTTAAAATGAAATTAGAATCAGATACAGCAATTTAATATGTAGATAGGTAAAATATGATAAAATTATATTTCATTATCACCCCTACAATCTACCCCAGTCTCACATATGCCGATCTCAGCTGAACCATTTTGCTCATGTACTGTGCTGTGTTAAATGTAATTTTCAAGTTCTGGCCACACATAAGGTAAGTTATTTTGATATGGGATCCCAATGGGTCATTCATTTAGTGATGGCAAACCTTTTAGAGACCGAGTGCCCAAACTGCAACCCAAAACCCACTTATATATCGCCGGGTGCCGGGTGGGCATGGCCAATTGGTTGGGTGTGGCCAATGGGATAGGCGTGGCTCATTGGGTGAGCATGGCCCATTGGGTGGGCATAGCTGTGGTGGTAACGGCAGCCTGGGTGGGACTAAAAAGTTCAATCAATCAATTCCAACTTTGCAAGATCTTTTTTTTCCACGAGAAGTCGAAATTGATTGATTGAACCTTTTTTTTTTCTTTGCAGAGGCCTAAAGTGAAAAGGTTTTATAAAACCCCAGCTGAAGGCCTAGGACTGGGGCGACAGCATGCGTGCCCATAGAGAGGGTTCTGAGTGCCACCTGTGGCACGTGTGCCATAGGTTCACCACCACGGGTGTAGGCTAAGGTATCTATCTCTCACCCTCTTATACAGGTAGCAGTCAAATAGATGTGAGCCAGGTCCTCAATCCCTATCGCTCCGCGGATGCAGAAACATCCATTATAGGGTATAGAGTGGAATCTCCCATATCTGACCATTTTGTCAAGCTGTTCAAATCTCGCTCACGTGAATATTTTCCTAAGATGTTTTGGCAGTTGTAATTTCAAATAGCTGTCTGCTTGAAAAGTGTGTTTATATTTGCTCAGCCATTTCAAGTTATCCACCTTACTAAGGATAGCTATGTCATTTTGTGCTTCAATAATTTTGGGGGCAGCTCTTTTTTTTAGACTGTTCCTGTTGTGTCCTGAGCCTGCAAAAGCAGGCTTGGAACGTTGCTATGGTCCCGGGCTGTTGCAAGCTGCCCAGGACCAGACTAAGCGGCCCCAGCCTGCGCACATGCGCAAGGCGCGAAAACACGCCATTTTCTCATTGTAACTTTTTTGCCCGGGAATCCTTATATTAGAGAGAGGCCTGCGAGCCTCTGTGTTGTTGTTGGAGTGAACAGAAGAAGAATAAAGAACTATTGGCTACAGAATGCGTGCTCTTCTTTTGCCATTAACTTGAGGACTTAACAGTTCCCTTTTTACACAAGAGATGGGAAGGCCACAACTTCTTACAAAATTTGTAAATTTAGCAAACCAGAAAGTTTGTGATTGTAATTTTATCTGCTCTAGTAGGCATAACTTAAAAAGCTATTAATTTTAATTGTCAATTCTAACAAGTATTTTTTTTCCTTCTTTCTTTACCCCAAAGTTATCTTTAAAAGTGGCATTTATGTTAAAATAAGATTTATACACTAGGTGATAGCTTATTTCCCTTTGATACAGTCTGGAACTGCATAGTTTTTTCTTCAGCCCCTCCCCCTCCTTTTTTTTTTTTTTTTTTTGCAAACTTTTCCATTCATTTGCTTTACTAAGATGGGGAAAAAAGCATCCCTGCCATGAGTTTATGTAAAGAACTTTGGCAAGTGTGCAGAGAGAGCTCTTTCCACAGAACATAAGGGAGGACATGTACTAAGAAAAACACATTTATTGCAAGAATGTTTTAAGAATCCATGGGAAATGAATAACAATTAACTGAAATCTCCTAAAATCCATGGATCTACCCCAAAGGAGGCATTATGTGCCATTGAAAGAATCACTGCTGTTGCCTTTCTTTATCTTAATCAGCTTTGATTATCTGCCACTGAAGTTCTTTGTATATGTCTGTGTGTGGTGAGGCTTTCTCCCCTCCTACAGAATGCAGAGATTTAATTGCTGAATTACTTGCCTTCAGAGGGAAGATGCTCAAGAGGAACAGGGCAGGAACTCTGTAAGCAGGTAGGTTTTTTTTTCAGAAGTACAAAGTATCTTTTCTGTCAAATTTTGCAAATGTAAGTGTCAACAAAAAAACATAGACCTAGAGGTATATGGGTTGGGCTACTCTTCTGGCCACATGACTTTCCTTTTTTTGTGATTAGCCTAGATAAGAGAGAAACAATCTGAGCCCTCAGTGCATCTTTTCATAGATCAAAATTGGCACCATGGCTTCCATTTGTTTAATCTGTGGCCTAAAATAAAATAGAATTTATAAAAGAAAGGGAAAACAAAAGAAAACTCCCAACTCCAAATTCAGAAAATCCTCATCTTCCCAATGTGGCAAAATCTGCTTTATATGGTTATCCCATGGATTGTGTCCTTATTCCCCCACCCATCCACAAAAAATGTTGAATACAGGCCCTTGCCATTAAAAGGTTACTCTTATTACATTAAATGTTACTTTAAACACTGTTACTGCTAGTTGTTGTACTAGTACGATTTTGGATAAACTTTTTTTTTTAATTGAAAATTTTTTAAAAGTTTTACAGTTTTACAAAAAGTTTTACAAAAAAGTTGGATAAACTTTTTTATTGTCAAGTCACCGGGCATAGTTTTAGCCATTCCTGTTTTATTATATGTTTTGTGCCATCATGGGTCACAATCAACTTCTTGGTTCAAGATATTCTCAGTATCTCTTCAGTTCCAGGACTCTTTTGTTTTGTCTTCTGAGAAATACAGTTCAAAACAGGAAGTTATCAGTAACACTGTGGGAAGACAGGTTTGAAACCTTCTTCAGGAAGATTTGCCTTAAATCAGAATACTGCTCATGGCACTCCAAAGCTTTTCCAAAAGTCATTATTCTATTATAGCAATGGCATTTAGATTTATATACCACCCCACAGCATTTTACAGCACTCTCTGGGCAGTTTACAAAGTAGAGCATTATTTGCATATCGCCCCAACAATCTGAATTTTACTGACCTTGGAGGGATGGAGGTCTGAGTCAACCTTGAGCCAGTCAAGATCAAACTCCAGGCTGTGGGCACAGTTTGCCTGCAATACTGCATTCAAACCATTGCACCACTAGAGCTCCTTTGATAATGAAAAATGGCAAATTAATAAATTAAAAAATGATAAAAAATATCTTTTTCAATGTCTGTATATGGGTGGGGAGGAATTCTTATTATTAAATAATCAAAGTGAAGAGAATGAATTCAGATTAAATGAAATATAATACATACTCATGATATTAAATGTAGGTTGTATTTTGGTCTCTTGGATTTTGTTTGATACCACAATTTTTAAATTCCTTCTTTTTTCAAAGCCATTTTTTTTTCAGAAAATGTCTCAACAGAAACATTCTCAGTAGGAATGTGCACATTTTGAAAATGATTTAGAAAAAGTACTTGGGATTCAAAAAAAAAAGTGCAACTTTAAGAGTTTGTATTAACTTTAATGAGATCATTCCATAATCCAGAGGAATATTTTT
This sequence comes from Crotalus tigris, assembly GCF_016545835.1. Classification (NCBI taxonomy): domain Eukaryota; kingdom Metazoa; phylum Chordata; class Lepidosauria; order Squamata; family Viperidae; genus Crotalus; species Crotalus tigris. The sequence continues at coordinate 180,511 of NW_024096549.1, forward strand.
TTTCAAACTCACATAGAAGCATGAAGAAGTTGACTGCTTGAATAATTATTAGAAAGCTGCAGTCTTGGTACAAAGTCTGAATAATTTGCAAAGCATGCATAGCTCTTATTTTTAATAGCCACGCATAAAAAGAGAGAGAAAAAGAGATCAATGCAATTTTCTTGGCAAGATTTCAGAAGTGGTTTGTCATTGCCTTCTTTGTAGGATAATGGGCATGACTGGCTTAAGGTCACCCAGCTGAATTCATGGCTCAGGAAGGACTAGAACTCAGTCGCCTAGCTTTTATACTAATGCTGGAACCACTTTCATTCTTTCATCTGAGATTGTGCCAATAAGAATAGGCTTAAGTGCACAATAAAATAGCAGAGTCTTAAGGGGAAGTATTATAATCACATAGGGCACTGTTATTTTTAAGGTGGGCACTGTTCTTCATTTGCAATAATTCTATAACATAACCATACTACATGAACAGTTGTTCAAAGAAGATGCCCACAAAGATGGAAATAGGTTTAAACCTAAAAAAAATCTCTTGATAGTGTTTTGTAAGCCATAAATAAAATATCAGAAACTTAAAACAGCACCAACTAGGTTTAAACAAAGTGCAGAAGGTTGGCATTGTGTTATAGCTCAAAATATTTATATTTGAAGTAGCTATGAGGACAGTATAGAATGCATAATTGTGAATCTTCATATCTGATAAATTAAAATCAATGCAGCTTTCCCCAGTCAAAATCCAGCATTGTATTTTTCAGTTTTGTGTATTTGCTTGCATATTTATGTATTGACTGTAGGATTAATAAGACCCATAAACTTTGATACTGGGTGAACTAAATGCATACATAGGCAGCCAAGACTGGAAAATAAGAATGGTGGGGGATAACAGTGGAATGCTTTCTTGTGAAGAACATCAATCTGTCCAAAAAAGAGACAAAGTTGAGCTGAAGATCAGAAAGAACAATTTGGGAGCTAAAATAAGTGTTGAGAACAATAGTTTAATGAAGAGAAGGATAGTTTAGTGAAGAGAAGGATGAGGGGGGACATGATAGCAGTGGTCCAATATCTCAAGGGCTGCCACAAAGAAGAGGGAGTCAAGCTATTCTCCAAAGCGCCTGAAGGCAGGACAAGAAGCAAAGGATGGAAACTAAGCAAGGAGAGAAGCAACCTAGAACTAAGGAGAAACTTAGAACAATTAACCAGTGGAACAACCTGCCTCCAGAAGTGGTGAATGCTCCAACACTGGAAGTTTTTAAGAAGAGAATGGATAGCCATTTGTCCAAAATGGTATAGGGGGTTGGACTAGATGATCTCCAAGGTCCTTTCCAACATCATCATTATTATTATTATTATTATTATTGCCAATTTGACTTTGTACTTAAGATAGGACTAGACCTCATAATCACCTGGCTTCTAATTTAACCACCATATCAAATTGGCTAAAATTAGGGGGAAAAAGATTCAATAAGTACATTCAAGATGGTTTTGCCAAGTTTTGGAGCCAATGGATGGTTAGTTTTTGATGAATATACAGCATCATTTTTTTTGTTGTTGCAGCAGCAGCAGCCACTACTTCAAATAGTAATTATGTTAAGATGATGTTGACATCATGATGTGTATGCCATAACAGTATGCTTTTGTCATTTCCCCCTGCCAGCAGAGGTCCTTGCCTCCTATATGTTCAGAAAGGAAAACCAAAACAAAATAGATTCAGCCTGTTCAATTATTATGTAACATGCAATAATATTTTAATTGTAGTATTGAAATTTGGGTGGAAAAACTTTCTGTGAGATTCCACCAAATGTTACTTTATCACTGAAGTTCAGTCTCAGTGAAATGTTAGACAAAAAGCTTATCAATTCATAATGCAAAACATCATTTCAATCCATGTTGATATTTTCTCGGATATCTCATGTTCAGTGCCTGGCTGAGGAATTCTGGGAGTTGAAGTCCACAAGTCACAAAAGGGCCAAGTTTGAAGACCCCTGCTCTAAACTCTGAAAGAACCCACCTGCTTATATATCAGTTGCTTTATCATGCAAACATCATTGTAACATTTTAATATTAGGAGATTGCATCCAATTGATATTCTAGTTAATAAAAAGTTCTTTGATTCTACCTATCAATGAGCCTTTATTCTACAAAACTGAATGCAAATAGGTAACCTAAAATAATTAGTGATTAATGCACAATGCACGTTATTTTACTGTACATGATTCTGATCCAATCTCTGTAAAGCTACAATTTTCCTTGTTGGGGCTAGCACACTTGGGTTGCGAAAATCCGGATTAGCACCAAGCAGCTGATAAGACTTAGAATTTCCAACATTACAGCTGTTAGTTGGTGATCTGCCTTATTCTCTACACATATCAGGTAACCAAAAACACTAGCAACAACTTCCTTTATGCATGTAGAAACTCTGAAAATTCATTTGGATGGCTTGAAACAAACTGTTTTTGAAAAGCCAGTTAAACATTCATTATCCTGATGCTGACTACCATAGCTTCCTGAGAAGTGTGAAAGATATAATAATGATATATATGAGGATAAGGTGAAGTGACTGCACATCAGAACTTTGACTTGGGGCCAAGTTTTTATTTTTAATGTGTTTAGTTTTTAGGTTGAATATGACTTTTATGTTATTTTAACTTTTCATTGGGAGTCGCCCAAAGCTGGTTTTAAGATGGGCATCTATATTAATGTTTTAAATAAGTAAATATGTTTTAAAATATTTCTTCATGATTTAAGTCTGCAAGATGCAAGCTGAATGTGTGCTGAGAGCTGAAACATTTTAAGCATCTGATGTTTTAATTAAGCATTTTACTTTTTGGTTGTTAAATAAAGTTAGTGGAATAACATTATGTCCATCTGACAGTCAAAGCATTTTTTTTATCTTGGGAACCAACTCTCTTCTTTCTTTAAGAAATGCCTGGAACAGCAGCAAGCTAGGCATAGAAATCTATTTCTCAAAGTCCTCAAAGGTAGGAACTTGCTGATGGATTGAAGAGTTTCATACTTCACCATGCTGAATTTCCTCTACAATTTTACCAGTGATGGAATTCAGCCAGTTCATACCAGTTTGGCAGAACCAGTAGCTAATTTTTTTGTTGCCCTGGCCCAGAATGGACTTCCAGAAGCGGCATCCACACAGAGAACCAATTGTTCACATATTTGAATCCCACCACTGAATTTTACCCTTTCTTGAAAGCTAGAAAGTCTGAAAGGGATAGTTTGGTCTAGTGCAGGTGTAGGCAACATTGGCTCTTTTATGACTTTTGGACTTCAACTCCCAGAATTCTGGGAGTTGAAGTCCACAAGTCATAAAAGAGCCAAGGTTGTCTACCCCTGGTCTATTGGTTAAGGCATAGGCTACAAACCAGGAGACTGGAAGTTCTAGTCCCGTCTTAGCCATGAAAGCCAGCTGGATGATTTTAGACCAGTAACTGTCTCTCAGCCCAGCCCACTTCAAAGAGATGTTGTTGTGGGGAAAATAAGAGGAGGAAGGTGTGTTGGATATGTTTGCCAGGAAACAAACAAACAACAAACAAACAAGGTCTCTGGGTCTGGAGCTTAGCATTCTTTCATCTCTACAGACTTCATAGTAATGACAACATTGTCATTGGCACACAGGATCCAGGAAATTGTGGAGTACGTGCAAATGAGAGGTTGCCTTCATTCAGCAGTTGGGTAAAGTTGTCTGCATTTGGAAGTTTGAGGCTCAGGGCTCTTGTTAAGTAAGACCAAGTTTGGAAGCCTCAAATTCAAACATCTCTGGTATGTTGGACTTCAAGGTCTCCAGTTCTGTAAAACTGCTGGCAAAATTCCTCTCTTACTTCTGGACTACCCTAAATGATTCCTCCTCCTCAGGAAATCCCTGGTGAACAACTAAATCGGAATCAAATCAACTAGATAAAGTCCTAAATTCAGCACACGATGACATAATTATTTCATACAAATGCTTACAGAACTGTATGTATGCCTGTAAAGGAAATCTGATATAATTTAACCCCTCCAGAATTGTTATGGATATCTACATCATATATCTGATTATATCATGAATATTATTCAGCTGGAATGTTAGCAGCTGTTGTTGTTGTTTCTTTGCTTCCATCAATAAATGAATAATTTGGACTTTCTCTGATCAGTGTTTATATGTGCCACATCAAAAGATTAGTTGAATCAGTATCTCCTGTTTCAAATGACCTTTTAAAAGACTTTGATGGTTGGGTGGCACATTAATAGGTCAATATTTGTACTGATTCTGCCCGCCCCTCCACACTTCCATTTAATCAATACTTATCCACAGATGAAATAAAAGCATTATCCTTCTGGTGACACATGTGCCTCCTGTTGCTCCATAAACCTTCTCAGGGTCTTACTAACTTAAAACAAAGAGCTCCTGTTTGCTCAAGAGGCACTGCCTGGGTCAAAGAGAGGTTAGAAGTTATCCCTATCTCAAGGTCATATTCTATCTAATGGACCAAACTTGTCTTACAGATCAGATTGCAAAGATTGCAGCAAATACTCCTTCAAGCTCAGTCATTTTCAGCAGGGAGCCAAGTAACACCAGGAGCCTTAAATTTTCTCCCCACTTCCAGATGTGAACTCAGTTGCTACCCCACCTTTACTGGGCCTACTTAGTTTCATTTAAAATCCAAAGGGAGGAATTTGAAAGGACGTGGCTTTCAGCTACCTAAATACACTGGAGACTTTAGGAATGCCCACTCAAAATTGCCAGTTACTTTAGCTGAGCCACACATGTTCAAAAGAATGCCAAAGCAGATGTCAAATTTTTCTGGCATTATGGTCCCAGCAGGAATCAGGCAGACTGGGGAAAAGATGATGACATAATGATGTCACAGAAGAAGATGGAAACAGTTTTCTTATTTTGTCAGAGAGCTCTGGATTTCTTTGTTGCAGGCTGGAAAGCATGCTTAGCTTATCCAAAATGTAAAATGCATTTTCATTGTTTTCTTCAAACATTGATAGAGCAATATACCACTGATGTTCAGATACTAGCCATTAATATTTGGTGATACAATAAATAGCAATAGCATTTAGACTCATATACCACTTCATAGTGCTTTATAGCACTCTCTAACCAGTTTACAGATTTACAGAGTCAGCATATTTCTTCCAACAATCTGGGTCCTCATTTTACCGATCTCGGAAAGATGGAAGGATGAATCAGTCTTGAACTGGTGAGGATCAAACTCCTGGCAGTGGGCAGAGTTAGCCTGTAATACTGCATTCTAACTATTGGCCATCATGCTGCAGAGATCCTGAGGACTTCTGCAGGGTGTATAAAATATTGATTCAGAAAATTCATGAAACTTGTGGATTGCTAACCTTGGCTTACAGTTGATGGAGGAAAGTAACAATGGGATTATACATTGGGTTCATTCATCTTTTTACCTGAATAAATTTAATATAGTTCAAACTAACCAGCACACCTTAAAAGATTAAAAAGACAGAAATCTGACATCAAAATGGTACTGTTCAAAAAACAATGGAAGATGTCTTCAGCAATGTCCTTGTATACTTTGTCATAGGCCTTAAAGAACCTTTCTGCATTAGCAATTCAAAGAAGCATTAAATCATCACAATGATATTATATTATTAGTAAGAACAGGCATACCACCACAAAAGTGACAAGATAGTGTTATATGATGCAAGTATGAAAATACTTAGAATGGCCTTTGGGGGACAAGAATATTCATATGGAAATCAGAGTCCTGCTCTTTCCTATAAATCCTTTTATAATAATCCCCAGATTAATTTTATTTTTAATTCCCAAAAATGTGTTAGCCAGTTTAAGGCCAAGAAATTTGCATTAGGTTACCATAATCCATATGACTGTCCACATTTCCTTCTCTCATTTCACTGATTGCAATCCCAGCTGAAGCCATGAACATTTGGACACTACTTATTTATAATGTTACTGAGCCAATAGTGTGGCACTATAGATCCTGCTTTCATCCGTGATTTATCAGCACAGTGATAGTTGGATGGTATTATAAACAGCCAAGGCAGAAATGCTTAATGCATATAAATACCTACAACTCAGCATAACATTCATGTGTTTGATCAAGTGGGCTTAGTTCATAAAAAATAATGCCACATACAGCTTTAAGGTGCCACAAGAACTTTGTTGCATTTGCCAAAAAGTTCACCAGACCTATTCCTATTTTAATTTGTAAGGTTTTCAATTGAAATTTTCTTCATTTGAAAATGGCACAATCTGAGGGGATTTCAGTTTTCTGATATTGTTTCCATATGGGACCCATGCAATCTGGTATACTTCAATTCTGATTCTAGGCTTTTTTTAGACTACTGTGCATGTTTGGATGGCTGCAACGGGAATTTGTTTCCCCTTCTCTTTTTTCCCCATGCTTATATTGACTCACACAAAAGTAGATTAATAAAATTATTGAAGGATGTTTGACATGCACATAAAATCCTTGCAGATGTGAATGTTGTTTCAATCACTTTGCTGAAAGAAGCATTCAGATATTCGTATCACCGTAGCAAGCTTTCTTTTGGTGGCTGTGATTTAGCAATATACTGGGGTACATCGGTAATTTGCAAGAATGCTGCTATCCCAAAAGTCTGTCAAGGTCATTTGGACCCTATTTTTATGAATATCATGAGAATGGGTGAGCAGTTTCCTTAGTATTCTGGATGAATGTTAGAAAAATAAGAGCAGTTTATTAGTGACACTAAATACCAAGAACCAATGGCTCTTGTTCAATGCATCTGTTCAAGTGGAGGTCAGGCAGCCATTGGTCCAGGATGTTTAATCTGATATTTTGCCTCTGAGAAGAGGTGAGAAAGTTAGTGGCCCAAATAGCCTCTTCCAATTCTATCATTCTGTGAAAAGTTATTCATTGCTTTCAGGGATGCAGTCCAATTCATGGGTTAAATCTGGAATTCCAGAAGCAGGCATTATCAATCACACACTTTAAAGGAGGTCCAGTTCTGATGCCGGGATCCAGTGAAAATAATGGAGAAAAAATGGATATCCATTCTCCCATAGTCTGGCATAGGAAAAGACAAATTGCAGAAAGTTTTTGCTTTTCAGCAGGGAGACTAAAATGCTTAGGAAAACATTGCAAAAAAAATTGATGTGGTGGGTATTTTGGCTATATTCCTTCCAACATTTTTAACTCCCTGTTTCTTTAATATTTTGGAATATAATTCAAACCATAATGATCCTCTGGAGAAACAATTTAAAAATAGAACAGGTTCAGCCTTGTCCATATTGACTACTGAGAATCTGACTGAAATTGTCCTGCTTCACTTGGCTTTGCCCCTTAATGAATATTCCTAATGCTCTCACTTAGCCTCCTTACATTTAAAAAAGAGGTAACCATTTCAGAATGCCAGAATCACTTGTTATGTTTCTTCCTAAGATTTGGTATAATCAAGATTCAAGTTCCATTATAAAAACAGAATGGCTATGAGTTGTATTAATATAAAACTGAGAGCTCAAAATGATAGAAAGGCAGTGGAAATTTGAATCAATTGTTCTTTTTTTTTCCCTTAACTTTTTTCTTTTTTTACTTTCTTGTTTGGGTTTTATCTCTGTTTTTTTGTTCTTTTTTCATTTTGTCTGGTTTTCTGTTTTTCTCCCTTTTGCTTTTATTAGTTTGGTTAGATTTTAGGGAGTGGATAGTTTACAAAGATAATTTTATAATAATTTAATAGTTTCCATGTATTAACGTATAAATTACTGTTAATCTGTGATGTCTTGTAAAAAATTTTATCTGTTATTCTGCAAAGTATGAGAACAAGAAAAACAACACTATTACAATGTGTTAAAACAAAAGATAGACAGCTATCTATTGAGGATATTTTAAATTGAGCGGGAAATGAGTGGCACATGATACCTTCTGTGTCTAGGATTTTATGATTGTTCTTCAGTCACTAAGTTGTGTCTGATTCCATCCCTCCTGTCTTCCACTGACTCCCGAAGTTTGCCCAAATTCATATTCATTGCATCAATGACACTATCTAATCATCTCTTCTTCTGCAGTCTTCTCCTTTTGCTTTCAAAATAACTGCTTTATTATTATAAGATTGTCTAGTGAATTCATGCCTTACCTTGACTAGACGCCTTTGCCCGTTTGTGCACAGAATTCATTGTACCACAGTGGGTTACTATTACACAATGATTAATGGCTCCTAAGCACTAGTATGTTCTACATACTAGTGTACATATTTAATATGTACTAATAGACTTACTATGTTTTATGTCTTGCAAGAAAAGATTTAAAAATCAAATGATAATGGAAAGTTAGGCTACTGTAAGAGGAATAGACAATATGTACATGTTTATGAAGTATCTTTGCTTTCTGTTTTTCCCTGAGAAAGGGAAATAACTAAAATAAATATCATAGCTTTCTTTCTTGAAGTTGTCAATCAACCATCAAGATGAAAAAAGATTGTTTTTATTGTTTTGTTTCTTTAAAACCAAGTTTCAGATGTTCTTGTCAATGACAGTGAAATACACCATAAATTTCTTGAGAAGCCAGAGAATTCAGATAAATGTTAGTAGGAGATATAGTCCCAAAACCTCAGTTAACATCATTTCCAGATATAGTACACTGATGTGTGTTAAAATGTGATTTACAGTGTGAGAGTATGGAGTTAGAAGAAAATAGGGAAACGTTCATAAAGTGTTGCAAGAAGTAGCAATATCATCCTTTCTGTAAGATGCACACCCAAGAAAATAACATTAGATATATACTGGCCCAACAAAAAAATTGAAGCAAAAGTTTAAGTTTTCTTAATCCAATTTTCTGATATATTTGTTTTTGAAAGTGATGGGAAGATCAGTTTTTATATTATAACTATTTGTATGTATCAGTATACTCCCTCACCCCATTTCAGGCCTTCAATATATATTTAGGACAGAGGTTCCTAAGCTGAAGCTGTCCAGATGTTGCTGAACTTCTACTTCCAATTGGCCAATTGGGAAAGATGCAGGAAGCTGTAGTCTAGTAGAATGGCCTTATCTAGGCTACAAAACTCCACATGATCACAGTCTAATTTGCCAGCCAAGTTATATATCATTTTAAATTCAGGAACATTTGATGACAACAAGCTATCCATTCATGATCTAGCTTCATAACCTTTGGCTTTTATTTTTTTTTTTATTATTTTTTGCAAAGAGACAAGGCAAACTATAATCCTTTGGATATCACTGAACTGTAAATTCCATTGCCATTAGCTCTATTGAGCAGGGCTGATGTGACTGGATTACCACAACATCTAGGCCTAACAGAGAAAAAGAGACTTAAAGATGTGAAGGTTATTTTCTGTCCTCTGACCTCTTTAGAATTCATGAGAAGAAAAGTAAAATGTGGGGAGACTACAGATTGTAATTCTCGTTCCTTGATAACGCACAGGACAATTCTTCAGTTCAGGATCTCTGCAATTTCTTATTCAGAACTCCATTTCCCCAAAACTCCAGTTCCACTACACCTTTATAATGGGTGATTATAAATATAACTGAATCAATACAATTTTTAATATGCAAGCATTTTATAACAGTGTACCCAGGATGCAGGGCTCCAGACTGGTGTCCTAAACCATTAATTGATATTCAGATAATAAAAACATTGTGGATTCTCACTTTCTTTAGCAATGGCATAAACATCTTCATCTAAGAATAGCATAACAATGCTTTTAAAGATTATTGTAGGAAGAATGTTTGTATGAATGAATCTGTAAGCTTCGATACATGTTTAATGAAAATTATGCAAATTGAATTGAATCAAGCTTAATGCCCTCCCCTAAAGTTGCATATGCAAACATACCCATTTGTTTTAGATGTTTTTAATCCCACCTTTATAGCTTTTATAAATAACTCAAGGTGACAAACATACTTGATACTTCCTCTTCCTCCTATTTTCCCCACAACAAATCTGTGTGGTGAGTTGGGCTGAGAGACAGTGACTGGCCCAAAATCACCAACCAGCTTTCATGCCTAAGATGGGAATAAAATTCACAGATTCCTGGTTCTTAGCCTGGTACCTTAACCATAGATCAAACTGGTTTATGATCATATGAACTGGTATATGGTCAAACACACACACAAGCAATACACAAACATCTTGTGTGTGCAGATCTACCATTTTTATATGTATGAAAAAGAAAGAGGGAAAAACCAGGGTGCCAATTTCAGAGAGAAAAGTGGACAGAGCATGATATAATTTCATTGTTTTAAAGCACAATTCTATGCATATTGACTCTGTCCCATCAAAATGCACAGGGCATTGTTCAAATCCTGACATTTGTTTCAGAGCTGGTGATTACTAGTATCTGAGTGAAGAGAGACTGTGCTAAGATTTGCAATTTGCATTCCAATGTTATCGAATGCATGTGATCATCCATCAAGCCTTACCTTTTTAGTTATTCTACAACCTAAACAGTTAGCAATTTTCAATAGTCATACTGCTATTTTGCTTGCTAACCCTCTCGTGCATGCATTAAATCTTATACATCATCAACATAGTTTTTCATCTTTGTCCTAAACCAGGGATTTTCAAACTTGGTCCTTTTGTGACTTGTAGACTTCAACTCCCAGTGTGCCTGGCTGAGGAATTCTGGCAGTTGAAGTCAACATCATAAAGGGGCCAAGTTTGAAGACCCCTGCCCTAAACCATCCGGATGGTTGTGTTTGAAAAAAGAAGCTTTAAACCACTTATGAATGAATATCAGGCATGGAGAACACTTACATACAAGAAGAACTTTCCTCATGGTTCGCAATCTAAGGCAGGGGTCCCCAACCCCTAGTCCATGGACTGGCACCAGTCTGTGGCATGCCAGAAACCGGGCAGCACAAACAAGTGAAACCCCATCTGCAGGATGCAGGCAACAGACAAAACCATGCCCCCTTTGGTCCATGGAAAAACCTCTCTCCATGGAACTGGTCCCAGCTGCCCCAAAGATTGGGGACCTCTGATCTAAGGTTTTGTCAGCAAAGGGCAGTCTAGCTTATGATTTTGCCATAGAGTTAGAAGAATATGAAATATTGCCTCATCAATGTTCACCTATCTAGGTGCCTATTTTTCAAAACCCTGTTCTAATTAAACTCTTCTGCCAAATGAATGTCTACTCAGCTGAAAGTGACTGTTTTCAATCAGCATCCATTATGTGCTAATTGAATACAATAAATAGAGATAAGTACATTCTAACAAGTTGATAATGTGTCACTGTCCAATTTTTCAGACAGCAGGCTCTGAATGATTTTCAGTCTTTATAGCCATATTCATCATCACCTTTTATGTCAGGGCATTTCAAGAGACATGGAGTTTTTAATGAATTTGCAGCACAAAACAACAGGAAAAAATATGCCCAGCGCATAGGCTGTAATGATCTCCTAATTAGTTTTATGTATCCTTCTTCCTGATTTGATTTATGGATTTTGCTGACATAAAGTTTGATTTTTCTGATTTGTTGAATGTCTATCTTCCTTTCAATCACAGCATGGTATGAAAGGGTATATCCATATGACAATAAGGCATTTACAGTAATACCTAACTGTGGAAATATAAGACTTTTAAGGCTTTAAATAAATAACCATTTATAAGTCAATACTTTCAAAAATCTGTAATTGATTCTTTGACTAAGTTTACATAAAATATAACTGGTTCTGTTACAATTAAACAATCAGTTGCAGCTGCACAACATTTTACTTTTCATTTTGGATGGTGTCTTGTAGCTTGGTCAGATTTGTGAACACAACACATTTAGTTCAAACAATCAACATTTATTATGGCCAAAGACCAGCATAAGGAGAGCAGAGTACATAAAATTTAAAAACATAAAAATACAAAAATAAAATTACATTAAAAATCTAAAAAGTAGTTTTTAAATATTTTTTAAATAGTTTACTTTCAATGCATTGTGTAAACTCTCAAAATAGATTAAGGCATAATCAAGTGAACAGTGTTATGCCACTCTAACCAACTTAGTTATGTGGGGATTTTTTCAGCTGCTGAATGTTGTATATTAATATACTCTAGAACAGGGGTGTCAAACTGCCAGCCTGCAGGCCGGATGCATAATCCGGAAGCCACGCCCACCCCATTGCCAGCAATAGCAAAACTGTCCCAATACATCTTGTGACATCACGTGACATCACAAGTTTGACATGTCTGCTCTAGAATAAATGTAACTGATGAAGCCTCAGAGACATTCAGAACTTCAGGACATAGCAAAAATATATTTAGAAAGATACAAGGAAAGAAGGAAGTAAAAATAAATTTTGATATTTAAACATTATCTGGGAGATTTGGGAATTACAGAATGTGCAAAATGTTGGGAAAATCTAACACATTTAAATTTGCTGTGAATTTATCAAATGAACTAATTTCTAAATTCTACACACTATAACTAGTATGTTTATAATGTTTATAATGAGCATAGTGACAACATGATAAAACCTGAAGGGTACTTGATACTAAAGCCATCAAGTCACAATTTCTGATATACTCCGGTAATTAACAAACACAGTAATAAACAAAGATATCCTTACATGAGTTTAAAAAATATTGTGAACATTAAACTGGGGCACAGCTGCAGATAAGAAACCCACCATATATACCTTTAACTCCCCTTGCTGAGATCTTATCTCACAGAGTTATAGTTGAAAGCTTCCATATTTTATCTTCCCAGACCTCTGAATTGCTTTTATTCACCTCATTGTTGTTCTGGGAAGATGAGCAAACTCTATCTGTACCCAATGGATTTAGCTGGGGGGGGGGGGGATGTCACATAGCTTGAACTCTGGCTATGCCGTTCATTTATGCCTTCAGAAAAAGCAGAGGGCTTCATAAATTACACAGGATGAAACCTCCAGCACAGGCTCTTAAACTGTAATTTAAAGGCTTGTCCAAGAAGCAGAAAAGGCAGAAATTAGAGAGTAATTCATCCAAACTAACTGCCAACACTCAAAGCTCGGGATTAAAGTGAACTTGGAAAATATACAGCTGAACTCTCCATCTTGAACAAAGATTTCCAAAATGGCTGTCTGCTGCTAAGCATTCAGCCTTTGAAAAGCTAAAGCCTTTGAAAGCGGCTTTTTATATCTTGTGGCATCCCAAAAGGTATATTAATTTGCCTGCATTGTTCATCAAGCATCTTACAATCTCAGCTTCAACTGTAAGGAGCTTGAGTGGGAGAAAAAAGCAAAGAAGGGTGAGGGGGAAGACAACAGGATCCTGCCTAGAGTCACTTTTTTGTGAGATGGGTAGCTTTATGAATTAGAGAGGTAAATGATGAACGGAAAGAGAAGTATTGGGAAGTGCAAAAGATGAGTCTTTTAAAAGCAGTTACACTTAAGTTCAAAAAATGGAACTTAATCCTAGTTTAATAAGCCACATTCTGGCATTCATTGTGTCTCACTGGACCACTCTTAACTTTTCTTTCTTTGAAGGATTAGAGCAAAAGGCTAACAGAGATTCCAGAGAAATGGACGTTTTTAAAAATTAAGTAGTGCCTGAAAATATTTGGGGAAGAAATCATTTTCATAACAGAAAGAATCTTTGTAATCTTATACAGTTAATCCCTTTCTCTTAGAGATATGACCATAGAAAACTTCTAATCAATAGCAGTGACATCATACTTTTACTTATGCATTTGATATATATCCTGCCTTTCAGGAGCTTAGGATGGTATAAATAACAACTGTTCAGGGAGTTGAAGTTGATGGAATCTAGGTGAAAGTGACCACATCATACTGGAATTTAATATAATGCAAACACTAACAATAGTAAACAATCCAACCAGTGCCTTAAATTTCAAAAAAGCTGATTTAACAAACTCATAGAAAACCTAGGAAAGATTCCATGGATGAAAATTCTAAAGGGGAAAACAACCCAAGAAGCATGGGAAACTCTGAAAAATGCTATCATAAAAACCTAGTCCATCACAATACCATTGAAAAAAAAACACAAGAAATTCAAGAAGAAACCAGCATGGCTGCACTAAGATCTCTCTGACAAACTGAAAGACAAAAAGGACAAATACAAAAAATGAAAAGAGGGGCACATAACTAAGGCCAATTATCAGCAGACAGCCAGAACATGCAAAGATGAAGTCAGGGAAGCAAAGGCTAAGAATGAACAAAGACTTGCAACAGAAATCAAGGATAATAAAAAAACTTTCTTCCAACATATTAATAATAAGAAAAAAGTCAAGGAAACTATAGGTCCACTAAAGAGAGAAGATGGCAAGGAAATAACAGGCAACAGGGAGAAAGTAGAGCTGCTTAACTCATTCTTTGCATCAGTCTTCACACAAAAAGAAATTACAGCCCAAAATAGCAAAAATCCACTACAAAAGACAAACTAGAAACCAAAATTAAATAAGCAAGAAAATGGTAAGAGAACACCTATCCAACCTTGATGAATATAAATCACCGGGACCAGACAAATTACATCCCAGAGTTCTGAAGGAGCTGGTAGATGTTATCTCAGAACCATTGCACCATATCTTTCAAAAATCCTGGATCACTGGGGAAGTACCTGAGGATTGGAAAAGGGCTGATGTGGTTCCCATCTTCAAGAAAGGGGAAAAAATGAACCCAGAAAACTATAGACCAATCATCTTAACATCAATATGTGGGAAGATCCTAGAAAAGATAATCAAAAAAACAGATCTGTAAACAACTAGAAGCAAACAACGTTATAATTAGTAGCTAGCATGAGTTTGTTAAAAACAGATCATGCCAAACCAATCTTATTTCATTCTTTGATAAAGTGACTAAACTAGTAGACCAGTGAAATGCTGTGGACATAGTATACTTATTAAGGCATTTGATAAAGTAGACCATAACCTACTCTTTGGTAAGCTAGAAAAAGGTGGAATAGACAACATCCCCACCAGATGGATCTGTAGCTGGCTGGCAAACCGTACTCAACAAGTAGTCCTCAATGGCACTACGTCCACATGGAGAGAAGTAAGCAATGGGGTACCACAAGGTTCCATCTTAGGCTCTGCTCTTCAATATCTTCATAAATGACTTAGATGAGGGACTAGAAAGTGAACTCATCAAATTTGCAGATGACACTAAACTGGCAGGAGTAGCCAACACCCCAGAAGACAAACTCAGGATCCAAACAGATCTTGATAAACTTGAACAATGGGCCCTATCCAACAAAATAAGTTTCAATGTGGAGAAAAGCAAAGTTTTACATTTAGACAGGAAAAATCAAAGGTACAAGTACAGATTAGGTGAGACCTGGCTCAAAAACAGTAACTATGAGAGGGACCTTGGAGTCCTAGTGGATGATCACTTGACTATGAGCCAGCAGTGTGAAGCAGCAGCCAAAAAAGCTAATACAATCATTAAGATCACGTGAAGTATTAGTACCACTTTACAAAACCCTAGTAAGACCAATTTGGAATACTACAACCAATTTTGATCACCATATTACAAAAAAGATGTTGAGAGACAAAAAGTAATGGTTGGAAACTGATCAAAGAGAGAAGCAACCTGGAATTAAGGAGAAATTTAACAATTAACCAGTGGAAAAGCTTGCCTTCAAAACTCGTGGACACTCCATCACTGGAATTTTTTAAGAAGAGGCTAGAAAGTCACTTGTCTGAGATGGTATAGGTTCTCCTGCTTGAGCAAGGGGCTAGACTAGAAGAACTCCAAGGTCCCTTCCAGCTTTATTCTATTTTTTTCCATAGTAACAACTTCCAGGAAAGCTGGCCTGGGAGTGAACTCCAGTGAACTCCTATGGTTGACTAGACCTTGGGTCTCCCCACTTTTAGACCAGCATCTAAACTACCACACCACAACAGCCTTGTACTCCAGTTACTATGCTCAGATGCAAATTCTTGGATCAGCCCCCCACTGTTCATTGTCAAGAATTCTCTACTCTTTCATGTAGGAATCTTCCCAGCAGCTCAAGATCAAGATCACAAGTAAGCTTATTCAGAATCTTCACTTTAGGCTGTAGTCTTCTGAATCCTTAACCATATCAAACAAGGTGCAACTTCTTCAGCAAATACACAAAGGATTGTGTTGCATCAGCTGTGTAAAGGAAGCAATTCATAATATTGGAGTGTTGTGAGATGGTGGCTCCAATTTTTTTTGTACAATCCTTGTTCTAGATGTGGTAAGGAGTGACAATCTCAGAATGAACAGAGTTCCATCTGCTTAGAACAAACAGAAGCTACTTTGATTGTTCTTTCCAATCTCAACCTTCTGCTGAAGACCAAGGTTTTAGCTGAGATGTTATATTTAAATAGCCTGTCTTTACCATGTAAGTTAAAATACCATTGACACCTGGGTAAAAAGAGGTGCTATTTGTTTGCTTTTTCCTAAATTTTTGCAAACACAATTTTACAGACCTTCAGGTCTGCTGCTTACAAAACAAGATCTCATGAATGCCACTAAATTGGAGGAATCAGGTGTAGAGGAGCATGCTCCAGATGAATGTCAGCTTCAGGAATCAGGGAACAATCAACCATCTGAATCTATCTCTACCAACCATCATCAGAACAAGTGCAGGATGAGTCAGAGGTCAGAAGCAAAAAGTGGTTGTCCAGGCTGGGTTCATTGCAATGAACTTCAGAGGACTAAGCTGAGGTGCTCCTCAAGATACAAAAGCAACAATGATCTTAGTCATAACTAGTGGGAGTTCTCTATCACATCTATCACAGGCCATCACCTCCATCTTCAACTCTGTGCTGACCTTGGTTCTCTGCCCATAGACTGTTTGACAACCTTTTTTCATGTCATCCGAAACTCTGCATTGTTTCTGGACTACAGGTAATCCTTGATTTATGACTGGTCATTTAATGACTGTTTGAAGTCACTACAGACCCCCCCCCCAAAAGCTGTTTATGTGGGTGCACAAACACATACACACACAAAAAAACCCTGCAGTTTTGGGCACTTGCCAACCTCCTCAGCTTTCTTACCATCTGCAGCATCCGGGAGCCATGTGACCACAAGTTCTGACATGTTTTGCTGGTTTCTTGCATTTACTTCCAGTTTCTAGGGGGGAAAAAATCCCATTAGAGAAAATCGATTTGCTTAATGAACGTGGAAATGACTTAATGATCACTGCAACAAATGTCGAAAAATCAGATCAGATCATGTGATGCTTCAACCTACAATTCAATGACTTATAGCCATAATTCAGGATTCAGTTGCAACTGTAATTTAAACACTACTTATACATTTTCACATGCTGGCTTTTTCACCGCTATCTCTTGCTCCTTTGTATGCACACAGCATGCACACATCCATGTTGTACCTGCCATTGCATGTAATTGTTTGCAAACCAAAGTAAATTACTTGAAACTCACCTCTGAATGTCAGTTTGGCCTTGGCCAGGACATTATATAGTCATTCAAAATTGGGCTAGTTTCATATGATTTCTTCATTATAAAATTTCAGGCAGCAAGAAAATACATTGCAAGCCATAAAACCAATACATTGTATGATGTCACTGATTTTTGTTGTTTCTGGTTTTTTGCTTTACTTTTGATTGTTTTCCTCTATGTTAGGCTTTGCTGTTAAGTAGTTATCATTTTCTTAGTGTTTTGTTTTTAAAATTCCTTGTTGTATGGTGTTGTAAATGATTGTGTTGATCTCCAAGGGTTCAAGACAAAAAAATGCATGCCTTGAATAAAATAAATCCACGTATTTATATGTGTTCATACATAAAACAACTTCATCTAAAAAGTTTCAGAATTAATTAAAAATACAAATGTAACAAATAGCATGATTGGAATGCAATTTCCTGATAAAGGGCACAGCCAATTATCTGCATTAAAATGCAATCCACAAATCCTTGAGACAACAAAAAGTAAACCAGCATAAAATGTGCTGCCTTGTTCAGTTAGGATCATTCTGCCACAATAACCAGGCTAACAAAACTTGGGGGTACCAGACTTACAGTCAAATGTGGGACAAGTGACTGGTGAAATTTCTTGGCCTCATTTTCCCTCCCAACCAATGTCATCTCCCAAGAAAAGCAAACCATCAACTGCATTCTTTAACATGTGTCAGAAGGTGATGGAGTAATCTAGACAAGTATAAATGGCTGCTTTGAGCAGCAAGTTTAGATGTCTCTCAAGATGCCCAGCTCACAGGTCTCAGGCAAAGAGAGGTCCTGGACCTCTCAACTATCAATCGGGCTATTTCTGGAGGCATGGATTGCTCTCTCTTAAGAGTCCTAAATTAGTGTCCAAACAATGCTACAGGTATGGAGGAGAGGCATGGGAGGAAGCAAAGAGTGAAAAGAAGGTGGAAGAGTAGCCCAAATGACAAAAGCTACAGGAAAATGGAAGCATTTTGATTCCTGTGTGCATGGGCAAGTACACACACTGTGTAAAGGAAAGTACACAGGGTAGTCTATGCATCCCCTGAACATTAGAACAAAGAAAAGACAGTGTTTGTCTATGGCAATGTAAATAGAGGGGTTTGAAGGAATTGTTATCTATTATCTGCATCTTATTTTTACAGCCTGTGGTGTCTTTGGTACTTTTGTTTGCTTGTTTGTTTTGCTTTATGAAATTGCTTTGTACAATGTTATTAACTCTTGATATTTTATTGTGTTCTCTATGTTGTTATAAGCTGCTCTAATGTTTTATTGTGTTCTAGATGTTGAAAGCAACTGTGAGCCTCAAAGATTGGTAGTACTTACATTTAACAAATAACAAGAGCAACAATCACTATCACCACTTCAAGCCCAAGCTGAGATGCTGTCAATGCCTTCTTCCAGTGGCTGATAGCTGATGGCATCTGATGGGGAAGAGCAGGCTAGGCTGGACCTCCCATAGATAATGTTTTTCCAACCTTAGTTCCTGATGGGATTGTATCAGACCAAACAGAACTCATACATAACCTGGGAGTTCTCCTGGATTCACAGTTGTTGCTTGAAGACCAAAGGGTAGATGTGGCCAGAAGGATAATTCTACAGATACTTCTGTTGTGTTAACTATGCCCTTTCCTGGGCCTTCGCATGGTCACTTTTGCCTTAGTCATCTTTTGTTTGCATTACTGTAAAATGCTTGACATGGGACTACCCTTGAAGACCAGTCAGGAGTTACAGAATGCAACAATGTGTACTTGTAGAAATATCTCAACTCACCCACTGAGCAGTTTTATTTTATGAGCTGTGGTAGCTTCTGTAGTTAGCTTCTAGATGCAATTGAAATGCTGGCTGTCTCAATAATAAAACCATGTTTCTCCATGGTTTGCTCAACTTGATGGTGATCAAGGGCCCTTCTAAAGAAATAGTGAGCTATCAGTGCCTGTATGTGAACTGGGCTATAGGGGCATGTTAGGGATTCTACTTATGTACCTCTCATCTTTGCTGCATTGTAGAATGCTTTCCCAAGCAACCAGTTTTCATTTCTGGGCTGGCTGCTACTTATTGCTACTGAGGGACTTCACTCTCCATGCCTTACTTGTAAAGCGTATGTGTGTGGGAAGGGGGGGGGAGGTTTTAGGTTAGGTGATGAGAGGTCCTTAATGTCTGAGGCTGAATAATGCACTAGGCAAATATTGACTTCATTCATGTCAGAATAGAGCTGGAAGGGACCTTGGACGTCTTCTAATACAACCTGCCACTCAAGCAGGAGACCCTATACCATTTCAGATAGGTGGCTGTCCAGTCTCTTCTTAAAAACCTCCAATGATGAAGCACCCAGAACTTCTGAAGGCAAGCTGTTTCCATTCATTGTTTCTTGTCTTGCCTTCTGATGCTTTGGAAAATAAGTTGGTCTCCTTTTCTTTGTGGCAGCCCCTCAAATACTGGAATAACGCTATCATGTCCACCCTAGTCCCCTTTTCCCCCCTAAACTGGCCATACCCAATTCCTGCAACTGTTCTTCATATGTTTTACTCTCCAGGACTTTAATCATCTTAGTTGCTCTTTTTTGCACTTTTTCCCAAAGTCTCAACATCTTTTTTGTAATGAGGTAGCCAGAACTGAATGCAGTATTCCAGGTGTGGTCTTACTAAAGCTTCATAAAGCGGTACTAATACTTCATGTAATTTTGATTCTATGCCTGTGTTTATACAACCAAGGATTGTATTAGCTTTTTTGGCTATTGCCATGCACTGCTGGCTCACATTTAAGTGATGTCAATAATATCTATGCTAGCCACATCATATCCAAGAGTCTACTGACACATAAACTAATTCCAAAATAAAGGACTGAGACTCTGTTGAGTCTAGATTTACTATTGTGCCAGATTGAAACATGATACTGATTGGTATAAATATCTGCTTTGTTAGAAATATGTAGCTTAATCATATATGACTATTAATATATGCACATGCAAAAGAATGAGTGTAAATTTAAAAACATGATTGATTTTATTCTATATGATTAAGAAAGACTGAGAAAATTATTGAAGCATACAAGGTTGATGAGAGGTTCTGATTATGGGATATGACATTTTTTGAAAGTGTTAAGACTGGACATTGGGACAAAAATGGCCCGAGTAAAAAAAAGAAAGGAGTGAAGAAAGTGAGGATGAAATCAAAATGATTTCTGGAATGATTACAGGAAGACACATCCCATACAAAATTTAAAAGATAGCTCACTCTCACAATAGAATGAATGGAAAGAGGACAAGGAAAGAGAATGTACAAGCTGCTTGGGACAGATTATGAAGCTTGATCTCTTCATGGCTGAGAACCTGAATAATTTTCAGTGTGTATTAGAAAAAAATGATGCCATGAGGTATTTGGATCTAAAATTAATGTGTCAAAGAGCTAGGTCAGTGGTGGTGAACCTATGGCACGTGTGCCAGAGACGGCACACAGAGCCCTCTCTGTGGGCATGCGTGCCATGCCCTGGAGATGGCATCCGTCCCTCTTCAACCAGCCACCCACTAACTTGCTGAGGTCCCACATGACTGGATGCATCCCAGCACCCATGCGCTCCCTGGCCTCTGTGTGCAGGGGCCAATGGTGTCAGGCAGCAGCCACCTTGGCCTCACCTTGCCCTGTGACAATGGCACCCCGGCTGTGCCTCGCCTTGTCTCACCCAGCAGGACAAGCCTCCTACCCACTGCACCTCCTGCCAGAGACCCCCTGGATCTCCCCCAACCCTGCCCGGCCCACACAGGCATCCCTCCCCATGAGCAACATTGAGGTGATCACGCCCACCTTGGCCACACTCACCCAATCTGCCATGACCACCACAGCCATGGCCACCCAGTGGGCCATGGCCACCTGACACCCAGCAATAAATAAGTGGGTTTTGGGTTGCAGTTTGGGCACTCGGTCTCTAAAAGGTTCGCCATCACTGATGTAGGTAATGTCATACATAAAAGGCAAAAATACTCAATAGCAAATTATTGAGTTTTTATAGCTTAGTAAATAATACTTCCTAAACTTGAGGAAATGAGTAGATATATCTTTTTTTTTATTGAAAATTTTTAAATTTTTACAAAAACAAATCCCCTTCCCATACCCCCCCCCAACCCTACCTCACCCCCCTCCTCCCCAACCTCCCAAACCCTCCCCTGAACTTCCCAGAGCTAAGTACAGGCTTAATTAAGAAAAAAACTTAAAACACTTTTAAAACCTAAACAAATTTAAATACAATCATCATTCTATATAAACTCCCTCCAAAAACGCAAATTTAAACATTACTTTCTTTGAATATCTATGCCTATAATATAAAATCTAATTTCTCCCTCTTTCTTTATCCTAATACAAAAAAATAAACATATAAACCTTTGTTATACCATTAAAACTAAATACTCTTAGAAAACTTAAAATAAATACATATTTCCTTCAATCTTCATAATCTTCTCACCTATCCAAAAAAAAAACTTAAAAATCCTAAACAAATCTAAACAAATTATTTTCTCTTAAAAATATTAATAATAATATTTAAAAACTTGAAACACTTTTAAATCCTAAACAAGTCTAAATACAATCATCATTCTATATAGACTTCCTCCAAAAACACAGATTTAAACATTACTTTCTTTCCTAAACAAATCTAAACATTTAATTAAACAAATTATTTTCTCTTAGAAATATTAATAATAATATTTAAAAACCAAATTTAAGCATTACTTGAAACTTAAACAAGTTATACTCCCTTCGAAACACAAATTTATTAGAATCCCCTCACTGAAATAAACAAATTGTAATCCCTTCAAAACACAAGTTTAAACAATATTATCATTAAAGGTTTAAAACTTAAAGCTGAAATATATTATTATCCCAAAACACATGTTTAGACATTACATAAGACATTTTCCAAAAACGATATAAGTTTTACTTCTCCCACAATCTCAATAGTAAACTTCTTGTCTAAAGTTCTCATTCAATGTCCATAATTTTCTGTCCAATAACCAGTTACATCCACTATAAACACAAACTTCTTATCTAAAATTTTCATTCAATATCCATAATCTTCTGTCTAATAGCCAGTTGCATCTACTATAAGCACAATCCATATCAGTCTCTCTTGCCCGCAAGCATCGAAAAGAATGCGTGGAATTCTGCCCTTGAAGATCGCTCCAAAGAGTTTGTAAGTCCTGGTTGACCCCCAAGCTCAGGAATCAGTACCTGTGAAACTTCCTCAACCTCCTTCTTCTGTTGGTCTTTCTCTTTACATTTATATGTTTTCCCAATTTCCATTTCTGAAGATTGCTCCAAAGACTTTGTAGGTCTAACTTCCGAAGCCAATACAGGTAAGGATTCCTTAAATTCCTCCTTGTGTTGATCTTTACAATTGTAAGTTATACAAGTTATCCTCTGCCCTAGTAGATATATCTTAATATGTGCAAATACTGGTAGAAAGGTATGTGCATAATATGGCTATGGTAAGGAATGAATCTTTATTGAAAGAATCAAATATGTTTTTACATGAGGGAATGAGCGTGCTTTATTTTCTGGAAGTAGGAGTTGAAGAACGAAGAGTAAGTTGAATTCAGTGGAAATTATATAGTTAAGAGGTGAGTGTAAAGAACAATAACAAACAGAATGAATGTGGACTGGCTATAAAAGTGAGTTTAAAAGAAAAATGCTAAGGTTGTTTCATCAGAGAGAGACAATGAAGACTGAATTGTACAACAAATACATGAAGGAAGAGTGAATGAGATGAGCTAGCTAGATGGGCTAACAGCTTTAATTGTATCTATAACCAAAGCATAAACTTGATTACCCCACAAAGGAACAGTGTGATAAGTATATAATACGTAGTATGAGTTTAGCTTACATACGTTCATATGCAAAGAATTGTTTTTTCTTAAATTAGTCATCAAACTAGCCTCTTTTTTGCCTATCATTTTGCTTTTTTTTTGTTTATCATTTTGCTCATCCTTTTTTTCATATACAACAATAATGTGTAAGCAATTATAAAATGTGCATTGGCATTAGATGTGGTAGGTTGGTATACGGGACCTATTTGCTATGAGGGTAATGAACAATTAGATAAAATAAGACCAAACAAAATTAATACTGAAAAATGGAAGGTGTCACATAAGTAGATAGGGGTATTCTGACAGTTTAGGGAATGAATCCAAATGAAACACAACTCCTTACTGATCTAAAAAGTGGACCAAACCCTTAATATATCTGTTCAATGGCCAAAAATATGTCCAACTTAATAATTGTTTGCATTCTATTCAGCTGTTTTCAGCCATTTGTAGACTGGCTTGTGGCATTGTTTCCTTTGCTGCATTCTCCTAACCAGGCAGATCATAACATCAAGCCTGCTAATGGGACTTTTAACAATTTGTTGATTTGGATCTGTGCTTAAATGCTGCAGTTTTACTGATTCTTATTCTGAGCAATTTAATACTCTGCTTCCCTTCCTTTTCCATTAGCAGATAAGTGAAAAATGAGCAAAAACATTAAACCCCTAGAACTTTGCCTTGAAGATGGGCACAAGCTAGCAACTGATGGGTCTTTCCTAATATTATATTTCTTTTTATATTTTTATTTATAGTTGGCAAGAAGTAGTAGTACCTGTGATGGAATAATTCTGGATTTTCCAGGAGGGAGGAAATGCATTCCAGAGGAGGAAGAGACAGCAAGGTTTAGATAATTTGGTTGGGAAGAAGAGAGTTAAGGCAGATCCTCTCTACAAGTTCTCAAACATACTGAGGTTCATCTAAGCTATTTCCTTTATTGTTCTTTACTTATAGACAGAAATCTTGCCAAACTAGAGCAGACTACCTACAGTATTAAACACATACTCTGAGAACTCCTAAGCAGGATCTTCCTCAATTCTTTTCCTCTCAATCAAGCTATCTAAACTTCATTGTTTCTTGGCCTCTGGAATGCACTCCCTCCCTCCTGGGCATCAGACTACATTCCACCCTAGAACCTGTCCTCAAAATGATGAACCAATTCCTAGTTCAGTGATACTTTTGCATGTTCAGTCCAGTTATGAGGATTTCACTTCATGTGAAGTGATCACCTACACAAAAACATGCCATGGTTTTCCTAAAAGCCAGCTCTTCCTAAATGTCACCAAATGTCATCTTATCATTCTTCACTGGATGAATTGAACACAAGAAGATTGTGTTTGAACAGAGCCATTGTTCTCCATAGAATTGGAAGGGGCCACCATTTAGGGTGCTGAATCTAAGGTAGGAATCCAATTTAAAGCATACCCCTAATGCTTTTATACAAGAAGCAGAGGATATGGAGAACTGATTAATTACTTCTATACAGGGGAAAGAAAAGCACAATTATCCATTCAGATGCTTTTAAGACAATTAAAATCAATATGCTGCTTGTATCTTAACTCTCCCATGGAACTGTGTATCTTTGATTGGATCCTGGCTAATAAGCATTCACTGGTCTTAGATATTAACAAGGTTCTAAGTGAATGCAACTGTATTTTCTACAAGTCATAAAACCTCTGCCTTGGTCCTTTTGCTCTAGTCCAGATTTCTCTAACTTGGTATTCTCTAAAATAGCTAAATAGCAACTCCTAAAATTTTGGCCGTTTTTGTTGTAAATTCTTGGAGTTGAAGCCCACGGCTGAGTGGGGCCATTAGAGACTTTTGAGTTCTTCTCTAGAAATGTTACAGGCTTGCAATGATTTATGACCATTGATCTTCAGCTTAGCTTGACCCAGGTTTAATCTTATCTACAGTACTTAAAAATCACCTGTTTTTTTTAAAAAATAAAATAAAAAAACCTCTCAAGATAAGAAAGGCTTGTCAGTCAGGTGAACAAGGCAAAGGGCTGGAACTACATTCAGTGGAGCCTTTAATCTTTGATACCTGACCTTCCTGCTAGTGTCCTTGTGTGGCCAAACAGAATTGTTTTCTGAGAGCCAGGGCTATTGATTTGCTTGCAAACAAGTCTGCTGGGGACTGTCATGTTAATTGTGGGTTGCAGAGAGAAAATACCTCATCTTGCCAGACTCCACACCGCTAAGTGCACCATGAATACATGGCTGCCCTTTTCCAGAAAGCCTGTAATCTGGCTGTCTTCACTGCTCCAGGAATCCAAAGGGCAATTTGAGGAGATATACTTTCAAGACTGCCATCTACATTATCATGTACAGCTGTAGCAAAATGTTCCCATTAGAATGTAACTATTGATGTTGAATTTACTTGGATTAATAGGCCAACTTCATCCCATCTATGCTTATAAAATTAATGAACCTCCAGCCAAGATGATGATCTTGGGGCTTTGCTTCTCATCACTTCTGCCGTTTTTCATTCAAAGAGGTTTTAAGAAAAGGCAGAAACATCAATAATAACACTGGCTCCTTCAGACACCGAGCATATGATGATCCCTCCTCAATGCCACTTTGTGAAAGGGAACAACCTTGCTGACATAGCTCGTAAGGCAAAGAATGTAACCATAACACCACATTTGGGAAATATATTGATAAAGCATTCCCATTTTTTATAGTGTTGTTGGTAGGATAATAACTGTATCACATTTAGCAGCTCATTCTTTTCTCTTCTTTTGCAATGTCATTTTAAATTCTTACCTTGATGCTTGAAGGCATGTAAGTAATACACTGGGTGCTATGCACTAACATATTTCACAGGTAATCTTGATTCCTTGAGTAGCTTCAACACTTCAAGCTGATAAGTTACAGTATATGCCAAAATCTCCCCCTCTCCCTGCAGCTGATAGTTTGATGCTGAAGGTTCATCAACTACGATATCTTTTATTGCATCATTTCCCTTCACTACTCTGCATTATCAACATCCTTTTAGTTTTCTACAATGCAAGGATTCTAGTAACAGCTCACAGCTGATCAGTTGCAACAGAACTCTGCAAAGGCCTCCCTCATATGTTTCTTATAATGTATTACATGCAAAAAATAAATAAAATCCAGGTAGGAACATTGTACTCAAGAGAGGCATCCATACCAGTGACAAAATGTGCACTGCCATGCCATGTCACAAATGCTTCTCTTTTATATACTTGTGTGCAGTGTTAAAAATGAGATTAAATGTACCGCGCTTATGTCATGTTTCTTCATAGTGGCAGCACTTAGGTTTGTTGTGGATGACTCTGCTTCTTCAACCATTATTGAATCTCATGAGTAGTAGCAATGGAAATAAAGAAGCTTTTTTGCCCTTCTATCATTTTCTCCTTTCAATCAGGCTAGCAAGCCTTTCCAAACAGTTGGGGCATCTTGGTTCCTGTCTGGTAGGAGATCAAGAACACATGGGACTGATTTGTAAGATCTTTTCAATACAAAACCAAATATATCCAACATTACTTGTATTTCTTTGTTTGATAGTTGGCTCTGGCAATATCAGTTGGTTCAGGACACTCCATAAATTGTGGGTACTCCAACACTGGAATTTTTAAAAAAGAGATTGGACAACCATTTGTCTGAAATGATGTAGGGTTTCCTACTTGAGCAGGGAGTTGGACTAGAAGTCTTCCAAGGTCCCTTCTAACTCTGTTATTATATCACAACACAGGTAGAAGGTTCTTGGATAATTTTGAACTTTGAATTTGAGCTCTTAGCCCAATTACATCACAGCAGAAAACAACAGAAGAGGGAATCTCTGTACACTGCCTTGAGCTTGGGTGGTTTTTACATTTTCATTGGACAAGCCAACTCTGTGTTTATCAACAATTCCTAAAACACTTGTAGAAGGGCAGAGCGCAGTACAATAAATTCATTTGCTCTGGGTTTCTATCCTTAATCTTGTTGTAAACTCTTTGAAATATCTTCCTGACTCAAGGTCAGCCCTGACTGTGCAAGAGGATGAAATGAACTGTGTCAGCTGAATGCCTGTCAGTTCAATGCCTGAATGAGGAAAAATAAATGTCTGTGGTGATTGGAATTCTTATGACCAAATGATGCTTTCAAAATACAACAGGGACTCAGATATTTTTCTGCTTGTGCAAAGGACAAAAATAGGACCTCTCCTATTGTACCAAAGAAGCCTCCCTCACCACACACACACACACACAAGCTGACTGGATGGGTAACTGAATCTTACTTCATCCATGGGGACAGGACAGCATCTTCCAAGATCTCAGAAGACAGCACACTCATTCAGCTGTGTTCTCCTGATACCACTGGATCACATTTAAAACCCCAGAGTGAGACAGTTGCTTTATTCTCCCTTATGAATGAACTACTTCTGGGATTTTGCTCCAGACAAGAAATGTCTTCAGTCATCACTGAACTTGTCCATGTCCTGTGAATCATTCAATACAAGCTACAGCCCTTGCATGTGACATCTCTAGTCAAGAAGCAAAGGCCAGAAGATAAATGGACTAGTTCTGCTCCCTATCCATCTCAAATGAGAGAAAGCAGCTTCATTATAAACAGAAAATGAAAACTCTTGAGATGTAGAGCTTGTCGCAGTTGAGAAAAATAACCCGAGATAGCAATTTACGTTGCTAATGTTGTGTACTTTTCTTCTCTTTTGTTCCTTTCTGAGCAAAGACACTAATCGTCTCTTGTCAGTCCTAAACTGGGACAGAGGCTCATCAAATGCAGTGAGAAATTCACTCTAGCTGCAAGTGATTAATTGAATAATCAGATGAAGCAGCAGGCAGATTCACACAATGTGTGTACAGATGTATCACTTCCATGGTACAGGTACAGTTTTGGCCGAAGTGTCCCAACTTTATCTGAAAGCCTTTACAGATCACAGGGCCAGAACACACATGCTTATGGACTGAATGAACAGCTCAGAGTCAAGACTGCAAGGGGCATATTAAGAATTCAATATTAGCTTTCTAAAATAGCTAATCATTAGCCACTGCTCTTTTCTCTTTCTCAACAGCTGGCGACATGAAAGTGATTACATTTCTAATGAACGAATTAGACTTACTGAATGCATTAAATAACAGGATTTTTCAGCAACTGTTTATAGATTCTGTCAAGGCGGCTCTGATTTTACTACCTTCCCTAAAATCACTACTGCCCCCCCCCAAGAGCTACATTACTAGAAATTTGATGTGCAAATGAGGGGGGAAAAGAGCTGTTTTCATGTTAGTGCAGACAACGATAAGGGTGTCTCTATCTAGGGCAAGCTTCTGCCTTACAGCTAAAAGCAAGGTATCATTTGGTGTAGCATTTACTTTTATTTACATTTTAAAAAGCACTGATTTCAACAGTTATTTATTTTGTCGTATAGTTATACTTTTGGAATAGCTGAGAGGCACCAACATTGCATTTAGCAATGAAAGCAAAAAATGTCTAATTAGCACATGCTTTTTATGAAAATCGTGGATGCTGTCATGCGGGTATATGATCTTCAGCTAGGAACATAAATAAAAACTACAGTAACAATAAAAACATTATAAAATCAACATACCTAAACTCCAAAGGGTATCTGGTACCAACCCAGAGATACTGCCCAGAATAGCTTGATTTTAAGAGTCTTCTGGAAGGCAACCAGAGTTGAGACCAAACTGACTTTACATCAGAGATGAACCTGCATATGACCCAATTCTATTTATTTCATGTCTTGAGCTTGAACTTGAACTTCTCTTCCTGTTTCAGCAAGGTGGTGTTATGGCCCATGTTGTCTGATCTTATTTCATTTTTTTCCTACTGCACCTGAATTAATAGGTTAGCTCCTCCTCAAATGTCTTCCAAATGAAATGAAATATGTGCTTACATATGTGTAGATATATGAAGGTGGTGATTTCAAATACCATGTCCATTTCTACAAACTGAGAGTATATCTTCTGTTTCTATTTAGGCTCCTTTTGTCCTATGTTCATGGAAGCTCAATTCTAAACCATCTTAAGAAAACCCTGTCCAAGCTAAGAACATTTATAACAACTTGCAAAGTATTTAGTCCAAATTGCAGACAACCATGAGCTCCTATTGGACCAATCCCCTGCTGCTATGATGTCCCACTTTTCTGTTTTAGGAAAGAAACTGCCTATCACTCTTTCCTATGAGCAGGTCTTGCTGATCATAAATACTTTTAGATGTGTTTAATATATACTGTATGTTCGTAATACATGTTCTTGGGAATCAGTCTTGATTGTTTGTATGTAGACTGAGAGCTTATGTACACAGAGAGCTTATGTACCAGAGACCTGACCTATTCTATTCTATTCTATTCTATTCTATTCTATTCTATTCTATTCTATTTCATTCCATTCCATTCCATTCCATTCCATTCTTGATGTCCATGAAGTTTTCTTGTCAATAGTTTGCCACTGTTTTCTTCCTAGGCTGAAAAAAAATTATTGGTCCAAAGGATTAGAACTCAGATCTCTTTATTCCCAGTCTGGTTTCTTAAGCATTAGTCCAAATTTGCATACATTCTTTCTCACCCCCTCATACATTTATGTATACAAACTACATGCCCAAACAAAATATAGTATCCAGTTTTGGTCACCCTGATGTAAAAAAGATGTTGAGACTCTAGAAGAGTACAGAGAAGAGCAACAAAGATGATTAGGGGACTGGAGGCTAAAACAATGGTTGCTGTAATTGGGCATGTCTAGTTTAATGAAGAGATGAATTACGGGTGACATGATAGCAGTCTTCCAATATCTCAGGGGTTGCCAAAAAAAGAGGGAATAAAGCTATTCTCCAAAGCACCTGAAGGCAGGACAAGAAGCAATGGATGGAAACTAACCAAGGATAGAAGCAACCTAGAATTAAGGAAAAATTTCCTGACTGTTCGAACAATTAATCAGTAGAACAACCGGCCTCAGTAGATAGATAGATAGATAGATAGATAGATAGATAGATAGATAGATAGATAGATAGATAGATAGATAGATAGATAGATAGATACAAACATTTTAAAATGATTTCATCCATTTACCATCCTTAGTAAACATTTGATCAAGATTTGCAAATACATTTATTCACTCTAAATTTATCACTTTTACATATAATTAGTAATCATTTATTCAGTTTGTCCTGTCAAATACAATTACTCTGGATCTCTAGTGCATTAAGTTTCAGATCTATATTCTTCACTGCATATATAATCTATCTTACATGTACTGCAAGTCATATGTCTTCTCACCCACAACCCAGTAGTATCTGCATACAAAGGTTCACATGCATTTATGTTACCAACCAACTAAGCTCTAACTTTACCACAAACGTTCCTTATACATGTTTATAAACACCTTAAGAAATCAATCATGTATCTTATCTACTCTCAACTCAGTGTTAAATCATTTGCCAACACTCAATTTATTCTCACAAATACTTGACTTCCATCATATAGACATTCCAACAAAATCCAGCTACTTCATAAACAAGCCACATTCACTGGTCAACATTTCTCCAGATATTTCATCTATATTTTCAATGTTATAATTCCCAGTATTCTCAAAGCATTTATTACTGCCTTTTGTCACTCTTTTTGTCACTAATGTTCAAAGCACTCTTTTCAGTTGTACTGTCACTTCATTACTATTCTCGTATAAAATTCTAGAACAGAGGTCCCCAATCTTTTGGGCACCAGGGACCAGTTCTGTGGAGAGACGTTTTTCTGTGGACTGGAGGGTGCATGGTTTTGTTCACTGCCTGCATCCCACAGATGGGGCTTTGCTTGTTTGTGTGGACCGGTTCCTGGCATGCCATGGCCCGATACTGGTCCATGGACCAGGGGTTGGGGAGCCTATTATAGAATATTTCCTTAAGCCTCCCCTCAATCAGTTTCAACCTAAATAATATTTATCATCTCTGTTTTTAATTCTGTTCACTCTGTTGAAGGCTCCACATTTAGCCATCTTCACCTAATACAATTTTTTTTAAAAAATTCCATCTGGATTGTTCTTCCTCTTTCAATCTTAACCATTCCTTACTATCTTAGACCATATTCATTGGAAGTATCTTTTTTACTATATATTAATTCTATTCTATATTCATCTTATCCTAACTTTTTCACAATTCCATTATATGCATTTTTCCTCATCTACAGTTTATTTAACTTCTTTATTTGGGTATTTATAACCAATTAATCTTTCATTCATATACTCCACATAAATCGATAGCAATTTATGTCATAATTCTTTTTTCTTTTTTTGGGGGGGGGGTTCAAGCAGCTTCCACATCATTTTCCTCATGTCCACCTTTCAAACCTGTTTCTGTTGAGAGTTTCATATTTCACACAGGACTTTAAGTTTCATGTGTGTGTTTTTTTAATTTCTTTTTTTATTATTCCATGTACATTTTTCTCCAAGATCTACTTTTGACACTGACATGTAATTGTCTGTCTAGGACCACTTAGAATCTTTTATACTTTATGAATTCTCATCATAAACAATGAAATCAACTAAGATTTGCATCCCTTTTTGTCAGATTTACATGTGACTAGACTGTTGTTTAAATCAGGTATTCAGAAGAAAGATATTTCCTAAGCAGATTTTTGTCAAACAATGCCATTTTTATCCATTCTTGGGTCTCCAAATGAATCAATGCTTTTTCTGCACTTTTTCATTTCATTTTCATCCATCCATTCATGTCATATAACATAATAGTTGTTTCCTCTTGGTCATATTATTCAAAATGTTGTACAATATTTCCCCAGATTCCCCCCTGGTTCTTTCATTAGCACTATTCACTGGAGCATAGCATGCAACTGTCACTAGCCTATGAATTTCTACTTTCATGTGTGTCCACAGTCATCATATTTCTAATATACATTTTAGCCCTTTCATTCATAGTTCAAATTATACATTCATTTGCCAGCATGTATTCAACTCCATCCCACAAGAGCATAACACCTTCATTCAATTTATTACTTCCTTCATCTTTCTTTCTTTTAATTTCACAGACACATCACATAACCATTTTTCTTTTTCTTCATTTAAATCATTAATTTACTGTCTTTACCATTTAGAACTAAATTGTAGTCTTCCATACTCTGTAGTCAATATTTATGAGTCCATAAATATTATCTTATATTGTACATCATGGCTTTGGTCACTTAAAGCTTTTTAGTAAAATAGAAGATGGAGTAGATTACCAGCCCTAGTCACATCCATATCACATGGAACATTTCCTGCAAATGATAAGGACAGTCCAATCAGTGGGAATACATTTTGGCCTATTCTTTTTTCTTTAAAAAAATACTTGTTCTGGAAAATTCTTAGGACTGGGGAAAAAAATGTACTGCTAGTATAGCATTGTTGTTGTTAATTGCGAAGTCGTGTCCGACCCATCGCGACCCCATGGACAACGTTCCTCTAGGTCTTCCTGTCCTCTGCCATCTTCTAGAGTCCATTTAAATTCACACCTACTGCTTCAGTGACTCCATCCAGCCATCCCATTCTCTGTCATCCCCTTCTTCTATTGCCCTCAATCTTTCCCAGCATTAGGCTCTTCTCCAGTGAATCCTTCCTTCTCATTAGGTGGCCAAAATACTTGAGTTTCAACTTCAGGATCTGCCTTCTAAAGAGCAGTCGGGGTTGATCTCTTCTAGGACTGACCGGTTTGAATGCCTTGCAGTCCAAGGGATTCGCAGGAGTCTTCTCCAGCACCATAGTTCAAAGGCCTCAATTCTTTGGTGCTCAGCCTTTCTTATGGTCCAACTTTCACAGCCATACATTGCAACTGGGAAAACCATGACCTGGACTATACGCACTTTTGTTGGCAGGGTGATGTCTCTGCTTTTTAGAATTTGCCATGGCTTTCCTCCCCAGGAGCGAGCGTCTTTTAATTTCTCGGCTGCAGTCCCCATCTGAGGTGATCTTTGAGTCCAGAAAAATAAAATCTGTCACTACCTCCATTTCTTCCCCATCTATTTGCCAGGAATTGAGAGGGCCGGATGCCATGATTTTGGTTTTCTTAATGTTGAGTTTCAAGCCAACTTTTGCACTCTCCTTCTTCACCCGCATCAAGAGGCTCTTTAGTTCCTCTTCACTTTCTGCCATTAGAGTGGTATCATCTGCATATCTTAGGTTGTTGATATTTCTCCCGGCAATCTTAATTCCAACTTTTGATTCATCTAGCCCTGCCTTTCTCATGATGTGCTCTGCATATAAGTTAAATAGGCAGGGCAACAGTATACAGCCTTGCCGAACTCCTTTTCCAATTTTGAACCAATCAGTGGTTCTGTGTTCGGTTTTGACTGTTGCTTCTTGACCCGCAATTTGTTGTGATCCACACAATCAAAGGCTTTTGCATAGTCAATGAAGCAGAAGTAGATGTTTTTCTGGAACTCCCTAGCTTTCTCCATGATCCAGCGTATGTTGGCAATTTGATCTCTAGTTCCTCTGCCTCTTCGAAATCCTGCCTGTACTTCTGGTAGTTCTCGATCCACATACTGCTGGAGTCTAGCTTGTAGGATTTTAAGCATAACTTTACTAGCATGTGAAATGAGTGCAATGGTGCGATAGTTTGAACATTCTTTGGCATTGCCTTTCTTTGGAATTGGAATGTAAACTGACCTTTTCCAATCCTGTGGCCACTGTTGAGTTTTCCAAATTTGCTGGCAAATTGAGTGTAGCACTTTTACTGCATCATCTTTTAAGATTTTGAATAGCTCAGCTGGAATACTGTCACCTCCACTAGCTTTGTTGTTGCTCAGATTTTCTAAGGCCCATTTCACTTCACATTCTAGGATGTCTGGTTCGAGGTCAATGACCATCTCATTGTGGCTATCTAGGATGTTAAGCTCATTCTTGTATAGTTCTTCTGTGTATAGCATTATTTGACTTTAAATATTATTTGACTTTAAATAAATTCAAATTATTTGCTATAAATTCATATTGATATTTTGTTCCTGTTTCTGATAGCTTGTACTGATGCTCCAACTAACAAAGTTAAAGATTTTAATGTGTGCTTTCAGGGAACAATAGTTCCAAGGGTAATTGAGGTAGAGGGAACAGTGAAGAAGGAGGGAGGAGAGAAATCATATTACAGAAGACCAGGAATGCAGGAATCTCTTACTGGTTTCTAACCCAGCAGAAATTACCTTTGAAGTCATTCTGCCCTGACTCCTATTAAGTTTTGCAAAGTAGCCTATTGTCACCATTTATTGATTTATACACTGCTATAAATCACTCTATGTATTCATCTTTTCCCCATCCATTATTATGTTACACTAGCATAAGGACAGCCTATGACCAATCAGACTAAAGATGTGTGCATTCCACATTGGTAAATGGGAACTCCATTTATCTTTCAACTATCTTCCTTGCATCTGTCCAACAAGCATCATATCTATTGCAAATTCCTGAGCTAATACTGCAACGACAGAGGAATTGTTTTCTTTTGCCATTGTTGCAGAAATCTCCCTTTTACCTTGTTAGGTTCTACCTTTGGGTGTGGCCACTTGTTACATGAGAAACAAACACTGGTCAAACAGCTGAAATGGTTCACTCTGAACAAGCATGGGAAATTAAGAAGGCTCTTTTTACAGAATTTATCTTGAGGTATTCAACAAATAAATAGGAGAATCAGTCTTTTAATGACTGCCTGAATTTCTGTCATACTTCTTCATTGTGCCCAATTTTCATTAAGGGGGAAAGGCTATACCTACTCCATCAAGGCAGAATCGTTCCCATTTGCCTGCCTTCCCTCATGTCAAAGGCAATCTTTGTTTTCATTTTACAGGCAGTTTGAATTTAGTCTTGTGAAACAGTCCTTCCATTCCCCCCCCTCCCCTTTCAAAGTTGTCCTGCTGAGATGTTGATGAGATCGCTTGACCGCCTGGAGACATATGGATTCATCATTACAAAAAAGGAATTAAGGACTCCCACATCTGGTCCCATTGCATTTACCAAATCAAAAGGATGAGACAGGAGCATACACTCCATTAAGAGACAATTAGCTCTCCATTCTTTTATCTTTGTTTCACTGGGACTGTAATCACAGACATTGTCCTTTAAATTTCTGCCTTTTCAAATCCTCATTTCTTAGCATAAACTCCAAGCACGCAGCAAGAAGGTTTGTGTGGAAATCTAGCATCTACTTAAATACAATCTACTTTGGTCCTATTCCAGTAGTAGCTGACAGAAACCATGGTGAGCTTAAATTCTTCCTCTTCTTAAGTATTACTCAATGGTTTATTTATGTATTTCCCAGTCACCTTTCCTGGTTTAAGAAGAATGTTTGTTCATCAAACTCACTTTGGAAGAAAAGAAAGTGCAAGAAGGAAAAATGGCCAAGTGGGAAAAATAAAATCACGTTGGCATTGTTTCCAACCACCACGAGTTGTAGAATGTAGTGAGGACAGGACAATTTTATTCTTCCAGGAGATGTAGAGAAATGATAGTTTTTCCATGGCTTGTAGCAAATCTCAGGACAAGGTGTTTGAGACTATCATGAAAGGACCACAGATGTTATATCTGAGCTGAATTTCCTCTGGCATCCTTGGAGACATCTATTAAAGATGTCACTACTCTATACTATAGAGAAGAATAGGTAAACAAAACTAATTCTCTTAGGACTGAGATGGTTCCCTCTGGCCTTTGTGCACTAAAATGAACACAAATATATTTACTGAATGGCTGAGTTCAATTACTCTGAATCAAATAATTCCCATGGTGGGAAGAAAATAGTTACACAATATGTAGGCAACAATCAGAATACGGAGGAGGAGGAGGAGGAGGAGGAGGAGGAGGAGGAGGAGGAGGAGGAGGAGGAGGAGGAGGAGGGGGAGGAGGAGGAGGAGGAGGAGGAGGAAGAGGAGAAGAATCTGGGAAAGAAAGCAATGAGTTAAACCAATATAAAAAAACTAATTAATATTTTCCCAGTCTTGACCTAGGGAAACTCTTGTTACAAACCCCAGAAGGGAGACAACCAGATGATGGCATAGCAGATAGTTAGATGCGCTAAAAAAATGCTGGAATAATCATTTTCATCAATCCCCTGCATAGATTTTGTAAAAAAAAGAGGGGGGGAGGGAGAGAAGGAGGGAGGGAGGGAGGGAGGGAGGGAGAGGGGGGTGGCACAGTGGTTAGAATGCAGTACTGCAAGCTACTTTTGCTGACTGCAGTTCAAGGTTGACTCACCTTCCATCCTTCCAAGATCAGTAAAATCTCACACACACACACACACACACACACACACACACACACACACTCCATTAATTCAGAGGAATGACTAAAGAGAATATTAGCAAGATCAGGACCTTCGCATGTGAGGTTGTTAAACCTTTCCTAATACCATAATCCCAGTACAGGTATCCATGGCAGATGGATAAGGAAATGACAAAACACCCATCATAATATCCCAGTTCAAACTCTACCCTTTATATGCTTGTGTGTGCGATTGCGGCACATACAATGAAAGGTGGAACTTGTTTCTAGAAGTGTTTTATGAATGCAGTGTTTTCACTGAATGACAAACAAGCATCCCAAGCAAATGTGCATGATTGTGTGTGTGTGTGTGTGTGTGTGTGTGCCCAGTGTAGAGAAATGCAGAGAAAGTTGACAAAGGGATGCAAGAACTGTTAGCAGAACTGTTGAAAGATAATAAAAGAGAGTGTAAATGACAGCTTAACCAGGAATAAAGGATGGTTTAGAAAAGAGGGAGCATTTATGTATATGTTTATTTAGAAAATTTTATATATCCACCCCTCTTAAGTATGAAGGGTCCTTGGTGCTCTCTGAGCTAGGTTGTTTTCTTGCAGACATTTCATTGCCCAAAGTAGGCAACATCATCATTGCACTGATGTTTGTTGCCTACTTTGGGTAATCAAACATCTGCAGGAAAACAAGCAAGCTCAGAGAGCACCGACCTAGCTCAGAAAACAACCTAGCTCATTTCAACCCTGAGCTATAAAAAGTCTCCTTTATTGGCATTTTAAGTATATAACTCTGAACATCAGAAAATAATTTAAAGTAATTCTATCTTGATTCAGTATGGAATAAGAGAGGGCAGATAGAAACTCTGACAGACTTTCAACTTTCTATTATAATACCCTACAGACTGAAATAAAGTTTCATAAACTCTGTTTCCTGACCTGGCCTACCTTGAAGAGGTGATAACACTGTCACACCTGATATACGAAAGAACACAGCTTTCTTTGCAACAGCATGCTCTTTTAAAAAAAATTCTTTGTTCCCTGGATACCCACAATGCTTGCAGACATTTTATTGTTTGGGCAACACTGTAGTTAGGGATCGACCCCTATAAATCTCAGTGAAGATTTTCCCAGCTGCTGTTCACTCCACAAGGAACATTGCCATTTCAGTACAGTCTGTATCACACCATGAAAATCATTGGTCACATACTGAATACCTTCCATTAGTACTAAGATTTTTGGCATCCAGAAGAATGCAATATCACCCAGCTTGACAGAGCTATAGAAGGGGGTGGGGTGGGAGGTTCCTTGTAGACATGCACATGTGTCCATTGGAATTTGACTGGAATAGAGCAGTAATAAGTATTATTAATAAATAAGTAGATGTAGCCTTCACATAACTTTGGAAACTTCAGAGTCCTTTTTCCAATTAGTGTTAGAACATTGTCTCCTGCAACTAAATGCAGTTTATAACATTTAAGGAGCAACTATATTTAGTACCCAAATCCACAAAGCAATAGAGCTGTTTGTTGTTTTGAATATTTCCATGGCTTATCATTTTATTCATTATATGTATGAATTAAGCCATTAGGAGTCATAGAACATATTCCAGTCCCAGCATTTTATGGCAGCTGCCTGTCCTGTCTTTTTGGGAAAGATTTAATCATACAGAGCCAAAGAGGTGAGTTTGAACCTACTGTTATCATACTAAATCAGCATGAATTCCACACGGCCTTCAAGAATGTAAGATCTGTAAGCTTTTCTTGTATCACATTTCCTACTGGAAATCCCTCAGCTGGCTAGATGCAGTAATAGGTACCATTTAACTAGCTAATGAAATTCACATGTTGGGAAGATAATTGACATATTTTAGATTTTGTGATATGTGCTGACTCCTTTGCAGCTGAATATGTGTATAAACTGCTGCATTTTTCAGAAATTTCTTTAGACAATTTGTTTCTATTGTATATGTGTGTGCAACAAAGAGGTATATTATTTTCTCCTCAAATATCCACCTGGGTAATATTTTGCCTGTAATTAAAAATGGATTAAGGGGATGTGTATGCTATAAATGTTATTACTGCTTTATGCTGTCACAACAGGTAGAAATGAACACAGCCAGCTTCTTAGTATAAGAAGGTAACAGCCAGGGTGGGAAGCCCATGGAATGGCAATTGTTGTGTAGATCTACACCAAGCAACTTACAATTTGTGGCTTGTCTTCTTTTAATTTTAACTCCTGGATTCCTAAACAATGCTAAAAGGATGATGGACTTATTAAGAATGAAGGATGTACATTTTTCCTATCACATTTTAGCCACAGTTGGTAGGATATTTTTTTATCCTATTTGTTGTCTATTTTGTTGTTATTTTTGTCTTTTTCTACTTCTCCTTTGTGTTAGTGATGAAGATATTGCTTGGTTTGATTGTTTGGAGTTAATCAGGCGCTTTCTGAAGACAAGTGTAGATATACAGGTAAACTATATGATCAATGATCACCCAAGCTATTTTCTGGGTAACTGAGTGTTCCTGAAATTGAGTATCTTAGATTGTTGAACACTTTCCATGAGATCACTCTGAATAACTTGCTTACCCACCCATAATTTTGGATTTGCAAGAGGAAATAACCTTAGAAGTTTACCCCAACTCACCTGGAAAGGTGTGGCCTTTAAGGAAATAGTCATTTACATATAGCAATAGCACTTAGAGTTACATGGTGCTTCATATTGCTTTGCAGCCCTCTCTACAGAGTCAGATATTGCCCCTTCAACAATCTGGGTCCACATTTTACTGACCTCAGAAGGATGAAAGGCTGAGTCAACCTGAGCCAGTCAAGATCGAACTCCTATCAGTCAGCAGAATTAACCTGCAATACTGCATTCTAACCGCTGGGTCACCTCAGCTCATATCTTGCATGAGCCTCAGTCTCTTGCATGTGCATCTTTGCATGTCTTCTTTTATGTTAAGAAATATTACCCTCGTTCCAGTTCTATCATTTCCTTATAGCCACTGTCAGAGCCAGCATAAGACATTTGACTTCACTGAACTCAATTACTCAAGGGAGAAAAAGTAGGAATAATTATCCTATTAAACTATTTTTAATGCTTCCATTAGAGGTGAAAAGAAAAATTTATTCACACCCACACATTAGTTGGGAATTTGCTGCTTCTTTTTAATGTGTTTATATTCTAGAAGCAAAATTACTTCTTTTTGCTCCTATCCACAGAAATCTCCTTGTTGCAGGCTAAACTTTAGGGTGGAATTGTCTACATTTTGAGAGATCTTCAGACTTAAATGGCTTAAATGGTTTTAAATGGCTTTTGTCAAACGCAGGAGTGATGGTATCATCTAAATTTCTGGTGGGAGGTTATTCCTACAGTCATAAATTCCTTATTCTCAGGCAGGAGGATCCCTTATATCAGATAGGGAGAGTCCAAAAAGTTGCTTGCTGATGGTGATGATGATGATGATGTTCAAGCAAAGAAGATGAAATGGAATTGCCATTGTTTGCCTTGAAATATGCATCTGTTGGGTAGTTGTGTCTCTAGTGTCTGTATTGCAAACTGATACTAAGTGCTCTTACAATAATGAGACAGAAAGATAGGAAACATATAGTTGCAAATTTCACAGAAGAAAATAACAGCCTTTAATGAAAGATGTTTAGCCAGAAAGCAACATTCTACACCAAAAACTATTCACAGAAATGAGTCTTCTCGATTCCCTCTTTTGTTTGAAGTACTCTGCATTCTTCAGCCCTAAATAACTTCCACATTGGTTTGAAGGATTCTGCAAAATATAGGAAGTGATGCAGAAGACTTCAGTAATAGGACATCAATTTCCTCTTCTCTTCTGCAAGAAGCAGCCTTTACCAAAGCACCAAGCCTTCTGTTAAATAAAGAATGACCAACAAGACAAACCCAAGTCCTACAGTATTTAGTCTATGCTGACTGAATAAATGGGGGCATTCTGTCTTATACTAATTGTGGAACCTATTCTTTACATTTCACCCAGGACATGTGTGCAGACTTGCAACTCAGTATGGCTTCAACTGAAGTTTTGTTTAAGTACAGTTGTGGCTTTTGCTTTTTGTTTAGTTTTGCCTGGAATGAATTTGTTAATAGCAGGATATTGTGGGGGAGCATAGAATGAAGATCTCTTTCCTTTCCCATTTAGTTCGCAAACTAAACAGGATTCATGCCCTGAATTTATTACCTGAAGGGTCTCCCTGAAATTAGCTAAGTATTCACATTTCAGCTCCTTTCTATATATATATATTTTATGCATTCCTGTTGCACACTTGAATTCTCACTCACTGTAACTGCTCCCCCACCATTGTTTGAGACAAAGCAAGCATCTATTGGATAACTGCTACAGGGGCTCAGATCAAGAAAGCCGATG
Organism: Crotalus tigris; assembly: GCF_016545835.1. Classification (NCBI taxonomy): domain Eukaryota; kingdom Metazoa; phylum Chordata; class Lepidosauria; order Squamata; family Viperidae; genus Crotalus; species Crotalus tigris. The sequence goes on from NW_024096549.1 coordinate 221,319, forward strand.
CTCTTTTGCCCCCTGATTTACTAGAATATTTTCAACCACTGGTCAACCTAGACTCTCTCTCTCTCTCTCTCTCTCTCTCTCTCTCTCTCTCTCTCTCTCTCTCTCTCTCTGTGTGTGTGTGTGTGTGTGTGTGTGAGTGTGTGTGTATACATTACATATATACCACAGTATAGACAGAGTAGGAGGCTGAAAAGAAATCTCAGTAAATTAGAATGCCACACAGTTTAAGGTACACATAGTGTAATTCAAAACACATCCTGGCAAGTATTTCCTGTGAGGTTAACATTATACATCAAAACTGGCAATTCTGGCAATCTGAAATTCATGTGCAAAGAGTCAAAAGTAAAAAAAAAAAAACTCATTACTTTAAAAAGACAAATTAAATAGCAAGTAGAACCCCATCTAATCTGGGCATAATAAGAGGATCTTTTTCTGCTATGCCTATGCTGCTGTTCCAGTTGAAGAGATTTCTAGCTGCTATTTGCATCCAGAGGGAAATTTCCTTGTGCTTCCTTTCATTTGCAACATGGAAGTCTCATTCAGGGAAGAGAGAAAGTTCTCATTCAAATCAGGATCACAGCGAGACCAAAGGTCAAAAAATGTCCTCCCACAATGCATGCAAATAGAGGAGGGATAGAGGTGGAAGACAATAGCAAAAGGTAGATCACTATCAACATTCTCTTAGTGAAGCATTCTCTTAGTACAGTAAAGCCACATTGTAGTGTTCATAGTCAGGAAGTAAGATCAATACTCCAACATCTATATGGTTTTCTTGGCAATATCACAGGAGTGATTTGTCATTACCATCTATCTTCCATGTTGTTTTTGTCAACTTCCCAGTCTACTCTGCTGTCCTGGTATTTCCTAGCACAATCCTATCCAGATCAGCCAAGATTCATCCAGGTGCTGCCAGATGCTATGACTCCCATAACTAGCACAGTATTTATAGAAATTTTTAGTTAATTAGCAATTTCATAACATGGTTGTATGCATAACTGCAACCATAAAAACAGTAGTTTCCAAACTGAGTTGTACAATAAAAGGATAAAAACCTAAATGAGGAAATCTTATGTACTTTCCTACATTCTAGGCACAGTACTTAGTGCTCACTTGATTAAACTACTCTGCAACTCCTACGCTACTTCCTGAAGGCCTGAACTGTGCAAATATATATATAAATAAACACAGTGTTTCTTTTATTAATGCCACGTTTCGAGTCGTGGCACTCACACTGGCTTGCTAAAGATTATTTTTATATACTGTGAAAAGAGGCGAAGGACCAAAAGCAAATGCAACATCTGCCATGTGGTGCTTCCATAAATTTCTCCCCATGTAAGCTGCCTCTTTGCAGCACTTCATTTGGGCCCATCCAAGCACTGCTTCATTACTGTTTTATTATAGTTGTGTTTAGTGTAAAATATATGCCTTTAATTGTCTTGAAGGAGAACGTAAACTAATAAAACAACAAAAGGGAATTCTGAATTTTGCACTGATGGCCAGCAGACTAAAGTGAAACAGACGGGGTGGATGGAGGGGGGAAAAACCTTATTATCATCTTTTGAATGTCAGCTGGCATATTCCATTTGAGGATAATGTTCCCTAATTATATCACTAGACTTCCAAACACATTCTCAAAGTCTGCTACATGTGGCATTTACAGTTGCCGTAATAACATATGGCACATTGGGAAGCGTGCCATAAACACACCTCTGACCAGCAAGTGACCTCATGATTAGCAGATCCATGAGGTTAATCAAAGGAGTGCGTCAAACAGGGAAGTCGGCTACCCTGATGAACTCTGATCTCAGTAAACTGAGAAATCTATGCCAGAAAGTGTTTATACAATCATCAGCTGTGCTGGCAAACTGAAAAGAAAATCCCCATTTCTGTTAATATCATTCTCAGAATGAAATAAGCAGAGCCTCTAATTTCACATGTTGCAATTAGTGAGGAAGCTGAATCATAACTACAGAGTTAGGACCAGAGTTTGGCAATTGCACCAGCTAGCCTCTGTTTGGAGCAAGATAGACCACCGTTTGTCAACTGTGCCTTTGGTTTAATGCATGTTGAGATTTTTGCATTACTTTTTTCCCTTCTCTCTCTCTATATATATATATAGCCCAGCAGGCCATTTATATATGGTGCTGAAATTCTCCCTCTGAAAGTTACAGAGGTGATCCCAATGGCTTTTCCCCAAAAAATTGCAACTTTTGACATTCCTTTTCCCAATGTATTGTCTTTATAGATTTGAGGTATGCCTTTATAGACCAGAGGTGAATTTCTCCATCCAAAAATGTGTCTTCCCCAAGAATCATGTCCTGTACACATTTTGAGGAACTCTCACACTATAATTTAAGGAAGAAAGGATAATTCACATAGCCCGCTTATAACTAGAATAATCTTCTGTATATATCAGAGAGTTAGACATATGAGTGAAAAACAATTATGAGCACCTTTGCGATATAGCTATTACCTTTCCATCATTTATTTATTTATTGAAAAGGATAGAAAGATGATTCCTGAGACACCCCACATAACAAGGGGTCTCTAGAGCTAGATGTTTCTGCATGACTACTGGAGCCAGCCACAGAGGAAGGAGGACAACAACCACAAAACAGTGCCCGCCCCCATTTTCAACCATCTCAGGCAGTCCAGACGGTTATCACCTTTGATGGTATTGAATGCCACCAAAGATCCAGAAGGGCTAGAATGAATGCACATTCACTTTCCCTCCAATACTACTTCTCATCCTGAACCCCAAAGGATCCAGATAATTTGTTTCTTTCAGGGCCTTTGGAGCTACAACCCTCTCGGTAACTTTCTCTAAAAGGCAGGAGGGCTGGCTCCTGCCCATCTAACATAACCCTTTCCCTTCCCTAAAAAATGAACATAGGTGCTTTGATGTAAAGTGGCATCCTAGCTATAGAGTCTGCGGTGGCTAAAGATGAATAGACCGGGGAGATCTGTTCTGTATAATTCTTCGCTCAGCAGGTGATTGCACTAGAGAAGGCACCGCCTCTCTGAAGCTATACAAAGATGGGACTTGATTAGTATATGAGTAAAATATCACCAGTGAATACCAGAGCAGTAGGCCAACTAGGAAGCTGAAAAAATATCCTTGAATAAGGCATTTGCAACCCTCCTCTGTATGGTTGTCAAGAAAATGGGTTCACAGAATCACCTGTAGTCAAGTTTAGCTCAAGAATATTTTCTCATAAGAAGCCAGAATATATATTTAGAGTGTAAAATCTGCTCCTGCATCTGATTGTTTAAAAATTCAAAACAAAAGTGGCCAGTCAGACCCAGGGGCCGATTTACCCTTATCTTTCTCAAATATATGATTTCCTCCCCATTTCTGTTTTTTTAAAAAAAAAAAAAACCAACAACTTTTACTTGTAAATGATTGTGCTTTCTGCAGCATAAAGTTATTTTTGAAGACTAGAAAGACTAGAAGACTAGAAAGAGCCTTAGCTCTTTGGAAAAGCCAGGACTATGTAAACATTTTTGGATGCACCAAGCTTTTTTTGAAAAAACACACACACACACACACACACACACACACACACACATTTAAAAGTTAGACACAATCCCTCAGCCTTCTTGTAAGATGTGGACACTAATGGAAACTATGTTACACCCACCACTGATTTTTCCCTCTTTGGAAATGAGGAATGTTTAGCCAGACTTTGTTCCACCAATGGCAAACTACTTCTGAAAAACTTTGCCAAGAAAACTGCCAAATAAACTGCAGGAATTTGTCCAGGCAGTCTCCAAGAATTGGATATGATTGAATGGAAGAAAAAAAAATCACCTGCTATGGCAACAAATACCCAAATTCAGTTCCTGAAAATCTTTAACGGAATCATATTTCATCTCTAGTCATGAGCATTGGAAAATGCCTATGCTGCTAAATCTGAAAATTAGGCCAAACATATTTGCTGACTTTTATAGAGTGTCGTGAACCTTCATTTTCCTCCCCATTTCTACCACCTCAATTGGAAAGAAATGTCAGATTTTTTTCTAGTGAAACCAACACATAGTACATAATAGAATATAACATATATTATGGATTGCATTCCTCTTTGGTATTAACACATATGAAAGTTATTTTCTAACTCTATCTCCTGTTTAAAAATTCCCAGCTACTATGAAGAAAGCCAATTCTGTGGTCAGGTCTGGGAACTGGTAAGGAAAGTCATTAATGAGTTTTGGCTGAATGAATCATTCTAGAATAAGCAGAAACAACTGAAATACGACTGTCCAACTAATATGGATTGGATCTAAACAGGCAGATTAACTATATTTAATCAAATAGCAAATTTGGTTCAAAGACATTAAGGCTAAGTGATAAATTTTTCAATTGCTATGTATATATATATACATTTAGTATATCACCATTTGATCATATGAAACTAAGGGGCCCCCTCGGCTTACGGTCACATGAGGAGGGGAGAAAGGGTGGTGATATTGATACAAGCAAGGAAAGCAACGAAATTACGGCTAGCAATATGGAAATTACAATCAAAACGCAGGTGGATTGGCTGGGACCTGTAACAAGGTCTAGGAGCTGGGTGCAAAGAGCGCCACATTTATAAATAGCTTGCCCCATTGACTGGAAGTTACCCTGACGATGCTGGCAGCTGCCAGCGAAAGCTTGGTATTTTATCCTATTAAAACTTTTTATAGTTTTATAATTTCCTGGTGTTCATGCATTTTTTGCTAGTTAATATGTGTGTGTGTGTGTGTGTGTGTGTGTGTGTGTTTGTAGATTTTCACAGGTACAGGTATGCAGGTCTTGGTGTATTCGGGTCTTTTCCTGTGTAAGATTGAGAGTATCTTGGTGACATTTCGACAAGGTCCCATTTGTCATCTTCAGGCTGGGGTCTTCAGCTTCATGCTTGTGTGAGCAAAGTGTGATCGGAGCTGCTGTCTCTCTATAAATATTGGTGGGGGTGTGTGGGAGGGAGTGCAGCAGCTGGTGATGTTGTCATGGTTTGGCTTCTGGATGGTGGTTGCATTTTGTCTGTGGGATGGGTTTGGGCTTGGGTTTGGGTCTGGTGAGGGTGAATGGTGGTGGTATACTATGTTGTTCTGGGTCCGGAATCAGTTTTCGTGGCTAGGACTCGTTTGTTGATTAGGGCTAGTTTCCAGATGTCTGGTAGGTGGGAGGTATCATCACATATATTCATGTTGTGGGGTTTTTTCTTTATTTCGATAGCTTCCATAATTATTCTCTTGTTGTGGTGTTCAGTTTTGGAGAATAGTTTGGTTCCTTCAAAATCAATTTCGTTTGTATAAATTCTTTTTTATTTTTTCATATTCTTCAGCATCTTCAGCTCTCTCATAAATATCTAAAAATAGCTTATCAACGTGGCCAAACAAGGAAGGAAATGAACAATGCTTTTCATCCTTACACTTTCCAGATGTGAGCAATTAACACATTTGGCAAAGAGCAAGATTGAGAAGGTTGATAAAATAGAAACATCTATAATAGTACTAAGATGCATAGGTCTCTATAGAGCACATGGGCAAGGAAATTGACAAAAGGCGCATACTTATCTGTATACTTTATACACTAATTTATTTTATTTATTTATTTTTTAATAATTTTTTATTTTTCCAAACTCTCCCCTATACATATACCATGATATTTATCAGATGTTAACATACATTCTTTTTAACATTCATATATAAGATACTTTTAATAAAATGAAATAAATACATACACATGACTTTTGGTGTTGCTCGCCCATTTCCCCTTTTACTGTATCCACACTCCTTCTTCTCTACCTTCTTTCTCCCTTTCTTCTCTTCCGACCAAAAAATAGCCAACATCTTAAGAAACCCCAAAGACATGATCCAGCTAGAAAACCATGGAGTCTATGAAATACCATGCAAAATCTGCCCAGCCGCATACATTGGACAAACTAATAGGAGAATAAATGCACACATCGGAGAACACAAGAACGCAGTCAGAAAAGAAGAAAAAACTTCCTCCCTCTTCCAGCACCTTAAAGCTACAGGACATGAAATTGATTTTGAAGGAACCAAACTAATCTCCAAAACTGAATACCACAACAAGAGAATAATTATGGAATCCATCAAAATAGAGAAACACCCACACGACATGAATAAACATGACGATACCTCCCACCTACCAGACATCTGGAAACTAGCCCTAATCCACAAACGAGTTCTAGCCATGAAAACTGACTCCGGTCCCAGAACAACACAGTACCCCACCACCATTCACCCTCACCAGACCCAAACCCAAGCCCAAACCCATCCCTCAGACGAAATGCAACCACCATCCAGAAACCAAACCACGACGACATCACCAGCTGCTGTACCCCTTTCCCACCCCCACAAAAAGCAAACAGACACACGCCATGAACACAGAGCTAGATTGCAAACTCGGAGCCAAACCAAAGCCTGCCATGTTACATCATAGCCTTTTGCTCTAGACATCACATCACAGAACTCAGGAGGTTACAACACTAAAGCTCAGGATGTTACAACACAGCCAACCACCCAGGATGTTGCAACAAAGAACTCAGGATATCACTACACTAGATCTCAGGATGTTACCACACAGCCCATTACCCAGGTCATTACAACACAAAAGACTAATGGGCACACAGCCAGCACCTCAGCTACTCAGGATGTTACAAAACAGCCAAACAATCCACAAACAATAACTCCAACACAGTCAACCAACCCACCTACAACAACTAAGCCAGCACTCCACACACCCCCACCAATATTTATAGAGAGATGGCAGCTCTGATCACACTTTGCTCGCACAAGCATGAAGCCGAAGACCCCAGCCTGAAGATGATGTGGGACCTCATCGAAACGTCGCCAAGATACTCTCAATCTTACACGGGAAAAGACCCGAATACGCCAAGACCTGCATATATATATTTCCTCTAAGCTGCTATTTCTCTTAATGATTAATATAATTATTTAATATCTATAAAGATCCTTCTTTCCTTTGGGTTTTTCTTCCTTTCTCCCCCAACTATAACACAAAAATGCCCCATAACCACCTTTTAATTCCATGTCCTCATGACTTTAATTCCATGTCCTCATCTCCATGTGCCCTTTAATTCCATGTCCTCATCTCAACCCCAGCCTGAGACAGTTTAGTTTAACAATAATTTCTCCTCTATTCCAGATACTACTTTTGCTATAACTATGATTAGGCACCCTTCACTGACCATTAAGTAGCTTATTGTGAGCTGCCCAGAGTCATGTATGTGAAATGGCAGCTATATAAATTGAACAAACACACAAATAAAGAAATTAGAGGTTAGGATTTATCCAGCTGTTCTTGACCATTTTAGGCCTCTAGGATCATCCTATTCCTCCAGCCACCGGACATAGCCCCTACATTTGGTCTGGGCTACAGGAGAAACTTAGATGCTTATCTTCCATAAATGCATTTCCTTGTGTAATGCCTGACTGGTGCTTTTCATTCCATTTATCAGGTACTATTTGGGCTGCCTTTTGCTAGATCTGTGTTTTAAATTTAGCATTGTTTTGCATGGGCTGTACAGAAGAACAATTACAGCTGGGAAAAACTTCTAGCTTAACCTGCTTCTTTTACTGACAAAGGGTTTTGCAGAACCTTTTGTTGTTGTTGTTGTGGGGGGGGAAGGTTGCTTTTACTACTGACCATTATTTCTGAGGACTTATGCATGAGTCTCCACCTGCAGCCTGGTATATAAGTGCTCCTAGAGCCAGGAGACATGGTGGCGCAGGACTTAGAATGCCTTATTGCAGGCTAATTCAGCTCATTGTCAGGAGTTCAATCCTGGCAGGCTCCAGATTGACTCAGCCTTCCATCCTTCCAAGGTTAATAAAATGAGGACCCAGATTGTTGGGGGCAATAGGCTGACTGTGTAACTCTGTAAACCAATTAGAGAGGGCTGCAAAGCATTATGAAGTGGTATTAAGTCTAAGCGCTGTTTCTATCATTCAGTTCCAGTTCTATGGCTGTTCATGCAATGATCCACAGTTATTCATGTCATCTGTATGAAAAGGGGTGGGACCAATGCTATTTTGCTTACTCCATTCCAGTTTTGGTAGCACTGGGTTTACCTGTGGACCAATCATGATTTGTGTCCTCCAAGACCATCCAACTCTGGGTACGCCAACCACAAGGAGAAAGACTACATTTCCTACCAACATTGCCATTCCCTTGCAGCACTAGTAAGTATGAAGTTTCTAGTAATGATTGTTTTCCCCCCCCCCACTTCATCACACCAAACATTCTACTTTTCAGCTGGGCTATTTTTTTAACATAGTTTTAGCACTGTTTCAGAAAAACACTGTTATGGACGAATGAGCTGAGAAAGAGGATTAGCTTGCAAACAAGCTGTGATTAGTATTAAATCAACCAGATTAAGCCATAGCAGTGGTTTATGCCAATATGTATTTTTGCAAGAACAAAACTAAAGAAGTGTATTAACCCCAGGATAAAGATAGTACAGCCAAATAGTGCAGTCTTTCTGGGTCTTTATAAAACAGCATAGTCCAGAACTGTCCAGAACCACAGATATGGTTACCATTCTATATTTTAACTCCTTTGCTTTTGTTTCTGCTTCTGAAATTACAGTACAAAAAGCTCAGAATGAAGCATACAACCATTGAGTTGATAAGCAGTAAGTCTATTAACAGATTTGACTACTGTCCGGTGAGTGAAGGACAAAGACCAGTTCACTATGTATAAGAAGATCCAATCCTTATGCAGCCTTATCACTGCACATATCTTTTATGCACTGGGAGTGCCTTTATCATATCCAGTTTACAAATCCTCCACATATTCATAAGATTAACTGTCTTCTCTCCTATTCTCCTCTAACACCATTGGACCACATACAATTGGCCCAAAATTTCCTATGATGAGTTTTGATCCTACAGAAAAAAAAACACTTCCCTTACAAACTTCACTTAAAACATGTCAACTCAATCCTCTAAATATCTTTTTAATAAGTTCATTTGAAACCAGGCTTCCCAACTGTTTCCAGAAGAGTATCCATGTTGGTCTTTTGCTGCAAAAATAAGAAAATTAAATCCTTGTGGCACCTTAAAGACTAAACAATTTATTATCCTATTAGTGTTAATGCATCATGGTTCACTTGCATTTGATGAAATGGACTGAGATCTATGAAATCCTATGCAAAAATTAATTGCCTAGTTTTAAGGTACCCAAAGAGTATTTGAGTCTTTTTAAGAAATTCCAAGCAAGGAAGGAATAACAAGTGAAAAAGCCAGTTAGTCATTGCAAAACAGGAGAAAAATCAGCAAGCAAACAAAACCAATAGTTTCTAATGTGGTACATTTATTTATTTTTTTGCATCTCCTGCCTTTTCTTTATTACATCCCTCAAACCTCCTTGAAAAAGTTCCAAGCCTTTTCTTGCCAATTAGGGACTATTTCTAAACCCACAAATATAACACAAACCAACTCTAGCAAGCAGTGAGTGCCAATTCAAATGCATTCTTGCGATTTTTAATATTATCTAAAGAAATAAAACCAAAGTTGTTCTTTTCTTCTTCTTTTTTAAAGAAGGGAATTGGTTCCACCTAACCATAATGATGAATAGGAATTTAAATGGAACTGCAAATGTAATACTTTAAAATTCCCATAAACAGATCTGAAAGTCAGCCAAAGGAGGGATTTGAAACATAGAAAAAGTGAACTTCTCCAATGTAACAATTCATCCTGTAAGCACATCTATAAGAAAAAGAGGATGGAAAGATATTTTTTCCTGTAAAGCTATTGGATTATTTTTTAAAATCTCTGAAATTTCAGGAGAACATAAATGCTTGGGTCTAGTTCATATTTTATTATTTTATTATTATTAGATTCCCCAGTGCACCAAAACTTACATTTGAATTACAGACCAGAGAGAGATTCAGTATACAGAAGCAGTCCAAATACAGATAAATAGACATAAATAATTCATGTTGAGCAGTGCTTGGCCAGATAAGTGGGTTCCCTAAAAGACCACCTAATTTGAGAAACCCAGAGTCTGGGAAAGAGATTAACTCTGGGAAAGCTAATATACTATTTTGTGACTTAGGAAAATATGAACAAAATGAAAGTTCTAATTAAAAAATTGCTCAATATAGAGCTGACTGGTGTAGCACAGAGACAACCAGGTCCTTCTTAAAAATAATTTATAAAACTGTTAATAAACCCCAATGGTGTGTGAAAAGCCTTGCAAATGAAACACTTGTTTCTGGTTAACTTTTGACATCAGATAATAATAATAAAAAAAACTTAGCCCTTCTTTGTGTAAAAACTAACCATCTCAGATCAGATAAATAGGAATACTTGTGGCGTTTATGAAATAGAAGACTCTTTCTCTAATAACACCCAAGGCCAGCAATGAATATGGATAACATTCTGCTTATAAAAATACCTTTCTAAAATTTCTCTTCAAAAGATAACAGAGAAGTTTTCCTCCATTGATCAAGGCAATATAAAGAGATAGTGCCCAGGCATAGTGACAGTACCAACTGGCAATAAACTATATAAAGCTTTGCATTTTATCTTGCAAATAGACCAATTAAGGAAGGCTAGGCACATGTAGAAAGAATGTAGGGTTAATACCTATTTAGAGCTTAGTCCACAATTGCTTCTGTTGGAGAAGATGCATTAAGCCGATTAAGTCACAGCTATGTCAACTTAAACTGGAATACTGCAAAACAGGGAGAGAGGGAGACCTAGGTGTCTTGAGGTGCTGAGGGTTGAATGACTGTATTCCAGAACTTCTTTTTTAAGATTCAGAGTTTCATGGTTGTTGAACAGGTCCACTATCATTTTCAGAGAGTCCAAAGGCTCTGGAATTTTGAACATACTATTGTTCCCTATAATTTTAATCATGTGCTTTTCATGGGATTGAACAGCAAGTGAGCTGCTGATATAATTAACAATCTACTTGACATGTCCATATCTGGAACTATTTTCTAGTTTTGAATGACCCTCATTTAGATGTGCATGCAAAACCAAGTAGGATGATTATTAAAACTTCCTACTTAGTAGGCTATATACCTAGTTGCGGTATTGTTGTATTAAATAATCTTAACAATTTACCTGTGATGATAATAACAGTTTCCTACCATCAAGAGAAAAAAAACACCTCTATATCTCTAAGAAAAAACTTCTGGAGATATTTTGCAGGACAATTCAAACTTCTTATCATTCTGATAAGAATTAGCAAATTTTGAAGCAGTGTGCCTGGCTTAGTTAAAAGAAAAAAAGCAACAAGATGAATCTTCTGGCACTTGAGCTAAATTTATAGAGCTCTCTTTCATTTAGCCAGGGCTGGACACATAATGGTCCATGGAACTATTTTTTTTTTTTTAAAGCAAAGGATATCCAAGAGCAAAGCCACACTAACAATGGAGGTTGACATAGCTATATTATTAGGCAGCACAACCAAAACGGGATGGTAGAGCTCATCTAAAAGTAAACTAAAGATACACATCACGCCTGTTATCTTTACAAAGTTTTGCCACTTTGTCCATTGTGGATGAGGTCAAACCTGATCATAATGATATAAGACATAAAACTCTAAAACCCCAATCCCTATTCCATAGGATCTCTTCTAGAAATCACATCTCAGATCTGAAAGAATATTTGACACTGGAAGCATATCTTAAAATCTCCACTTTCTAGGGGAAAAATTGCGGAAGTAGCCCTCCTACCTCCCAAGAAAGTAGCCTTGCCATCTAAATATTCCTACTGAAACTTTTTCCCCATTATATGGCCTTTATCCCATACTGGTCCTTACTAAGCCAAAATTTAAGTAGTGATCACTTTCATACATGGCTTAAATGCACGATACTTTACGACTGTATCCTCCCATCATCAGCTGATTTACTACTTGAATAACAGGACTTTCTCCTACCTCCTCACCCTGAGAATGATCAGATAAGTACTTGTACCTAATATGTGCTTTTGAGACCCACTGTATTATGTATCAACTGAGAAGTCATTAATATCCTATTAAGACTATTGTCCTAATGTTCTCTAGAGCTACCACTTACACACTGAAATCCCAGATTCAGTCATTAGTGGTAGCTCTTTTGGTGACTGTTCATTCCGTTTTTGGCCCCAAAACATTGACCATTCCAGAATATGCTGGAGAAATATATGAAGGTTTTTGATTCCTCCCTCTGATTGCTTTCTTGGATGTATGTTTAAAGCAAGGCTTTGGAGCCAGTCTGAGAGGCTCTCAGAAGGATAATTTCTCAACCCTGGAACCTCATTCCTCTAGGGCAAGAAGCCATCTGGGGACAACTGAAAGGAGGTTGTGCTAGAGGGAAATTAAGTAAAGATGGTGGCCAAAATAAGAACCTGCCTCCCCAGATTTTGAAAAGCAGAGAATTTATACTGCCTCATAAGTATGACTACCATACCTATAATGCAAAAATCCAGGCAATCTCTATTTTTTTAAAAAAAGTTTTATTGGTTTTTTACAATACCAACCTTAGTGCCTGGTGTACAGCATGTTGTCTTGGTTCATAAACTTTTTAGAAAAGAATATACAATTAATAACAGTTAATAAAAATCAATAATAATTAATGTTTATATTTCTATAATTAGTATATCAATTGATAATATATTTCCTTGATCTTCTCTTCACCCAGTAGTATTCTCCTTCTACAACATTAAACAAATACAATTTCTAATATTTGATATTTTCCATATTTAAATGATTAAATAAAAACATTTTCTTCTATATTTATACCAACAATAGTGGTGTCCATATATAGCATTTTTTTCTTATGAGCTTATGTTATTTTCGTAAGAGTCATCTTATTGATTTACCATATATCTTATTTTCATAAATCTTGTTCAAGCTCAGTTTCTCCATAATATTCAAACAATTCTTGTCAATCATATTTTTCCCAGTATTTAACATCTAAATGTACAAATTTTCTATTTAAATATATTATCCCAGTATTTCCATATTTCATATATTATAGAGATACTATACTACTATAGATATATCATAACATCTATCCATAACATCTTTCTAGTCAATTTATATTTCACTTCTATTTGTAAAAATTAGTTAAATCACTATATATCCTTTTTTTCAGAGTTCTTATTATCCTAATTTCCCCTCAATATTTCAATCATTCCTTAATCCTAAATCTTTTCACACTTAATTTGTCTTTAAAATTCAAACTTTTCCTTCACTTACAACATCCTAATATTTTTACATTTTGTATCCTATCAACAAATACTATATTATATCTCTTATCCCACTTATTCTAAAATCCCTTTATGGCCAAAGTATTTAGCCATATTCAAACAAGTGTTTACTCATATAATATTTCATCTGGTAGGGCGAGTTCAGTCTCTTCAGCCCATCTCTAATCTTCTGCCTTTGCCTTTGATATTGCTGTTGCCCCTCCTTTGCGGCCACCTCTCCGGGGCGACTTCGGACCCATCTCGGGTCCCTCTGGCAGGGCAAAATTAGCCGTGGGGAGCGGAGGTCTGCTCTCGCATGGCCATGAGCTACGAGTGCAAACCAGAAGTCTCTCCCAAGCAATCTCTAAATAGTAATGAAAATATAAAGAAAGTTCTAGTTGTTTGCCATGACTTAGATTTTTGCAGGCAAGATACAGTAACTATAGTTATAAGTAGGATAACCCTGCTCCCAATGTCAGTCTTCCCCTTCATTGACAATCTTGCAGTTATTAGTTAGTAATCTGATCTTAGTTAACTATTGTTAGCCATAACAATAATTGGTATTGTATAACAAGCAAGGTTCTCTTGGAAGTTCAGTGTATAGGCCATTTTCCTCTCCTGCCCTGATATATTCAACCCAGCTTTGAATCAAATATGCCGACAAAACTGGTCCCCAAAAAGAATAAAGGACCATATCTTATCTCTGCCACTAGAAGAAATAGAACTAGAATATTTATGAGAATTTGGCAGGGTGGGATATGATGCTCTAAAATTTGCGCATGAACATATGCATTTTCCATTAACTCGGCAAAATAGCTTTGCCTTCAACCTTAAATACATTTAAAAATAGAATCCAGCAAAATCAATGAGACTTTGAGTAAAGTAGATAATCTTAAATGAAGGGAAAAGGCTTAGTCAGGGAAAATGGAAGGGATTATGGAAGTATTAAAACCATTGAATAAAATAAACAGAAGCATGTTGTTTTAACTAAATGTGACAGTTGCATCGGAGCAAAAGCCTGAGATTTACAATAAATTGCTGTTCCGCTGGCAGATAGATTTTTATGGATCAAAGCAAGCCTGGATTGAAATGAAGTACCTTATATGCCCATCTTAAATTATTAGTTGAAATGTTACCCATTTGGTGAGCCTTCAAGCACTCATCCTTTGCTCCAGATAACAAGTAATATTTTTGTTTAGTTTGCATTATGATAAAGAAATAAACTTGCATTTCATAAATCAACTGCAAACCATCCTCCGGTATTTGATCATCTCACAAGTTTCCCAAGTTCAATTTCCCAAACACAGAAATGAATACAAAAATGCATAAATTTCTTGAGGAATGGGATGGGCAGATAAATAACAATGTCTACTTTGAGAGCCATATGGACAATAATCTGTTTACATTTTCCTGAGAACACGTTTTAAAAGTTGCACATTAATACTGAAGAAGAAAGGAATGAAGCAAGGGTTGAAATTCCTCTACCTCACCCCACCCCAAATTTTAGTTTCTTCTAAAAACGATCAGTTTCTTTTACAGGTATAGATGTACAGCCTACTCTGAAGACAGGAGTTGATTCAAATCTTGCTGATTTTAGGTAGACCAGCTCACCCTCCAGATCCCTTCCTTCTCCCTTTCCTTGTTCTCCAGGCTGGGGAAAGTTTGCCCAGGATATTGTCATTGCTATTTCATTTTGTTTCTTGTACCTAATGTCAAACCCTTCAAGATAGATCAAGTCATGAAATAGGTACCACAGGGATTCTGGGAATGCTATTGGATTGGTGTGGGTTTGAGTCAGTGTTGACTCCTGATGACTGCCTGGATAAGTCCCTGCATTTTTTTGAGTGACATTTCAGAAATGGTTTGCCACTGCTGTCTTCTTCCTACAATTGAGAGAGAGTGTCTGACCCAGCTGCTTTTTGTCTAAGGCAGGACTAGAATTCACTGTCTTAACCACTACACCAAACTGTGTCTCTTTATTGTTAAAGGATATGATAACAAAAATTTGACAGCCTGTCGGAGTTTCTTTCTGTCCTGTCTTGTACCAAACAAGATCAATGGAGGGGGGGGTTGAGTTTTTCTCTTATGTTTTCCATTTTATCAGAACTGAGTTGCCATTTCTCCTTCCTTAATGGTTAATTCTGGTGTAAATTATTGCATATACCATGGACAGCCAGAGCAACCAACAGAGAGTTGCTGAATGGTATAAAACCAGACACATCTCTAGGAGCCAAAATCACAAGACTACGTCTGATTTACTTTGGCTGCATCATACATGCAAATTCATTGAAGAAGTCAATGATGCTAGGAATGGTTAGTGGAACAAGAAGAAAAACAAGCAAAGAACACGCTGGCTTGACATCAAAATTAATACAAAGATGAACATCCAAAGAAGCTGTGCTTGAGAGGGTAACATTGCCTATAAAGTTGCCTATAAAGTTACCAAGAGTCAGACATGACTGAATGGTTAAACAACAACAATAGTTCATTCATTTCATCTCCAAAATCATTTCTACATTCCTTTATGTTTTGCAGGAGTTGAGGCTGCCATGAGAAGCCTGACTAGCTGGGACAGGCAGAAGCAAATCTACCCCAAAAGGAGAAACAAGCTTGGTTTTTTGATGCCAGTGAATCATTATCACACTATCCCGTTATCACATTCAACAAACAATTGAAGGAAATTAATCAAGGAGAGACGCAACCTGGAATTAAGGAGAAACTTCCTAACAGTGAAAACAATTAACCGGCGAAACAGCTTGCCTTTAGGAGTTGTGGATGCTACATCATTGGATGTTTTTAAAAAGAGGCTGATCTCTTGCTTGAGCAAGGGGTTGGACTAGAAGACCTCCAAGATCCCTTCCAGCTCTATTCTGATTATTCTCAGTGAGTGGTCCAGGCCTACTCTGGGTCCTTTTGTTTCCCCTTTTCAGATGATGGGGGCAACCTTACTCACTTTCTATCTTACAGCCCTTTGTCTTTTCTCCAGGAATATTTAGAACAGGAATGAGCAGAAAGAAATCCATCCCATCCAAATTCCAGGCAGTTCACTAAATCCAATGATCTGGCTGAGCCCATTTTGAAATGATGGAAGTAGCCCAATTGTATTAGAGTATCTCTCCTAACGCCCACCAGCCTCGCTTAGTGTATTTGGAGTTGAAATCCAACACCTCTGGAGAACCCCAAGTTGTGAGAAGGGAAGCCTGATCTAAATAATGGAAGCCTACAGAACCATTAAGCTCAAAATATAGAATTACTTAAATGCACTTTAGAGAATATGACGCATCAGTGCCGGAGAATCAACTTGCAGGCTTCCTCCTTTTGGAATTTAAAACGGTTTCTGAGCTGAGTCTCCCTTTGTTGATTCAGCTGTACTCTGCGCTAAAGGTGAGGGATCTTAGAGATGGCTGGAACACACCCTAGAGTGGTTCATTTGCTGATAACAATTGAAAGCAAAGTCTGGCTTATGGGATTTGTGCAGCTGGTCCCACTTTAGAGGTTTTCTTTTCTTTTGTTTTTAAAATAAATTCTAAATCAAAAGCTTAAAATATATGGATGCAGCATCACATTTATGGTTGAAAGACTCTTTTTGCTGTAGGCTTTCTGACCCTTACTCTTTGTTTTATGCACTTAATATAAAGCCCTGGAAGCAGAGAAATTTGAATTGGCAAAAGTACATTCCAGTTGCCTGTCTATAAAATAAAAGTTTGCAACATTTGTTCCTAAGCCCAGAAAGCCTTCATTTTGCATCTTTTTCCTTACTTTGAGCCAAAATATTAATGTACCTGAACTGACATACTGCCAATCTGCTAGTCCCTTCCTATCTGCAGTTCAAGCATTTTGAATTATGTAACTAAAGTACAACAAACTCTAACTGTTTTCTGGTTAAGATTAATGATGTAGCTGATGTTTATACTTCTTTAGTTCCTAATTTTCAATTGCAATACAAATCAATGCCATTACACAGATGCTAGAATTTAATTCTGGAGACTTCTGAGTTTTATACATAGACTTAAAATCTTGGAAAATATAGCTTTCCGTGACATCTTAGTATTCAGTGGCTATTTCTGTGCATGGAAAAAGTATTGCCTCAGCATGTTTAGCAGAATCCTAGCATCAAGAAGTCCCAGGAAACCTAATTTTTAGAACTGTTGGCTAATCCTATCAGCATTAAAATATCCTGGCAAAGGTATATTTCCAAGGCATTTTAGCTGCTAAAACACTGCTGTTTCAATATTTCTATTACAGGGAATAACAGTAATTGTATTCTCAAATTGTATCTGCTAGCTAAAATGGAATACTTCTGATATTCCTCTGTAGTGGAAGAGCCCATAGGTAGCAGGGTAGAAACAGATCCATTTCTGCACATATTTAAAGTGATTCTATACACATATTGGTGCATTTTGTTATCAAGTCTAAATGCACTCTTTCCAGTGTGCATTCAAATGTTGCATGTATTTTCATATGCAGACATTTTATGCATAGTTTGTCTGGCTGCGTGTATATGTTTCTCAATCATCTCCATACATAGCTGCACAATCAATTGCTAAGCACTCAATGCACAATCAAAAATGGATGGAGTAAAAGAAAGCTCACCTAGAGTAACCCTTGAACCAGGGTAGTCATACACTTCTGTCCTCTTCTCTGTTGCTTCAGGAAACCAGAAGATGAAATCCTGGCTAAAACAAAAGAATTACAGGGTTAATTTGTAACCTGTAGACTCACAGACACAGAGAACAAATGACACTGGGTCACTGTTTCCATATATGAAAAACCTAGACCACAGAACTGAGAATGTAAGATAAGTGGAATGGCTAAAAAGGCACATGTGATCCAATAGCCAAATACCACATAATCATAAAGGCATACTAGTAACATATCTTTCCAGATCTCATAAATATATTTCCTCAGAACCAAAGATTTTGTACACTTCTAGCAATTTCAACTGGGCTGCAGAAAAAAAATCACACCACAAAAATAAGATCATAATTCCAGATTTCTTTTGTGTTGCTGCAGAAAAGACACACAGAAAACTCTTCCACATGTTGTCCCATGCCTAATTTAGAGGAAGGGTCTTTTACAAACTAAGGTGTTCTGGAGATACCTATTCCCACAGTGCTCCCCTTTGCCAAAATCACAACATACTGTATATTGCATGAAGTTACTTTAAAGTTATTGGAAGCATCCATTGTAGCAAATCAACAACACCAGAACTCTCTGGAGTTATTTGCTTCTTTTGAGCATGGAGAGATAGACTTGGAAAAATAACATCACCCCTGCTGCCACTATCTAATACTGTGTTTGTTTGTTTGTTTGTTTGTTCTTCTGTCCAGTTCTGTGTGTTTCTTGAAGACTGCCTGGACAAGTTCTGTTAGTCTTTCTGGAAACATTTTTGGAAGTAGTTTCTCCTTGTCCCCTTCCTAGAGTTGAGCAGGAGGTTGAGCTAGAAGACCTCCAAAGTTCCTTCCAACTATGTTATTTTGTAAAATAAAAATCTTAATTGTGTGTACTTGTGGGGCACTTCATATGGATGCAAGAGAGGGGTTCATCTTTACTTTGGTCCTGCAAAACCTTTTGTACCTCAGCTCTCAGGTGCACTACGTTTAAGGCTGCACACTGCCCTTACTTCCCCTGCAAAATACAAAAAGCATGTATTGATCTAAATTCTTCCATCACCATGGAAATTAGAGCAGTATGTCTTACTCCAGAGATAAGCAGGGATGCAGAAAGTGGGGGAAGGCTATTGGCCACAAATGAGCAATTCTGCTTAAAAGCAATATTTGCACTTTGAAAAAATCTTATTGAATTCATTAAGATAAAATTCTTAGCAATGATTGCAGACAAAGGAGAATCTTATTTATATTGTCACTTGGGCTGTATTCTAGAGAGGGGAGGTAAAGCTGAAAAAATAAATTACTATACCAATATATACCACATCTCACTGGAAGAGAAAGGACAATGCCAAATGTGTGATAATTCAGTTAGCACACTGGGATAGCAAGCGTATATCATCACCAATTCACACAAAGTTCTGACTGGTGCTGCAACCATCAGTCTATATACTGTATAGGAGAACTTGGGTTCTTTGTGCTCGGACACAACTTCATTGAAACTAAGGGGAAGGAACTGTAGCACCTGTTATTCTCTAATATTTAACTTAGGAAAGTACTTTATTTAACCATTTCTTCAATAATTTCCAGGGAATATTGCCATTTACATCAGTTCTCCAAACGCTCTTCGGGAGAAGTCCTATTGTGTTTTCTAAGCCTTGCAAATCATCACTTGAGGGCAATGTGGAGATGGACCTTCCCTGTGATAGCCCATTCCTGATGGACAGTCATGTTCTATACAGGACACTAAGTCCTAACATGAACATATTTTCAGCACACTCTAAGCATATCTTTTCGTGAGTTTTTTTATCTTTTTATTTCCATCCTCTAGTCTAACTCATGCTAAAGGTGACTTTTAAAATAGATTCTCTTCATTTTATAGAATTGTTTCATTTTGATATTGCTATTGTTAGTTACTGAGATCTACATAACAAATGATATATAAATATTTTAAGAAAATACGAAATGGAATAGGAAGAAACACATATCTTAGATCTTGCATTATGGCTGCAGGATAGGTGACCTTCTATATAGGTTAACAGAGAAAAAAATGTCATTCCCAGGATCATATTTTCTAATCCACATATTACAACATCCTTTCAGCTGTGAACTATTGCTGTAATTTAAAACTTACTCTAAAGATTCAAAGGAACCTCAATTTCAGAAACTACTTTTTCTTTGTTTTTTTTTTTAAAAAATCAATGTTTTTCCAAGAAAGAAAGCCAACCTTTGGGAACATTTAATTCTGTGGAATTTATAGAAATTATAATGGGTTGCAAATATTGTGCCTAATGTACTATTCCCTGAGACATGCCAAGATACAAAGGCGATAGTGACAAAATACCCTCAAGGTCAACAACATCCTAGAATATCTCTATCTTACAGGGCAACTCATGTTTCAGACATTTCACAGCATAGCCAGACCCTGGGAAGTCATATCTTATCATGTTAATAAATCAGGGATTAAGGAGAAAAGTCTCAAAGAGAGCCAGATCATTTGGGAAAAAAAATTTTGGCTGCTCTTAACCTTCTCATTGTATTTAATATGAGTAAAATATACTACTCAGAATTAAAATAATGATGAATCAAGCCAATTCCAAAATGAGTTAAATCTCCTAATAGCTTCTTCATAACATATCATCTTCCTTGCAAGAATGTGTGTCTTATTTTGTAAGCAAAATGTAACCAAAGAAAGGATAACTGTCTGATAATAGGACCATGGTTGACCTGCAGCTGCTGGCAGAAGTTACATAATTCCAGTATTGCCCATAGAGTATGTTATACAATAACAGTGATCATTCTTCATTCTTCCATAAGCAACCGTGAAAATGAAAAATAAAAATACCAGAAATAAAATGTTTGCTTGAATCACCTAAAACAGAAGAATTAGCATGTCCTCAAGAGCCAAAGATCAATAATTCAAGAGAATGCATGCTACACTACCCTTTGAAGCAGTGAAATGTTAGTGATGACAGTGATGGATCTAATGTGGCATTCTCCATCAAATTTAGTTAATAGTTAGAGCCAATAGTGCCAAATTTCAATTTGGGATGCTGTAATTGGTTTTTGTGTGTTGTTGTTATAAACAATGTTCTTATTTCAGTCATTTGTAAATGATTTGTATTTTTAGTATCTGTATGCTACTTTAAGCATGCTTGGAATGAAATGGCAGACAAATCTTATAAATAAATAAACACAGGGTAAATCTAACATCTGGAGGGCACTAGGTTAGTCAAACCCATAGTATTAGCAGCTGCTCAGGGGAATTCTAGTTAACCCTCCCCAATGTATTAGAAATGACAGAGACTGAGGCTCAGATCTTTTGCAGGTAATGGATTGCTCTATTATGGAGTTTGAAAAGATGCTTGCCCAAGAAGAAGAAAGTTTTGGCAGCAGTGGGACTTCTAAGGTACCACGGCTATCAATCAATGCCACTGAATGACAGACATACACCTGAGTATATTTTTTTCCAAAATTACTGGGCTATTATATGGCAAACTGCCATACCCTTAGAGCAAAGAAGGGGGCTGGGCCTAAAAAGCAATTGAAATCCAAATGGCAAGACATCACCTCCCTTGTTTCCAAGCCACTCCTATGGTACCATTAGTACTCTACACTGACATGTCAACGTGGCTAAGGCAGCAGCTCAAGAACA
Organism: Crotalus tigris; assembly: GCF_016545835.1. Taxonomy (NCBI): domain Eukaryota; kingdom Metazoa; phylum Chordata; class Lepidosauria; order Squamata; family Viperidae; genus Crotalus; species Crotalus tigris. The sequence goes on from NW_024096549.1 coordinate 242,796, forward strand.
GATGATGATAGGAATGGAACTTAGACTTATATACTGCTTCACAGTGTTTTTACAGCCCTCTCTAAATGGTTTACAGAGTCAGAATATTGCCCCCTAACAATCTGGGTCCTCATTTTACTAACCTCAAAAGGATGGACGGCTGAGTCAACCTTGAGCCGATGAGAATCGAACTGCCAAACTGCTGGCAGCTGGCAGTCAGCAGAAGTAGCCTACAGTACTGCCTTCTAACCACTGTGCCACCATGGCTCATAGTGGTGGTGGTGATGATGATGATGATGATGATGATGATGATGACACGATGGTGGTGGTGGTGGAGGAGTCAATTTTATTTCTGCTGCTTTAATCTCAGCTGTTTATTTGGCAGCTGTAAACTGATGGCTTGATTGATCATTGCATCATGAGATTTTAGATTCTATCCCTCTAAACATGGCCACATTTTGTAAGATTGCCTATAAAAAATAAGTGTACTGTGATTGCATCAATGAACTAGTCATGAACTGTTTTAATTTGATCCATTTGTTGTTGATATTATTCTGTTCTGGTTAGTGATTGTAATAAAGATATGAAGGTATGTAAGACAAATATCTGAATAGATATTGCTGCCTTATTCTTGAGTCTTAGTAAAACCTTAGACCAATATTTTAGACCAAGGGCTTTGCCCTTTAAATAATGATATTAGCAGTTTTGACCCAAAAGTAGGCAGAGTCAGGAAGTATATTATGCCCCCACAAAAAGTTTGGTTTAATTTAAAATTTAATTGCAATATAATTAACTCCATGCAGTTAATGTGATTACACACATGTAAATAATAATTTTCCAGTTCTTTCTCATTTAAAGTAACGTATTTTCCAGTGTATAAGACGACTGGGCGTATAAGACAACCTCCGACTTTGGAGAAGATTTGCATGGTTTAGAAAGTCATCTTATATGCCGGAAAATACGGTAGCAATGTGATTGCAACTTACATTTAAATGTTATGATTCCTCCCACTTAAAAGTATGCAGAGAGAGAGTGTGTGTGACAGGGTAAGAGAGAAAGACAAGAAACACAGAAACAAATATTTTACTGCATTTATCCCTAAATCCCTCCTTATTGCAATGGAATGAGCCACAGAAGGAAGAAACCCCTTCTAAGCTCTTATCAGAAAAAGAACTGACAGATCATACAAAAAAACCTTAATGAATATAAGGCATGGTGAAATGGGCTATGGGGAAAATCAGCCTCAAGTACCTTGCCTCATTGATCAGAGCTGGTATTGGTTCAACTTGCAAAGAGAGTCTGGCCTAGTATTCAGCCCTGCTTCCCTAGGAGGGTAATTACCCCACATTCAAAGTTAATGCTCATTCCTTAGCCCCATTAAGCCAGTCCTTCTGTAATGTGAACTGCCACTGAATTAGCCCCATAATCGGATTAAGAGAAATTTCTTTAAACAAACATTCAGAAACTGCAGTTCCCTGACACCTTCCTAGAGATGTGGGGCAAAACTTCTCGGTTTACCTTGTTCTCATTCACTCAGGCTTAAAGTTAAGAAGTTCAGTTTGGGTCTTGGCAGCATTATTCTGCTATTAGGGCAAATATTTTCATCAGCATTGCAAAACAGGATCAGGGTACCCAACATGAAATGATACAGGCCTTGTGATTAATAGAGAAGATGCATAAGAATTCATTACAATTTAGGATGAAAATTGAAATGTGTCCCACAACAAGTAAAAAGAATCCTACCCAATCTGAAAGAAGGGGAATTATTCCTTCCTAAGATACAGAAGGATCTTGACAGACGTGAACATTGAGCCCTTTCTAGCAAAATAAAATTCAATGGTGAAAAAAGTAAGGTTCCACATTTAGGCAAGAAAAACCAAATGCACAATTATGGTATAGGTGGTACCTGGCTTAATAGTAGTAACTGTGAGAGGGATCTTGGAGTCCAAATGGACAATCACTTAAATATGTGCTGCAGCTGCCCAAAAAGCCAATGCAGTCCTAGGCTGAATTAACAGAGGGATAGAATCAAAATAACATGAAGTATTAATACTACTTTATAATACTTTGTTAAGACCATATTTGGAACACTGCATCCTGTTTTGGTCACCACAATGTAAAAAAGATGTTGAGACTCTAGAAAGAGTACAGAGAAGAGCAACAAAGATGATTAGGGGACTGGAAGCTAAAACATATAAGGAACGGTTGCTGGAATTGGGTATGTCTAGTTTAATGAAGAGAAGGACTACAGGTGACATGATAGCCGTGTTCCAATATCTAAGGGGTTGCCACAAAGAAGAAGGAGTCAAGCTATTCTCCAAAGCACCTGAAGGCAGGAGAGCAGGGGGTCCCTTCCAACTTTATTATTATTATTATGGATCATCGCACAGTCAGCCAGATGTTCAGACTGGATTTGGCATTTTGTCTACCTATCGAGTCCTTACCCAGGACCTGGGATAGGCAGATGTGGATGTTTGATGGTATTACAGGTATCGTCGCAGGATGGAAGCAGTTTCTAGTAAGGCTGCCTTTTGCAATTGACTAATAGCGAATTTGTCAATGCCAATGGTGTTCAAGTGGTGCTCCAATTGTTTTGGGATTGCACCCAATTATTATTATTATTATTATTATTATTATTATTATTATTATTATTATTATTATTATTATTATTATTATCGATCATTGCACAGTCAGCCAGATGTTCAGACTGGATTTGGCATTTTGTCTACCTATCGAGTCCTTACCCAGGACCTGGGATAGGCAGATGTGGATGTTTGATGGTATTACAGATATCATCGCAGGATGGAAGCAGTTCTTAATAAGGCCGCCTTTTGCAATTGTTGTTGTTATGATGATGATGATGATGATGATGATGATGATGATGATGATGAAGCAATGGATGGAAACTAATCAAGGACAGAAGCAATCTATAACTAAGGAGAAATTTCCTAACAGTGAGAACAATTAATCAGTGGAGCGACTTGCCTCCAGAAGTTATACATCTCCCACACTGGAGAGACTGGACAATAATTTGGGTGAAATGGTATAGGGGTTGGACTAGAAGACCTCCAGGATCCTGTTATTCTGTTATTCCTTTTGGGCAGAGGGAAGCAGAGCACTGGTGCATCAGAGGAACTACTTGGGACGTGCTGACCTTAGGCATGAGCTGCTTTTAAGAAAAAGTTATAATAAAAGCTTCAGTTGCCCTCAGTTGTTTAATGAGCACATCTTTTTGCTAATTGCATATGTTTTCAGGTTTGTAATGGGCTTTTTTCCTTTTCTTTTTTTTTTAAATAATATGAAGGTATCTGCCTTTATTACTAGCCACTTTGAACATTTCATTTGGGAATGAAAACTAGAGTATAAAAAATTTAATAAAATTCTTTCTCAGGCCTTCCCCAAAGGAAATGAAGCAGATGGCTAATAAGAAGAAGGCCCCCCTTGGGGTAATAGACTCCCAGAGCTGACTTGTTCATTCATTCATATATATTCATTCATATATATTCATTCATAAATATTCCTATATATACTTAATATTCCTGGCTCTCTAGTGTTATGATATGCTATTTAAAAAGAAAAAATGTCATAGATTGCTTTGCTTGGTTGTTTTTCCCTTATAAAGAGAGTTCTATAGTATGTTTCTCTATTTATTAACTGTGGTATATTTTAATATTGTGTATCTGTTTACAGTTTGCTCCTCAGACATGGAGGAGATTGGTTAAGAGTAAAATATAAAAGATGAATGAATGAATGAATGAATGAATGAATGAATGCTAGATATTAATTATTGCTGAGTTAGAAATCTTGTAATAACCACAATATAAAGAATTTCAAAGAACTGCTAGGGCTGAATGGGATATGAAATAGTAGCTGGTCTGTTACTCCCAAACTTTACAACCTAAAGTGGGAAAGCAAACAATTCCTATAGGGTGTATATTATTCTGTCCTTTGCTATAAGAATATCCTATAGTTATGGATAAAGATGTTAAGACTTCCTCAAAGGCTTGGGTCAATGGCTTATTATAGTAAAAGGTCAAAAGCTCTTTCTCTGAACATGATCACTCCTTTTGCAATTAGGAAGTTTATTTGTTCTAAGATAAAGGCGAGTGCCCTGCTTATATCTACCTGATGTTTGGATCAGAAACATTATGAAACACGCTGCAAACCTGCCACGTCTTTGGATGTTACGATATTTCCACCAAGATGTAGTCCCAGTGACCTTCCACCTTTGGGTGAAAGCCTGAGGGTCAAAAAGTGAAATGCAGACCATGTCAGCAGGCATTTCATAGTGTCAAACTTTTCCCAGACATTGGATGTTGAAGAATTATTGCAGATGACATTGCTAGAAGTGAGGAAAGGAAGGAGAATATCACCTGCTATTAATTTCACCCCCTGGTGAACATTCATTTCTAAAAACATCATATATCATTCTGTTTGAATGGAACTTGTGAACGGTTTCTGGTTTTAACTTGGATTAAATGTTGTACTAGAGGGTCAGTTGTACATAGTATTGTTTGACTTTAAGGAAGAACTACAAGAATGTGTATCATAGCATTCTGCTAGTTCAGATGTCAGATAGTACACAGATAAAACCACTAGCCACTGTCTCTCACTTGCTTACTTCTATCCACTATCAAAAAAAAAAGGTAAGGGCAGAGAGCCAATCTAAGTGTTCAGCAATATATTTTTCTAGCCTGTCTTTCTAGTGTACCATTCATGTGTTGGCATAGCTAACCTTGGCATGGAATTCTCAGAGCAATGAATGCACCTAGGTTGAGACATAACAGGGAACACATTTCATATGTGGAACTCATGACATTATCTACAGAGATGACACCAATAAGCAAGACTCGTTCCAATGGATCACTTGTTATATATGATCACTGATGCTAGAACAATAACATGCCATCACTTAGTGGTATATTGGAAACAGGAACAGAGATTTATTGAATAAGAGCCAACAACTCAAAAATATGATCCCATGCCCATTCCAACATGACACATCACTAGTTTAAACTTCTTAGGAAGCTACTTTACAATAAACATATTTGTTTCTTAATATAATAATAAACATATTATTCTATAATAAAATATTTGCTGTCATCTAGCTCAATATTACCTAGTCTGAAAGCAAGTCTCCTGGATCTCGATCTAGACTATTGTCAGACTCAAGCCTAGAGACAACACAATGAAATCCAATTGAATTCAATCCTTTATTTGCTTTCACCTAATAGGCATAATTTCATCAAAGTAAAGCTATAACCTTCTGAACTACTTGATGTAACTTGAGAGATCCTAGGATGTGGCTACTCTCTGGGAAAGTATTGGGTTGCCAAAACTCTCCCCTACTGCTCCTCCAGGAGCATATTCCATCATATCTATTCCCAACACATAAGGGCACCAACACCACTGATGAAGCATTTTAGCTGGAGAGAAGATGAGTGGACATAGTAATTCTGTATAGCATGTCCTATAAGCCATGGGCCCTTCACAACAGCATGGCAGTTTCTAATTCCAACTTCATGTGCCTGGGCAATCCATTAATGTAATACTGGCAAGTATCTATGGATCCTTATTAAGAATGCTCCGTCTAAACTGGTGCTTGAGATTTATCTAGTACAATAAGTCATGCTGCATATACAGCATGCTTTCTCAGGATACTGTGGTCACACAGTCCTCAGCAGAATGGGATCTCTGAGGCAAGATTATAAGCTTATTATTGAAGTTGCCCAAAGATGTCTTTGACTAAACACTTGCTGCTGCAATTAGACTTTAGTAGTATTTTTTTCCTAAATTTTTAAAATCTGCTTTCCACTTGGTGAGATAAATAAAAAATAAGCCCCATGGAGAGAGGAGAAAAAGAATGCCTTCAAGAAATACTTTATGATTTGTTACAGTTAAAGAAACACGTTGAACTATGTCTTTATAAATGCTTGCAAATCAAGATTTTTTCTAAAAAAAATTAAAATTCATAAGCCTTTTTCTCCTTAGTCAAAACAACAAAGGCATAATGTGTTCACTCACATCAATGCAGCCTTTTCCAGTCTCCTAATCTCCAAGGAACAATAATAACTTTTTTTTTTATCCTCCCTGCTGCTTTTACCACTGGAAAGCAAGAGGTTTGGAGAAACTTTTGAAAAAAAGAACAAATCGGTTCTCTAAGCCAAAGGATGAAAAGAACCATTTCCTAAGTTTCAAATACTCTTCAGTTGCTCCTCTGGTGGGATAGAGTTCAGTGGGAACATGTGAAAAGATGTCCCCAAAGAGATTGTAGTAAGCCACCATAACTCTCTCTCCGTGTTCATCTGGCGCTTTTTGAAATGAACAAGACAACCAACGAATCAAAGTGTGTGCAGAATACAAGTGTGTATCTTGTTCTGTAAGTTGTAAAATAAAGGTGGAAGGTTACTTTTCTTTCCATCTCAATTTACATCTTAAAGGAGAAGGTAAGATTCTAATAAGGATTAACAGTTTGGCTTTCTTAAAAACACTACCATTTGAAAAACAGTCTAAACGTCTGCTTAACTCTGCCACTGACAAGGAATATGACTCACTCATTTTGTTTTCTGAAAGGGGACATTTGGAAGATTGTATCTTTCTGTTCATCACTCACAGCTTCAATGGGAAGAAGCTGTGTGGTGCCACCAAGTTGGGGGCCAGGATGGCTAATGCAAACTATTTCTAGTTTGTTTCATTTTTGTGTACATCCAGAATCTTGCTTCTGCCTTAAAAAAAATAGCGAATGGAAATTAGGTTTTTTTTAAAGAATAATTTCCTCTTAAATCAAATATCATCTTTCCTTTCTTTTCTTTTTAAATGATTATTAATGGCATTTGTTGAGCTGTTTTCATTTAGCTAAGCCCTGACAAAAGATGCAGAGAAGGAAGGAATTAGACTCTTTGCCAAGGACTCTGCCAAGCTTAGAATTAATCCTGTAGGAAGCAATATTGGAAAAGGCTTTGACTTTGGTGCAAATATTGCTGCTGTGGGGAAAAATCTATGTTGATCCTACCCTTCACTTTGTATTAACAACTATCAACTTGTATAGTCCCTGGAATTAATTCCATGAAGGTCAATACCATTTGCCAGTTCTTGGCAATATCCCAAGTTGGAAAGTTCTCTTAATCAACAGCATCCTCTGTAAAGATCTCTAATTATGACATTACATTTTATATAATCCCCATCACCTTGCAACTGATGCTACAGATTCAGCTACAACTGCAACATCTCTTTTAGACATTAAGACAGGACTGGTTAAACTTTTCCAGGCTGCCCTGGTTCTTTTGGAAGGCAAACACAGCAATAATATTTAAACTTTAAAGGTGGCAGTTTTCTGCCACATTTTGGTGGCAGATCATATTATATGAAAATGCTGAAAATGTTAACCAGGTTACAAATGTAACTGGTCCCTCGAAAGAAAGTTGCATTGTGCTTCAGAGATGAGAATAATCCCATTTCATAAAAACAGCATTAGAGATAGAAGGAGAAACAAAGGAATAGAAAGATTGTTCTACAAGATTACAACTTTTCTACAGCAATCCTGAGTAACATCCTGACAGTCAGAACAACTAACCAGTGGAACAGCCTGCCTCCAGAAGCTGTGAATGCTCCAACACTGGAAGTTTTTAAGAAGAGACTGGACAGCCATTTGTCTGAAATGGTATAGGGTTTCCTGCCCGAGCAGGGGGTTGGACTAGACGGCCTCTAAGGTCCCTTCCATCATCATCATCATCATTATTATTACATTTCATTACAAAAGTAAATGTATTCTTTCTTCGCACTTTAGTTAACCGCTAACAGTGAAGCTTTCTACATGTATTTATTCTGTTTTTTATTTTATTTATTAAATTTATATGCCACTTATCTCACTGCCAAGGGGCTCTAGGTGGTTTGCAACATCATAAAAACAAGAATATAAAAACATTTAAACATTTAATATTAAAATTAGAAAAATTGAGTAAGCTAGGAACCAGTAGACAAATGGGGTAGAGATAGGATCTTTTCTTAATCCACTTCCAACATGGAGCACACCTATTGGGGCCTTAAGCCAATTAGCAAAGCCAGGTTTTCAAGCCCTTTTGGAAAGCCAAGAGGGTGGGCATGGATCTCACCTTGAGAGATATAATGTTGCAGATAACAAGAGCCATATCAGAAAAAGCTCTTCTCCCTAACCTCACCAGCTGAAATTCCTTGATTTATGGAATCCACAGCATGGAGCAAGCGGGGCAGACCAATCCACTGGGGTGAGAGGGGTCTTCGGTTAGCCTAGTTCCATACCCTAAAGGGCTTTAAAAGTGATAACCAATGCTTTGAACTGGACCTAGAAGCAACCCGGCAAACAGTGCAGCTTGCACAACAGCAGTGTTACATGGGCCACCCTAGGGTACTAAGATCTGCCTACTCAGCTGCATTCTGTGCCACCTATAGCTTCTGAATACTACCTACAATCTCAACTAGGAGTCTGTTCCAGCTGACATAGTAAGCTATGTGTACAGGTTTCTAAAAGAATAAAATAGCCAACATTTGGGAGGAGAGGCTTTTTAAAACAAAATTGTGCCCATATTAAATTGTAAAGCCAATGACTACCTGTAAAGATTAAAAATATGTTCTACTTAGTTGTGAAAATATAAATTGTGTCAAAAGTTTGTAGCACCACAATTAATAGGCAGTTCTGTGAAATGTAGGTCTGGCTCGTAAAAGCAAGTGCTAAAATTAATCACTGCCATTTCAGTAACAAAATCTGACTTCCAGATACTTATCCTTTCATTATTCTTTATTAGCGGTTGTATTATTAAGCTGAAGCTGTAAGAGCTCTTTTAGAGCTGTTCACAACAATTCAGTAATAAATATTTTGAAGAGAATTTTGAAGCAAGCAACACATAAAAGCTAAAACCATATAAAAGGAGAAAAATCCCCGAGCTATTACAAAAACTGTAAGACTATGTTCTTGTTATTTAACATTTGGCAACATTCCAGTAATATGGAAAGTGGCACATTGGTGAAAAATCAGTATTTTATACTTAGCAATATGAGATTCTTTATCCAAATTAAAATAATAGAAGTGAGAAAAAGTGGGAGGAACCATATTTTGAAGGCTTCTGTAGGTGTGATTTGTATAACAGGAGTCAAGAAACAAAGGATTGGAAAGAGTTAGTTATATAGACAGCCAAAGTAAACACTATACACCTAAATCTTGGATTGGGTCTGCTGGGATCTATAAACCATATTTGGTGTCTGTGGGAGGCACATTAAGCTCTAATTGTCTGTTTAACTTGGCTGCTTGAACAGCAAGTATTAAAAAAGATGGCTGTTTTTCTCAGCCTTACACCATTTATTGTAGACTTTTTCCCTGTCACAAATCTTGGCAATTTTTCTCTTATTGTTGATGCATATTAATCAAACTGCATTTCAAAAAAAGTATTATTGTTATGATTAAGTTTGTTAAATATTTATTTTAAGTAACATACAAGGGAGTTAGCAATATATTACTAGGAAAAATACTGGATGCCTTGACTCAGGTGCCAAATTAATTGCTTTGTCTGTGACTCAGTGAAGATCCAGCTTGACTCACCAGTTGCATTCAAGCTTTTGACCTGATTTTAAACCATTGATCTAATTTGGCAAGCTGAATAAAATTTATTCAAATTGTTCATCTTTGTTTTTTGTTTGTTTTTCAAGCTACATTTCTCCATAGGCTTCAAATGTTGGCCTTATAACTCACCTTTGTTTTGTATTATTTCCCTCTTTGTGCACTTATTCCATGTCGAATCTTATAGCCTTATTCCATGTTGAATCTGAATCCACAAGCTAAACAAATCCTGGGGAAAGGGCCTAAACAGATTCACTCTTCTGAAGGGACAAGAACCTTTAGCAAATGCCTCTGAAGTACAATCAGAGCCAATGAGATGTAGTAGTTAAAACTTAGAGGTCCAATGGCTATGGAAGCTCACTGGATAACTTTGAAGTAATCAACCAGTTTGTAGATGACTATTGTGCAGGTAAAAAAGGCTGTGTGCGACACCATGAATTCTTGGACAAAAAGCAGAAGCTAAGCTATGAATGCATAAATATTTTTCCAGTTCATGTGTACCCCCTTATGCTATCACTCTCCTGTTCTCCTTGGGCACCGTTACCATAGTCACTGTGCACTGCAGTCCACAACATCTGCCCGGTCGTAATTTTTCCATCTGATTTCATTTATAGTTTATAGCTTTAAGACCCAGTTGTGAAAAACTACAGAAGTTTTAGTGTAGTGTTGTCACAAAATTGAAGAGAAATTGATTGCATCTGGAACTGAAGTTAAAGGACAATTTATTGTTTCAGTCACTGCGATAAAAATCAAGTCTCAGAGGAGATATGAACCATTCTGTTCTATTCAGGTAAAATGCACTTTCTCTAACACCTTCAGGTTCTTTTTCAGAACACAAAACATTATTTCCATGAATAAAAAAAATCCATAAAGAATAAGAAAGGAGTCTGTAAGCATTTCATTGATTATAAAAAGGCCTTTGATTGTATTAATCATGGCAGGCTGTGGAATGTGTTTGGAAAACTGGGAATCTCAGAACAACTCATGAAAAACTTATATATAGGTCGAGAAGCCACAGTATGGACAGAACATGATGAAACTGAATTGTTCCAGATTGGCAAAGGAGTGTAACAAGGCTACTTACTCTCCCCCTTTCCTAAAGCTGGGAAAGGTGGAAGGAGAAAGAAGATGACCAGCAAGAAGACTGATGGACTCAATTATAGTAGCAATGGGTAAACATTTGAAGAGCTAAAAGATCATTATGGAGAAACTCTATCTTTGTAGTCACTAGAAGTCAGAAATAATTTGATGACACATCATCATCATTATCCCAGATCTGATATTCAGTTACCTATCCATTAAGCCATTATATGTTCATGGTCCTCATCTATTTTTCTGTTACTATCCAAACTAACTGATTCCACTTGAGACAATTATTTGAGAATAAAAATGCTAGGTGTTATGTCCCGAGCCTTGCAAACGGCTCGGGGTGTTTGCAGGCAGTCCCGGGCAGGTGCAAAGCTGCCCGGGACCAGACAGGCTGTCGCCAGCGCCGTGCGCATGCGCGGGTGCTGGTGCGGGAAAAGTATCGCATTGACCCAGGAAATGCCTATATAAGAAGCTGGGAGGTTTTGGGAGCTGCTGAAGCCATCTACTTGTGAGCTGAACACAGAATAAAGAAAACTGAGAACTACAACTGCTTCTCGTGTCTGCTTTTCGCCAAGGGACTCAACACTGGCGACGAGGATGGGATGCCTTACATCACCTGGAAAGGAAGAAGTGTAAGCTTACTCAAGTGAGTCCTGAGCGGCGGAACGGCGTTTGACTCGGCAGCTACTCGCCAATCCAGTGCGCATTTGGGGGTAGGCTGGCTGATAGACCCGTCTCCTGAAGATGGCAAAGGTTGGAAGGCTTTCGGAGTTCGACGTCTCACATCCAGAGCGGTGGGAGTCCTACGTAGCCAGGGTGGAGAACTACTTCAAGGCAAACCAAGTGAGGGAAGAGAGCTTGAAGGCTGCCACCCTGCTTTGTGTTTGCGGTCAAGACGCCTTCGAAATCGCAGAAAACCTTGCAGCACCTGTTCCAGTAGAGTCTGTTAGCTACGCAGATCTAAAGAAGCTACTGAAGGAGCACTTCCAGCCTAAGATGTCCGTCATCGCATGGCGCCACACCTTCGAGCAGAGGGATCAACGATCCGGAGAGTCGGCCAAAGAATACATTGCCGCATTGAGGAAGGCGCCAAGCACTGCGAGTTCAAGGACCTCGAAGAACGACTGAGGGACCGATTCGTGTGCGGCTTAAGGCATCGAGATCTACAACAGAGGCTTTTCGCCAAAGAAGAACTGTCCTTCCAAGATGCCTTAAGAGAGGTCACCGCAGAAGAAGCAGCAGGCGGCGCCGTCAAAAACATGCGGCCGATCAGAAACAGTCCAGAAGTTGCATCCGTGCACCAGGAAGACGTCCAAGGAAACTCCGAGGAGGATCCGGACGAGGAAGTCGACCGTCTCCACCCCACGAAGGAAGGAAATCAGAAGGGAAGCTCTTCAGCTCCACTCAAGTGCATCGGTTGTGGAGGTCGCCACAGGAGAACCGACTGCAAGTTCCGCTCCGCTACCTGCCGGGCATGCGGCAAACAAGGACACATTGCAGCTGTGTGTCTGGGCAGACGAAAGGTACAACCTCAGGAAGAACTGCGCCTGAAAGGTACCAGGGTCCCCAGCCAGAATAGGGTAGGTTTTTGCGCTTCGCAAAAGAAGCATCCTCAGGACAGGCACACACAAGCCCATTAAGAAAAAGCTGTCACTCAAGGTGAAGCTACAAGGGGTTCCATTAATTATGGAACTAGACACAGGGTCTGCCCTTTCAATCATCTCCTTGCATACATTTAGGAAGATTTGTTCCGGTAGTGGAACTCAGGCCAAGTTAAGGCCTTCTGACATTGTGTTAACAGATTTTCAAAACTCCAGAGTGTGTGTTAAGGGGGAGGCCACCCTTAACGTGCAATACAAGAGTTTTGAAGGTCCACTAGACTTATTAGTAGTAGGGGGTGAACGAATGAGTCTCATAGGACTCGATTGGTTTGAGGCCCTGGGGATACACGTCACAGGACTCAACAGCTTACAAACACTCGACCTACAGGAAGTCTGCAAAGAATTTGCAGATGTTTTCAGCCCCCAGCTGGGCACATTCAAAGGACCCCCTGTGTCCTTAAAGCTAGACCCCACTGTTACTCCCATTAGAATTAAAGCAAGAAGGGTCCCTTTTGCTTTAAAGAGTAAAATTGACACTGAGTTAGACAAACTGATCCAACAGGGAATTCTAGAACCTGTTGATTCCAGTCCTTGGGAGACCCCCATTGTCACACCTCTAAAGGCAAATGGGGACATTCGCATTTGTGCTGATTACAAATGCACTCTTAATAAGGCATTGCAGCAACATGCCTATCCTGTTCCTGTGGTCAGTCACATCCTGGCCTCTCTCAAGGGGGGGCGTGTTTTTGCAAAGCTTGACCTAGCTCAAGCATATCAACAGCTGCCTGTTGATGATGATGCTGCTATAGCTCAGACTATTGTGACCCACAGAGGGGCCTTTAAGGTAAAAAGGCTACAGTTTGGAGTGAATGTCGCTCCTGGGATTTTCCAAAGCGTAATGGAAAACACACTACGGGGTATACCAGGGGTTTGCCCCTACTTTGATGATGTCTTGATTGCAGGAGACTCCACACACATTCTAGCTGAAAGGCTAAGGGCTGTTCTGTTAAGATTCAGGAAAACAGGCCTCAAGCTCAAAAAAGACAAATGCAAGATTGGGGTGCCTTCTACTGAATTTCTGGGGTTCAAAATTGATGCTGCTGGGATTCACCCTGCTGAATCCAAACTAACTGCTATTTTAGAAGCACCTAGGCCAAAGTCTAAGGCCGAACTTCAGGCCTTCCTGGGCCTCCTGAATTTCTACAATTCCTTCCTTCCACATAAAGCCAGTGTGGCTGAGCCTCTTCACAGGCTACTAGACAAGCAAGCAGTGTGGCAGTGGTCAAAAACGCATGAGGCTTGTTTTAACAAAGTCAAGGCCTTGCTCACTTCTAACAGTGTACTTGCACATTTCAACGAGTCCCTTCCTGTGTGCATCGCTTGTGATGCGTCCCCTTACGGGGTAGGAGCTGTCCTGAGCCACCTCAGGTCTGATGGAACTCAGGTTCCTGTTGCATATTACTCCAGAACATTGTCTTCTGCTGAGCGCAACTACGCTCAGATAGACAGGGAGGCTCTGGCTGTTGTTGCTGGAATTAAAAAATTCCATGATTTTCTATATGGCAGGCATTTCACGGTCTTCACTGACCATAAGCCTCTGCTGGGACTGTTTACCACACGTAAGCAGACTCCCCAAATCATTTCCCCTAGAATGCTTAGGTGGTCTATTTTTTTGTCTGCATATGATTTTTCTTTACTCCACAAGCCTGGGAAAGAAATGGGCCATGCTGATGGCCTCAGTAGATTGCCTCTGCCAGTAGTAGAAGCTGACCCTGCGCCAGCTGTCAACATTCTATCAATCCAAGCCTTGCCCGAGCTCCCTCTTAGTGCCAGGGATGTTGCCGCTGAAACAGGTACAGATCACACACTTTCACGTGTCCGTTCCTGGGTTTTGTCTGGTTGGCCTGAGCACTGCCCTAGTCCTGAGTTTCAGAGTTTCTGGTCCAAAAGGAACGAGCTGTCCCTTTCTCAGGGTTGTCTGCTTTGGGGAAACAGAGTTGTCATTCCCACCTCAATGAGGACTAGGGTCTTAGAATCCCTCCACGAGGGTCATCCTGGCATTGTTCGTATGAAGGCTCTTGCGCGCAGCCACTTGTGGTGGCCTGGTTTAGATAAAGATATTGAGGCTAAGGTGCATGCATGCCACCTGTGCCAACGATCTCGCCCAGAGATGCCCCAAGCTCCCGTGCATAGATGGGAGGAAACACAGTCCCCATGGTCTAGGGTGCACATTGACTACGCTGGGCCCTTTCAGGGCCAGTTCTTCTTGGTCCTTGTTGACAGCCATTCAAAATGGCTTGAGGTTGTACCTGTCTCATCCACCACCACTGCAAAGACTATTCAGGTACTGAGGGGGATTTTTGCTGCACACGGGCTGCCAGATGTCATTGTGTCTGACAACGGCCCTCAATTCACTTCCTCCGAATTCCAAGCTTTCTTACAGGCTAACATGATTCGTCATGCCACGTCTGCACCCTTCCACCCGTCCACCAACGGTATGGCTGAACGTATGGTGCGCATCACAAAGGACGCCTTGAAAAGACTCACCTACGGGGACTGGCATCACAGGTTGGCTGACTTTCTCCTTTCTTATCGCACCACACCGTCCACTTCTACAGGGAGAAGCCCAGCTGAACTTCGTTGGGGTCGTCAACTTACTACTAAACTTGACCAGTTGCATCCGGACAGATTGCCTTCATCTACCTCACATCCTAGGGCACCTAGACAACTACTTGAGGGTGCCCCGGTCTGGTCATACATGGGTCCCCGCTTCTGTTTCCAGGGTCCCTGGTCCTCTATCCTACGAGGTAGCCCTGGACAACGGTCGTGTCCTGCGCAGGCACATCGACCAACTCCGCCCTAGGCGGCATCTTCCAGCTGAGACTCCTGGGTCTTTTCCAGGGGGGAGGGGGACCCTTTGGAGCAAAGGGAAGGGCACGAGTTGCTGCCCATCTCCACTGATGGAGCCACTGACGGCCCATTTCAAGCTTCCGCAAGTGCTCCGAAAAGGAATTCATGGAGCTTACCCACACAACAGGCACTCATGCCTACTCCAGCCAGGGAGTCACCCCGGGGGCATACTCACTTTCCACACACATCACACAGCACTCCAGTCACGGAGGATACCCGGGAGCATCCCAACAAATCATTCCCCGCAAGAGAGCTGGCACACAATCCCCAGAGTTGGCCTGACCTTACCCCTAATCCTACAGGGGGTCAAACTTACAGGGAGGTGGTCGAGGAACCAAGTCCCGACCGCAACACCTCTAGCCCAAATCAGGGAGTAACTGAGTTTTGGGAAGGTACAGAGACCCACACGAGCCCGGACACAGAACGGGGCTTAGGGATTGGACAGCCTCCTGACAGGTCTTGGACGGACCTAGGAGGTTCTACAGAGATGCCCAGCAGTGGCTATCACTTCAAGGGGCCTGAGGGCCTACAGCTAGGCAGGTCAACCAGGTCACAAAGTGACAGAAGCCCTGGCCTGACGAGCCCGGTGGGCGAGCAAGCAGGCCAGGCATCGGGGCAAAGTCCTTGGAAGGCACCAAGGCATGATAAGGGGAACAGGCTCTTGTCACCCCTCAGTCTGGGAACACCTGTCAGAAACCCAGAGCTGAGAAGGTCACAGAGAGCAAGGAAGTCTCCTAAATACTTAGAGGATTACATAACATTGCTAGCTAAACAAAAGCCAGGTAACGATAGGAGCACTGAGAAGCAGAACACTGCATAAAATAAATGATTATATGTTGGTAGTAGTTTTAGCCCGGGGGAAAGGGGTGTTATGTCCCGAGCCTTGCAAACGGCTCAGGGCGTTTGCAGGCAGTCCCGGGCAGGTGCAAAGCTGCCCGGGACCAGACAGGCTGTCGCCAGCGCCGTGCGCATGCGCGGGTGCTGGTGCGGGAAAAGTATCGCATTGACCCGGGAAATGCCTATATAAGAAGCTGGGAGGTTTTGGGAGCTGCTGAAGCCATCTACTTGTGAGCTGAACACAGAATAAAGAAAACTGAGAACTATAACTGCTTCTCGTGTCTGCTTTTCGCCAAGGACTCAACACTAGTTATACAGTTCTTGCTTGTCCAAGTCCTTATTTTCTTCTCCTTAGAGAGGAACTTTGATTCTCCTTTCTATCAGGAGCCCTAGTTTCTTCAACCCAGCCCCAAGTCATCCTTTATACTTTTACTATGGCTGGATGCTTTTAATTTATATAGCGATTTAAAAGTTGAAAATATGGATAGAAGATTAACTATATGCTATAAATTATCCACTTTTCATATGCTATCCCTATGTTCACAGGACAGACCTAAAAGACAGACAAATAGAGTATTTCATGAGAAGAATCAGGGATTTTTACTGTGCATGAACTACACACTTGTGGTTATAACATCTGCAGCAGTTTTGCATGTTAAAACAAAAAAATAGGACTGGAGGGTGATAGGCACAGCATAGACCCAGCTTCCATTCACACCAATATTTACTAAATCACAAAAGTGAATTCAATATTCTCACATTTGTTTATTATTGATCAGAAAATTATATTTTGGTTTCCATGATCAGATAGTCTTCAGGTCTCCTTCACAGCTTCTACCTCAAATCTCCTGATCTCCTGGCTATTAAAATAACACTTCAGAAGCACGTTGATGTTCACATCAACTTATCTGAAGGATCTGAAAGCTGGAAAAAAATATTAAATGTCTGCCAAACAAGATACACTATATGCTTATTGTCTCCAATCCAGGTTGTAGGGCATTCATCATTTTTGCAGCTTTTTTTTAAAGCTGTCTATCTTGAGTCTTTGAATTATAAGACCCTCCAAGACTTTACACCTCTGGCAGCAAATGGATGTTGTTTACATTTTGCTAAGACTATGCAGGACCTACTGATTCAGTGCTGTTAACACTTAAGCTTTCACACTAGACTCAGCTCAAATATTAACCTTGGCTTCTGTCCAGTCTGAACTCCTAGGGGAAGCTGAATAATCCCTATGAAGTGCCCCACATGTGGGCATAATTAAGCTTTTTATTTCCCCCTTCCCTCCTTCTCTCTAGTTGTTTGGAAGAGAAGGAGAATCATTTTTGTAATTGTACTTTTATCCTTTCCTTCTTTTTCAGTGAAAGCCAAGACAACAATGCAAATATGAATTAAAGAGTGATGGAACTCATTATCATCACTATTATTTTACTTAAACTGCATATATTTCCATTGCTATTTAGACAGGATTACTAAATATATGAGAGCCAGTTTGGTGTAGTGGTTAAACCAACAAGCTAGAAACCAGGAGGCTATGAGTTGTAGTCCTCTCTTAGGCACAAAACCAGCTGGGTGATCTTAGGCCATTCACTCTCTCTCAGCCCTAGGAAGGAGGCAGTGACAAATTACTTCTGAAAAAGCTTGCCAAGAAGACTGCAGGATCTTGTCCAGGCAGTCTTCAAGAACTGGATATGATTGAACAGGAGGGGAAAAAAAACACCACTAAAGGCACCAATGCAAGAGAGCTATATAATTACTTTCAACCAAAGTATGTCCAGAATAACATAATAACAAAGTTGAAAGGAATGTTGGATGTCTTCTAATCCAGTGATGGTGAACCTATGGCACGGGTGCCAGAGGTGACACTCAGAGCCCTCTCTGTGGGCACGTGCGCCATCAACCCAGTCCTAGGCCTTCAGCTGGGTTTTATAAAACCTTTTCACTTTAGGCCCCTGCCACCATGTGCAAAAAAAAAAAAAAAGGTTCAATCAATCAGTCAATTTCAACTTCTCACGGGAAAAAAAGATCTTGCAAAGTTGGAATTGATTGATTGAACTTTTTAGTCCCACCCAGTCTGCCGTTACCATTGCAGCCACACCCACCCAATAGGCCACACTCACCCAATTGGCAACACCCAGCCAATGGACCACACCAACCAATGGGCCACACCCACCCGGCACCCGACGATGCATAAGTGGGTTTGGGTTGCAGTTTGGACATTCAGTCTCTAAAAGGTTTGCATCACTGTTCTAGTCCAACCCTCTGCTCAAGCAAGAAACCCTATTCCATGCTGGACAAATGGCTGTCCAATCTCTTCTTAAAAACCTCCAGTTTTGGAGCACCATTAACTTCTGGAGGCAGGTTGTCTCACTAATTAATAGTTCTAACTGTCAGGAATTTTTTTCCTTAGTTCTGGGTTGGTTCTCCTTGATTAGTTTCCATTCATTGCTTCTTGTTCTGTCTTCAGGTACTTTGGATAATAGCTTGACCCCCTCAGATATTGGAACATTGCTATCATGTCACCCGTAGCCCTTCTTTTCTGTTAATGTAGCCTAGGAATGTGTTGGCTTTTTTGACAGGTTCCTCTTCCTACAGTGCTTTTTCAATTAACATTCAAAGAAGAAACATAGTATGGACTTGGCTATGCATATACAGTATCTTCTGGAATCCTAGCTAAGATCAATGGGCAATATGAACAGTATAAAAAAGCTTTTATGGGGATGATTTCCATTTTGGCTATCCCTCTCGCTCTGTGCTCTCTTTTTGTTCCTGCCATTGATTCCTAATGGAGGATCATTTTGGAACTTTAATGTACATTTGTCCACATGAACCCAGCTGCAAAAACAGATGCTTATGAAAACAACCAAAGGACAGAATGATACTTTTGCAGCAGGGGGATGAAGAGAAAATTATCAGGGAATTACTGCATTCAAAAGACGAAAAAGGAAAAGGATATATTTCAGCTGGGATAAATACGAAGCCCCAAAGCTTCTGCTTTGGCTGATTTCATATGAGGAAACCCTAGCCAGATTAGGAAAAGTCTAAGTCTTGCCTGAAAAAATATTTTTTTTCATTAGACTGGACCTCTAATCTGTTCCATAATTCTTTTTGCATTTTCCTCCCACCTTAATTGAGGAAAATAGGTATACTTGTTTTCCATCTCTAGGGAAAGAATTTTATAGTGCATTAGTGTGTTATTTCATGAGGTCTGGTGGAAAACTCCACCAAAGAACAATGGGAAACATTGCCTGCTTGAAAGTTCAGGGTTTTTTCTTAAAGGGCATGGAAATGATTAAGGCTTCTCACAGAAAATAATTTAGAGTTTCAAACACCAGCATGGTGGGAAAATGTGGCACATAAACTAAGTAGCCTTACACAAAATAAAATGTAAAATTGCCTAGTTTATGTCAATGTTCAGGATAACATCAATATCCAGCCACATGTTTTAGACAAAGTAGGAAAATTCTGTCCTAAATAGCTACCTTGTGTGGAAAAATAGCTTTGAAGTGAAAGAGGGCAGGGGAATTCTTTGTGGGGGGAATTAGCACTCTAACATGCTGCTCCCCCTACTGTCTCATTATGCATATTCACCTGTGGATTTCATGAGGGAGAAGGACAAGAAGTGTTTCTGGATCTCAGCTAAATCCTTTCAAATGCTCTCCCCGCCCCCTGGCACGCGCGGACGGGCGCACGCGCACACACACAGATACAAGATACTTGACACCTTCCTGTGCATAAGCTATTATTGAGCAAATGAGCAGGCATCATCCAGTTTTGTGAATGGGAGGGGAATAGTTACAGCAGATGTCAGGAAGGGAAACTCAACCCACTGGAAATAAGGTGTTTAGAGGCCACGGTGGAGGAGGGAGAGCATCCGGACAGGAAATGGGGTTGTAAGCCTGTGACTGTGAAGTAACACGATGCTGAAGAATTCAGAGATGATACAATCGTAATTTTTGTAAAAAGCATAAAGGTGTCAGAATAGTCTGGCATCTTACTGAAAAATGGAAAAGGATGTCTAGAGAAATTTTGCTTGTTAAGATGAAAGTATTGCTGTGCTTCATTATTTGAACATCTCTAAGATGAAACAGCCAAAGAAGGGTCAGTTACAGCATACAGTGGAAAGACTGTGAGATTCTCTTCTCTTTATACGTATATACTGTATATATAAAAATTTTATTAAAGATTTTTAAAATTTAAAGAAGTAGCTTCCAATCTTCCTTACAGCAGTTATAGGTCTAATTAGAAATGTTTCCTCTTGTTCTATGGTTATGTCATAATTCTCTTCTTAAGTTCACTTTTTCTGTTTTGCATAAAAAAATCCATAAGGGATTTCCAGTCAGCAATAAATGTAGATACTGTACTGTCTTTTCTCTGATCAAAGAAGTCAACTCTCTAAGCAAGTTCAATCATCTTTACAAATCATTCCTCCATTGTGGATAGCAGTGAATCTTTCTACTTTTATGCATGCAATAATCTTGTTGCAGATATCATGTATACAACTGCTTGTCCATTAATCCAAAAGAAAACCTAGTCTCAAATATATATTAATCTTAGAATCTTGTGAATCAAATGTATTAATACAAAATTTTCTAGATTTTTTACATTACCAAGCATGATAAAATGCCCTTATTGTTCATATTTCCCCTGTAAATTTGAAATGCCTTTATATATTCTAGACACTTTCTCTGGTGATATAAATATAATATAATGTAATGTAATATTATCCCCATATTTTCTCATTGTTCCATCTGTATGTTACAATTTTAATATTAATGTTTATCATTTTAATGATAGCCACCCAGAGTTGCTTGAAAGCAAGATGGACAGCATATAAATTTAATAAATAATTTAGTAAATTTAATAGTAATAATTTAATAAATAAATGAAATAATTACCAAATATTTTAACAAACTTTATCATTCATTCTTTTACTTCTGTTTCAGATTTCAATAAATATTTATATATTTTGGCAATTACATGTTCACCATTTGTACCCAGTGTTAGAATCAACCTCTCTTTATGAGAAGGTAACTCCTAGCCAATTTGCTGATCTTCAAAAAAAATTAAGAGTGGGCCTCAGTTGATTGGAGATCACCAGGAAATCTCAGGTTCAAGGGCTAGACAGGAATTAAGGGTGGAAAATCTCAGAAAAAGATTAGGCTAAATTACCTGAATGTGTCTGCTTCTCCCAGTAGCGAAACTTGGTTCAAAGGAATCTTTACTTTTATTTACCTTCCTTCTGTGACAATCCCTATTAGGGTTACATGGTCTATTAACTGCAGTTGCAGATGCTTCTAGCACAATACCTTTCTAAACAATGAATCTAAATCTCATCTTGAAATGAACTAAATATAATGTGTACTGAATGCATTTCTATATAACATTCATTAAAATATAAATTGAGCTCAACTTCCATGGTGATTTCATAGAAAGAGTAAAGATATTTTTGGCTATAGTACAATAGCAATTTGCCACCATCATTTGCTGAAATGTTTTCTCAGCTTGCTACTCTAGCCTACAGTCCTGGTATCCCATTAACCTCATTATTTTTCATTAAAAAATAATCAGAGATTTGTCATTTTCAACAATAGCAGTACATTCCAAATCAAGTCCAAATAATCCACCAATCAGATGCAATTCCAGCTCTTCATTTGCTAGATCCAAAGTCAATCTAGAATCCCCCATGGAATAGGGTGAAACACTTGATGGAATTATTTAAAGCAGAACAATGGTGGCTGGACTGGGCTGTGTATATGTGATCATCCTACAAGCTTTCTGGTCAAGCCTAGAGTGATTATTCTAACTAAAAGTCTTAACTATTATAACACTGGCTCTCAAAATTAATATTATAATTGTAATTAGTCAGGATTCAATCTGAGTTGGTCATTGGGACCAAAGGTTTACGACCAACTCAGATTGAATTCTTCAACATTACTCTGGAGCATGTATATTTACCTTCATTTGCATAATTAGTCATTTCACAACAATCTTACATGGGTGTGTTTTTGTAGGATTCACCATACCAGAGATACTCCAGATGTTGCTGAATTAAAGTTCTCAGTGTCTCTTAAAGTTGATCATAATGATTAGCTGGGATTAAGTACAGTTGTATGACAGCAAAATATGGGGATCACAATTTCTATCCTCATCCCACCCCAGATCTACATTTTTTTCTTAACATGTTAGAGTTGCTTGGTTGAGTTGGGTGGCTATAGAAATTATTTTTTTTTCTCCTTTCATTTACTTAAAGTGATATCATTTGAAATTTGTGACTGAATGCAGTTGCAGGAATCAGTAAGGGGGAACTGTGTACCTTCATTATAAATACATCTGTTTCAGAGGATTTTCTGGAGCACAATGTAGTTTGTGTGTGACCAAAGAGGATTAACTTTTCTGGGACTATATTAGGTAAAGCACGTAGCGGTGTGGAATTCATATATTGGAAGGGCACCAAGACTGACATATATTTGAAGTTAATGCATTCCACAGACCTAGCCAGAGAAATATCTTTCTCTGCTGAACAGGATTATGCCAGCTAAGGTAAAGGGTTCTGAGGGCCTTACTGTAGGTGCTTGGAAAAATTCAAATCTTAATTTAAGCAATGACTCTGATTGAAAATCCAGACTATTGGTGAGCCCATATCCTCTTCACAGTAGCAAATACACATTTTCCATAGACTGAATATCAAAACTATCCAAAGATAAATGCAGTCTTAGTTTGAGTGTTTCCTTTTATGGAGTGTTTAGTATCCTGTAGAAATCATCTGTCTGCTCCAGATGTGGACAGATCCAGGTGCTTGATCTCTCCAACAGATAATTCTTCCTGCAAGGCCTTATCTTGCTGGAAATAAGTTTCCAAACAACTAATAATTCAGAAGAGAAGGAGAAAAAAGTAAGTGTCTTGCAAATGGGCATTGTATTGAGATGAGATTCCCAATGCTTTTGCATGCCTGCCCCCAACTTCATATTATGCTGATAAGCTGTTAGCACATGTGTAAGACACCCCTCGTCAATGGAAAATGTTAATGTGTGTTGTGTCAGTTGCAAGTTGAATAGAAGTCTGTAAAAGATAGGCAGGATGCAAGTATTTTAAATCAAAATACTTGATAAAGAAGGTCTTCTATATTTGCTATTGGCATCCAAGACCTGAACCCAGTTCTAAATTATTTGTAAAGCAGAAACAACAAAGAAACTTCTCAAGGAAGTGAAAACTAAGAGTTTGCTTATCCATAATACACACTCTCTTTCTCTCTCCCTCTCCCTCTCCCTTCTCCCCCCCCCCCTTGAAACAGGGTAACTCAGGTGCAGACCTATTTGAACAAGTCTGTGTTCATGTTTCCTAGCAACCAGGTGAAGTTTTCTATGCTTGCTGTGTGCCTAGTGTAATGTTGTATAGTGCATTTGGTACATTGTTGTTGCTCTTAAAGCCTATTCATTCTGCTAACTTGCCCTGAGGACTACATTCAACAATTGTTGTGCTGTTTTGGACAGAGGATGGATTGACAAGAAATATCACAGTACACAGGTCATAAAGGGGAGATAGACTAAGCTCTACAAGAGATAAGATATAAGGCATTGTCCTACTCTAACTTGGAAAGCGCAAAGCTAAATTTTATTCCTCCCCCCCTCTCCAATCACATACAAAACAAATAATCTGTTTTACAATCTTATGTCTCCAGACTCTTGCAAAATGCATTACATTTCACTGGAAGTGGAAATCCATTTCAGCCTCCCTGAACAGGCAATCACACATTCATTCTGGAGTTGTTTTTGGAAAGGATTTCAGAATCATAATGGATTTCAGGCTAAATATCAGCAGTGTGATATGGTTGCAAAAAAGGCAAGCAGTTTTAAGCTGCATCAATTAAAATATTTTTTCCAGAATCCAGGAATTAATATTCTATTTCTTTTACTCCAGTAGGACCCAAACACAAAACTAACATCCAGTTCTGGGCACCACACTAACCCTAAGAAGGATTCAAACTGTAAGAGGCCAAGAAAAGGGCAATCAATATTTATTTATTTGTCATATGTATAAGCCACCTCAATAAACTAGGTTAGTGAGCGGTGAGCATTATATACAGTTAAAGTAATAACATCTAAACAAATTATAATTAAATATGCAAGAGGTACAGGACAAAGCAGGGACTGAATGCTCGTTTGAATAACATTAGATTTAACAAGCAGGGAGGGGGCAGCCTCACTTCTTGTGGTGAGCTATTTCCAAAGAGAAAGGGTCACCACTAAGAACATCTGTCATCTGGTCCATGCCCCAAAGATCTCATGAGTGTGGGTTTTAAATATTGGGATTCACGGCATTGAAACGACACACAAGTTGTTAACCAAGTTCTTCTTTATTCGTTCCACGTTACCACTCAGAAACCCAACAGGCTCGCAGGCCTTTTATAGTTTTCCGAACAACCAATCATAAATCCCCTTTATTCGCGCCTTGCGCCTGTGTGCAAGACCGGCGCCAATCAGTCTGGTCCCGGGCAGCTTTTAGGTTGCCCAGGACCATTTGCAACATTTCTGGGCCTGCTTAGTTTCCTCAGCAGGCCCAGGACACAACAGTGGGGTTACTCTCTTTTCTGTCCCTGAGATCAACAAAATAGAAAAGGTATACGCATCTGTTTGTAAAGCCTATGGAGGAGCTGGAGGCAAGCACATGGCAAGGGTCAATGCAGAAGCAAGAAGAGTGCAGTGCTAAACACACATTTGTCTGCTGGGTTTAGAATTGGGAGCTGGAGTACAAAATATGTATGTTTGTATGTATGTATGTATGTATGCATGTATGTATGTAGTTATATAGCCCTACATCTCACATTTCTGTCTCCTTAAAACAGGCAAACCCACCAAATATAATGCCCCCAGAAATCAAGGATGCACTGTGACACACACACACACACACACACACACACACACCACTGAGGGCACTTGTATTGAGGATTGCCAGTAGAGAGTTGAGGAGCAAGTCACAGGAAGGGCGAATGCACAGGAAGGGCAGAAGGAGAAAAAAAAAGCAGAAATGGTGTTATAAGAAAGGATGATATAGGGATGTACATGAAAGGATAATTTTGGAATGTTTATGTGTACATCAAGTTCATTGAGAGAATAGGGTACTGCTCTATTAGTAAATAATGTACAGAATCTTAGAATTGCTGTCATGGTCAAGAATAAGCCAGAGTCAAAAACACAGCAGGACCCAGAAACACAAGGGAAGAACCACAGAATAAGGAAACAGATCTAGAGGTGGCCACCATGTCTCCCAGTGGACAACTGCACAACTCCAGCAACTTCTGTGTAGCTGGCTTCAGTCAGGAGACAGTCAACCAACTAAAGCCAGGAAAGATTTATTGCTTGCTAAAGAGGCACTCACAGTGACAGGGCGCAGAGACACCATTCTGAGGCTGGGGGTGGGTGTCTGCCCTATTCCCTAGTACATATGCTGGTGGGGGCCTCTTGGGGCTGTTGGGGGATGGATGTTCTTCCGGGTTCTTCAATCAAGCATGAGGATCTGAGACATTTCCCTAAAAGCTCATACCCTTAAGGCATTGGCAAGGCATTGCCTATCTTGGTACGGCATTACCTAATGTAACTGGTGCAATACTATGAAGGGCCTTAGAAATAATAACTAGCTCTTGAGTTGGAAGCCAGCTAACAGCCAAGGCAGGGACTTCAAGATAGGTATAATTCTATAGGATGGCTTTTCCCATCATTGCATTTCCAAGCAACTGTAACCTCCAACTCACCTACAGGGCAACACAGAGCACATTGTGGTAGTCTGTGTAGTGATCAGGACATGAGTTACTGTCTCCTTGGCATATGGTTGAGATAGTTGCCTAACTGCTGCAGCAACTGAAGTTGAGCAATTAGCCTCAGCTAATCAGCAAGGATAATTGGCATTAGATATTTAATCCTTTGAAAAATATTTGAGAGAATGGGCACTGAGCAGGGATTGCTAGAACTGATGCTTATATTTAAAAATTGCTACTGTAGTCCTTATGTTTAAAGATTCTGACAGATGGCTAGCAATAACCATCTGTCAAAACTCAGTTCCTCCTCTAGCCCAAACCCACATTAGGAAGAGCAATTGGAACTTTTTTTTTTCCCTCACTGGAAGGGAATCCACCAATCGCGGCAACTTAATTTACCCTGTAATAAGCTGTTAAGAAAGTAGAACTCATTGACCTTGTTACCAAGACAGAACAGAGTCCAGATATCTAACAGAGCAAATCACAAAGCAATTCTGTATTCATAGACTGCAGGAGAAAACATTAAATGAGCTCTCTGGGTATACTCTGTTTGCCTTGTGTTCCTAGTTTCATTTCACTGGTTGCTGTTGTTGTTGCTGCTGTTGTGCCCTCACACCTTCAAAATGAAAATGCAAAACCTGCCCTAGCCGTGCGTTCATTTTCAATTTTTCTTCTGACAACTCTCATCTCCTTCCATTCATACTGAATAGCCCATCCCATCTTCATACTGAATAGAGAGTAACTGAGTCACAAAACCAAAACTTTGGATGGACTGCTCACTAACCCAGCCAGAGGAGCAGATACTACAGCTAAGGCAAAGAATATAACAGGTGCTTTTATTTCAGGGAAAAATTGTTAATCCTTTGCTGAAGAATTCCGTCTGGAAAAAAAAATCTTATTCTTATGATACCTGACATGCCATAGCCTAATTTATTTTAGAAAATGGAACACCCCAGGAGAGAAATCTGTGCTAATGTGAAGCTTTTCTATTTTTCTATAGAGTATATAAAAAATAAAAAGGAAAATAAAACTGGTGCAGTCAGTAAAAGAACACTGTTTGTATAAGGAAAGTCCACTCCCATATGTGAGAAAAGGAGAAATACTGTAGCCAGATCGGCCCAGATTTTCATACCTGCAAGTCCACAGTTGCAGACAAACATTCTAGCTATATTAACCAAATAAAGGATAATTAGTATAACACAGTTTTCTACACCAAGCTTACTGCTCTATGCATTAGCACGATATGCTACTCCAGGATTTCCATATCTAAAATTCAATAGAAAAAAAATCTATTATTCTGTATTCTAAGAATTCCCAGCTTTCAAAGAGGAAAAAGACTTTTCAAGTTGTGATTTGTAGAAAAATGTTTGCAAGATTGTGAAGCAATTAATGCCAAAGAAAAAATAGTGCTCCCAAAAGTCCAGAAAATAACCATTGTTTGGTGCCCAGAAAAGAATGTTTTTTCAGTATATTTTAGAGCAAACTGATTGTCTCTTGAGTCCAGGTTTGTCTAGAAATTGGGAAGCCTTCCCAATCCATAAACTATCCTTTGAAACCCAAACCCAAACCTAAACCTAAAGCTCTCAGATTTTTGTAACATTCATTTATTAATTAAATTTATATGCCACCTGTTGTGTCTGGAGCCTGCAAAGGCAGGCTCGGGACGTTGCAATGGTCCCGGGCAGTTGCAAGCTGCCCGGGACCAGACTGGCTGGCGCCGGCTTCGCACACATGCGCGAGGCACGGAGCACGCCTAATTGTTACTATTTTGCCCGGGGACGTTGTTAAAAAGGAATCTGAGAGGCCTGTGAGCCTCAGAGCTGTGACGGAGTGGAAAAGATTTCAGTAAAGAGCTGTTGGAACTACAGAATGTGCTGTATTCATTCGCCATTGATTCGAAGACTCAACACTGGTGATGAAGGTGGGATGGCTTACAACAAACAAAAAGAAGAATTGTAAGCTTATCCAGGAGTCCTGAAGAAAGGAAGACGGCGTTAAACTCAGCACCTGGCCTGCCAGTACAGCATCGCTGGAGGTAAGCTGGCTGATAGACCCCTTCCTTACAAAGAAGCAAGAATGGCGAAGATAGGGAGACTGTCTGAATTCGATGTCACACACCCAGAAAGATGAGAGTCTTATGTTGCCAGGGTAGAAAATTACTTCAGAGTAAATCAAGAAAGGGAAGATGGTTTGAAGGCCGCTACTTTGCTGTGTGTCTGTGGTCAAGATGCATTTGAAATTGCTGAAAATTTAGCAGCCCCTGCTCCTCTTGAATCTGTCACTTATACAGATTTTAAAAAATTATTGAAGGAACATTTTCAGCCCAAGTTGTCTGTTATTGCACGGAGACATACTTTTGAACAGAGAGATCAAAGAGCTGGTGAAGCGGCTAAAGAATACATTGCAGCCTTAAGAAGAGCAGCTAAGCCTTGTGATTTTAAAGACTTAGAAGAAAGGTTGAGAGACCGATTTGTATGTGGGCTTAGGAACAGAGACTTGCAACAGAGACTCTTTGCAAAAGAGGATATTTCATTCCAAGATGCCTTGAGAGAGGTCACTGCAGAAGAGGCAGCAGGTGGGGCAGTCAAGAACATGAGGCCTATCAGGAACAACCCAGAAGCCGTCTCCGTGCACCATGAGGGAGTCCAGGAGAACTCGGAAGAAGATCCTGAAGATGAGGTGGATCATCTTTACCCAGCCAAAGAAAGAAAACAGAAGGAAGGCAAAGAAAAGTCTTCAGCTGTACCTAAGTGCTTTGGGTGTGGAGGTCGCCACAGGAGGACCGACTGCAGGTTCCGTTCTGCAATCTGTAGAGCATGTGGAAAGCAAGGCCACATAGCAGCTGTGTGTCTGGGCCATCAGAAGGTACAACCCCGAGAAGAATTGCGCCTGAAATGTACCAGGGTCCCCAGCCAAAACAGGGTGGGTTTCTGTGCATCACGTAGAAACATTTATAGGACAGGCACACACAAGCCACTTAAAAAGAAACTGTCACTTAAGGTGAAGTTGCAAGGAGTTCCATTGGTTATGGAACTAGACACTGGGTCTGCACTTTCAATTATTTCCATTCACACATTCAGAAAGATTTGCTCTAGCAGTGGGTTCCAGGCCAAGCTTAGGCCATGCAATATAGTCTTAACGGACTTCCAAAATTCCAAGGTGTGCGTTAAGGGGGAGGTCACCCTTAATGTACAATACAAGGATTTTGAAGGTCCATTAGATGTATTGATAGTTGGGGGTGAGCGCACGAGTCTCATTGGACTCGATTGGTTTGAGGCCTTGGGAATACAAGTTACAGGGCTTCATAGTTTGGAAACACTAGGTCTACAGGAAGTCTGCAAAGAATTTGCAGATGTCTTCAGCCCTCAGCTGGGAGCATACAAAGGCCCCCCAGTTTCCTTGAAACTGGATCCCACTGTCATTCCTATCAGAGTAAAAGCAAGGAGAGTACCCTTTGCTTTGAAAGGGAAAATTGATGCTGAATTGGACAAATTGATTCAGCAAGGTGTCTTAAAACCTGTTGACTCAAGTCCTTGGGAAACTCCCATAGTCACGCCTCTTAAGGCTAATGGGGACATTCGCATCTGTGCAGATTACAAATGCACTCTAAACAAGGCATTGCAACAACATGCATATCCTGTACCTGTAGTCAGCCACATTTTGGCCTCCCTCAAAGTGGGGGGTGTTTTTGCAAAGCTGGATTTAGCACAGGCTTATCAACAGTTACCTGTTGATGAAGCTGCTGCTGAAGCACAAACTATTGTAACTCATAGGGGGGCATTCAAAGTCAAAAGACTACAATTTGGAGTAAATGTGGCTCCTGGAATTTTCCAAAGCATAATGGAAAATACCCTGAGGGGTATACCAGGGGTTTGCCCCTATTTTGATGATGTCCTAATAGCAGGAGAATCCACTCAAACTTTAGCTGAGAGGTTGAGGGCTGTTCTGCTGCGTTTCAGGAAAACAGGCCTCAAGCTTAAAAAAGACAAATGCAAAATTAGAGTGTCTTCTACAGATTTCCTGGGATTCAGAATAGATGCCAAGGGCATTCACCCTGCTGAGTCTAAATTAAAGGCTATCCTGCAGGCTCCTAGGCCTAAATCTAAAGCTGAATTACAAGCTTTTCTGGGCCTCTTGAACTTTTACAATGCATTCATACCTAACAAAGCTAATGTAGCTGAGCCATTTCATTGGCTTTTAGACAAACAGGCAGTGTGGCAGTGGTCACAAGCACATGAAGAAAGCTTCAATGAGGTTAAGGCCTTACTTATATCAAATGATGTGCTTGCACATTTTAATGAAACTCTTCCTGTGTGAATCGCTTGTGATGTTTCCCCTTATGGGGTGGGAGCAGTACTTATCCATTTAAGACCTGATGGAACTCAGGTTCCTGTTGCATATTACTCCAGAACTTTGTCTTCTGCTGAGCGAAACTATGCTCAGATAGATAGAGAAGCCTTAGCCATTGTTGCTGGAATTAAAAAATTCCATGATTTCCTCTATGGCAGACACTTCACGGTCTACACTGACCATAAGCCTCTGTTGGGGTTGTTTACTACAAACAAACAAACCTCCCATATCATCTCCCCCAGAATGCTGAGATGGTCCATCTTTGTGTCAGCCTATGATTTTTCTTTGGTTCACAAACCTGGCAAGGAAATGGGCCACGCTGATGGCCTTAGTAGATTACCTTTACAAATGGTAGAGGCTGACCCTGCCCCTGCCATCAACATTCTTTCCATTCAGGCGTTGCTTGAGTCGCCCTTAAATGCCAGGGATGTGGCTGCTGAATCACACTCACTCGTGTATTTCCTGGGTTTTGTCTGGATGGCCAGAGAGTTGTCCAGGTACTGAGTTTCAGAGTTTCTGGCTTAAGAAACATGAGTTATCCACTTTTCAGGGTTGTCTGCTGTGGGGCAGCAGAGTTGTTATTCCTACCTCAATGAGACCTAGGGTCTTGGCTTCCCTTCATGAGGGCCATTCTGGCATTGTCAGGATAAAGGCGCTTGCACGCAGCCATTTGTGGTGGCCAGGGTTAGACAGGGTAATAGAGGCTCAAGTGCACGGATGCCACTTGTGTCAGCGCTCAGGCCCAGAAATGCCTCAGGCTCCTGTACATAGATGGGAGGAAACACAGTCACCTTGGTCTAGGGTGCACATTGATTATGCTTGGCCCTTTCAGGGTCAATTCTTCTTGGTCCTTGTTGACAGCTATTCAAAGTAGCTTGAGGTTGTACCTGTCTCTTCAACCACTGCTGCCAAGACCATTCAAGTACTGAGAGGGATTTTTGCTGCACATGGGCTCCCTGATGTCCTGGTGTCTGACAATGGTCCTCAATTCACTTCTTTCGAGTTTCAAGCTTTCTTACAGGCCAACATGATTCGTCATGCCACCTCTGCACCAATGGTATGGCTGAACGGATGGTCCGCATCACCAAGGATGCTTTAAAGAAACTGACCTACGGGGACTGGCACCACAGGTTGGCAGACTTTCTTCTTGCTTACCGCACCACACCTTCAACTTCCACTGGGAAGAGCCCAGCTGAACTCCGTTGGAGGCGCAAACTGATCACCAAACTTGACAGGTTGCACCTGGACAGACTGCCTCCTAAGGTCACTCAACCCAGGGCACTGCAGTGTCTGCAGTGGGTGCCCCTGTATGGACCCAGAACTACGGGCCTGGTCATTTGTGGGTTCCTGCCGTAGTATGCAAAGTTACTGGCCCTTTGTCATACGAGGTCTCCTTGGACAACGGTCATGTCCTTCGGCGGCATATCGATCAGCTGCGTACAAGACTGGACTTACCCTCTGAAGCTCCTGGGCTTTCTCCAGGGAGGAAGGGGACCACTATGGGCAAAGGGAAGGGTGTTGGCAGCAGCTGGGGCCAAACGGAGAGGCCGCAGACGGCCTGTTCCAAGGTTCTGCAAGTGTTCCAAACAGGAATTCAAGGGAACAAGAAATCATACAGGCACCAGTGCCTACTCCAGCCAGGGAGTCAGCCAGGGGGCATACTCATCATTCACAACTACCATTCAGCACTCCAGTCAGGGAGAATAACCGGGAACATCCTAATAACCCAAACATTGCAAGAGAACTGGCACATAAACAGTCAAGTTGGCCCAGTACTGCTACTGCTTCCAGAAGGAAGTCTTCACACAGGGAGGTGGTCAGAGAGGCAAATCCCAATTCTGGCATCTCCGGCATAGATGGGGGGGCAACTGAGTATTGGGGCACTGCAGAAACCCCAGACAATCCCGTTATGGGGCTTGGGAGTGAAGGGATGTGTTCCCTTGATAGGTCCATTGTGGACTTGGAGGGCTCTACAGAAATGCCAAACATTGGTAGGCTTACAGAGGGGCCCAAGAGCCTACAGTTAGGCAGGTCAACCAGGTTCATGGGGGAGCAAAGTCCTGGTCTGACGAGCCCAGTGGGCAAGCAAGCAGACCAGGCAATGGGGCACAGTTCACGGGGACCACCAGGGTTTGAAAGAGGGGGCAACTCCACGACATCCTCTGCACAAGAGGAAGTAGGGGATTCTCAGAATCTAAGGAAGTCACAGAGATTAAAAAGATCTCCCAAGTATCTTGAGGACTTTGTAACCCTGCTGTCAAAGCAGAAAAAGTGAGAGGGTACCTGCTGTTGTGGAAAATGGAAGTGTGAGCGCTGGGTAGTTAATCCCAGAACAATAGCCCAGTACCATTTGTGGTGAGGGTATTGCACAGCTGCAATAGATGTGCAGGTTTGGGGTTGGCACACCACGCTCGTGTTGAGGTCGCGTATAACTACCTATATAGTTAATAGGTCTCATCCGGGGGGGAAGGGATGTTGTGTCCTGAGCCTGCAAAGGCAGGCTCGGGACGTTGCAATGGTCCCGGGCAGTTGCAAGCTGACTTGGACCAGACTGGCTGGTGCTGGCTTTGCGCGCATGCGCGAGGTGCAGAGCGCACCTAATTGTTACCATTCTGCCCGGGGACGTTGTTAAAAAGGAGTCTGAGAGGCCTGCGAGCCTCAGAGCTGTGACGGAGTGGAAAAGACTTCAATAAAGAGCTGTTGGAACTACAGAATGTGCAGTATTCATTCGCCATTGATTCGAGGACTCAACACCACCCATCTCACTGTCAAGCAATTCTGGGTGGCTTACATCATAAAAATAACAATATAAATGTTGAAATATTAATTTGAACAGGATCCATATACTCTGTTTTCTTAATCTGCAATATATCTTTGCCTCTCTGTTCATCCAATTCTACATCTATTTGCTGACAGAGTGTGCATTAAAAAGTTAATAATTAATTGTTTAATTTTAGAAATTAAGTAGGGCTAATGGAAGAACTTTGTGATTGAGACTATGTTCAGTTAAATGACAGAAGCTGATAGTATTTTAAATAGTTCACAATAATAGGGAGTAGGGTCCATATCCAACATACTCTTGTTTTGTAAAGTCAGTTTGTTATGTAGGCCTCTTATAAGTTTCAAAAACTCCAGTATGACAAACCCTGCCTGGATTATAGATCAAATGTCAAATGGAAGAATCCTTCATTAAGATCCTACTACTCTTTTACTTGCTTAGTCTCCCAATAGCTACCTAAAGAATAATAAAACAAAATAGCACAAAGAGTAGACATGAATGAGTTATAGAAAGTGACTGTTAATAAACATAGTATTATGTATAATTCTGTTAATAGAATAGAATAGAATAGAATAGAATAGAATAGAATAGAATAGAATAGAATAGAATAGAATAGAATAGAATAGAATAGAACCAAACCTTGGAGGTCTTCTAGTCCACTGCTCAAGCAGGAGAACCTATACCATCTCAGACAAGTGATTGTCTAGTCTCTTCTTAAAAATCTACAGTGATGGAGCGCCCATGATTTCTGGAGGCAAGCTGTTCCACTGGTTAATTGTCCTCACTGTCAGGAAGTTTCTTCTTAATTCCAGGTTGCTTCTCTCTTTGACCAGTTTCCAGTTTGGTGAGAGACTACAGCATTATTTATAATGTGTCAATAATTTCAGTGTCCATATTACGGAGAGCCATTTTCAAATAATTTTGATGAAGCAATTGGATCTCAAGCATTGTTATGTCCCGAGCCTTGCAAACGGCTCGGGGCGTTTGCAGGCAGTCCCGGGCAGGTGCAAAGCTGCCCGGGACCAGACAGGCTGTCGCCAGTGCCGTGCGCATGCGCGGGTGCTGGCGCGGGAAAAGTATCGCATTGACCCGGGAAATACCTATATAAGAAGCTGGGAGGTTTTGGGAGCTGCTGAAGCCATCTACTTGTAAGCTGAGCGCAGAATAAAGAAAACTGAGAACTACAACTGCTTCTCGTGTCTTGCCTTCCGCGAAGGACTCAACACTGGCGATGAGGATGGGATGCCTTACATCGCCTGGAAAGGAAGAAGTGTAAGCTTACCCAAGTGAGTCCTGAGCGGCGGTACGGCGTTGACTCGGCAGCTACTCGCCAATCCAGTGCGCATTTGGGGGTAGGCTGGCTGATAGACCCATCTCCTGAAGATGGCAAAGGTTGGAAGGCTTTCGGAGTTCGACGTCTCACATCCAGAGCGGTGGGAGTCCTACGTAGCCAGGATGGAGAACTACTTCAAGGCAAACCAAGTGAGGGAAGAGAGCTTGAAGGCTGCCACCCTGCTTTGTGTTTGCGGTCAAGACGCCTTCGAAATCGCAGAAAACCTTGCAGTACCTGTTCCAGTAGAGTCTGTCAGCTACGCAGATCTGAAGAAGCTACTGAAGGAGCACTTCCAGCCCAAGATGTCCGTCATCGCATGGCACCACACCTTCAAGCAGAGGGATCAACGATCCGGTGAGTCAGCCAAAGAATACATCGCCGCATTAAGGAAGGCCGCCAAGCACTGCGAGTTCAAGGACCTCGAAGAACGACTGAGGGACCAATTCGTGTGCGGGTTAAGGCATCGAGATCTACAACAGAGACTTTTCGCTAAAGAAGAATTGTCCTTCCAAGATGCCTTTAGAGAAGTCACCGCAGAAGAAGCAGCAGGCGGCGCCATCAAGAACATGCAGCCGATCAGAAACAGTCCAGAGGTTACATCCGTGCACCAGGAAGATGTCCAGGGGAACTCCGAGCAGGATCCGGACGAGGAAGTCGACCGTCTCCACCCCACGAAGGAAGGAAATCAGAAGGGAAGCTCTTCAGCTCCACTCAAGTACATCGGCTGTGGAGGTCGCCACAGGAGAACCGACTGCAAGTTCCGCTCCGCTACCTGCCGGGCATGCAGCAAACAAGGACACATTGCAGCTGTGTGTCTGGGCCGACGAAAGGTACAACCTCAGGAAGAACTGCGCCTGAAAGGTACCAGATTCCCCAGCCAGAATAGGGTAGGGTTTTGCGCTTCGCGAAGAAGCATCCTTAGGACAGGCACACACAAGCCCATTAAGAAAAAGCTGTCACTCAAGGTGAAGCTACAAGGGGTTCCATTAACTATGGAACTAGACACAGGGTCTGCCCTTTCAATCATCTCCTTGCATACATTTAGGAAGATTTGTTCCGGTAGTGGAACTCAGGTCAAGCTAAGGCCTTCTGACATTGTGTTAACAGATTTTCAAAATTCAAGAGTGTGTGTTAAGGGGGAGGCCACCCTTAACGTGCAATACAAGAGTTTTGAAGGTCCACTAGACGTATTAGTAGTAGGGGGTGAACGAACGAGTCTCATAGGACTCGATTGGTTTGAGGCCCTGGGGATACACGTCACAGGACTCAACAGTTTACAAACACTCGACCTACAGGAAGTCTGCAAAGAATTTGCAGATGTTTTCAGCCCCCAGCTGGGCACATTCAAAGGACCCCCTGTGTCCTTAAAGCTAGACCCCACTGTCACTCCCATTAGAATTAAAGCAAGAAGGGTCCCTTTTGCTTTAAAGAGTAAAATTGACCCTGAGTTAGACAAACTGATCCAACAGGGAATTCTAGAACCTGTTGATTCCAGTCCTTGGGAGACCCCCATTGTCACGCCTCTAAAGGCAAATGGGGACATTAGCATTTGTGCTGATTACAAATGCACTCTTAATAAGGCATTGCAGCAACATGCCTATCCTGTTCCTGTGGTCAGTCATATTCTGGCCTCCCTCAAGGGGGGGCGTGTTTTTGCAAAGCTTGACCTAGCTCCAGCATATAAACAGCTGCCTGTTGATGATGATGCTGCCATAGCTCAGACTATTGTGACCCACCGAGGGGCCTTTAAGGTAAAAAGGCTACAGTTCGGAGTGAATGTCACTCCTGGGATTTTCCAAAGCGTAATGGAAAACACACTACGGGGTATACCGGGGGTTTGCCCCTACTTTGATGATGTCTTAATTGCAGGAGACTCCACACACATTCTAGCTGAAAGGCTAAGGGATGTTCTGTTAAGATTCAGGAAAACAGGCCTCAAGCTCAAAAAAGACAAATGCAAGATTGGGGTGCCTTCTACTGAATTTCTGGGGTTCAAAATTGATGCTGCTGGGATTCACCCTGCTGAATCCAAACTAACTGCTATTTTAGAAGCACCTAGGCCAAAGTCCAAGGCCGAACTTCAGGCCTTCCTAGGCCTCCTGAATTTCTACAATTCCTTCCTTCCACATAAAGCGAGTGTAGCTGAGCCTCTTCACAGGCTACTAGACAAACAAGCAGTGTGGCAGTGGTCACAAACGCATGAGGGGTGTTTTAACAAAGTCAAGGCTTTGCTCACTTCTAACAGTGTACTTGCACATTTCAACGAGTCCCTTCCTGTGTGCATCGCTTGTGATGCGTCCCCTTACGGGGTTGGAGCTGTCCTGAGCCACCTCAGGTCTGATGGAACTCAGGTTCCTGTTGCATATTACTCCCGAACATTGTCTTCTGCTGAGCGCAACTACGCTCAGATAGACAGGGAGGCTCTGGCTGTTGTTGCTGGAATTAAAAAATTCCATGACTTTCTATATGGCAGGCACTTCACGGTCTTCACTGACCATAAGCCTCTGCTGGGACTGTGTACCACACGTAAGCAGACTCCCCAAATCATTTCCCCTAGAATGCTTAGGTGGTCTATTTTTTTGTCTGCATATGATTTTTCTTTACTCCACAAGCCTGGGAAAGAAATGGGCCATGCTGATGGCCTCAGTAGATTGCCTCTGCCAGTAGTAGAAGCTGACCCTGCGCCAGCTGTCAACATTCTATCAATCCAAGCCTTGCCCGAGCTCCCTCTTAGTGCCAGGGATGTTACCGCTGAAACAGGTACAGATTACACACTTTCACTTGTCCGTTCCTGGGTTTTGTCTGGTTGGCCTGAGCACTGCCCTAGTCCTGAGTTTCAGAGTTTCTGGTCCAAAAGGAACGAGCTGTCCATTTCTCAGGGTTGTCTGCTTTGGGGAAACAGAGTTGTCATTCCCACCTCAATGAGGACTAGGGTCTTAGAATCCCTCCACGAGGGTCATCCTGGCATTGTTCGTATGAAGGCTCTTGCGCGCAGCCACTTGTGGTGGCCTGGTTTAGATAAAGATATTGAGGCTAAGGTGCATGCATGCCACCTGTGCCAACGATCTCGCCCAGAGATGCCCCAAGCTCCCGTGCATAGATGGGAGGAAACACAGTCCCCATGGTCTAGGGTGCACATTGACTACGCTGGACCCTTTCAGGGCCAGTTCTTCTTGGTCCTTGTTGACAGCCATTCGAAATGGCTTGAGGTTGTACCTGTCTCATCCACCACCACTGCAAAGACTATTCAGGTACTGAGGGGGATTTTTGCTGCACACGGGCTTCCAGATGTCATTGTGTCTGACAACGGCCCTCAATTCACTTCCTCCGAATTCCAAGCTTTCTTACAGGCTAACATGATTCGTCATGCCACGTCTGCACCCTTCCACCTGTCCACCAACGGTATGGCTGAACGTATGGTGCGCATCACAAAGGACGCCTTGAAAAGACTCACCTACGGGGACTGGCATCACAGGTTGGCTGACTTTCTCCTTTCTTATCGCACCACACCGTCCACTTCTACAGGGAGAAGCCCAGCTGAACTTCGTTGGGGGCGTCAACTTACTACTAAACTTGACCGGTTGCATCCGGACAGATTGCCTTCATCTACCTCACATCCTAGGGCACCTAGACAACTACTTG
This sequence comes from Crotalus tigris, assembly GCF_016545835.1. Classification (NCBI taxonomy): domain Eukaryota; kingdom Metazoa; phylum Chordata; class Lepidosauria; order Squamata; family Viperidae; genus Crotalus; species Crotalus tigris. The sequence goes on from NW_024096549.1 coordinate 280,659, forward strand.
AGGGTGCCCCGGTCTGGACTCGCAATTACGGGCCTGGTCATACATGGGTCCCCGCTTCTATTTCCAGGGTCACATGTCCTCTCTCCTACGAGGTAGCCCTGGCCAACGGTCGTGTCCTGCGTCGGCACATCGACCAACTCCGCCCTAGGCGGGACCTTTCAGATGAGACTCCTGGGTCTTTTCCAGGGGGGGAGGGGGACCCTTTGGAGCAAAGGGAAGGGCACGAGTTGCTGCCCATCTCCACTGATGGAGCCACTGACGGCCCATTTCAAGCTTCCGCAAGTGCTCCGAAAAGGAATTCATGGAGCTTACCCACACAACAGGCACTCACGCCTACTCCAGCCAGGGAGTCACCCCGGGGGCATACTCACTTTCCACACACATCACACAGCACTCCAGTCACGGAGGATACCCGGGAGCATCCCAACAAATCATTCCCCGCAAGAGAGCTGGCACACAATCCCCAGAGTTGGCCTGACCTTACCCCTAATCCTACAGGGGGTCAAACTTACAGGGAGGTGGTCGAGGAACCAAGTCCCGACCGCAACACCTCTAGCCCAAATCAGGGAGTAACTGAGTTTTGGGAAGGTACAGAGACCCACACGAGCCCGGACACAGAACGGGGCTTAGGGATTGGACAGCCTCCTGACAGGTCTTGGACGGACCTAGGAGGTTCTATAGAGACGCCCAGCAGTGGCTATCACTTCAAGGGGCCCGAGGGCCTACAGCTAGGCAGGTCAACCAGGTCACAAAGTGACAGAAGCCCTGGCCTGACGAGCCCGGTGGGCGAGCAAGCAGGCCAGGCATCGGGGCAAAGTCCTTGGAAGGCACCAAGGCATGATAAGGGGAACAGGCTCTTGTCACCCCTCAGTCAGGGAACACCTGTCAGAAACCCAGAGCTGAGAAGGTCACAGAGAGCAAGGAAGTCTCCTAAATACTTAGAGGATTACATAACACTGCTGGCTAAACAAAAGCCAGGTAACGATAGGAGCACTGAGAAGCAGAACACTGCATAAAATAATGATTATATGTTGGTAGTAGTTTTAGCCCGGGGGAAAGGGGTGTTATGTCCCGAGCCTTCCAAACGGCTCGGGGCGTTTGCAGGCAGTCCCGGGCAGGTGCAAAGCTGCCCGGGACCAGACAGGCTGTCGCCAGCGCCGTGCGCATGCGCGGGTGCTGGCGTGGGAAAAGTATCGCATTGACCCGGGAAATGTCTATATAAGAAGCTGGGAGGTTTTGGGAGCTGCTGAAGCCATCTACTTGTAAGCTGAACGCAGAATAAAGAAAACTGAGATGTCTTACATTTCCGCGAAGGACTCAACAAGCATGATTCTAAAAGACAATGTAATTCGTTTTAAAAACTGGAAGAATGTTCAAAACCCATGAGGGTTGCAGTTAAAACAAAAAAGTTCCCTGAAAGCAAATTAAATTCAGCTATTCATAGTACGCATACAAATATTTGAACCTGTACTATGTAATTGCTGAAGGAATAGCTGCCTCTTAAGAGAAAACTACAGAATTACTCAAAAGTTCTCTACTCCAGGTGTGAAAAGGTTAAGGAAACAGTAAGGAATTCTTGTCCCTTTGAGTAAAAGAAGGGAGATTGGCTTTGATACACAGCACATTCCTGACCTCATGGCTGAAACTGTGGGCTGATCGGCAGGCCACCTGTCCATAAGGAGCAACTACCACAACAAAGGTTTAATTATTGAGAGTAATTTGGCAGATTAATCATTCCAGCCACCTGTCTTTGAGCTCTAAAGGGGAGGGTGGGTGTTAGACCTAGATATTTTAGAATTAACAGCTGAATAAAATGAAACAATAGAAACTCCATCCATTCCTTTCCTGTGGCCCCTTGTTCAGTTCCAACTTCTCCAAGAAGAATTGGTAATAGTTGATTTCTGTTTCTGTAGTTACTAGGATGTAATTACATGTCAAGAAAAATGGAATTAATCTATTATGATTACACCAAGGGATCAAAGTGTCCGACTTCTAGCTGCTTTTGATTTTTTTTAAGGCATCATTCAAGTCTAAAGCTATAAACATTGCAATACAGATTACCAGAGTATCTTCTGAAAGCATTCTGGTGCCCATACAAAAAGGAGAGTGAAATGTATCTTATTTTTACAACATACATGTCTTTCCCCGTACGTTACCTGAGATATTTAATCTATTTTAATTAACATCAGCATCAGACTTAAGGAAGAGCTCAAGATAAAACTCAATAGAACCTAACAAAAAACACAATTATGTAAACCAGGGAATCTAAAATGAAGCCTATTAATTGAACACAAATCCTGAATTTTTATTAAGTTAGGTTGTTAAAAACTGTAGAGTAGGACAACATTATAATTACCTACAGTCAGTCCATCTTTAGGGATAGTCATTTTCAGATCACTTCTATGAATGTCCCTGTACATTTCATAAGTAAATAAAACAGATAAAAGCAATTGAAACCTTGAAGTACCTCCATGGTTTCCTGTAGATGGTTTTTAAAACAGATTTTGTTAAGCAAATGGTCTTGCTTTACATTCATTCATAGCCTATGAGACTACGCCCAGTGGTAAGGATATAGCATAATATACGTACTCTTAGCCTTTCCTATCCTATTTCTAATAGAGCCCCAAAAAGGATAAACTCCAATTGTCAATCATTTCAGTAGATCATGTTAGAATTGCAAAGCCCCCAAGACAACTAAAAATTATTTGACCAAGTATATGTTCAAGAAACAATAATGATTAGCCATGTGAGTTTCTCTGTTTCTCTTTTTTGTGCATAGTTATAACAGGAGCACTATTACTAAAGTAATTTGAGTTTTCTTTTTAATAATACCAAATTTCAAGGAGATTTTTCCTCATTGCTTTTTTTTTTTTTTTTTTTTGTCTTTGACCAAATTCAGGATCTCCATGAAATTATGAAAAATGCAAATCCTTTATCGACAGTTTGCAGTTGTTGACATGCAAGACCCTTTGTATGTAAATAAATCCGAATGCAAGCTTTCAAAGGGGGGAGGGGAAATACAAAAATGCCAAAACAGCATTTTCTGACAGATAAACAACAGTGACATGGTCTTTACCAGTAATTGCTTCGTGCAGCTCAGAAGACATTTTTTGATGTGTGCTTCTTTAAGTTTAGTTGAGGAAGGAGAGAAGGACCAAGTCTTTGTGACAGCAACAACACAAGGCAGCAGTAATCACCTGCCTTTTTGACTAAACAATTTCCTTAAATTAGGAAGTGACATTAAACACTAGGCCAACAAAGGAGCAAGGCTGGTGCCTTTTTCAAAAGGATAAAGAAACAGCATACCCCTGAAGGGACTGTACATACCAAAAAAAAAAAAAAATAGTTGTCAAAGTCTGCATTTTGTCAAAAGAAGAAAAGGAAGGAAGGGGGGCTAGGGATGGGAATGAAAAGAAAAAAAATAAAGAAGTGAGAGAAGACCTTGATCCCAAGAAATAGTCTTGTCTGCTGGTTCCTAGAGATAAGGAAGCCATATTTCACTGTTTGACACTAATCATATTTGGGCATATTAAATAAGGATGGTCTGGAGGCTTTTTGCAAGAGGCATATTCCAAGTTCAAAGCAGGAGCTTGTTACTGTATTTTAAAGAATCCTCTTAACTCAGACTCTTAACTCAGACATCTGAGACAAAGGAGAAAAGAAGAAAGCCTTTGCAAAGAAGAGAAGGAAAGAGGAAAAAGTTCATTATCCTTGTTTTGTTCTCCCAGTATAAACTTATCAGTGACAGTGGGTGGAATAGTTTCTGTTGCTGAAGAATAGTGGGGGGGGGGGAGAACTCATTCAGAACAAGATTTATTTATTTTTCTAATACAACAATTTTAGGAGGCACTCTGATATTTTCCAAAACATTGAGAAAGATCTCCTTAAAGGAGCCAGCAAGTGCAACCTTATCGTGGTCAAAGGCTGTACTTTGGCAGCGTGTCAGGAGCTGGAAGCCATGCCAAAGGCGCAGGAGGGGGTCAAGAAAAAAATAAACTTAATTTAATTTAATGTCAATTTAATTAAAGTGAACAGAAGAAGATAGAATGAAAATTAAAATAATGACATAGGTGATATAAAAGCTCCCTATGCATTAATTCCCTTCCTGGATTGTTTCCATGCACTTGAGAGAGGACATGAATATCCCAAATTGTGGCCAAAGCTCCACCAAACAATTTTGTCATTGGAAATTGTCACTGGAGCCTTATGGGAAGCTGAGAAGACCTGCTTTGTCTGGGCAGCCTTTGGGAGTTGATTTCAGAGCCATCAATGTAAAATTTCATTTTATTTTATTGATATTTTGTTTTCTATTTTTTTGTATTGTTACGCTATTGTTGCGTTTCACTACATGTGTTGTAAAATGCCTAAAATCTGAAGAAATGGAATTCCATTATTTTGCCAAACAACAAAGTAGACATTTACAACCACAAAAGTATCAATACAATACCAGAAAATGAGTTCCTCAAGTCAGAAGATATCCAGTAAGGTATTGGAGAAGAACAGAGGCAACTATGAAAAGTACCAATGCCTATGATCAAAGCCCAAAAATAACCAGCTGCCAATGAGTCCAGAGGCAAAAAAAAAGAATGTTTAAAAATGCTATACATATTACTGACAATAGGAAGAGCAGAAAAATCAAAACTGAATGTCCCAAAGGTGCTTTTTCAGGAGGCAAATGGAATTTCTTATTTTTCTTTGAAGACGTTTCGCTTTTCACCCAAGAAGCTTCTTCAGCTCTGACAACCATACCTGTATGACTGGGAATTTCCATAGACATCAAGACTGAATTCAATGCATTGAAATGGAGTGGAATAGGTTACTTTACCTCAGAGATCAATCAGGTATTCTGTGGACAAGAAAAATCACAGAAGAAATTGACTAGCCATCTTTATTAATGAAAAGATGTCACTGCTTTAAAGTAACCCCCCAAAATGATAAAATGATTTCAATTAAAGTCCAAGGCAAGCCAATCAATATTGCAGGGATCCAAGTCTATGCTCCAACAAAGGTGAACAGCTGAAGAAAGTTAAACAGTCCTTGACAATCGGCAACACCTCATAAACATTCCCCACACCCACCCACCCACACCCAAAAATATTGAACAAATTAAAGAAGACTGGACTGCTACAATTGGAATAACTGGAAAAATAGCATCTAGAAGAGCTGGAAAATTTAGCTGGGATATGAAACAAAGCAGGAGGCAGACTAATATATTTCTGCCAAGAAAATCCAATGTTTATATCAAACATCTTTTTCTAACAACCAAAAAGATAAGTCTACACAAGGAGACGACCAGATGTACAACACTGAATTGAAATTCATTCTATGCTCCATAGGAAAAGATGGAGAAGTTCTATTCAGTCAGCGAAAACAGGGCTTAATAGTGACTATAGTTTGGATCATTAACTCCTTTGTGCAAAGTTACAATTCAAATTAAAACAAAATCATCAGACCAATGAGATAAGGTCAAGAAGCAACGGCTGGAAACTAATCAAGGAGAGAACCAATCTAGAACTAAGAGAAATTTCCTGACAGTGAGAACAGTCAATCTGTGGAACAGTTTCCCTGCAGAAGTTGTGGGTGCTCCATCAATGGAAGTTTTTAAGAAGAGACTGGACAGCCACTTGTCTGGAATAGTATAGGGTCTCCTGCTTGGGCAGGGGGTTGGACTAGAAGACCTCCAAGTTCCCTTACAACTCTGTTATTCTGAAAAGTATAGTAGACCACCTAGAGTCCAATGGGTGGTAAATACTTTTAAATTATTAGATTTATTAAACACAATAATTAAATAACTCTGGGAAGAAGTATGTGACATCATTAATGATGAAGCAAACAAAAATAACCCCAAATGCAAAATCTAACAAGGTGAAATGAGTGCTCCTTGAAAATAGTTGGAAAAAAAGAAGAACAAAGGGGAAATTTGCTCAACTAAAGTTGGGTTGCTAGGGAACAAGAGAAGACAAGACTTACTACTTAATAGGTAATGCAAAGACATTGGGGTAATAATTGAATGGGGTAGCCAAGAGATTTATTTAAGAAAATTACAAAAATCAAGGAAAACTTTCAGGCAAAGATGAAGATAATAAAAACAAAGAAGGCGAAGATGTTCTGGAGAAAGAAGATAGAAAGAAGTGATTAGTGAAAAAAGAATCAGATTAACTAAAGGGGTCAAAACATTGAGATACTGACCATGACTCACAATCAAAGTCCCAGTGATGGGCTTTGGGGGTCTCATAAAATGTATTTATTCATCTTAATAATTTAGGTGTCTCTAAAGTTGAAAGTGCAGCAATTCCAAATCAAGATATTCATGTTTAAATTTTAAATCCTGCCAGCAGGTGGCAGATAAACAGAATTTCTCTTTTAACACAGAAATAAAATCTCATTATCAGCATCCACTAATTATCCACTAATTGCTCCTGAAAGAAAAATGAAGGGAAAAGTGGAGGGAAAACATCATTTTGGATTGATATTGACTCTGCAGCTTGTCCCTGTCAACTATATCAGTATTATATACCCTCATTCTTAAGCAAAAGGGAAGTAAAAAATAACCAAAAATAACCCCCACTCTGTAAAGGAGGAACAAGAGTGGGGTAGGAAGTAAAGAAGAAGAAAAAACTCAGACATGCATAACTTGGCTATATGTTCAGATAGGAGGTAAGTTAGAGTAGGCTAGGGGTATCCACTTTAAATCCTCTTAGGAAGTGTTTTATCTAAGAAGTGATTCAAGAAGGAATATTTTAAAAAATGATATTGATAATGATAAACACAGTGTTAAGCAATTGTTGATTCAATACTTGACACTAAAATCAATCATTTGATAGAGCAAAAGTATTGGTCTTAAGTCTCTTTGAAAACGTCTTTAAAATGTTTTGATTTCTCTGTTCATTGATGCAAAATAGAGCAAGGACGGACAAAATATGCAACTGAGCAGATGTAGCAAAATTCCATGCCTTGGTAAAGCTTCTTCTCTCATTTGTAATCTCTTTAGTAAAATCTGGGTAGATAAAATCTGCATAATCTTAATTTTAAGACCCTACTCCAACAGAGATTTCTCTGCTTCCTATCTAGATCCCACAAAAATCTCATTTGTTGCAGTAAAATGCAACAATAATAATGTTTGACCTGGTGTTAGCCCTGGATCTTTACCTAAGATGGACTTTATTCACTTGTTCAACTTCAGTTTAAAAAGTCAGCAAACCAAGAAAAACCTCTTCAAAAACACTCAAAATTTTTGTGAAGTGAGTTAGATTAGGGCCGTTCTAAATGTTAATCATACTCAGATTCTTCACAAGTAGCTAAGATTCCAGGAAACAAATGTGGAAGTCCTGGAATCTCAGCTACTTATGAAGAATCTGAGTGTGATTTTCAGTAGTATGCAACTTTCCTGTTTGTCATTTGATCTTCTAGGTTAGACTTTCTCTTGAACCTCTTTAAGAGTGTTATTTTTCTCTGTGGTCATCAGCGAACTTCTTCATTGGTTTCAAACACCTTAATTGTTTTAATAAATGGACCAGAACATCTTCTTGTCCTGATTTTGATGCCACAGGTGGGACAACACAGCTGATGCTGGAGTGGTAGCAGGAGCTTTCTCAGTTCTAGTTGACATGTTTAGAACTTAATGATAAGCGACTGTGGGATATTATAATATAAATACAGCTAGTCCTCGACTTAACAACCACAGCTGGGACCAGAATTTCAGTCACAAAATGATGTGGTTGTTAAGCAGCTCATCATGTGACTGGGCCCAATTTTATGAGTACCTTTACTATTATCATTAAGTGAATCACAGCAATTGTTCAGCAAATTATATTAAGTGACTTATACGGCTGTTAAGCGAATCCAGTTTCCCCTATTTACTTTACTTGTAGGAAAACAGATGGGAAGGTCACAAATTGGTGCCCAAAAGATTCCTCTGCTATAGGGAATAGAAATATGAGTCTTCCAGATTGATAGTATTGCATTTCAAACCCTACTCAATCACTACCTGAAGCTATTACACCAGCACAGCTGTAATCTCCTAGAAAGATATACTGAAAGATTCCAGGTTTAACAGCAAATGATAATTGTTGTGTCCTGGGCCTGATGAGGCTGCCTGGGACCAAACAGAGCGGCGCCAGCCTTGTGCACATGTGCAAGGTGCGAAGAAAGAAGAACTCTTATTGGTTCACTCTGTCCGGGTTTCAAGCCCTATAAAAAGGCCTGCGTGCCTTTTGGTTTTGCTTGGTGTTGGAGTAGGAGAATAAAGCATTGTTAAGTGTCACCATGTGTCTTCATCATTCGCATGCGAACAAAGGATTTAACACTGGCGATGAAGGTGGGATCCTTTGTAAGCTGAAACAAAAGATTTAAGGACTTACCCTGGAAGTCCTGAAGAGGGGAAGACAGCATCTGAATCAGCGTCCCAGCCTGCCACCCTTTCCCCAAACAGCAGCTTGCAGAGGAAGCCAGTGGTGAAGATCGTAAACTTTACGATATCGCAGATTGGCCGTTTGACTGGTTTCGATGTCTCCCACCCAGAGAGATGGAATTCTTACATAGCACGGCTGAAGAACTACTTCAGAGTAAATTAAATTAAAGAAGACGGCCTGAAGGCAGCAACTCTTTTGTGTGCCTGTGGACAAGAAGCTTTTGACATCGCAGAAAATCTGGTGGCCCTGCACCTCTGGAGTCAGTAACATATGCTGACTTGAAGAAAATGTTGAAGGAACACTTCCAGCCAAAGTTATCTATCATTGCTTGGAGGCACGCATTCAAGCAGAGAGACCAGAGGCTGGGTGAATCTGCTGCGGACTTTATTGAGGCCTTAAGGCAAGTAGCCAGACCTTGTGAGTTCAAGGATCTGGAAGAGAGGCTGCGAGATCACTTTGTCTGCGGCTTAAGGAGCAGAGATTTACAACAAAAGATTTTTGCAAAAGAAGATGTTTCCTTCCAAGATGCGTTGCGAGAGGTGGCAGCTGAGGAAGCAGCAGGCGGGGCTGTGAAGGCCTTGTGCCTCGCCAGGAATCCTCCAGACACAGCTACTGTCCATCAAGAGGATGCTCAAGAAGAATCAGAAGTGGATCCTGAAGAGGAGGTTGAGAGACTTCACCAGCCAGCTGAGAGGAGGCAGAAGGGACGTCTGGTCTAGGCCCCAGCATCTCTTCAATGCTTTGGGTGCAGAGGACGCCACAAGCGAGCTGATTGCCGGTTCTGCTCCACCATTTGCAGGGTGTGTGGTAGGCAAGGCCACATTGATCCATCTGTTTGGGTCGCCAGAAGGTTCAACCTTGGGAAGAATTGCTTCAGAAAGGTACCAGGGTCCCCAGCCAACACGGGGGTTTCTGCACATCGCGCAGGAGCATTCTAAGAACAAGGACACACAAGCCCCTTAAGAAGAAACTTTCCATTAACGTAAGGTTGCAAGGGGTTCCCTTACTGATGAAGTTGGACACTGGGTCTGCTCTTTCCATTATTTCAATTAATACCTTCAAAAGGATTTGCAGCAGTAGTGGCCTTCGAGTTAAACTCAGGCCATCGAATTTAATACTCACAGATTTTCAAAATTCTGTGGTATGTGTTAAGGGGGAGGCCACCCTTAAGGTACAGTATAAGGATTTTGAAGTTCCCTAGATCTGGTGGTTGTTGAGGAGTGAATGTACAAGTCTTATTGGACTTGATTGATTCGAGGCTCTGGGAATCCAAGTAACTGGGCTGCACAGCTTGCAAATGCTGGGTCTTGCAGAGGTTAGCAAGGAGTTTGCAGATGTGTTTACTTCAAAACTAGGATCCTACAAGGGGCCTCCCATTTTGCGACGGTTAGACTCAACCATCACGCACATCAGGGTTAAGCCTAGGAGGGTACCTTTTGCCCTCAAGGGTAAGATAGATGCTGAGTTGGACAAATTGCTCCAGCAAGGCATTTTAGAACCTGTGGATTCTATCCATGGGAAACCCCCATAGTAACACCTCTAAAGGCTAATGAGGAAATACATATATGTGCAGACTACAAGTGTACACTGAATAAGGCATTGCAACAGCATGCTTATCCAGTCCCTGTTATAAGCCACATCCTGGCCTCCCTCAAGGAGGGGGGCACATTTTTGTGAAACTTGACCTGGCACAGGCCTATCAACAGCTACCTGTTGATGAGGCAGCTGCAGAGGTCCAGACTATTATAATGCACAAGGGGGCCTTCAAGGTCAAGAGACTGCAATTTGGGGTCAATGTAGCCCCTAGCATATTCCAAAGTGTCATGGAGAGCACACTTCGAGGTATTTCTGGGGTCTGTCCCTACTTCGATGATGTCCTCATTGCTGGGAAGTCATTTCAAAATTTAGCAGAAAGATTAAGGGCTGTCTTGCTTTGTTTTCGAAAAGCAGGCCTTAAGCTAAAGCAGGATAAATGCAAAATAGGAGTCACTTCCACTGATTTCTTAGGCTTCAGGATTGATGCCCAAGGCATTCACCCTGCTAAAGCTAAACTACAAGCTATTCAACAGGCCCCAAGCCCCAAGTCCAAGAGTGAGCTGCAAGCCTTCTTGGGCCTATTAAATTTTTACCATGCATTTCTCCCACATAAAGCTGCAGTGGCAGAGCCATTACACAGTCTCTTAGACAAGCAGGCTCCTGGGCAGTGGACTAAAGTCCATGACAGGAGCTTCAATGAGATTAAGGCCTTGCTGACCTCTAATGCTGTTTTAGCGCATTTCAATGAGCAACTGCCTTTTTGCATCGCATGCGATGCATCTCCTTATGGGGTGGGAGCAGTACTTAGCCATCTGAAGGCTGATGGGACACAAGTCCCTGTGGCCTATTATTCAAGGACTCTGTCATCTGCAGAGTGGAATTACGCCCAGATTGACAGAGAAGCCTTGGCCATAGTGGTTGGCATGAAGAAATTTCATGATTTCTTATATGACCGCCACTTCACGGTCTATACAGACCATAAGCCTCTGTTGGGTTTGTTTACTACTAACAAACAGACACCACATATCATTTTGCCTCGTATGCTGAGATGGTCCATTTTCCTGTCAGCATATGACTACACTCTAGTTCACAAACCTGGAAAAGAAATGAGCCATGCAGATGGCCTGAGTAGATTACCTTTAACTCAGGTAGAAGCAGACCCTACTCCTGCCATAAATATTCTTTCCATTCAGGAGTTGCCTGAATCTCCCCTCAATGCTAGGGACGTGGCTGCTGAAACTGCCACTGATCACACACTTACACGCGTGCTGACATGGGTGTTGTCAGGATGGCCTGACACGTGTCCAGATACGACATTTCAAAGTTTTTGGCAAAGGAGACATGCACTGTCTACCTTTAATGGGTGCCTTTTATGGGGTAGCAGGGTAGTCATCCCAGCCTCATTGAGGTCTAGAATCTTGATCTCTCTGCATGAGGGACATCCTGGGATAGTCAGGATGAAAGTGCTTGCGCGCAGCCATCTTTGGTGGCCTGGGCTTGATAAAGCTATTGAGGCTCAGGTGCATGGGAGCCAACTGTGCCAACAATCATGGCCTGAAATGCCTCAGGCTCCTGTCCACAAGTGGGAGGAGACTCACAGGGTCAAGGGTACATTTAGATTATGCTGGGCCCGTCCAGGGTCAATTCTTCCTTATCCTTGTTGGTAGCCATTCCAAGTGGCTAGAGGTTGTTCCTGTTTCCTCCACTACTACTGCCAGGTCTATCCAGGTGTTAAGAGGAATTTTTGCATCACACGGACTTCCAGATGTCCTGGTTTCAGATAATGGTCCTCAATTTACATCTTGTGAGTTCCAGGATTTCCTTCAGGCCAACCTGATCCAGCATGCAATGTCAGCTCCCTTCCACCCTACCACCAACGTGCAAGCTGAAAGGATGGTGCGCAACACCAAGGACGCACTCAAAAGACTAACGTTCAGTAGCTGGCATCACAGGTTAGCTGACTTTCTTCTTGCACACCACACCACACCCTGCACTACCATTGGGAAAAGCCCAGCTGAACTCCACTGGGGTCGCAGACTCATTACTAAATTGGACAGGCTGCACCCAGACCGGGTGGCTTCACATGTGTCGCAACCGCGGGCACCAAGGAGACTACATTTGGGTGATCTGGTCTGGGCTAGGAACTATGCTCCTGGTCATCTGTGGATTCCTGCTGTCATCTATAAGATCTCTGGACCTCTATCATATGAAGTGACCTTGGGAGATGGCCGCGTCCTGCAGCGTCACATTGATCAACTGCACTGGCAGTTGTCCCCTGTGGATTCCGCCCCTGCCTCCGCTTTCAGGAAGGAGGGGGTCCAGGAACCACGTCGCACTTCAGGTCAACCTTCAGAGACACAATCTCACTGTTCCTGGGAAATACCACATGTCATTAGGGATTTCCCAGGGGAAGTGTAAGGGCATCCTCAGAGTTCAGCTATTGCGCCAAACAGGGACTCATGCATGTCTGCAAGAGCTCCAATTCTGTTGAATTCACCTGAGGCAGGGTTTACCATAGAGGTGCTCCTGACTCTGGCACCTCAGCCACAGAGGACTGGGAGTATTGGGGCACACCTTAACATAGGTCACATCCAAGACTGGTCATGGGCTCGAGGGACTAAGTTCCCTGGAGCCATCCAGGGTAGTTGGGGAATCCTCACCCAATTCAGAGGGTTGGGGAATTTCCGCTGCTCTAATGGAGCCTGGGGAGAGCTCTGGCAATTCTGCTGGCACGCCTCACCAGGGGCACCTGCAAAACATGTGCAAAACAAGTCCTGGTCTAGCGAGCCCAACAGACGGGCCTGTAGGCCAGGTGCCCTTAAGAACAAATCCTGGTCTGCCTAGCTGGGCAGGTGAGCTGACAGGCCAGGCACCCTCCCTAATCTTGCGTAGGTCACAACAAGCTAAGGCCCCTCCTAAGCATCTAGGCAAATATGTGAGGTTCTTGTCAGTACAAGGTCTAGGTTGAGGAGATGGAACCTATGTTGGGTTTAGGTTGAGGAGATGGAAACTATGTTGAGTAGAAGATAGACACACGAAGTCCACATTAGAGAGTGGGTTGGTTAGCTAACTCTGTTAGTTATAAGAAGGGTGTCTGCATGTGAGCAGACTATTATTTTCTTTTAATGTATTTTATTATTATTGTAAAGAAATTTGGAATTGTGTGTGTTCTATCTCAGTCCAGATATTATGTCTGAGAGATGGTGAAGACAGCCCTTCCCTAATCATTCACAGAGTACTGTATACTGGAGATGCAGACAGTAATCTGGTAAAATCCAGTAATCTGGAATTGTGTGTGTTCTGGGCCTGATGAGGAAACTCAGCAGGCCCAGAACTGTTGCAAATGGTCCCGGGCATTCTAAAAGCTGCCCAGGACCAGACAGAGCAGCACCAGCCTTGTGCGCATGCACAAGGTGCGAAGAAGGAAGAACTCTTATTGGTTCACTCTGTCTGGGTTTCAAGCCCTATAAAAAGGCCTGTGTGCCTTTTGCTTTTGCTTGGAGTTAGAGTAGGAGAATAAAGCATTGTTAAGTGTCACCATGTGTCTTCATCATTCGCACGCGAACGAAGGATTTAACAATAACTGCTGACACTCTGATGCCCCTTTGCAAAAGAAACCCAAAGAAACTTTCCCCTCCTATGCCTTTTATCCAAGCACAGTCATTGCTGTGGAACAAAGGAGATGACAGGAAGCAGGGCTCAGAAAGACGAAAGGAAAGTTTCAAAGACCAAAGCTCAATCCACTGCAGCAAAAACATCTGCAGTTTTGAGTCAGGGAATCCTAATCTCTTTTTCCTAAAATCCCTGTAGCAAAATGACCATAGGAACCATGGTGGTACAGTGGTTAGAATGCAGCATTGCAGGCTAATTCAGTTCACTACCATGAATTTGTTCCTCACCTGCTTAAAATTGACTCAGCCTTCCATCCCTCCAAGGTGGGTAAAATGAGGATCCAGATTGTTGGGGGCAATTTGCTGACTCTGTAAACCACTTAGAGAGTGTTGTAAAAGCACTATGAAGCAGTATATAGGTTTAAGTGCTATTGCTATTGTATTCAAGGCAAGGGAAGTAGCAGAACTGGAGTAGATGTTATGATAGAATATAATAAGGAGGTGGATTTCCAGGAGGGAGGAGGTGTAATTCAGAATAGTAAGAGGCAACTCAACCAGATATTATGTTGAAAGAAAGAAGAGGAAGACAGCCCCTCCCTAATAGTTTGCAGAGTGTATTGTAGAGGCAGTTAGTGAAGTCCTCAGTCTGGCTAGATTTTGTCTATATGTGTGAAACAATAAAGAAGTCAGCTTGGAAAATCGCCATGTATAATCGTCATTTGTTTTGAGCCTGACATCAATTTTACCAGATTACTGTCTGCATCTCCAGTATACAGTACTCTGTGAATGATTAGGGAAGGGCTGTCTTCACCATCTCTCAGACATAATATCTGGACTGAGTTGCCTCTTACTCCTCTAAATATATCCAACTTCTTCCTGGAAATCCACATCCTTATACATTCTGTCAGCAATGTGGGATTGGCAGTGTCAAGCAGGAGGAAATCAGAGGGATAGAATCAAGATCACGTGAAGTATTAATGCCACTCTACAATGCCACTCTACAATACCACTCTACAATGCCTTGGTAAGGCCACACTTGGAATACTGCATCCAGTTTTGTTCACCACGATGTAAAAAAGATGTTGAGACTCTAGAAAGAATACAGAGAAGAGCAACAAAGATGATTAGGGGACTGGAGGCTAAAACATATAAGGAATGGTTGCTGGAATTGGATACGTCTAGTTTAACGAAGAGAAGGACAAGGGGGGACATGATAGCAGTATTCCAATATCTCATAAAGAAGAGGGATGAAGCTATTTTCCAAAGCACCTGAAGGCAGGACAAGAAGCAATGGGTGGAAACTAATCAAGGAGAGAAGCAACCTAGAACTACGGAGAAACTTCCTGACAGTGAGAACAATTAATCAGTGGAACAACCTGCCTCCAGAAGCAGTAAATGCTCCAACACTGGAAGTTTTTAAGAAGAGACTGGACAGACATTTGTCCGAGATGGTATAGGGTTTCCTGCCTGAGCAGGGGGTTGGACTAGATGACCTTCAAGGTCCCTTCCAACTTTACTATTATTATTATTATTATTATTCATCGCACAGTCAGCCAGATGTTCAGACTGGATTTGGCATTTTGTCTACCTATCGAGTCCTTACCCAGGACCTGGGATAGGCAGATGTGGATGTTTGATGGTATTACAGGTATCGTCGCAGGATGGAAGCAGTTCCTAATAAGGCCGCCTTTTGCAATTGACTAATAGCAAATTTGTCAATGCCAATGGTGTTCAAGTGGTGCTCCAGTTGTTTTGGGATTGCGCCCAAGGAGCCTATGACTATTGGTACTACCCTTGCTTGCTTTTGCCATAGTCTTTCTATTTCTATTTGTAGGTCTTTGTATTTTGTTATCTTCTCCAGTTCTTTCTCTTCTATTCTGCTGTCTCCAGGCACTGCCACGTCCACTATCCAGACTTTTTTGTCTTTCTTATCGACAATTGTTAAGTCTGGGGTGTTATGTTGCAGGTGCTTGTCTGTTTGAATTCTGAAGTCCCAGAGCAGTTTAATTTTATCATTTTCTATGACTTTCTCTATTTTATGATCCCACCAGTTTTTGCTTACAGGCAAATGATATTTTTTGCAGATCTTCCAATGCACCATTGTTGCTACTTTGTCATGCCGCTGCTTGTAATCAGTCTGTGCAATCTTCTTGCAACAGCTTACCAAGTGGTCCACTGTTTCTTCAGCTTCTTTGCATAGGCGGCACTTACTGTCTGTTGCTGTCTTCTCAATTTTGACTTTGTATGCATTTGTCCTTAAGGCTTGGTCTTGTGCAGCCAGAATTAGTCCCTCGGTCTCTTTCTTCAATTTTCCTGCTCTTAGCCATTGCCAGGTTTTATTATTATCTGCTTTCCCAGCTATTTTTTTCATGTATTGGCCATGTAGTGCTTTGTCTTCCCATGCCTCTATTCTGTTCTTCATTTGGTCTTTCTTGTAGGCCAGTTTGGTCTCTCCAGTAGTTAGTAAGCCTTCCTGATATACTAATTTCAGTGCATCTTCATCATTGTTCTTCAGATATTCTTCCAAAGCCATTTTTTCTTCTTCAACCATCTGATGTACTTGTAGCATTCCACGCCCACCTATTTGCCTTGGTAGATAAAGTCTATCAATGTCACTGCGTGGATGAAGGGCATGATTCATTGTCATTATTTTTCTGGTCTGCCTATCCATTGCTTTTAGTTCTGCTTGAGTCCAGTCCACTATTCCAGCTGTGTACCTAATGACTGGGATTGCCCAGTGTTGATTGCCTTTATGGTATTTCCTCCATTGAGTTTGGATTTTAAGATCTTCTTCACTCTCTTGATGTATTCACCTCTAATCTTTTTCTTGACTTCAGTGTGCTTGATGTTGTCAGCTTGAAGGATACCCAAGTATTTGTAGTATTCTTCCTCATCCAGACTCTTAATGTTATTTTCGTGGGGCATCTTGATTCCTTCAGTTTTCACTATTTTTCCTTGTTTGATAGTAAGTGTGGCACATTTGTCCAAGCCAAACTCCATTACAATATCTTGGCTATATATACGGACAGTGTTGAGCAGCGATTCTATTTCAGATGATGTTTTTCCATACAGCTTCAGATCATCCATATAAAGGAGGTGGGATAGTCTGGCAGATGTTTTTGATGTTTGATAGCCATGTCCTGAGTTATTCAGTATTGTTGACAGAGGAAACAGTGCAATAACAAATAGTAATGGTGAATGAATCTCCTTGAAATATTCCTCTCTTGATATTAACCTCTCCCAGCTTCTCACCATTGATCTGCAACTGTGTCTTCCATTGTGCCATCGATTTTGCACAAATTTTCTGATGTTTCTACTTACTCCTGTTATTTCTAGGCACTTGATTATCCAATCATGTGGCAGAGAGTCAAATGCCTTTTTGTAGTCAATCCATGCCACATTCAGGTTGGTCTTCCTTCTCTTGCAGTTTTCCAAGATCATTTTGTCTATTAGGAGTTGATCTTTTGTTCCTCTGCTATTGGGGCGGTTTCCTTTCTGCTCAGGTGGAAAGAGATTGTTTTCAACTAGATGCTGTTGTACTGCATCAGTTACCACACCAGTTAGTAATTTGAAAGTTGTTGGTAAGCAGGTAATTGGCCTGTAGTTACCTGGTGTTGCCCCTTTTGCTGGATTTTTCATTATTAGGTAGGTTTTCCCAGTTGTTAGCCACTTTTCAATTTCTCCTCCTTGTAGTATATTGTTGAACTGTTTGGCAATGAGTGGGTGTATAACAGTTAGATGTTTCAACCAAAACCCATGCAGTTCATCTTCACCTGGTGCTGACCAATTTTTGATTTTCTTTGCTCTTTTTTCTACCATTTTTGTTGTTATTACTAGTTCTTTCATTTCAACTTCTGTTTTATTTGCATCCACCTCTTTTAACCAAGCCGCATCCTTGTTGTATTTCTTTGGGTTATCCCATATCTGCTTCCAGAACTGCACTGTTTCTTCCTTGTCAGGTACTGACTGATTCCTTGCAGTTTCTCCATTGATGGATTGGTAGAAACGTTTCTGATTGGATTGAAATTGGAGGTTCTGCCTATAGTTTGCAATTCGAGCTTCATATCTACTGATTTTCCTGGCTATAGCTGTTATTTGTTGCTTTATTATTTCCAGTGCTTCCTTGATCTTCCTTGTTTCTAAGTGGTATTTCTTGATTAGGTATTCTTTGGTCTTCTTGTTCTTCAGCTTCTTTTCTTTCATCTGTTCTAGCTTGCTTGCATGTGATCTTAACTTGCTGATCTTATTTTCTAGTCTAACCTTCCATTTTTGTGGTGCACTGTTTGTTTGTTTTTCTTTTTTGTTGATTTTACATCCCAGGTATTCTGTTATAACTGCAGCTGTGCTGTACATTAGTTGGTTTGTTTCTTGCAGTGAATTGGTGCTTATACTTGCTATTGCAGTATTTGCATCTTTTAATGCTTGTGCTAGCTGTTTCTTTGGAACAAGCTTCAATGCAGGTAGCCTTATTCTGTTGTTTTTGTGCTGTTCTAGATGCTCAATTATTCTTTGTTTCAATTCTTTTATTTCTTTAGTTAGAGGGTTTTGTTCTTCCTGAGGAAGAGGTGCCTGGTTTCCAAATGAGAACAGTTGTATATCTCTACTGGATTCCTTCACTGCCAACTCCCCCTGGTTTGCCTCTACATTCTGAATTACTTCTGGTAAGGCTTTGATTTCTTTGCCCTGGGTAAACCTTTGCAGTTCGTCCAATTCTGTTTCTGTAAATACTTTATTTCGTGTTATAAATCGGCGTTGATCTGCTAGTCTCTGTTCTGTTATTTCTGATTCTGGATGTTGTTCTTTCCAGAATTCGTGCATTCGTTTTAGATATCCTCGTCTTGTTGGACTTGATCTGTAGTAACAGATCATTATTTCTTTGTTTTCCATCACTGTGTATCTGCGACGGGTAAACACCTTTTCTTCCAGTAGTTCTGCAGCTGCTGGCCCTGGTTGCTCAGCCAACAGTCCTGAGTCCTGTAACCCATTTTTCACCAGATATCCAGGAACTCCAATATCTAGTGCGGACCTTGTTAACCCGGGCGACGTCCGAGCCGGTATGGCATTCTGAAATTTACGTCTCACCATATTTTTTATGGGAGAGACACTCTTTGTCTGACTCCTCTGATGAGACCTGTCCAGTATGGTTGAACCTCTGGCATAGCTCTCATCTTCCTCAGAGTACACAAGCCCCACAACCACGTCAAGGTAGTGCCTCACTGGGGGTTATTATTATTATTATTATTATTATTATTATTATTATTATTATTATTATTATTATTATTATTATTATTATATCCAGGCAGTTCAAATGAATATAAGCTTAAGCTCTCTACAAGAATCTGAACTACTAATGGTCAAAGCAAATTGGCAGTAGATAAGAGCAGGGCTTTTTTTCTCATAGAACGCCCAAAACGGAGTTCCGGCACCATTTTTGGATGGAACCTTGTAGGGTAGACGGGTTGTATGATGTGTGTGAGTTCTGACACCTTTTATATATATATATATATATATATATATATATATATACAAAAAAAAGCACTAGATAAGAGTCAATGAAATTCAAGATAGCCTGGACTTTGATCTCTTGTGGATGCTTTTGACCTCTCCCTTGGGTTCAGCCTGGTCATCTCCTACAGGCAAGAGGAGCTTAATTTAAAGGGCCAATAAGAATGTATGTGCTTTGAGATAGTTTTACTCTGAATATTTCTAGTTTATAAAATGCAGTATTTTCCTGCTGTACTATAGCACTGACAGAGTTAAGTCTGAATTCCTTAACCAGAGGCTCTAAAATCAGTGGATGGGAATAGGTGAGCCACATTCCTGGAAGATCTTATTTTAAATAGTCTTGCTGCCTTTTTAATTTAAAAGTTATTTGATGCAGTGAAGAGAAGCATTGTACCATGTCTCCATTTTCCTATCTTCTTCCTAGTGTTTAGATAGATACAATTGGGAGTAGGTAATTTATTTTGTTCTTTTACAGCATGTTACCTAACTGCAAAGTTCTCAGAGAGCAAATACAAATATAATTTCCTGTTGCTGGATGCAAAGTCTCTATAATTCGCATTCCCAGTACAATTTTTTATTAGCAAATTACCATATTTTGTGACTAAGAGCTTCACAGTATATTAGTTAACAATATGTTTTTATTAAAAACCCAAGTTAATGTCCTAATTCCCTGAAGAAGCCTTCTTGAATATTTTGTAATTTTTGTTTCTTCTGAAAAACTGTATCTGAAACCCACATATACACACATACACACACACATATTCCCCAAAACTTACCTAGTTCTTTATAACCATGAAGACTAACAGTAAGTTAGTAAGTTGAATTTTTTTTAAATAGTTCAAAGAAGTAAGTTGAATTTTTTTCAAATAGTTCAAAGAAAGATTTCAGAATTTTACCTTATCAAGATAAATGCAAAAGCTATGAGATTTTTAAACTGTAAAATGGTTGAAGAGGGACCAAGCCAAACTTAACAAAAAAAAAAAAAACAGGCGCCTGTTTGGAAGACCATTTCTAATAAAAGTTTTAAAGCAATAGTTTTAAAAGGTACTTTGTTTATGCTGAGAGATACTTGGGAAACTAATCCATAGATTATATGATTTGGCATGATATAACAATATTTAGTTTCTAAATGATCATTTATGTCCTAGTGTTCTCTAAAAACCGGCCAAATAGAAACTATAAAGAGGCTCAATTTTACTCTTTAATTTACTATAATCATTAAAATCTACTCTTTGCTAGCCAAAATCACAAAGTACACTTGTCTTTGTCCAAGCTCTTTTTTCTTGCCAGTTTTGTTTGGCTATAACTGATTGATATTCACATATTAAAATCAGTAAAAACAATATAAGTGGTTATGGTCTGTCACCATTTCTGAATCATATCTCATTGCAATGACTATCGCCTTCATTTCAAACCATTATTCCACTTGCTTGTTTAACAAGCTGCTGGTTAACAATATACATGAATATGAATGTTGCAGGATCCAATCTGGGTTGGTCACAATAATAGTTTAGTATGTTGTGTGAACCTAATCTTCGGAGTTTATTAACAAATTCCAACTTAGTATAACATATATATTGAGACATAGTGTCTGGGAAATGATGGTATAACTGTAGGATCACATTCTCAGCCAAATTAATCTTTCTAGTTCATTTCAGGGCTGAGTTAAAAAAAAAAAATCAGTCTCAATTTAGGCTACAACAGGATACATCAGCAATAGAAGGGAGGAGAAAAGTTTTTAATCAGTTTATTAATAGATGAAAAATACAATTTATTGTAAAGAAGAGATGTAACATAGAAAGAACAAGAAGGATGCATCGTAATATAGAGCAAATGAAAACCATGGTTCCAAATCCTGAGTTGGGAATACTTAACCAAGAAATAGAATAAGACTAGAAGTGTTTAGGGAGAACTTACAGGGAACTTGTCTGTTTCCCTCTACTTACCTGTCATGGTCTAGAGCAGGGGTGTCAAACTGCCGGCCCGCGGGCCAGATGTTTCATACCGAAACCATGCCCATCCTATTGCCTGCAATAAAAAAAAAGTGATACATCACGACACATCCCGTGATGTTGCGAGTTTGACACCCCTGGTCTCAACTATCTGTTAGTTTCTAGGTTGAGTCTAATAATAGCTTTAATACAGATGGTTCTCTAATTATTTATACTATGTTTATTGAAATGAGTGCTACTCAACATCATATAAGGCTCCTTCTTGTAACTCATGGGGATCTCTGCAGCAGTGCTGACATTGTGCATTTCCCTCTACTATTACTACCACCCCAATCCCTGAAAAACATTAATCATAGAACTGGACAGAGCACAGCACTTACCTTCATTTCCACCAATATTGACCTGCTCCTGCTCTACATTTTTAATTAACCTTGGAACAGCAAAGAAGGGTATTTTCTCCAAATTCAAATCATATTTTATGAGAATGATGACAAGCTAATTAAGTTAATTCTTAAGACACCTCTTTGTGAGATGAGGCTAAGGTTGGCTTCTTCTTCAATGTACAGTGATCAACTGATTAAAAAATAATTACTACTTTGCCAAGGACAAGAACATGAAGTTAATTAAAAGAATGAGGTGTAACCTTAATGAAGCTTAGTAGATTGTATTTTGTAGTAAAACCCTTGCTTGAAAACTTACATTCAAATTGTGTCATTTTGAATACATGTTTGGGAACTGTATACACGCAAGCGATGTCACTAAGTACTTTCTCCTGTGAACAAAGTAGGGTGGGGTATGAAAATTTTGATATGCATGTAGTGTTGTTATTATTCACAAGAACTTCACTAAAATACAAATTGGCAGAAATACAGAATTCATATTTATGTGTTGCACTACAATCAAATTTTAATTAGAACTATCTCCACTCTTTCCATCTCTTGAACTTTTGTCCTACAATTATTCTTGCTGTCACCCCCTGTTTAGATTTGCTATTCCAATAATAATGTCTATACTGCATAAAATAATTGAAATTGGACCATCTTCCAGTGGGGTCAGTTAGATTATTATAACATTTCAACAAGTAAGTTCTATGGTTATAATTGGATTCACATGTTTTATTAAGTCTTAAATCATGATTAAGCAACCACTCAGAGTGACTTCACACAACACAATAAATGAAAACCAAGCAGCCCACATTATGATATTGAATGCTCTATGAAGCCATTCTTTATAACCTTTAATAGTTTAATAGAAGAATCTGAATACCATCTGGTTTCTTATCCAGCACTGTTAAATCAAACTTTTAGGGTTGATCAATGTAGCGATCAAGAGTGGCAGGTAAGAATGATTTGCTTGTTTGCTTGCTTTGATAAAAATGTTATTTTTTTCCTAATTTTCCACAAGCAAGGCAGAAAAAAACTGAGGGTTATACAGGCAATCATCCACTTATGAGCACAATTGGGATCAGAACTTCCATTGCTAAGCAGAGTGGATATTAAGTAAATCATGCCCAATTTTACAATCTATTTTATGGTGGTTGTTAAGCAAATCACCACAGTCATTATTCAAATCAGAATTCTCCTATTGATTTGACTTGTTGGAAGTTGATTGGGAAGGTTGCAAATGGTGATCACATGACCCAGAAACACTGCAACCATCATAAATATATGCCAGTTGCTAAGCGCCAAAATTTTGATCACGTGATCATGTTGCAAGAGTTATAAGTATGAGGAACAGTAATAAGTCAGTTTTTTCAGTACTGTTGTAATTTTGAAAGTTGTTGAATGAATGGTTGTAAGTTGAGAACTACCTGTAAACTCTATAAGAAACAAACCAAATGACAGTTTCTGACCTATTTTATTCAAGATCCAGAGGATGGAAAGCCATATGGAGGCTTATTTTATGTCTACATAAATCAACTGTTTGGTATAAATAATTGTTCTTAATTCATTTAGCCTTCTCCAATATGACATCCTCCAGATGTGTTGGATTATTATTCCAAAATTCCCATTCAGCTTGGGCATTAGCTTGCAAAAAAAATTAATAATATTTAATATGGTATGATTAATAATAATTGGCAGGCTTCATTTAAGTTAAATGCTCAGTTTTGTAGCAGAATAAGAGGAAACTAGAAGAAACTATGATAGACAAAAGTTAAAAATAATGAAACTCACCAGAAGTCTCACTAACGTGCAAAGTACTGCCTTATGGTTTGCAGCCCTAATAAGAAAAACTCTTGTAAGGCTCAACCTTGCTTAGGAAGTATAGAAGCAAGAAGGAATCCAACTATTTCAGACTTTCGAATTCAGTTCTTGTTGTGACTGGATTTCAAATGTTTGCAACTCAAAGACAATGCTGCTCCCAGCAGGGATCAGACCCAAAGGAACAATCAAAGATTCCCCTCCTTTGCAATTACTGAGGCCAAAGGACAGATGATGGGACCTGGGGAGCAAACAGGGCTTTATGTAGGCTCCATTAAACAGCTTTATCTTTGTTGATAGCCCAGTCTCACCCTTGGATAAGAGGGAGATCAGACTGGCTTCTAGCTGGAATGGGTTCTGCAGCAATTGTCAGGCTGTCTAATTAGTTGACATCACAAAGGGAAAGAATACCTTTGACTTATTGTGGAATCTATTAGTTTATGATCACTGAGACTAAGATCATTCTGACAGGTTTGGGCAACAACATGGATGAGACAGACCAAATTTGTTCTCCTGCTAAAAGCAACTCCTGAAATTTCTCTGCCAGCATCCCTATTCTACTAAGCTTTTCCATCTTTATCTGTAACAGCACAGATAAGGTGGGCATATGCAGCCAGCTTCCCAAAATCCAATCCTTTCAGGGCATCTCTTTGTCATATATCAGTGCATATATCACCACACATGACCATATTACAATGTTCTCAATCCTGAGTTTAGAATGTAACTCCTGGCAGAGATTTTTATTGTAATACAGATTCTTTTAGGGTGAAGATATCTTGCTTTTGTTTGTTAGGAAAACAGAAGTTCATACATCACTGCAAGCAATAACTTTTAAAATAGAAAAATGCTACTAGATTGCTACTTGAGATTTTAAAATGACATAACTAGGGCTAGTTTTGTAAAACTCTTACTCCGATGTTAAAATTTATACAGTGAGATTCACAAATAATACATTTTTAGTCTATTTTTGACAGTGTCATGATTACTGGCCCAGAATTTATCAAACTAGTGTTAATTTAACTGACAGATGATCTCAAACTGCCATAATATAATCCAAAATGTCATTAAACTTGCTAGATGGGGAATCTAACATGCCAAGTTCATAAATGTTCATTTCTGTACATCCTTTTTTTATAAATTCCTTTCTAGAACATACAGTATATCCAACAGCCATTATAATATTTTTAGAGAACTTGCTGTTCACAGCCTGTTTTCAGGCCATGCCATTGGTGTTTAAAATGAAAGGGTGATGACATTTTGTGTTGCAGTGTTGGTTTTGATGGTGTAAATGAGAAGCCAGGGCTTAATACAGTCTGAAATAGGAATAGGTCATGGATTGATTAGCAGCCTCTGACTTTAGACAATAAGATTCGAGTATACTCATCTGAAACAGATTCTTCTACAGGTGTGCAGAAGATCATCATTATCAGAGTCATTACTTAGAAATCTACTAGACAACGTATTGAAATGAAACACACTTCTTGATTGCCTCTTTGAACTGCAAATTGGCATTTTCTTGAGCTGATAGAGGTACCTATGGAGTAGCACTGATAATTTTGACAAATACTACCTCTCCCAACTTTGAAAAATATAACTGTAGGTTCCCTGCTTTCATCTGCATGCTGTTTAACTGCATATTTTGCTCAAAGATTCTATATTGAAAAGTGAGATTTTGATGTGGAATGTTCAGCTAAGCAATTTAGTTCTGATTTTACCAGCCCAAAATAGCAATGACTGACAAAATCCCAGCAGAGCAGCAAGGAATATTCCTATAACTTCTCAAAAATTGAACAGTTCTTGCAGTAGGTTAGCACGTTCTACTATGGCAATTTGAAGAATATTTTTCAGTGGCTACATAAATCTCTCAAACTCCTTATTGGCCTGTGGCCAGGGGAGGGATGATGCATTGGTGCATGAAACAAAAATAACTGGCAAACTGAACATGTTTTTGACTCTGAAAAGACCAATCAATGTCACTTTTGAAAGTAGCTGATATAATTTATGCATAGAAAATTTGCTTTATCTTTGAAATCACTGACTTGGCAAATACAGTGATGAATGTTTCATCAATAACAAGTTTTTTTTAAAGGAATGCCTGTTGTTAGCCAAAGCATAAAAATACACACTGATTTCAATCCATAGTGCTGATGGGAGAGGTAAAACATGAAGTGGAAGGGACATGTGAGTCTTCCATTTGGCACAGTGAATGAGCCTTGCCCCACCATTCAACAAGCGTATTTATACCCAGACACCACACATTTTCTCATAGGAGCACTTTTCAGTCTCTCCGTCTCCTTGGGTGGTCTTTATGAGTTAAATCAATAGCTCCTTGTCAGAAAATTTAGGACTAACTAAATGAGCGTCATGAAGGAAGACATTTGCTATGGACAGCAGCCAGAGAGGAAATATTGGTTATGCTTCAAGAGTCATGTGGGCAGTATTGTTCCGAGATTCATTTCCGATTAGCGGAAATTATTGTTATGATTGCCTGAAAGCATACATTCTGTTGTGTAGCAGTCTGTATCTCAGAAACAGATGAAACAGCTTTGGAACTTGTATGGAACCAAGCAAAATTCACCTTCTCATCAACAAAATGTGAAGTATGAATCTGAAATTAAATTAGAAACTAGGTGCTTGAGGAAATAATCTGTTGAATTGGTTGTGCTTCAACAGTAAAGTGCTTTGTAGTCATTTCCTTGTGATTTGAGTATGCAGCATTGAAGGGGAAGGGAGGTTGAAAAGATGACTTACGGAACATTGGGACAATCAGTTATTATCATGAGAAAAGAGTTGTACAGGTGGAAGTAGAAACACATCCAGAATACTGTAAATGTACTGTTTAAATGTACTTTAGTCTATAAATGTACTGTTTAAATGTACTTTAGTCTATAAATGAAAGAGCTTTGTCAACATATGCAATTGTGTAAACTGTGCTATATGGTGAGATCTGCAGATCTACACCAAGCCCAACATAACTGGTATCCACCATGAATTCAATTTGAGGGGTTTTTTTAAAAACAAAATACAATACAACATGACAGTATCACAGGTAGGAGCAAGCCATAGTTCTTTAAAACAGTCTCACGGGCATCCAGCACTTCTAAGAATGATGTCTTTTGTGCAATTCCTGAAAGAGTAAGACAAAGTTTCAAACTGAGGAAGAGGGAGTCAAACTATTCTTCAAAGTACCTGAAGGCAGGACAAGAAGCAACGGATGGAAACTAACCAAAGAGAGAAACAACCTAGAACAGTGGTGGCGAACCTATGGCACGCGTGCTAGAGGTGGCACTCGGAGCCCTCTCTATGGGCACACGTGCTGTTGTCCCAGCCTTGCCTCCCCTGTGACCCCCTCCTCACCAGCAGCCCCCCTGGAGGAGAGTCACTCCTGAGCATGGCCCATGCAGAGCAGCACAGCCAAGGACATGGCAGCTAGGCAGCGTAGACAAGACTCTGCCCTGATGCCCCATTGCGCACAGTTGATGCTGCAGGGCGTGCGCAGAGGGTGTGGCCACAATGGCACTGCTGGGCTGCCTGGGCAATCTGTTGTGGGCCCTGGAGGTAGTGAGTGGCCCTGCGGGCAGGCAGGGCAGGGGACGGAGGCAGGGCAGGGGGGCAGTTTTTGGGCACTCGGTCTCCAAAAGGTTCGCCATCACTAACCTAGAACTAAGGAGAATTTACTGACAGTTAAAACAATTAACCAGTGGAACAACCTGCCTCCAGAAACTGTGAATGCTCCAACACTGTCCAGAGACTGGATAGCCATTTGTCTGAAATTATATAGGGCCGTGTTGGCAAACTATGGCACGCGTGTCACAGGTGGCATGCAGAGCCCTCTCTGTGGGCACATGCACCATCGCCCCAGTCCTAGGTCTTCAGCTGGGTTTTATAAAACCTTTTCGCTTTAGGCCTTGCCATCATGTGCAAAAAAAAAAGGTTCAATCAATCAATCAATTTCAACTTCTTGCAGAAAAAAAAGGATCTTGCAAAGTTGGAATTGATTGATTGAACTTTTTAGTCCCATCCAGTCTGCCGTTACCACCAAAGCCACACCCATCCAATGGGCCACACCCACCCAATGGGCCACACTCACCCAATGGGCCACGCCCACCTGGCACCCAACGATACATAAGTGGGTTTTGGATTGCAGTTTGGGCACTTGGTCTCTAAAAGATTCGCCATGACTGGTATAGGGTTTCCTGCCTGAGCAGGGGGTTGGACTAGGTGACCTCCAAGGTTCCTTCCAACATTATTATTATTATTATTATCGATCATCGCACAGTCAGCCAGATGTTCAGACTGGATTTGGCATTTTGTCTACCTATCGAGTCCTTACCCAGGACCTGGGATAGGCAGATGTGGATGTTTGATGGTATTACAGATATCGTCGCAGGATGGAAGCAGTTCCCAATAAGGCTGCCTTTTGCAATTGACTAATAGCGAATTTGTCAATGCCAATGGTGTTCAAGTGGTGCTCCAGTTGTTTTGGGATTGCACCCAAGGAGCCTATGACTATTGGTACTACCCTTGCTTGCTTTTGCCACAGTCTTTCTATTTCTATTTGTAGGTCTTTGTATTTTGTTATCTTCTCCAGTTCTTTCTTTTCTATTCTGCTATCTCCAGGCATTGCCACATCCACTATCCAGACTTTTTTGTCTTTCTTATCGACAATTGTTAAGTCTGGGGTATTATGTTGCAGGTGCTTGTCTGTTTGAATTCTGAAGTCCCAGAGCAGTTTAATTTTATCATTTTCTATGACTTTCTCTATTTTATGATCCCACCAGTTTTTGCTTACAGGCAAATGATATTTTTTGCAGATCTTCCAATGCACCATTGTTGCTACTTTGTCATGCCGCTGCTTGTAATCAGTTTGTGCAATCTTCTTGCAACAGCTTACCAAGTGGTCCACTGTTTCTTCAGCTTCTTTGCATAGGCGGCACTTACTATCTGTTGCTGTCTTCTCAATTTTGACTTTGTATGCATTTGTCCTTAAGGCTTGGTCTTGTGCAGCCAGAATTAGTCCCTTGGTCTCTTTCTTCAATTTTCCTGCTCTTAGCCATTGCCAGGTTTTATTATTATCTGCTTTCCCAGCTATTTTTTTCATGTATTGGCCATGTAGTGCTTTGTCTTCCCATGCCTCTATTCTGTTCTTCATTTGGTCTTTCTTGTAGGCCAGTTTGGTCTCTCCAGTAGTTAGTAAGCCTTCCTGATATACTAATTTCAGTGCATCTTCATCATTGTTCTTCAGATATTCTTCCAAAGCCATTTTTTCTTCTTCAAC
Source organism: Crotalus tigris (assembly GCF_016545835.1). Classification (NCBI taxonomy): domain Eukaryota; kingdom Metazoa; phylum Chordata; class Lepidosauria; order Squamata; family Viperidae; genus Crotalus; species Crotalus tigris. The sequence goes on from NW_024096549.1 coordinate 309,153, forward strand.
CATCTGATGTACTTGTAGCATTCCACGCCCACCTATTTGCCTTGGTAGATAAAGTCTATCAATGTCACTGCGTGGATGAAGGGCATGATTCATTGTCATTATTTTTCTGGTCTGCCTATCCATTGCTTTTAGTTCTGCTTGAGTCCAGTCCACTATTCCAGCTGTGTACCTAATGACTGGGATTGCCCAGGTGTTGATTGCCTTTATGGTATTTCCTCCATTGAGTTTGGATCTATTATTATTATTATTATTATTATTATTATTATTATTATTATTATTATTATTATTATTATGGTCGTCGTCGTCATCATCATCTAGCTAGGTGCAAAAATCCTTATTTAAAGTGAGTTGTATGATTCTACTACTATGGTAATGGAGTAGCTACAAATGTCAAGATTTCTGTGGCTAAAGAAACCTCTCATATATATTCCTCACCAATCGGTCCATCATAATGGCATTGTCTTTAATTTAAGATAATAAAAAATAATAAATTTAAAAAATAATTTAATTTATTGTCTTTAATTAATTTAAGTAAAATGAGGTGCCGATTGTTGGAGGCAATATGTTGACTCTGTAAATTGCTTAGAGAGTGCTGTAAAGCACTATGAAGTGGTGTATAAGTCTAAATGCTGTTAATTTCTACATATTTTCTTTGACAATCGTCTTCTTCTGTTCACTCTCTGAATTCAGTAGCAATTGTGAGATTGCATTCAACTTCTTTTTTAATCATAATCTTATTAAGCATTACAGTTAAAAAAATGAAAAAATACAAACTAAAAAAGAAGAAAAAAACAAAAAAATGATTAAAAGAAGAAGAATGGAAAAGGAAGCAATAAGAATATAGTAAAGAAAAAGAAAAGAAGTATATAAAGAAATAACTTCTCCCTTTATCACAAGTATAAGCAATTTTGGTAACTTATCATCTTCTCTTGAAATACAACAAATGATCTTTTCTTCCCATATCCCATTTCTAATACATAAATAAATTCTTAAAGCCTTGTCACTCGGTCCTGGCCAGTAAAAGTCCATTAAAGGTTAACAGATAACAACAATTAGCATTAAAATGTTCTCCTGTAGGCAAACTTTCTTCCTGATCAAGCAGCTATCAGATGGGACTCTGCTTCTTCAAAACGTGAATGAGAATGTGCATGTGATTTTTATAGATTTGTTGAAATGAAATAGTAACTTGTAGATTAAATTTATTCGGTAGCTTCTTGAATGAGTAGATTTTTTTAAATACCTATCTTCCTTTCCCCAATTCAGCTAAAGGTCTCCAAAACTCACAAATGAGCACTTTGCAGATGAACATATGGAGATGATTTCCTTTTTTCAAAGAACCAGAAGCCTTTGAAGTTCTGGACTGACATTCTTGAATTTTTCCCTTGGTTTGGGAGCAAGCAATCATTTTTCTCTCTAAATCTTGCTCTATGGGATGAAGCCACCCTCCATTCATCTTCCAGCTTCATATCTCAGTAACAGGCCAAGGACCATCTCAACTCAGGTGTGACCTGGTTAGTTAAAGTACTAAGAGAGAACCTACTAAAACTTTTATTGTCCTAATTTTTAATATGAGGTGAGATACCATCCAAAGTAGCTGGATATATGTTTTAAAGTAAATTTTTGTAAAGCAATGATATTGATGAAGCTGCAGCCAAAATGAGAAAGCTTCTGGAACTACTTTATATCACAAGCAGGCAATTGATATTACTGTACAATGCTGGGCCAATATAACTCGGTGAATGTGACTTTCATTATCTTATTAAAACTGGAGTTGCCATGACCCAGACCATGCTATCAACAGATGTCTAGCTGCTGCAACAGCAGCTCAGTTGCTCCTGCCACTTCCCCTTCTAATGGAGGTGAATACCCCTGCTGACACAGGCCATGCAGTACCAAGCAGGAAACACTCCTGGGACCTTCAGCTTGTTCCTGAAGGACTCAGCTTTCAAGGGGGATACAACCTCAGCAAAGCATTGCTGGACAATGATTTCCAGATGGTCAGCGTGCACCTTTCTCTTTCTCCTCTGTAGTGGTATGAAAAATATAAAGCAGGCAGGCAAGCAGGTAAGTCTACTCCAGTGTTTCCCAACTGAGCAACTTTGAGATGTACAAACTTCAACTCCCAGAATTCTTAGCACCAATCCTATTAGCTGAAGAATACTGAGCATTAAAGACCACACAACACGGGTTGGGAAACATTGGTATAGTCCAGGAGTAGGCAACCTTGGCTCTTTTATGACTCGTGGACTTCAACTCTCAGAATTCCTGAGCCAGCCATGCTGGCTCAGGAATTCTGGGAATTGAAATCCACGAGTCATAAAAGAGCCAAGGTTGCCTACCTCTGGTATAGTCCAAGGAAGGAGAAGAATACCTCTCATAAACAAAACAGGAGCATTCTCCAATTTTAATACTCCACTGACTTGCCCAGAATGCTAACATACCAGATATGCTTCTCCCAATCTTTGAGGTGTTTATTGTTATTCTTATTAGAATCAGAAGGAGAATATTTTCACCCTGTGAGGAGTAATTCTTGCCAACTAGGATTGGTAGAAAGGCTGCAGTACCTACACAGACTTGCCTGAGACTAAGTTCCCCAGAATTCAGCAGGGTAAATAGGCACACTTAGGATCACACTGCTAGGTGCTTAAGATTAGAACTAAATTAACTGATCCCAATGTGTCCCACTATATAAATTGAAAGGCTTTGTTGGTCTGCTAGTAAAATAATTTGAAAGACATTGTCTTTCTGAAGGGAAAGAATCACTAAAATGTCTCCCAATCTCTAATATTTATATTGGTTATGGGGTGAATATGGCAGTTCCAGGTTCAAAAGCAAAGAAACTCAAATGGGTTATCCCTCTCAGAATAAAAATAAAGCTGAGAGAAGACAAGGACTGGCACATGAATCTCTTCATGTCAAAGAAAGTATACACACACATACCCCAGACCATTCTCATTCCATCATAGCTACCTATCTTCACAATTTCAGGAAGAGTTGGAAACCTTGTGGGAGGGAATCAGGAAAAGGCATCAATGATCAGGAGAGAGATCTGGGTTTCAGTCCCCCCCACCACAACCGCCTTTTCTCCTTCTCTTTCTATCTCACCACACCATTTCTCTGCTTCTGTCACCTTCCCTGGTCCTGCTCCATAGCTCCTCCAGCCTGCTTCTTGCTTTTTCCCAACCAATCACAATATGTATAGTCTATGTGCTATTTTAGGAGGCCAACAGACTCACCAGCATCTCAAGGATAGGAGAAAAACACATTGATGTGGCTATTAGGAAGACTCCTTAATTATTCCATTATTCATTCGCTTCCAACTGTTGGTAGCCTGAAGGATGTCATTTTGCTAAGATTGCCTTTTTCTCTAAATCCTTGTAAGCTCATCATTAATAGCAGCTTGCCATCTTGGTTTTTGTTGGCCCCATTTTTGATTTCCTTTCAATTTTCCAAGCTGCAGGTCAGTTTCATCATACCGAAGCTGAGCCCACCCCATTGCCAGCAATGCAAAAAGGGTTACAATACATCGCGACATGTCATGTGACATGACGAGTTTGACACCCGTGTTCAAAGTCCTCTTTAATGATTCTTGCCTTCACATGGAGTGTCTAAATATTAAAGATTTGCTTCATTATTTAGTGCTTTCTGTGAACAATTTGTTTCATTTGATCTAGTACTGAATAATTAATTCTTATGGTCAGAGATATTCTCAACAATTTTCTTCCACACTAATATTCAAAGTCTTTATTTTTCTACATTCATGCTTTCTGATGGCCCATATTGTAACTGGGAAACCCACGGCCTTAGCAATAAATACCCTGGCTCTCAGTATGATTATGACATGGGTTAGAAACAAAGTAATGCACAATATATTAAAGTGTTCATCTGCAAATATATATGCTTAGAGTTGCTTTAGGCTGAACTCCTGAATGTGGGGGACAAAGTCTCATCTTACAGTTTAAAAGGCAAACCACTTCACTGTGTTATCCACTAAGGCTTGTGAGGAGAAAGGAACTTACAATGGAATGCAATGCCATTAGCTATGCTTGCCAAGTGAGGCTAAAAAAGAAAAGTGTCCACTTTAATGTATTTCTTAATACAAGGATTTTTAAAAATGTGAAGTAGAAACTTGCCCTGAATTTTCTATCAAATCCTGAGAATCACAGGCTGCTTTGGTCACAGTGCTATATCTGAACTTTATACTTTTGTCTGGATCTGTTTCAGTCTTTCTCCCAAGTAGCAGACATCTCTTTATGTATGGCTGCAGTCCTAATCCCTGTGAATTTTTGAGCCCAGGAAGGTAAAATCTGATACTACTTCAGCTTGTTCGCTGCTTACATACCCCTATAACTCCATTCAACATGGTCATCAGAGCTGTAGTGCAAGACATCTTGTCAACCAACATCTTAGGTGATACCCTTCCCATAGCTACCCTGTTTTTATTATCTCTGGGACAGATCATTTCATCTAGATTGTATCTTACATTCTAAGTGTTTAAGTTTGGCAATTCCTTCAATATCCCAAACTCTCCCCATTACGTTGGAGCAATTTTTTTAGTGAGCTTAACTCTTGCAGCTCATGGTTCAATTGGCATTCATAATTTCATAGGATAGTTTAGCTGAATCAGTTGCAATAGGACATATTATAGAGCTGTTTCTTTTTTTAAAAAAAAATAAATATATTGTATTCCATTTAGTCCAGACGTTTCTTCTTTCTATAGCGTTAAGCTTGTTTTATTAGGCAGAAAAATGGAATGTGTGTATGTGTATGTGTATATGTGTGTGTATGTATATGTATATGTAACATCACGTGTACCTGTATCCTGTTTATTCTAGCAGCCTTGTATCCTACATTCTACCTACACTCCATCTTTAGACTTTATTTCATACGTAGTTTCCAATAAGTATCAGTTGTGCTAAAATACATGTATATCTTTGAAAGCATTTCTTCCTAACTGGATGCATATCCTTTTCTTGTTGTTCCTTCCTATGATTTTCTGTCATGCACCGGAAGCAGCTATTAAGATTTCAGTGGCATTCATTTAGCAGCCACCATGTTCTGGAAGCTTAATTATTTGCTACATAAATCTGCCAACAATTTGCAGAAGCTCAGAGTAGCATCCCTTATTAATACATGTTGCGCACTTTGTAATATCCCTGCTCAGCAATGAACAAGAAAGGAGAAACTGTGAATTAAAATTTCTGGTCGCTACTCTTTCAGTGTTGTTTACTTATACAGTGATACTTTTGCTATATAGTATTGCCACTGAATGGAGTAATCTAATTCTCAGAGTAATTCTTCAGGTTTTAAGGTTAGAGTTAAACAGATCTAATAGTGGCAATTCTATTTTTGAATTTTCAAAATAAGCCTACAATGAACAAAAAATCTGAAGTTAGAACATAAGTTTACCTGTGACTACCAACTGCTTTAACTTATCATTAATCATATTATTTAGTGTGTTTTATTATTATTTGTACTGATGTGATTTTATTGAATTATTTTGTTTTAAGAGTGTAAACTAAATCATTTAATGTTGGCAATATATAAATGAAATATATGAAATAAATATTTGTAGATCAGGAAGTACTAAGTTTTGAAATTGGATATAGGTATATACTCAAAAAATGTTTAATAGAAACCAGATCCACTTCAATATAATTTCCTTCCTCTTTCTGATGCAGAATTAATGTGAACATCTTTTCAAGTATAATAAAATAAAATAAAATAAATAAAAATAGATGAATAGAATGATAGTTTCAAAAATGCTACATTGTTTGAATCAATATAAGGCAAGTTCTTTTGTCTAAGTCCAAAAGCTAGTATAAGAATATCAGCCATTAGCAATTTTCAATAAACAGATCATTTGGGATTTCCGAACTGGCCAAGTTTGACATAAAGTCTACCTTATGGGATTTTCTTAGCACCTGGAGCCTTTCTAGAAAACAATAATGTAGAGAGTTTTTCTCCTTGATACCCTTGTTAAGTTGGGATTGGTATCTGTTCATAATTTTAAACATTTATAAGATATATCATTTCTATTTTTACATTGTCTTGTATGATTTTAACTGCATCGTAAACTACTAATAGGTGATGTTTGTGGTTTGTCTACTTGTTTGTTTAAGGACAGAAATATGTAAATATAATCTGCTCTACTGTTTGTTGGTAGCATTTGAAACTCCAAGATAAAGCCCATCACCTTCAGACCTAACATATGTTTCTCTCTCATCTGAAAAAAAGGCCAGATTGTGTCATGATATAATATAAATATGACTGTCTGATAATAATAATTAAAAATCTTCCTATTTTTATAGGAAGCACAGCATTTTGAAAGAAATATTCATTTTTAAAAGGAAAGTATATTGAGGTGGATCTGGTTTCCATTAAACCTTTTTGAGTATGTACCTGTATCCAATTTCAAAACTTAGTACTCACTGTTTTACAAATATTTATTTCATATATTTCATTTATATTAAACGATTTATGTCAGTTTACACTCATAAAAGACCAAACAAAATAATTCAATAAAATCACCACATTGGTACAAATAATAATAAAACATGCTAAATAATATGATCAATGATAGGCTAAAACATATGGCAATATGTACCAACTGAGCTCAGTATGTTAATGCCAACAGGTTAATCCTATGAAACCACCCATGAACACCCTTTTTAGTGCTTGCCTAGATTTAGACATGGCAGCATGTAAGGATACAAGGAACAATAGGAGTTATGTTTGTGAGATCCTTGGTGCCCTCTGAGCTTGAGTTGTTTTCTTGCAGACATTTCATAAACAAACTAGGTAACATTATCAGTGTTGATGATGTTCCCTAGTTTGGTAATGAAATCTCTGCAACAAAACAATCAAGCGCAGAGAGCATTAAGGACCCCAATTTCACCCCTGAGCTACAAATATTCTTTTCTATCAGAGTCAGTGGTGGGATTCAAATATGTGAATAACCATGTGGATGCTGCTTCTGGAAGTCCATTCTGGGCCTGGGCAACAAAAAAATTAGCTACCGCTTCTGCCGAAGTGGTGCGAACTGGCTGAATCCCACCACTGATCAGAGTTATATTTGCTATACTATAGAATGTCCTGGGAACAGATTCTATCCCTGGCTGAAGAGAAGGTCTATCATGCTAGATACCGCTGTCTTGTCTGTCTTATACAAGCAAGAAAAACTGCAAGAACTCAGGTTGGGGAAATTAAATTCTATCTAGTTCTGTCCAGAAACATACCTGTCATATCCAATAACTAACTTCCAATTTTCAGGCTACTAGATTTAACAATGGAGGAAAATAAATGAGGGGTCCTTGGTGCTTTCTGAGCTTGGTGATCTTTGAGATTAGTATTGATGATGTTACCTAGTTTAGGTAATGAAACATCTGCAAGAAAACAACCAAGCTCAGAGAGAACCAGGGACCCCTCATTTCAACCGTGAGCTACAAATATTCTCCTTTATTGGAAAAGAAATGAATTTGTAAGAGGTCAAACTTTTAGTGGATCTGTTCTTTTGTCATGTTCAGCTCAAGAAGTATAAGTTTCATAAGACATTAAAAACTGACTCCAGAGATGCTAAGAATAAAGCTAAGTAGTTCACTTCTGAAATTACAGAGATGTAAATTCTGTTTGTGAGAGTTATTAAAAATATATATTTAATTCAGAATTAGAGTCAGTGGTTCCTGCTATCACAGAAGTGAACACAAGGTTGTAGCCTTAAGTTATTAACCCAGCTAAATGAAATCATTTTAAGACCTACAGGAGGGAATTTTAAGCTTATTATATTGCAGCCAACATACTAGTGGTAGTATGGTAAATCAGAAATTTATGCCTTCAGATTTTGTGATTCAGATTTTCAATGTATGTCTTCAGATTTTCATGTTTATGTTTCTAGCCTCTTTTGTGTTGTGATATATGTTTAATTGATTGTTTGGGATGGTGGAGTTGTTCATTTGAAATTCAATAAGAGTTAAATGTACTTTGTTAGATGGACACCATCATGAAGCCTTTAAGCAGGATTTTCTCTCTCTCCTTTTCTTGCCCTTCTTCTTCTTCTTCTTCTTTTTTATCCTTCAGGGCCATCTGGGGAGCAGGAGAAAACAAAAATATCATGATAGTGGTTGCACCCATACAGTCAAAGCCCCAATCTTTTTTAACATATGTCATTGTCAGCCCGTCTCCTTGATTTGTTGAGCCACTGAAGATAGATTTGAAATGATAAATGTCACTGTTCTTCAAACCAATTTATGTCCTATCCTCAGCTCATGTGCTGTCATTACTGTTCCTCTCGTTCATAGGTTAAAAAGCCCCATGGAGAACGTTACCACTGCACCCTAAATTAATACAACATCACTCATTTAAAACCAACTGTACCAAGTCAGTCAGGTCCTTGACTATAGACAGAGACTCAATCTTTCATAAAAGAGTCTGACATTTGGGGATTTTGAAAATTTGTATCCAGTCTTTTATTTCCCTTACCCCCCCCTCCCCCATTCCCATCTAATTGATTTTGGATCGCTAATGCAGCTGTGGCAATGCATAAAAGAAATGCAGAAGAAAACAAAACACATATACCTCACTTTTATGTGAGCGTTTGCTATTCCAGCCCATATTTCTGATCCCATTGGAGACGCTTTGATTTTATTTTTCCTGGCAAAGTAAGAAAGGAAGCTACTGTAAAAACCACTAAGTCTTGTGCTTATTGCCTCCCTTTCCCAGAGCACTGGCACCATTAAGCAGGAGATCTGCAGTTTTTTGTGTTGCCTGAAGAATTTTTTTCTAGTGGTGGGAATGTTACTAATTCCTGGTCAAAGAGGTATAAAGTAAATGTGTTCCTTTACTGACACCCAGTGGTAAGTATAGATAAGTGAAGCAAATGTTTGTCTTTTCTTTTGAGATCAAGCAACCTTTTCATCCATTAAAAAAAAAACCCATATTAGATGATTATTCAGTGGTTAATATATTTTGGACTGAATGAGCACAGTAGGTCTTGTATTCAATGTGATGTCTACCTTAAGACATATTCTGGCATTTTGTTTTGTTTTGTTTTGCTGTATTAAAGCTACCCAAAGGTGGTGGTGGAAATGATAAGGTGATGGAGAATAAATAGCTAACAAGTAAGTTGACATAGATAGATAGATAGATAGATAGATAGATAGATAGATAGATAGATAGATAGATAGATAGATAGATAGATAGATAGATAGATAGATAGATAGATAGATAGATAGATAGATAGATAGATAGATAGATAGATAGATAGCAGGCAGGCAGGCAGGCAGGCAGGCAGGCAGGCAGGCAGGCAGGCAGGCAGGCAGGCAGGCAGGCAGGCAGGCAGGCAGGCAGGCAGGCAGATAGGTAGATAACCTTTATTGTCATTTTTTACTGTTGGCACAATGGCACACATTAAAAATGAAATTTAGTTGCTTGCTCTCAAAGTGTACACATACATAACACACATTTAAACATATTATATACAACATATGTATAGACCTACACCCTTACATATAAGTAACATATAAATATTAATCACTGTCCATCTTGAGTACATAACGGAAGGAAGAAGCTTTAGAGTTCACAAGGTTAATACTGTATGGAACAAAACTGTGACTGAATCTAGATGTTCTGCTTCGGATACCACAGAGTCTCCTCCCAGAAGGTAACAAGGAAAATAGGTCATGAAAGGGATGTGTAGTCTCCCAGACAATCTTACGGATTTAAAGCATTCCAGCAGTTTCAATTTAGAAATGAACATAACAGCAGGAAGACATCATATTATGGCTGTTGTATTCATAAGCCAATATGAAAACCAAAAAAAATTGGAGTGTTTCTTTTTTAAAATTCTCATTCAGTGGTTAATTTGTGCTTTGGGGACCCTTCCATTTTTTTCTAGCTGTCTCTCCTCCATCCTACGAGTTATATAGTTCTTAAGACTGTGAACTATGCTTCATGGAGTCCTAAATTCAAATTTTAATCAGATTTGTAGATTGTGTTTGCATGACAAAATCACTATAATACTTAACAATGTATGTTTTCAGCATACAAGATATGTTTGGGAATATTCCCAGAATTTATTTATTTTATTTTGTTATATTGTTTTGTTTAGTTTATTATTTTTTTATGCTGCCCATCTCCCCTACAAAGTGACTCCTCTCAAAATGAGACAAATGAATTTTAACTGAGTTCTGGAGAGACTGGTGTCTTATTCCTTGGAGTACAGTACACTGCAGTCTTAATTATCTTGCCTTCCCAAAGCTATGCCTTTTAGATCAAAGTTCGCTGATTTCAGTGGGACTCCCTTTTTGGTAGGTGTGGATTGTAGTTTGTGCATCTGGTCATCAAGCTTGGATTGAACACTACATCTATTTATCAGGTATGGGCTACTTTGTGGTTCCATGTATCATGTGAACACAGCTTTGGTGTTGTTTTAAATAAGATGCTATCTTATACCTTTGACCCCATTCTCTCAGTTAACAATAATGGTACTTCTTGCTGGGCTGTTGGACACCTCTTCTATTTTGTTCAGGAAAATACTTCATTCACACTTGTTCTGAATATTATAACATAATTCACCTCTATCAGCATCTGCTGATAGTTCTTACTGGTTTCATAAAAACGATGAAGGCAGTGTTGCCTTTTGCAGCCATGCTTTTTTTCTATTACATGAAACATGTTTCAATGTTAAAGCAGCTAAGAGGGGGATGGGGAGAAATGGTGTTCAGCTTGTGGTACAATCGTTTTCTCTCTTTACAGCGCCTTATCAATCTAGAGCATTTGATGGAGAAACCCATTTTTACTCCTACATTGACAAATACATTTCATTTCACAGAGGCTTCTGAACATCAAATGGAAATAATTAAAGCAAGATGATCTCAAGTAGGGAAGAATGCAATTCACTTACCATTTTCAAAGTGATTCATTAAATCTCCCAGTGGATGCAAATGTTTATTTCCAGGAGAGAAAGAAGCAAATGCTTATCAAATTCAAATGCTTCTCTTGTGTCTTATTTTGATTTGCTACATTCAAAAGAACTATATTTGAATCCTGTGCCAGCTGATTAGCCTACGCAGTGTAGGTCATTCATTTTTCTTTAGCAGTCCTCTCAGAAGTTGGTATCAGATGCTGTCTTAACATTGTTAGCCAAGCACAAATTCCTTGATAGCTTGATAAATTACTAAAATGTTGCTGTCGATGTTGTCTTCCCTTTCATAAAAACAATAACTCATACTACATGTATTACAACATCAAATATTCTTCAAAAAAAATCTGTTATTGTATACATATTTCAAATTTATCCAGCCAAATTTGATGCTTAGTTGGCTTCAGATTGTCTCTGAGATTTTTCACACAGTCAGCAGCATAAGATTTTCTTTAAGTATCATCATTCCTCTATGGGATCTGCTTTTCCTTGATCAGGGCTGTGCTTCTTAAAGAAAGGTGCCAAAACCAGAGAAGTACCATAATAAACTTTATTAATACCAAAAAAGATGGTAGTTTGTGTATTTGTTGCTTTTGCTTGGAGTTAATTTTTTTTTCTTAATACTGGTTCCTAGCCTCCTTTTTCTGGTTAGTTCTAAAATGTGAACTGACTCACTTTTCTAACAATACCCCTAAAACTTGCCTAGGATCAGGGAGTGAACTATAACAAAATACTACAATTGGTGTGTGCGCATCTGGGGCTTAGCCATGGAGTCTGTCACCACCCAAGGCAAGTTAGATAGACATTGAAAAGCAGTCCATATGTCAGTAGGACAACATTTGATGTCAGGATGGAAGAACGTTGTGAATTTTTATTCCCTTCATGGATACAGAGAGAGAGATCAATTCAAAGTATAGTTCAGCATTTGAAATGATTAGGTAGATTGACAGTTTTCATTCAAGGCAGTGAAATTGGCGTGTTAAAGTATAAACCCTATGAGTTCTTTCACTATTTGAGATTTCCCCACACATTTCCTATTTACCAGGCCATTGTCCTCAGTGGAGCACAAAGACTGGAGCAAGAAGTTTCATTTACAGAGAAAACAGTATATATAAAGTGGTGGGGCTCCTTGTGGTTCTAGATCTCTCAGAGGTTTAATGAGATCCTAAGTGTTGCCAGTGTAGAGAGATTATGTGATTTTAATCCAATATCTAGAGTCAGAAACTGTCCCTTTCTTGTTTCTTGTTCAAAAGTGAAACAAAGAAGGATTGAAATATGCTATGATCAAGAGAAGACATAAGCGTAATACAAGGGGGGAAAAACACTCCAAACAAACTAATCAAAGATATGAAGAAAGATAGGAGTCTTGACCTTTTATTCATTCAAGGTTCTATCTTGACTGTTCAATTCTCTCTGTTTTAAACTCTTCAGTGGCATCTAGCCTCATATACAAAAAACAAAATGTCCTATTCATTGAAAAAAAAGTAACTGCGCAACCAAGAGTACATTGTATGCACCTCCCCTCCCCCCTCCACAAATACTCCAGATGTATTAATGGTAGGATCTATGTCACATAATATAGAAGGCATTAAAAAATCATATCAGGTATCCCAAGAGCCCAATGTAAACAAAAGACTAAGAGATAAGGAAGAATGAGTATAAATTGCGGGCATTTGCGGATGACTTGGTTTTAATTTTGGAACAGCCGAATCAGGCGATTGATGGTTTATTAGAACTTATAACACAGTATGGGAATGTTTCTGGTTTTAAAGTTAATAATTATAAGACTAAGATATTATCTAAGAATATGTCAGTTAAAGAAAGGGAAAGTTTGATTAAAGCCACAGGTTTTCAGATGGTAAAAAAGGTTAAATACTTGGGAGTATATCTAACTGCTTCAAATGGAAAATTGTATAAGAACAATTACGAACCACTATGGGCAAAAGTCCAAAAGGATTTAAGAGATTGGAAAAAATTGCAATTGTCATTGTTGGGGAGAATTTCAGCTGTAAAAATGAATGTTCTACCAAAGTTTCTTTTTTTGTTTCAGATGATACCTATTCTTAAAAAAGAGGCAAATTTGGAGGAATGGCAAAAGGGTATCAATAATTTTATATGGGCCGGGAAGAAACCAAGGGTTAAATTTAAGATATTACAGGATGCTCGAGAAAGAGGGGGACTTAAGGCACCTAATTTGAAATTATATTATGATGCAGCCGCCCTAACTTGGTTAAGTGATTGGCTTAACTTAACAAATATGGATATTCTTTTTTTGGAAGGTTGGGATTTAATATACGGTTGGCATGCATATTTAATTTTTAATAAGAAAGTTGATCGGACTTTTAAATCACATATTTTGAGGAATGCCTTACTTCGTGTTTGGAAGAAGTATTATTATAGATTAAATTATAAAATACCTATCTGGGGGATTCCCAGACATGCAATTGAGGGAACCTCTAAGGGGACAAATTTTGATAAAATTTCATACAAAGAATTGTTAATTTGTTCTGGTTCGAATTGGCATTTGAAATCCCTAGATGTATTAAGGCAGCAAAATATTCTACAGTCATGGTTTCAATATTTACAAATAATGGATAGATGGACTGTAGACAAGAAAGAGGGAATAACACTAGAAGATAGACAATTGGTTATTCAGATTAAAAACCAAGGTCCGGCTCATATAAAAAGAATATATAATGTTTTATTAGAGTTAGATTCGGAAACAGAATTGGTTAAAGATTGTATGATTAAATGGGCTCAGAATATACAGGAGCCGATCTCATTGGATTTATGGGAGATAATTTGGATAAGAAATGTTAAATTTACACAAGCTCAAAATTTGAGAGAAAATTTTTATAAAATGTTTTATAGATGGCATTTAGATCCTAAAAAATTATCTTGTATGTATTCCAACATACAGCCCAAATGTTGGAGATGTGGCAATAATGATGCGACATACTTTCATATTTGGTGGAATTGTAAAAAAGTAAAGGCTTTTTGGATTATGATTTGGTGGAACATTCAAAAGATTTTTAGAAAGAAGATAAAGTTTACTCCTCAACTATTTTTACTTGGTATTTTTGTTGACTTAAATGAAAAAGAAACTACTTTGATGTTGAATTTATTAACTGCAGCAAGGTTACTAGTAGGTCTATATTGGAAGAAAGATTCTTTGCCTACTTTAGAAGAATGGATATTTAAAGTATCTAGTTTTGCAGAAATGGCAAAAATTTCTGCTTATTTAAAGGATCATACACAAGAAAGATATATTACTGTATGGGGAAGGTGGATAGATTATATTCAGAAAAAGTATGGAATTAAAAAGTTTTATTTATTTTATGAATGAATATCAAATATTATAGAGAATTGTTTTATAGGTTATGGAGTTAAAGGTTAATTATGATATTTTTTTCTTTCTCTTTTTTTTTTCTTTTTTCTTAATCATTATAATTTTCTTTTTTTTTTCTAACCCTGTATTCTGCTCTGGGAAGTGAAGGGAGGGGGGGTGGGGGTGGGAGGGAGGGTAGGGGGGGGGTTTCTATTCTAAAATTTTATTGTATTTTTATAAATGATTGTATGTTTTAAAAAATAAAAATTTTCAATTTAAAAAAAAAAACAAAAGACTAAGAATGGTAATCAGTAAACCTTTGAATAAAATCATCTTCCAACAACATTTGGTCAATCCCTAAAATATCTTCTCACTTGAGCAGCAATCTGCTTGTTCTAGTACCAGTTGTGAGGATCTTTGATTCTTCTGAAATAAACAAGAACAATTCTGTTCTGTTTTAGAATGGAAGAAATAATAAAAAGCTTCATAACTTTGATAGAGCACACTCGGCAGTGTTGGATATATTTTGTTAAGGAGCAGAGTAGTTTTCACAACATCTTATACCATCATGTCTGCAAAGGCCATTTGTTCAATTTTTCACATTTTCATTTTTGGCTTCCCATAGTGTAATTTGCAACTGCTGAATTGGCAAAAGCTCCAAGTCCAGGGAGTAAGACCTCTTTAGGATTTTGTGCCAGGTCGGAAAAGGTGGTTAGTAGGGATGGTTAACAGGTGCCTTTATTGCTAATTGAGTCTATAACTTATTAGGCCTTTCGACTTTATGCAGATTCTAAGAAATGGTTCATTGTTATTTATTGGAGAGGCAAGGAAACCTGACACTAAGCTGGAAGGAATCCAATGTTCTAAGTATTTAACAAGGTTGCTGTAAAAAAAAGAGAAAGGTTTAAAAGGAAATAGCTGTTACAGGTCTGATTTCAGGAAATTGTTTTTCTCATGGGGGAGCACAAAATATTTATCAAGAGATAAATATTACATTTATCAAGAGATGGGCTGTTCTTCAGCGTGCACTGAAGCTTTACTTCATTGATTTGTTGAGTCACTATTACAGAGATCAACATGTCTCTCTGTAAATATATATACTAATAGGAATTAAGCAGCCACTACGTGGAAGATGTAATTAGATATTTACATTTCCTAAAACAGATGTCTCAACATCTAGAAAAAGTGTAAAGAAGAATAACAAAGATGATAAGAGTGTGGAGGGTAAACCATATGATAAACGGTTGAAGGAACTAGGTGTGCATAGTTTAACAAAGAGAAGAACTCATATGATAGCAGTCTTCTAGTACTAAGGGTCTATCACCGAGAAGCAGGGTTTGACTTATTCTCCAAAGCACCTGAGGGTAGGACAAGTAGTGATGGGTAGAAGATCATTAAAGAGAGATCCAGTCTAGGAGAAATTGTCAAGGAGAGATTGCCTGATGGTGAGAACGATTAGTCAATGGAATGTTTTATTTTTGGAAATTGTGGATCTTCCATTACTGGATGTTTTCAAGAAAAGACTGGACAGCTATTTTTCTGGAATGAGAAAAAAAACAAACAAAAATCTGAATAGAGAGTCTATAAACCAATATTACACAATAGCTTGAAAAGTACCAAGAAGCTTGGTCAAGAACAGGAACTCATGATCCACAAAGCCATATGTCAAAGTTCTTTCTAGCAATGGAAGGCAGTCCTGAGCAGTTTAAATCCTCTCCCCATTGATTGTGCACAGATTGCCTGTTCAGTGATTGCCAGTAGTGAGGTACTGGTCTTGCTTGTAGAGTCAGCATCTGTCCACTTGCCCATGAGGCACATATTTTGCCATAGTGCAGGATTCTCAGGGTGAGGGAATTTCCCCTGCTTCTTGGAGCCTGGCTCGGAGGCCAAGGCAGACACATGAGTCCCAGTTTCTAATGATTCACAATTCTTTCAATAGTCAGTTAGGACAGGGGGGTCCCCAACCATTGGTCCATGGACCAGTACTGGCTGTGGCATGCCAGCAACTGGTCTGCACAAACAAGCAAAGCCCCATTCGCAGGCAGCACCCTCCGGTCCACAGAATAACCTCTCTTCACAGAACCAGTCTCTGGTGCCCAAAAGGTTGGGAACCTCTCAGTTAGGATACAAGCAGACTATTAAAGATGAAACCCATCAGCAAATAGTCCTATTGTTTTCCTCATGAGAAAAATAGGAAAAGATAGGCTGAGTGTCATGGTACAAACCCCTAAAACAAGGACAGGCAAATTCCAGCCTTTATAGGATTTACTTTGCTTTTTTAACAGTTCCACCAAAATACAATAATGGACAGGCAATGGACAGTTACTAGAATTTAAAAAGACTTACTTCTGACCACAAATTTATTTCCTTTCCCAGCTCTAAGGTAACAGACCTTCCATATTAGAATAAAGGGGGGAAATATATTTTAAGGAAGAGAACTTTTATTAGTGCTTTGGTGAAGTAATTGTAAATTTAAAAAAAACATTATTGGTTTACTTTATTGTGAATCCCGTAGGGGTCAATCAACAAATCCCAGTGAATCTTTTATCCCTTTCTAACCTAGATTTATTCACAAATAATAGTAGAGTCAAACTCAACATTCCCCACTGGTTAGATTTATTAAGAGATAAATTTATCCAAAGATTAAGTGTTCTGTTATTAAGTGTCCTATGAATAAGTGTCCTATGAATAATATAGGTGTTTAAATCAGCAAACATCAAATTCAAATTTGTGATTCATTTTGAAGAGTTAAGCCTCTTTGAATCAAATGTCTAACTCAATTTACTAGGATACCCTATTTAATTTGATAAAATTGTGTGTGCGTGTATGTCTGCACATGCACACTCCTATATATACCGAAGTCCATACAAAATAAAACATCCAAATCTAGTCAAAGGCACCTGATTAAATTCAAGTGGATCAATTTAGCAATTTGATTGAAAAGGGTGATTCTATTTAATCAACTTCATATCTAAATTTCAAATCATTTTTGCACAACTCTAATTAATATTGTTGGGTTACCTTTTTTCTAGTTTCTTGGATACTAACATTTTAATCTAAAGGGACTATCCAGGGGTATATACAGAAACTACTGCATTTTTGCATATCAGTGTATAATACCACTTTACGTACAGGAAAAAGAACAAAACTATTTTGATGCTTGCACAAAATTTCTAACGAGGAACAGTAAAACAGGAGACTATTCAGTTCAGGTAATAATAGGTTTGTCTTCAGATTGTAAACCATTTGACCCAATGGTCAAATCATCATTCACTGATAATCCAACCTACACTTCAAGATGTCTGAAAGGTCATCCTGGTGTCCTGCTTAAAAATATACCATGATCTGTGTCATTTAAAGAGGAAGCAAAGACAATGTCAAGATAGATAGCTTTTCCTCTTTATACAAATGATTGGCATGCACCAAGTCTTTATAAATTTAAAGTAAGTTCTGCACAGTCATGAAGGTGGGTTGTCATTGCAGGCTGAGACAATTTGTATAGATCACTCTAGAGAAGTTCAGGACAATTAGCTGCCCTAGGAATAAGAAAATAAAAGTGATTTTAATTGTATGGCACTTGTTGGGCTATAAAGTGCTTTATTAAAGAATAGAAGAAATAGTGTATTACTATTTCAGATATAATCTTCTCCACAAGATTGGAACTCAGTTTCACTCTGAATCATGCTCCAGTAACAGCAGAAAGTTGGATTGCATTACATTTAGACAAATGTGGAACTGGTTAGAATATTTCTAGTTTTGAACCCAACCCATACAGTGAAAGCTCTAACTGTATATTGAATGTGATTAAAGATTGCCACTATAACAGTGACTTTTGGTGGTATATCACTTCAACCTAAAAGTCCTCTAGAACAATTTGTGACTACTAAAAAGCTATTAGTTTGACATCAAGATTGTTTTTTGTCAGAAATAACCAGAAATTCTGATTTTACTTCCAAAAACTGAAGGCAACCCTTTTTAAAGTATTTTGGCTAATAATATTCATGTTCAATCTCTAAAAAATAAAATTGTCCATGCTGATGATGACCAAAATAAATGGATCTCACATGTTACTCTCTGCCATCCTTTCTTGCATGTATTCTGTACAGAATATAACTTCTTTCCTAGGCTTGTAATGTTCATTCTATTCATGTGTTTCAAATCCAGGATTACATTTTAAATGCACATCTAAACCAGCTTTCTCAACTTGGAACCAGATGTAAGAAAAATTCTAGAGGTATTGGTCTCCTCTGGAATTTTCCACCAGATTTCCAAACTATACTGAAGGGAATTTTGGCATTTTAGACATTACACATATGGAAGGCACCTGGTCAAGAAAGAACAATCTAAAAACATAATATCATGCTTATTTTCCCTCTCTAATTATAGGACATCAATTATTTCCCATGTTTCATCTCTTCACCATTGGCTTTCTAGAATAACAAATAGCTATTGGTGAGGGTGAAGGTTCATTCTCCAAGCTGGTGGGTTGGTTTCCAAACATTTCATTACCAAGCTAGGTAACATCTTCAGCGGAATTTAGGGGATGTCAGTGTCAGTGTTCTGTTTATAAGGGCTTCTGATGTAGGTGTGTCAAGTGAGGGTCTTGTGATGGGTCAGGTGTGAGTCATCAGTGAGATGCTTGTGATGGGTCTTGTGATGGGGAGGTTACATCAGGTCAGGGTCATTGGGAGGTGAACTGCTGGTGTGAGGGGAAGGAAACGCTTGCGTGGATTGGTTGAGGATCGGTGCTGTCTCTGGCTGACTGTGTGGTTGATTTGGATTCTGAGGGGATCGTAGGCTGGTTATAGGTCAATGTGTCTATTGATGGAATTACTTGTGGAGTGCCAGGCTTCGATGAATGCATGAACGTGGCGGGGGTTGCATGGCCAATGATTTTATTTTTTCTTTTATTTTTTTTAGGTGAGCACAGTCACTTTATTAACATTGAAAGGAAGAAACAAATTAATGTTTATTAAATAACTTTTATTAAATGAGTTATAAACTGCTTTTCTTAATAATATAGTGGATCCATAGTGTATCAATACTTAGCTTCCCTAGAACGAAATACTGTACAGGTAGTCTTCAACTTACAACTACAACTGAGCCCAAAATTTATGTTGCCAAGTGAGAAATTTGCTAAGTGATTTTCTTTTACACACATATGTTAATTTTTCAACCAATGAGCAGTCTGGGCTCAGCTATGCTAATACATATTCAATTCCTAATCCTTCATTCTCTCCTCTAGCCAACAATAAAATAAGTCCCAACTTTGTTAGTAATCTGTATCTGGTTGGTTGCGTGGCCAATGATTTTAGTGTTTCTCCAGTTGAATTGGTGTTGTTTGATGTCAGTGTGGATAGAGATTAAGGATTTGGGATGATGGCATTTGACTGCCAGCCAGTGTTCGTAGATCCTGGTTTTTAATTGATGTGATGTTTGTCCCATGTAGAATTGGTTGCAGTTGTTACAGTTGATTTTATAGATTACATTGTTTCTTTCATCCTTCTCTATCTTGTCTTTGGTTCTGGATAATTGTGGCCGTGGATTTGTAGGCTATTGCTATTCCTAGGGGTTGGAATATTCTTGCTGTCATTTAGCTATTGTTTTTTTAAAAATATTGTGGATATTGACTGCATCTATATTATGATGCTGAATCCCTCAACAAAAAAATATAATCTATATGGATATTTTAGTGAAAACAGGAATACAAGTAAAATTAATGAATAAAAGGGTGACTTCTAGCTATATGCATTTTTTATCAAGTAATTATGGTTACTAAAAATAATATGACTAAACGAGTAAACATGAATTAGGAGGGTCACTATTCAACCATACAGGTTATAATTGGTTGTGTTGTTAATTATATGAAAGCTCTCCAATGAAATATCCAGGGCTGTCTTAAACTACTAAATTTGTTTTTTTAAAAATAATTGCTAACAAAATGTGCAGAATGAGCATACTTTTTTTCACACTACTCTAACAACAATCAGATTAAAGAAACACATTTTAGGAACTTGAAACTGTTTTTCTTTCTGTTGAAAAAAATATTTGCAGTAATTGCACAACTGCCTTTGTAGAACCATCTGAAATTATTTGATGTACAATCACTATAGATTGGTGGGAGAAGAAGTGGCAAAATCTGGACGGGGGAAGGGGTTAAAAGAGGAATCAGCCTAGAATCCCTCTGTAGCCACAAGTGGTCAAAGTCCAACCTCTCCCTTGAATTCCATGGCCCTTATCTAACTCCAGGCAGGTGCCAGCCAATTAATTGAGAAATTACTGTGCATAGGCTGTTTAGCAATAAATTAATTTAATTGGATCTTCATGTGTGGACCTTGATGTTTTTGCATCTAAAGGAGTTGTCTCAATTGTGTCATGTCTTCATTATGGTTTTTTACATTGATTTTAATCGGTTTTAATTTTAGTTGGTGAATTGGGTGGCCAAATCACAAACTTCATCTGAATCTCCTTATGAAGACTAAACTCCTACAAGACACTGCCCATTTATGGCTGCACTAAAGCATTTTTCGTTTGCTCCAATTGCTGGCCTATTACTTGCTGAATTAAGAAATATTTTTGTTGCCAGTGTTGCTCAGAGCAGGTAGCATATTCTTTTTATTTACTTAAACAGGGACGGACACACACACAAAGACAGAAATTTACTTTGCACCATTCCAGAACTGCAGGACAATTGAGACCTTAAGAAGATCATTATCACTATTAGTGTAACCAGGGGTCAGCTTTGTGTCACCGAGTTCATTATCTCATTCAGAGTTATTGGAATATTGGATGAATTATACTTCGTAATTGAGCCAAGTTTTATAGAGTAGGAGGTAAAAGGTAGGGCAAAGGTCAAAAGAGAGCACCAGAAGCATTTTGCTACATGTGTGGAATTGTGTGCCACAGTTCAGCTGCCCTTGACAGCTGTCATGGCATGTGGGAAACTTTTGAAAAGAAATGTTAAAGAGGGGTCTGTTGCTGCCTGTAAATTAAAGACTTGCTCTTGATTTCAAAAACTGGAAATTCTTCAAACATACTACACTTGGAGGGTATCAGATTGGGGATCTATTCATTATTCATATTTGCCTGCCTTCCTATCAGTTTCTCTTACCAAGGCTCTGTGATGCAATAGCATATAAGCAACTGATTGACAGCATTGTATTGCGATACCATTCTAGATCTTCATGGTCTTAATCCGGGTGGAGATCGTTTATGTAGCACATGTTATAAAGCAGAAGCAAGTACTAGCAGAGAAATGTTGGTAGGAGGAGAAGCACTAGGAATATACTGAATGAGATTTGTAAAAGGATAATTTGGAGGGACTGTTTCTACCACAGCAAAATGAACAGTATCTACAACTAACGTAAAGCTGTAAAACTGATTTGAATAATACTTTGCATCACAATTCAATATGGAATGCCTAATTCACATATTCCTGCAAAGCTTCATCATCAGCTTAACTTTCTGCACCATAGAAGAGGGAGTCAACCTATTATCCAAAGCACCAGAATGCAAGATGAGAAACAATGGAAACCAATCAAGGAGAGAAGCAACCTAGAACTAAGGAGAAACTTCCTGATAGAACAATTAACCAGTGGAACAACCTGCCTCTGCGTCCAGAAGTTGTGAATGCTCCAACACTGGAAGTTTTTAAGAAGAGACTGGACAGCCATTTGTCCAAAATGGTATAGGGTTTCCTGCCTGAGCAGGGGGTTGGACTAGATGACCTCCAAGGTCCCTTCCAACTATTATTATTATTATTATTATTATTATTATTATTATTATTATTAATCATCGCACAGTCAGCCAGATGTTCAGACTGGATTTGGCATTGTTGTCTACCTATCGAGTCCTTACTCAGGACCTGGAATAGGCAGATGTGGATGTTTGATGGTATTACAGATATCGTCGCAGGATGGAAGCAGTTCCTAATAAGGCCGCCTTTTGCAATTGACTAATGGTGAATTAGTGGTGCTCCAGTTGTATTATTATTATTATTATTATTATTATTATTATTATTATTATTATTATTATTATTATGGATCATCGCACAGTCAGCCAGATGTTCAGACTGGATTTGGCATTTTGTCTACCTATCGAATCCTTACTCAGGACCTGGGATAGGCAGATGTGGATGTTATTGTTGTTGTTGTTGTTGTTGTTGTTGTTGTTGTTGTTATGTTAATATTAATTATTAATATTATTATTATGTTAATATTAATTATTAATATTATTATTGTGTTAATATTAATTATTAATATTATAATAATATTAATTAATAATATTATTATATTATTAATTATGTTATTATTATTATGTGAATGTTGTTATTATAATTAATAAGATTATATTATTATTGTTATTGTTATTATTATTGTTGTTATTATTATTATTATTATTATTATTATTATTATTATTATTATTATTATTATTATTATTATGGATCATCGCACAGTCAGCCAGATGTTCAGACTGGATTTGGCATTTTGTCTACTTATCGAGTCCTTACCCAGGACCTGGGATAAGCAGATGTGGATGTTTGATGGTATTACCGGTATCGTCGCAGGATGGAAGCAGTTCCTAGTAAAGCCACCTTTTGCAGTTGACTAATAGCGAATTTGTCAATGCCAATGGTGTTCAAGTGGTGCTCCAGTTGTTTTGGGATTGCACCCAAGGAGCCTATCACTATTGGTACTACCCTTGCTTGCTTTTGCCACAGTCTTTCTATTTCTATTTGTAGGTCTTTGTATTTTGTTATCTTCTCCAGTTCTTTCTCTTCTATTCTGCTGTCTCCAGGCACTGCCACGTCCACTATCCAGACTTTTTTGTCTTTCTTATCGACAATTGTTAAGTCTGGGGTGTTATGTTGCAGGTGCTTGTCTATTTGAATTCTGAAGTCCCAGAGCAGTTTAATTTTATCATTTTCTATGACTTTTTCTATTTTATGATCCCACCAGTTTTTGCTTACAGGCAAATGATATTTTTTGCAGATCTTCCAATGCACCATTGTTGCTACTTTGTCATGCCGCTGCTTGTAGTCAGTCTGTGCAATCTTTTTGCAACAGCTTACCAGGTGGTCCACTGTTTCTTCAGCTTCTTTGCATAGGCGGCACTTACTGTCTGTTGCTGTCTTCTCAATTTTGACTTTATATGCATTTGTCCTTAAGGCTTGGTCTTGTGCAGCCAGAATTAGTCCCTCGGTCTGTTTCTTCAATTTTCCTGCTCTTAGCCATTGCCAGGTCTTGTTATTATCTGCTTTCCCAGCTATATTATTATTATTATTATTATTATTATTATTATTATTATTATTATTATTATTAGCAGCAGCAGCAGCAGCAGCAGCAGCAGCAGCAATTCTTATCCATTTATTTATTTATTTTTCATTCATTCATCCATTTATTTATAAAATGTATAGGCCGCCCATTTAACTTACTTTCCAATTTTTCCAGTGTGGTCTTGCTTTAGGCAACAGTACATTTTAACATCTTCAGATCTCAGCTGAGGACCCCAGAGCCAATACAGAAGTGGTGTGCACTTTATTAAAGAGATGGCTTTGGATGATGATGTGCAAATATTTATAAATCCCAGCCAACACATATATCTCATTTCATCTCTTGGATAAATGAGGTCAATCATGGAATGAAAACAGCCTCACTCTGGGTGGCTGTAAGAATTGGTTTCTGAGCTTCTTGCCCACTCCTGCTAGGCTTACCTTTGATATATATCACACAGATTCCCATGTGTTACTTTGACATATCCCACTGTATAAATGGCATGCCAGAGTGTGTTGGGCAAGGCCTAAAAGAGAGGTGGGGTCAACATTACTAATGAAGTGTGAACCCCCTCAGAAAGCTTTCTTCTGGTTTCTGAAGCTTTCTGGTAATTAGGTGAGACATGCTGGCATGAAGTTCTTCTATCAGTAAAGCCAAGGAAATGTAAATATTTATAACCCTCCGTTGGTGGCTGCTTATTTGTTGTCCTGGCAGATGTCAAAACTTTGGAAGAGCCGCAGAGAAATTATGTTGGGAATGGGATTCACATGAAAGAGAGATATACTCAACTATCCCAGCTCTTTCCTAACCTTGTGTCATAAGCAGCACCCTCTGAATTCACATACCATATATATTTAATGAAGTGCCATTCAAATTTCCCTTGCTTCCTTGACTATTGTTGGAGAACAGAAGAGGAAGCTTCAGGCGTTTGTCTGACCTCCTCAGTTAATCCATTATAAATAAATCAATTGGTGTAAGGAGGTGTAAGAGTTTAAAAGCCAGGATTAAATAAAACAACAAGGGTCATACAGCATACCTATCCCTTCTAAGCACACCTCTTCCATCCAGCAGAACTCTCCTCTTCCATTGTCTTATTTGGTGAGATGGTATCTCTGTTGAGGTGTGCAATTGACTACAGTTTATTTAATAATAATGTATTTGTAGACTGCTTCATCAAAGTGCCTCAAGATTGGTTATAAGAAGCCAAAGAATTCATATAAAACATAAAACACATGGGCTCCAAACTTCCACAACTCCACAATGAATGACTGCTTAAAAACTGTCTAGCCAACCCAAGAAAGATAACTTAATAATGCTGGTAACACCCAAATGCTTCTCAGAAGAAAACTATCTTCAAAGCCCATTCAGAAACTGATATGTTGGGGACAAAGCAAACCCTACAAAATAAGCTGCTCCATATTGTCAGGACCATCAGTAAGAATGATTCCATATGGGTCCTTACTCTTTAACTTCTAAAAAGTTGGGGATCCAGAGCTTAGGAAAACTTCTCAAGACTGGCTGAAACTAATTAGAAGACATAGTTCTGAAGATAGTCAAGCCACACAGGATATTTTAAGTGAGCATCAGCATTTTTAACTTATCTCAAAAACTTACAGGCAACTAATGTAATATCAAACTTCAGTTTTCATGGAGTTCAAAGGTGACCATATAGAGAGCATTTTAAACTCATAATGAGAAGGGCACAAATCATTCTCCTAAGTCCAAAATGAACCACAACTCTTGCAACCATTAAGTCTTTTCTGGACTTAGCTCCCAATTGCTGCTCATGGATTTCTTGAATCTAGAAATCCATGAGTATCCCTATATTGAAGACCTGCTCCTTCAGAGTAGATCACATATGCAGCCAAAGTTTGCTTCATGGCAGAGCTATATCAGGTGAAAATGAACTAAGATGAAGTTGTCACTTTAGGTGCAGAGTCCAAGCAGATGTATTTGAAAAATGTAACAATGGTCATTTTGCAACAAAATGATTCAATATACTATTAAAATATGAACCAATATGGTATATTGATTTAAGTGCTAGACTATGAGAGGGGAGGTTCCAGTCTTTCCTTGGGCTTGGAAGCCTCCTGGATGACTTTGGACTAGTCAGAGATTATAACATAAATTGATCAGCATGCATACAATATAGTGTACACTAATCTCCCCACAAAAGAGCTTGCTGAGCAGCCCTGGACAAAGGCAGAACCAAGGGTTATAGTTCTTTGGCCCACCTACATTTCAAAAAACAAGACAAAGAAAAGGCAGACATAGTGTAAAGTATAGCATGGCAATTAAATATTTTTGATAAACCCACATGGATGATCTTATTGCTTTTCTCTCCCTATTAGGTTGGCATGCTAGCTATACCATCTCTGAGATATTATTATTATTATTATTATTATTATTATTATTATTATTACAACAACAACTCCTAATAGACAAAATAGACAAAATAGACAAAAACAAAATAGCACTACATGGCCAATACATTAAAAAAATAGCTGGGAAAGCAGATAATAACAAGACCTGGCAATGGCTAAGAGCAGGAAAATTGAAGAAAGAGACCGAGGGACTAATTCTGGCTGCACAAGACCAAGCCTTAAGGACAAATGCATATAAAGTCAAAATTGAGAAGACAGCAACAGACAGTAAGTGCCGCCTATGCAAAGAAGCTGAAGAAACAGTGGACCACCTGGTAAGCTGTTGCAAAAGATTGCACAGACTGACTACAAGCAGCGGCATGACAAAGTAGCAACAATGGTGCATTGGAAGATCTGCAAAAAATATCATTTGCCTGTAAGCAAAAACTGGTGGGATCATAAAATAGAGAAAGTCATAGAAAATGATAAAATTAAACTGCTCTGGGACTTCAGAATTCAAATAGACAAGCACCTGCAACATAACACCCCAGACTTAACAATTGTCGATAAGAAAGACAAAAAAGTCTGGATAGTGGACGTGGCAGTGCCTGGAGACAGCAGAATAGACAAGAAAGAACTGGAGAAGATTTGGGGAAGGTTGCAGAGAGAGTGGTGGCTTTCCAGCTCCGACGGTCTCTGGATGAAGCAGATTATCTAGACCCTTTTCAATCTGGCTTCAGGCCTGGCTTCCTCTGTCTTGGTGCTACTTGACCTCTCAGCGGCTTTCGATACCATCGATCATGGTATCCTTTTGCGACGACTCGAAGGGGTGGGAGTGGGAGGCACCGTTTTACGTTGGTTCTCTTCCTACCTCTCTGGCCAGTTGCAATCGGTATTGGTGGGAGGGCAGAGGTCAACCCCGAGGCCCCTTGAATGCAGCGTGCCACATGGGTCGGTCCTCTCTCCCCTCCTATTTAACATTTATATGAAGCCACTGGGTGAGATCATCAGACAGCATGGGGTGAGGTTTCATCAGTATGCTGATGATACCCAGTTATATATCTCCTCCCCAAGCTCTCTCAGTGAAGCGGCCGATGTGATGGGCCGTTGCCTCGAAGCCGTGAGGGTCTGGGTGGGGGTTAACAGACTCAGGCTCAATCCTGACAAGACCGAGTGGCTTTGGATGTTGCCTCCCAAGGATCATGTCGACTGTCCAGTGTTGACTCTTGTGGGGGAAAACATGCCCCCTTCGGAGTGGGTTCGCAACTTGGGTGTCCTCCTTGATCCACAGCTGAATTTGGAACATCAATTGACGGCTGTGGCTGGGAGGACCTTTGCACAAGTTCGCCTGTTGCACCAGTTGCGACCCTACCTGGACCGGGAGGCTCTCCTTACAGTCACTCACGCCCTTGTCACCTCACATTTGGACTACTGCAACGCACTCTACATGGGGCTACCCTTGAAAAGTATTCGGAGACTACATAATGGTCCAGAATGCAGCCGCACGAGTGATAGTGGGTGCTCCTCGATACACCCACGTTACACCTATCCTCCGTGAGCTGCACTGGTTGCCTATTGGTCTCCGGGTCCAATTCAAGGTGTTGGTCATTACCTTTAAAGCCATATATGGCTCAGGGCCAGGCTATTTGCGAGACCGCCTACTACCTCATAGTTCCCTACGTCTGGTTAGATCCCACAGGCTGGGCCTCCTTCAGGCCCCATTGGCCAAGCAGTGCCAGGGCCGCAGAGGAGGGCCTTCTCTGTGATGGCACCCACACTTTGGAATCAGCTCCCCCTGGAGATTAGGACCGCTCCCACCCTGTTGGTCTTCCGTAAGCTACTTAAGACCTGGCTTTTCCAGCAGGCCTGGGGTTTATAAAATCTTACCCCTGGATGATTGTTTTTGTATTGTTGTTTTGTTATGTTTTATGTGTTTTTTATTGTTAGCCGCCCAGAGTCCTTCGGGAGTGGGGCGGCTTATAAATTTTAAAAATAAAATAAATAAATAAATAAATAAATAAATAAGATAACAAAACACAAAGACCTACAAATAGAAATAGAAAGACTGTGGCAAAAGCAAGCAAGGGTAGTACCAATAGCAATAGGCTCCTTGGGTGCAATCCCAAAACAACTGGAGCACCACTTGAACACCATTGGCACTGACAAATTCGCTATTAGTCAATTGCAAAAGGCGGCCTTACTAGGAACTGCTTCCATCCTGCGACGATACCTGTAATACCATCAAACATCCACATCTGCCTATCCCAGGTCCTGGGTAAGGACTTGATAGGTAGACAAAATGCCAAATCCAGTCTGAACATCTTGCTGACTGTGCGATGATCCATAATAATAATAATTAAAAAAAAGTTGGAAGGGACTTGGAGGTCATCTAGTCCAACCCCCTGCTCATGCAGGAAACCCTATACCATTTCAGACAAATGGCTGTCCAGTCTCTTCTTAAAAACTTCCAGTGTTGGCGCATTCACAGTTTCTGGAGGCAGGTTGTTCCACTGATTAATTGTTCTAACTGTCAGGAAGTTTCTCCTTAGTTCTAGGTTGCTTCGCTCCTTGATTAGTTTCCATCCATTGCTTCTTGTTCTGCCTTCAGGCACTTTGGAGAATAGCTTGACTCCCTCTTCTTTGTGGCAACCCCTGAGATATTGGAACACTGCTATCATGTCCCCGCTCATCCTTCTCTTCATTAAACTAGACATACTCAATTCCAGCAGCCTTTCCTTATATGTTTCAGCCTCCAGTCCCCTAAACATCTTTGTTGCTCTTCTCTGTACTCTTTCTAGAGTCTCAATATCTTTTTTACATCGTGGTGACCAAAACTGGATGCAGTATTCCAAGTGTGGCCTTACCAAGGCATTGTAAAGTGGTATTAATACTTCACGTGATCTTGATTCTATCCCTCTGTTAATGCAGCCTAGCACTGTGTTGGCTTTTTTGGCAGCTGCAACACACTGCTGGCTCGTATTTAAGTGATCGTCCACTAGGACTCCAAGATCCTTCTCACAATTAGTACTACTGAGCAAGTTACCCCCTATACTATACCTGTACATTTGGTTTTTCTTGCCTAAATGTAGAACCTTACTTTTTTCACCATTGAATTTCATTTTGTTAGGTAGCGCCCAGTGTTCAAGTCTGTCCAGATCCTCCTGTATCTTAAGCCTATCTTCTGGAGTGTTGGCTATTCCTGCCAGTTTGGTGTTGTCTGCAGATTTGATGAGTTCCCCATCTATTCCCTCATCCAAATAGTTGATGAAGATGTTGAAGGACACTGGGTCCAGACAGAGTCCTGAGGCACCCCACTACACACTTCCCTCCATGTAGATGCAGTTCCATTGAGGACAACATGCTGACTACGGGCTATCAGCCAGCTCCAGATCCATCTGGTGGTGAAGCTGTCTAACCCACATTTTTCTATCTTATCAAGTAGTAGGCTGTGATTTACTTTATTGAATGCCTTACTGAAGTCCAAGTAAATTATATCCACCGCATTCCTCTGGTCTACTAATTTTTTCACTTGGTCAAAGAATGCAATAAGATTTGTCTGGCATGATCTGTTTTTGACAAACCCGTGTTGGCTTTTAGTAATGACTTTGTTTGCCTCTAGGTGTTCACTGATTCATTGTTTGATTATCTTTTCCAGAATCTTCCCAGGTATTGAGGTCAGGCTAATAGGTCTGTAGTTTCCTGGATCTATTTTTTTTCCATTTTCTGAAGATGAGAACTACAACTACATCTTATTCTTTTCCAGTCCTCTGGTAGTTCCCCAGTGCTCCAGGATCTTTGAAAAATATAGTTCAGTGGTTCTGAGATCACATCTGCCAGTTCCTTGAGAATCTTGGGGTATAATCCATCTGGTCCTGGTGACTGGAACTTATCTAGGCTGAACATGTGCTCACTTACCATTTTCTTGCCTATCTTAATTTGTGTTTCTAATCTGTTTTTTATGTTACTGTTTTTGATAGGTTGGATTGTTTTTTCTCTTTGTGTAAAGACAGATGCAAAAAAACTAGTTAAATAGTTCTGCTTCTCCATTGCTTGTCACCTTCTTGCCACTTTCCCCCACTAATGGACCAATCATTTCCTTCACTTTTTTCTTGTTTTTTACAATTTGAAAGAAGCTTTTTTTGTTATTTTTAACTTTGGTCGCAAGCCTTAGTTCATTTTGAGCCTTAGATTTCCTCACTTCATCCTTGCAGGCACGGGCTATTTGCTGACATTCTGCCTTAGTTAGGTGCCCCTCTTTCCACTTTTTATACTTGTCCTTTTTATCTTTCAATTTATCAGAGAGTTCTTTATGCAGCCATGCTGGTTTCTTTTGAGAGCTGTTATTTTTCTCTGGTGGTATTGTGCTAGACTGGGCTTTTATTATCTCACTTTTCAAAATTTCCCAAGCTTCTTCAGTTGTTTTCCCCTTGAGTATTTTCATCCATGGAATCCTTCCCAAGCTCTAAGTTTATTGAAATTAGCTCTCTTAAAGTCCAAGACTCTAGTTTGACTGTGTTCTATTGCTTGTGCTTCCATAATTTTGAATTCCAATAGTCCTGTGGCTTCAACACCTTCTATCATTTCATCTCTGTTAGTGAGGATTAGATCCAATATGGCTAATCCCCTTGTTCTCTTCTCTACTTTTTGGGAAACAAAGTTGTCTGCTAGATTTGTCAGGAATTTGTTTGATCTTCCACTTGGTGCAGAGTTTGTCTCCCAGTTGATGTCAGGGTAATTAAAGTCCCCCATTACTGTTGTGATATGCTTCCTGCATGCCTTAGTTACCTGACCAGCAAAATGGTCATCTATATGGTCAGTTAATATAAACAATTTGGTTTTCGGGCCACAGGTTCCTGATTGAGTCTTCTCCCTGTCACCACTCAGGATCAATTTAACTTGTTATGAACATTTTCTTACAAGGGTACTTTTAAGCAGGTCACTTATATTGATAGTGAATGCAACTCACATGTATATAGGGGGTAACTTTTATCACCAAAAGGTCTTCATTTTGAAATGGTTTCATTCAAGATAATGATGTTGATGATGATGATGATTTTTCACATACATACGTACAAACTTTCATAAGAACCCCTTACTGGAAAGTCAGAGTGTATTTAAGGATAAGACTTACTGTACCTGCATCTTCTTATATTGGAATAGATATGTTCAGACAGTCAATACAATAATGAAACATCAATATTTCAGAGTGAAAATGTCATTTAACATGCACAAAATAAATGAATGCAGATATGTTTGTGCACGTATGATTAGTTTTAACTGTTATAATGCATTCATTTCTGTAACTACACTAAAATCACTGTATCTCTGCAATATATATTGGCTTTTGAAGTCAATCTGATTTCCAACAATATCACTTCATTATGTCTTTGAAAGCATTACAAATGGAGTGGAAGGTTCAACTTTTTCCAGAAATGTTGTTCTTTTTATTCCTAGGCTTTGTTTCCCTGGGAAAAGATACCACAATTCAGCTGTTTTGGCAATTCCTCTTTATTATTGGGCCACCATCCTCAACAGTGGGGCCTGTGACTGTCATAATGAAAGTCTAAAATGGTGGCTATGTCAAACAAGAAAAGAATTGGCTGACAGCAGATGGGCTGAGCAATGATGACCTTTGTCCAACAATATATGGGTGCTGCTGTCATCCTTGAAATTTCAAGTTCATAAGCCCATAAGACCTGCAAAGCTTGAATTTAAGCTTTGCTTCCC
Organism: Crotalus tigris; assembly: GCF_016545835.1. Taxonomy (NCBI): domain Eukaryota; kingdom Metazoa; phylum Chordata; class Lepidosauria; order Squamata; family Viperidae; genus Crotalus; species Crotalus tigris. Next base: position 340,761 of record NW_024096549.1, read on the forward strand.
ATGTGGTTTCTGTTATTTCTTGTCATTTACCCAAGTTTTCATAAATCCATGTCTTTATACTAATCAATGACTCAGCTGAAAATCTTCTTATGCTTGTTTAGCAGTTCATAACAATTTGCCTTTTTTTTATAATGCTAAAGGAAGGCATTGGGCTTCAGGACTAGCAGGGACATTCTCAGTTTTGAGAGTGAATTATAAACATGTTAAACATGTAAGCATTTCCCAGAAGGCAAACTGGCTTGGCTAAAATAAATGGAAGTTCTCCAAAAAGAAAGACCTGAGAGCAGAAAAGAAATCCTAGAGCCAGTGGTTCTGTGGTGGAGATGTCAACCAGCACTTGGCATCAAAGCCAAAAAGAGTCTGTGGAATCTATGAAAATATAGGAAAGGGCATGAAGAAGGAAGGACAATTTTAAACTGTTGTCCTAAGGAATGATGTCGTAAGGAAACTGCACCCTCATGTGGGTAGAGAACAATCAGCTTCACTCTAGTTTACAATAAAGATTCTTCTTTAGCCACACAGTATCAGGCATTTGAGAAGGTTCTGCCTAATAGCCCAGCTAAGTTGTGTGAAGTCCCAGGAATGAGCTTTACTCTTGGAAAGCCTGACAAGAGGAGAGTCACCAATGTTTTCTTTACAAAGCTAGCTGGTCAGTGACCCCATTCCTTTGTCACACATTCAATCAAAGTCAAAAATCTGACCCTCATTTCTCCAGTGATTTTGCTGACTGTTGTTGGTGTCTCCTCAGAAAAGTGACTAAGTTCTTCCTTCTTCCTTCTTAAAATAGCTTCATTCTCCCTGACATGTCTGAATCCAAAATACCAAACTGAAAGTGTATGCCTACAGCATATATAACAGACTGCCCCATTCACAAAAAGTTGGTTTCTGTGCTTCAAGAAATATACATATGCACACACTAACAAAACTCCCAACCTGAAAAAAATACCTTATGGACGTTTTTCACACTTACAGCCATTGCAGCAGCCCCATGGTCACGTGATCAAAATTCAGATGCTTGGCAACTGACTCATATTTATGATGGTCACAGTGTCCTGGAGACAAGCAAATTCAATGGGGAAGCCAGATTCACTTAACAACTGTGTTACTAAACAACAGCAGCAAGAAAGGTCATAAAATGGGGCCAAACTCATTTAACAAATGTCTCGCTTAGCAACAGAAATTTTGGGCACAGTTGTAATTGTAAGTCAATTGTAGTCATCACTCGACAGAGAGGGACTACTGGGTAGGATCAGCACATTAAAAATTGGTGAAGCTTCAACTGCAGCCTTGTGGATGCCATCTTGACTGTTTTGGCCACACCTTGTCAACACTTCTGTTCCTTACAATTCCTTGCCCCCCCCCCCTCTCTCTCTCTCTCTCTCACACACACACACACACACACACACACAATATAGCCCCCAGGGATTTTTTCAAAGATCTCCAGAATTTCTACTTCTTTCTGAGTGTCTGGGTATTATCAGTCAACTCTTTGATGCGTTACACATGTTCATGTCCCAGATGAAAACAGAAAAAGAAATAAAAGCCTTTTGAAAACAGGAAAGACAAGCAGCATGGCCACAGCTCCAATGTGTACTTTGTTTTTTGTACAACAGGTTTGAGAAGGTCTGCTTTTTCAGTCTTGATTGTGAGGCTTAGTTTGTTTTCTTTGAACATTTTTGTCAGGTGACCATTTTGCCTGAGTGCATTTTTTTTCTGCAGGTGGATTTTTGTGTTGGCTGGGTATCTTATCTTCCCTGCATTTTTCTGGCTATCCCAAGTTTCTTTTGTGAAGTTAGTATTTTGCTGTTCTTTGTAGGAATAAACAGGCGGCCTGACATTGATAGATTCAGCTTATATGTCTGCTTTAGACTTAAGAAAAACTTCAACATGGAAAGAATGCTGTTGTCAAGGACAATGACAAGGGAGAACAAATCCTGGAAGAAAAAAAAAGCCTCTTTTAGCTGTTTGCATCTTGCTGGACTGGCACAAATACATCTGAAATAATCCAAAATCCTTACTTTAGACATAATGATTGCTTTGTTGAAACAAGCTGGAATTTGCAAGCTAGCCATTAACAGTGCTTTCTAGTTGTGATTTGTTGCCAAAAGTACAGCACGGTTTTAACTCAGATGTGGGTTTGAGTATTCAAATAAACCCCTAATCCTGGTTTAGTAGTGCTGTACAGAAGCAAAGCTGTTACTTCTCTCATTTACTACACGTATTCATCAAATACAAGACTGCAGGCAGCCTTCATAAGGAGAATTAAGTTGGATGAAACAAAATGTTCACTCTAAGCTAAATGTTCACTCAAACCTCTTGTACATACAGCTTCCTAATATGGCCAATCAAATACTGTTTAAAATTAGATCCGATGGCACACTGCCAATGGTACTTGAAAAGACATTGTGCCTTTTAATATCTTGTGCTCCACTGATTATTCTCCACAGCACATTCCCATTTTCTCAGTTTTTCTGCTGTTTTTTTAAAAAATTCAAACTTTTTGAGAAAATAAGGTAGTCTACTCATACAGAGATGAGTAACTGTAAAAGGAGAGAAGTAACTGTAAAAGGGGAAAAGTCTGAAGAATTATAATTAATTGCTTGACATTTGTTATTTTTTGAGGGAAATTAATTGTGCAGTCAAAAGATGTTTAAACAAATACTGTCAAAGGAAGTAAAAAGATTCTTCAGGTTATCCTTAAGTGGAGATTTACAAGATAACATAGTCATCAGTTTCATCTTGAAAAATCCTGATAATAAGGCAGTGTGTCTTAGTAACAGAGATGTTAATTTGATTGTGACTCCATTCAGCAATAGGAAATATTTTCCAAAATATTAGTTAGACTGAAAGCAAAGAGCCTTCAGAGTAGGCATCCAATTAAAGACAATGGACATTCCATTTTCCATCACTTTAAATACTGGAACAGTCACACATTTATGAATATGTTCATGGATTTAGGATAAGTTCTCTGATGACTTTTTTCTAAGATTCCAGTGAATGCAATTATTGTTAAAGTAACAGTGTTTGAAATGATAATACCACACTCCACTAATTTGTTTCTGGTGTTTCCATTTGGCCTTGTTAGGACTTGCTATTTGTTACTGCAGTACATATGGATTGGTAAGTAGAAGGTCTGTCATTTGAAATATACAAACCAAGCAAGATATGACCAATTGACCAAATCAGCTACTAACAGCAGCTAAAGCCCATGGATTATGTTAAGACTGTCTCCATGCTGTAACAGCACCAGGTACCTTCAAAAATGACTGGGTTGAATTGGGAACAGGCCCTGCATCCCCTTCACAGTGTTGCGAACGCTATCCCATCTACTCCTGTGAATTGAAAGAGTAACACGGTCTAAACCACAAGTCAGGAAAGGGAGGCAGAACCAACCAACTGAATCATGCAGATGGTGAGGATTATGGGAGACATTACAGTGCTGCAAATGTGAAAATGCATTTCACAAAAAGGTCAATGATTGAAGGTCAAGGCTGCAAAAGGCCCTGGTGCACTCTATGCTACTTAACATGCTGCAAAAGGGTAAGATGAATGGAGAGAGGCAGAAAAAGAGGGGAGAGAAAGAAGGACTTCTAAAAGACTATTAATAAAAGGAGTAAAGAAATTATAATGGAGGGAGCAACCTCCCCATTTTTTTCTCATAGTCTTTCATGGCAGTCCATGTGTTGCTATTGGAGACAGACACAGACCAATGCAAATTATATCTGGAGCTCATATTTACAGGTAAGGGGAGGGGGAAATTACTAACCTTAACCCTTAACCTTCTCTTCTCCCATATTTACTTTTTGCCCTCTGTTTTTATTTCCCTGATCCCATACTTTCCAATAGCCCCACCTTTCCGCTCCAGACAGTAGCACTGTGAGACTGTGATGACATTTTCAAGCCCTTGCACTGCAAAACTGATATCTATGGGTGGGCAGAACTGTCAGCCCAGAGATGTTGATGGTGTGCTGCAGATGTAGTGCAGGAAGCAAGTTGCCACTCTCCTCCATGGTTTGTACAAAGCTGTATATTTAATGCATGTTCCCTCTTATCTCTGGTTTTCAGCACCACATATTGTAAGCATTCACTCTGCCTGTATTTCATCCATCACCAGAAACCCCAGTGGCAGACCCAGTCTACTTTTTATTATTTATCAGCTGTAATGCAGTATCCAAAGCATGGCCTGCTCCCAAACAGATCAGTGGGGTTTTTTTATGTCTGAAGAGTAAATGCATGTTGAATGTGTGTGTACTTTCTTGGTACTGTTGGAGCTGGCTTGCAAAAAGGGCACAGTGCAAATTTTAAAAGCAGTATTCAAGACTTATTATCACATGTAACATTATATTCTGCCGCTACTGCAGGAAAATGTCAGTGTGCAAAATGGAAGCCCTTCCAAGCATGAAAATAAATTAAGTTCTATAACACCCTTTTTTTTCAGGTGCAATGACTTCTCTTAGGACTAAAGGAACAATTAAACAGTTTGGCCTGAAAATGGATCTCTTATACCTTTGTCTATAGTTAAGGTGAATATTAAAGTGGGAAGTTTCTTCTGGAAAAATTGACCCTCCTGCATTTTTCTCTTTCAGCTTTTGTTCCTCAAGCCACTGTTTATTCAGCTGAGCTCTGTAATTGGATAAAAGAATCTAAATGCCCTGTGTAGAGAGTGAGGGGAGTCTATGATTCTTCCATCCTTTGTACCTTTCAATAAAGCAGAATCTCTGTGGATATATGGACACACTCCCAGATGCTATATTGGGAAACTGGTCTCTAAACTGTAATCAATTTGCTCATTTATCATAGTGGGCAAAAAAAGCAAATAAACCATGTTTTGGTTAGTAAATCCATGAAACCTTCTCCTTGCTTTGAGAGAAGAAAATCATTTCAAGGTCCATTAAAAGATTCTGATAATTCATAATTCACTCATGTTCAGAAATATTCAGATAGAATACCATCCTTTCACATAGGCATCTGACTCAGAGGACAAACCTCAATCTTGTCATCCTTATAAAAGCTGGAAACTACAAAATGGAATCAGAACATTTAACTATGAAGGCAGCACCTCCAGGGAAGTGGAGATATCTTTCTATAGATATCTGATTACTTTTCTACAGCTTCAGTTGGCTGTTGAAACAGTGTCCTGTTGTTTAAGTAGAGAGATCAAGCTTGATTTCTGGGTTCAGAGCTTCTTTATATAAGATTCCTGCCTTTGCTAAGTCTAACATGTCTGACTTATTGATCTCAGCTGGATTTCAGCTTTGGGTCTAGTCTCAGCTGCCTAAACTTGCCTGATCTGTCTGGTGTGATTTTCCCTATCTAGATCTGGCTCTGTTAGATGTTGTTGATTTAAAATGTTGGAAAAAATTGTGAGGCTTCAAGAGAGATAGGTATGTACAATACTGGATTATTTCTGGAACATTATTTTTGTGTTTCTTTCCTGGACTGTCTGCCCAGGAATTCTTTTAACTTTCAGCAGATTGAGTTGCCATAACACCTTTATCCTCCATTAACAGGAATAGACCATGTATGGCCATAAATGCTAGTTTACACTGAGTAAACATGGTTTTAAAGTGATTTCTCCTTTTGAGAAAACCTTAGAAATGGTAGATTTGAATAGGGCATTGTGAATCTCCATCAATATTCTCAGAAGGTAATTATTTAGGAAAAGCAATGAGAGGCAAGCATGTTTATATATAATCTATAAACCATTAGAGTCCTTCAATTGATGTTACACAGGACATAAATGTTGTTCAAATGTACCTCAAATGTACAATGACTGAACAGGAAAGAGAAAGGGAAATTTTGTTCAAAAGGCACAGTAGGCTACATCCTTCACATCATCATTGTAAAAAAAGAGCTGTGTTAGTCTTTGATAGCCAAAAATCAAAATTAGTCTGGTAGCATAACTCATAGTTCAGTCTACTTAAACACATTATTAGTGAGCTACTGCTCATACAACAATACTGCATTTTCTTGGACACTGAGTTGTAATCTCTACTTGTTCAGGAGTAGCCGCTCAACTGGGAGCAGATTCTCACAAGCAGTGAGAAACAACAGAATAATGATGTTATCATGAGAATCAGACCCAGATATTAGTTTGCTTTCATCATTTACAGCACACCAACAGCATCATCATAGGCCCCAACAAATAAACACACAGGATTAGAGACATCTCCACATGTACTTCCTCTAATGCAATATATGTCATCAGCTATCAGCAATGTCCTTCGGGACTCTATGTAGAACAAACTTTGTGCAAAATGGACACAAGTTTAATATCAGGAACCTGAACAAGGATAAAGAAATATCAAAGCACATTCAATTACAAATCTCAAACTAACCCATTCTGGGGAGGAGAAAACTTTAGGAGAATTGAGCAAGAGATTCCTGAAGTCATATGGATCAAAAAGCTTCAGGTCTCAACAAACACGGTGGCTTTTTAAAACATTACGGTCTTATTTGTTAAGAGTCTTATAACCTTTGTCACTAAGTAATCCACATATGCTTTATTACCGTGCCTTTCTCTCCAACATCAATTTAGCCACTCCGTGCTGTGGCTCATAAAAGCTCTTGCCTTTTAATAAGGTGTCTCATTCTAAACCAGACTTCTTTATTTTTGCATTATTAGCTATTTTTTATTTCAGATTTATTAATGAATGGAATATCAATTGCAATTTCAGATGTAAAATCTAAGTAGATTGACTATGGTAACTTAAGGAGTGCATATCTTATTAGCTGACAGCAACATATTTCTTTTTGTGAACAGCATCATGTAGGATTTTGAAAAAGTCCCCTTCACCCCTTGATCTTTCCCCTAAAGTATAACATCAACTGTGGAGGCTCACAGGACCAAAAACAGATTTTTTTCCAGATGTTGTATCAGATTCAAGGTAGTGTGGGTTTTTTTAGGCATATTGGATCTCAGTGTCCTTCTGCGCTTGTACCTACCCACAGCACAAAATATTTCCTAGCAGTGTCATTTCTCTGTTGGGTCTCCAGATACTGCTTTCATCTCATCCCTACCAAAGAATTGATCATGTCTTAAGACATTCTTAGTGATACCAATGATAAAGAAGTAATTTCAGGGCTTTTTTGTCATAGAACGCACAGAACGGAGTTCCGGCACCTTTTTTGGATGGAACCTTGTAGGGTAGGCAAGGCGGGTTGTAGTTCATGTGTGAGTTCCGGAACCTTTTTTTTTTTTTTTTTTTCAAAAAAAGCACTGAGTAATTTTATCTTTTGTCTAACACTTTTCAAAAGTAGCCTCAAGGTATATATATATAATCAATTCATAGTAACTTGGAAGAGGGATAAAAAAGGAAAGAGGGGATCCATCCTGGGGTTGGCAGATTTCATGCCACTGTTATTTTCTGCTGACTCAGGGATAGGTGGACTATATGACTAAAAGTCGCCTAGAGTCACCTTGGTAAGATAGGTGGCATGGAAGTTTAATAAATAAATTTTAATTTTAAAAAAGTCCAAAAACTATCCCCAAGCTAATTAATATATCCTGTGCTTGAGCCTCTTGCTAGATTAGGAAAGCCATGGTAGTTTTTTTTCTTTTTTTTTTTCAACAAAAGGCACATTTTAATAAATATTCCAGTGTGGTGTGATTAGTCATACATAAATACACTTTCTGATTGTGACTGAGGTAATCAACAGAGGAAGCAACTGATGAGCTGATCAAGATTCCAGGATAGTCACAGGGAGAGAACATAATGCAGAAAGTCTGGAGGGCAGATGCATTTAGGGACACAAAGTGAAACAAGATTATGAATGGAAATATTTTTAAATCAACTGAAGGATAGGTATTGGGGAGAGAGCAAAAGAAGTGATTAATTGTAAACAGCCTGTCTATACAGTACCAGTACTGTAAAAAATCAGTTGGGCTTAACAATGTATACCTGTAAATACTAGATATGGGCACAATCAGTAGGGGGTCTACCTATTTCACCTGCAGGCTGTCACTCTATACTCATGTAACAAAGTGCTAGATTAAATCTAATCTAGTAGAAGTTTCTTTGAATTTTAATTTGTTACCAGGCGTGGAAGGGAAACTAATGAAACAAAGGGAAGGGCAGCATTTGATTGGGCTTCTGCCTTCCTCTGTTCTTCTTTGGCTCATCCAACTCATCATTGTTTCTACAAGTATCCAAGGCTTCTGTAAGATTCTTCTGTTTTTTTTAAGGTCAACCTAGCTAAAAAGTTAACTTTTCAGGACTTTGTGTCATGCATGAAGGAGCAGGTTCAGTATCATGGCACATACAAACAAATGTTAACTCTTGCTCATCTCCAGCTCAGTGCTGTCCCTCCTCCCTGAAAAGCTGTTCTTGAGAACTTTTAGAAGATTGACAGAAGTAGCAAAAAGGCAAGGTATGTATTACTTGTGCTTCTTCCCCATGTCACCCATGCTGAGAGGGAAGATTCATACATCCCCAGTGAGGTAATGCCTCTTCTTTCCTGACCTTCTCCCACCATATTAATCCAGGGAAATTTTTTAGAGTACTAGTTGGGACCCAGCTGTGCAATTGCTTCTTTTGTCAATTGCTCCTCCAAGAAGAAATGCCTATGCTACAATGAATGAGGAATCAAGGGTAAAATCTACCCTACCAATAGGATGCTGCTTTCCTAAAGGTCATTTGTACACAGTCCTGATTGGAAGAATGTCCACAGAATACCATGTCTTCCAAGAAAAACTAAAAGTTTAAAGGTTTTCCCAGTCCAGTCATGACCAATTCAAGGCAGTGGGACTCATTTCTGATACTTAGCTGAGGGGGTGTTTCCCTGAGAGGTGTTTCCGTCATCATGTAGTCAATATGAAAATACAGAATGCTGTAAGCTTCCCACCAAAGTGGTACCTATTTATCTACTTGCATAGTTTGGTGCTAGTTTGGTGAGTAACAGGAGTGAGTGACAGGAGTTAACCTTGTTGCATGGCACTTGGGTCTTGAACCCAAGCCATTGACTTTTCCAGTATCTTAACCACTGAACCATCATGCCCCTCCAAGAAAAAAGCCCATGTGAGCCCAATTTAAGTACCAGGATTACAAAGCAAGTTAGGACTGGAGGTTAAAGCATCAGGTTGGAAACCAGGAGATTGTGAGTATTAGTCCCATCTTAGGCATGAAAGCCAGCTAGGTGATTTTGAGCCAGTTACATTCTCTGAGCCTAACACACCTCACAAGGTAATCATTGTAGGGAAAATAGGAGGAGGAAAGGTATGTTTGCTGCCTTGAGATATTCATACAGATAATAAAGGCAGGATTAAAAAAATCTTTTAAAAGTGTAGAAACTTGAACCTTAATTAAAATAGGCAGCTAGTAACCAGCTTGCTTATATTGAAAAATATATTTAAAGTCCGAGTTTATTATCCAGATTTTCTCATTATATATACCAATAGATACGTAAAGAAATAATGCCACCGTATCATCCTATAATATGCTCCAAACCACAAACCACTAACAGCAGCCACTGATTTCTCTAGGGATCTTACTGGGTTCATGCTGCTAATGGTATGGAAACAGAGTGGGTGGGATCGAGATCCAGTATGGAAATAAGGGGGAATTAGGCTCTTGGGAAGATTTAATCTTATGTAAGCAAAGCACAAAATCCCCATCCGAGGTTATTTGCTGCTTCTGCAATAAAAAGCCATTTCAATCAAATTGGGGTGGTAAATGTCACTTTAAATTAAATAACCTAGTTTACCAGTGATGAAAAATAGTCAGGACAAAACTCCTAACTGGGACAAGTTGCTCTTTAGAGCAGAGCAAAGCTTTCGTTGATAGGATAAAAAGCAGCTGTCTTCATAAAAGCTAATAAAATACTCTGGGGATAATTAAATTTTTAATTAAAAATGTAAAATCCAAATAGCATTTTATGACAGCAAGGAAACTTGTTTTGACATCCAGAATTGCTGCCTAAGCTGGATATCCCTTACGTTTTCTCCAGGCTATTGGGAAGCTGGCATTCTGCTCGGAACCTTCTTCTACTCCATCCAAAAATGACAGTTCTTAGTAAGTTTTAAAGGGTAACAGGGGCATTTCCTTTACAGCTACATTCAAACTATTAACCAAGTGTAACAGCCGGCTTGTTTGTATGCCAATTTTTGCAGGTTGTTTGCCCTAAATATACAAAAGAGAAATAAATCAGCTTGAAGGAGTATAATATGGCCAGGCTAATGCATATACCGGGAGCAAAAGTAGACATGTATTCTATTTAAGCCAATGCTGGGTGCCTGGGATTGGCATGTTGCCACAAGAGGAATTAAAGCTGCTGAGTAGCTAAATTAGCTTGTGGAACATTTCCCTAACAGCTTGTCCATATGTGACAAAACTTGCCTCTCTCGTAAGCAAATTTGCCCTTTGCCACTTTCAAGGGTTTTTTTTTTCCCCTCTGAAGTCTCCACTCAGAGAAAGATGGGCAGCAGGACTCTTGCTTACTGAACCCTCAGACCCATCTGTCATTTGTGGCATTTTGAAAGGTATGCCTAGATAAATGGGCTTCAACCAGTTTAAGAAGCCACGTCTAAGTAAAGAATCTATTACTGATTGCCTGCCTTGATGGAGCCAAGAAATGGTCTTTTTGGTAGCCCAATCAAAACTGAGAAAGCAAGAGAAAATAGCAGCAAAAAGAGAAATGTGGAGAAACTTGACTCTTGCTCTTCTTACACTTATTCTTCAAAGTGTAACTAGTATCTCAAAGGCAACTTCCAATGATACCAATGGAAGCAATCACTTGAAGTACAGTTAGATATTTGACCAGTTCCTGTGAGGGAAGAACTGATTGACTCAATCTGCCATCAAGCATCTCTAAACAGTTAAGCTTCTACAGCAGGGGTGTCCAACCTTGGCAACTTTAAAACTTGTGGACTTCAACTTCCAGAATTCCTCAGCCACCACTGGGAATTCTGGAAATTGAAGTCCAAAGTTCTTAAAGTTGTCAAGGTTGGACATCCCTGTTCTACAATCTGTTTTATCAAACTCTGTCTGGATTCCCAGGACTTGCAACACAAATATATATCTGGCAAGTCTTATAAGGAGAGGAATTCAAATTTCCTATGCTTCTAGGAAGCATCCCAGGTTCTGGATGGATTTAATAGTTTCTGCTGTCAGTGAAAAGTAGAGAAAACTGCACATACCTCTTAATTAGCTCAGGAAAGAAAGGTGGTCTTGACACATTTTGTGGTAAAAGGGGAGGGAACAAGATCTAGGGATTTGTGGTAGCATGGCTTGAAGAATGAAAAACAGCCCTGTTATGTTAGGGCACTCTTATTTCTTCACTAATGAGTCTTTTTTATTAACTGAATGGCTTATATAATTGAGCTATCGCAAATCACTACAATATTTGGCCATAGCAATATGGTTATAAACAAATGGATTCTGGGAGGCACAAAAAAACCCATATAAACAATTTTAAAAGCATTCAAAGGTACAAAAATGTAACATTATAAAAGGCTAAGAGAGATTATAAACAACAGAGACATTTAATCAAATTACCATTCCTTTACAATCCCCAAGCCTGGTGAAATAACCAAATTTTAAGGGATTTCCAGAAGCTCAGGAAAGATGAGGCTAATCTCACCTGAGGAGTGGTGATATTCCACAGGTGCCCTAACAGAAAGGGCTCATTTCCTGAGTCCAGTCATATGTAACTTCTTCACAGATGGGACCTCTATATACCTCTTCTGCAAGACCCAGTAGGACATGCACTTACAATCAGGAAGAGGAGGTTACTCAAATAATCCACCCATCCCATGAAGGACTTTAAGGGTGAAAATAGCACCCTGACTTGGAGCCAGCATAACCCCAGCTCACTCTGGAGTCCTCCTGACCTAGCATGGGTTGATCTCATAGGTCCGACCTCCTCACAGTAGATAGTGGCACTCAAGAAATCCATGGTAACCAAGGGGAACACTATGAGTTCCCATAATTTCAGATCACTTGCCATTGTTTGGATGAAAAAACGAGATCTGAGCCGTTGTCCCTGAGATAAGCCCTTGGTTGTCATTGTAGTTAAGAAGTCCTGAACTGTCTCTGACTTCAACATCAGAAAAAGCAGACTGAAACCCCCCCAGAACCATAAGTTTGGGAACTCTATCACCAGCCCAGCCCTGGAGTCCAGCAGCTCAGGCAGGGAAGTTGCTACACATCAGGGAAGCTGTTATAGCAGCAACAATCCCAACTTAATGAACAAGATCTCACATTCAGCACCTGTGAAGAAGCACCCTCAAAGCTTTAAGACGGGTCTTCAAACGTGGCCCTTTTATGACTTGTGTACTTCAACTCCCAGAATTCCTCAGCCAGCATGCCTGGCTGAGGAATTCTGGGAGTTGAAGTACACAAGTCATAAAAGGGCCATATTTGAAGACCCCTCTTTAAGAGACTCCAGGATGACAATTGCCATATGTCCACCCGTGCTCTGGACTTTCAACTGATGCTGCACCGAAACCAATTTAATTTAAATCCATTTAAAATAGAACAACCACTTAAGATGAAATGTATACCAGCAACTCAATGGATTGGAGGAGCTAGGGAACCACATGTTGGAAAACTGTGCAGAAATATAAAAATATCCACCTGAGTGTTTTTGAAGTCCCATAACCTTTTAAATATATAACAAAATGCAGCCTAACCAATCGAAGTAGGAACCTAAACGAAATTTAGAAGATGGTCTTAGGGCTTTCAGGGATCAGCTCATTTTGTGTTCAAAAGGGGCCTGGAAGCCACTGCTGCTTTACTGAAACAGCCATTTCCTCCCAAACTAGCATCTGGATTTTGACCCAGTTAATATTTCCAGAGCCATTCAAAGAAAACATCACAGATGCAGCCTAGTTCAATTGTAAACTGAGACTGGTGTTCTGATGGCCATACTTGATCTATCCTGAAGTAGATGCAATTTCTGAAAAGGTTGTCACCTAAGCATTCTGGGCTCAAGCATTCTGGTGTAAGCCAGATATTTTAAAAAGGGAGACGTCAGTCCATACCATATCATTTGAATTCCAGTTCTTTTCTTGAGCAAAAGTAATTAGAATAAACTTCAGTTTATTAGCTCTCATTCAGTGCACGACTCCTTTAAATCATAAACATGTCTGGAAAAAAAATCTGATCCATTCAAAAGCATTAAGATACATTTGAACACACATAATTTGCCTTCTAAGGCACTGAAAGACAAATTTTTCACATTTATGTTTACAATTAAACAAACATATTGAATTATTATAGCACAACACTGCCCCCTTGTGAGAAAGAGCTGACTTTCTAGGCTTTTCTAAAACTTCCCAAAATGCTACTTTGGCTGAAAAAGAATTAGCTAATGATAAAATTACATTTATTTAATATCAGCTTTCAATTCATTTAGTGATATATTAAACAAATATCTTTTGAGAATTTATAAAAATTAGTTTTAACCCAACTTTTTGGTTATTCTTAATTTGAAGGTCATTTGTTTTTTATCACTTTTTAAACACACTCTTCATTGTTACCCCTTATCAACAATCCTGCCAACACAAATGTACCCATTACAAGACTATCTTGGAAATGAATAACTGCATTTATAAAAGCTAATCAGTTCACCAGTCCGAAGAATCTGATTAACTCAGAATAGAAACAAATAATAAGTGAAACCAAACATTCCGCTTTAAGGATTTTTTTTAAGAAAAAATCAATAGTGTCAACGTCTCATTCTAACATTAAGAAACCCTTTAAAATATCTGAAATGGTAATATGGAATTACTAATAATGTTAGTAACAGATTTCTATAACCAGACAAAATAGATATTGTAAACAGAACTTCCTTTATAGTGTTCTGTGACGCTTTTTGCACATCAAAATGTTATATGACTATACTGTGCTCCCAGTATTAAGCAGTTTTCTTCTGGCAGCAGCTCAAAGTCTGGACCATAGCTGTAGACATGTAGATGGCTCTACTGTAGATGTATGGCATAATTCTTCAGAATCTTGAACCCTAATTTTTGCAAAGATCCTATGTGTCACAATACTGACTGGCAATGCTAGAACTTTCAAGCTCATACAGCAAGATAGCATGAAAGAAAGATAATATCTGGGGCTTTGTAAACAACCACAGAAAGATCAAGCACCCAATATCAGAATAATGAAACTCATCCAAGCTAGAGCATCTAGAAACATCACAGATTAGTTCCTGAAATGTTCAAGGAAAACAAGCTGTGAGTTGCTGGTATGGTAGACATTGTTAACTTTCATTGGCAACTGTAATACCCATTAACTAGTTCAGATAATAAAAGAGCTGTTTCTATGGACGGACTGAACTGTTAACTATTCCTTAAATATGCACACTGAATTCTCTCTCTTTCACTGTAGGTGCAATATAAGGTATAATATACTTGTGTATCCACTGAAATACAATACGCTTATTGAGCAGAGGAAACATAAATACAAAAAAAGATGCAAAGAAGTGGTTTCTGATCTTTACAGCAGTTATAAGTACAATTATAAATTTATTTCTTATACTATGGTTATAACATGACCCTCTTCTTTCTATAATTTATCCTATCTAATCATCAAGAACATCATACGTTTTTTCCTGTTTTACAAAAAAAGTTTATAATTTCTGATCAAAGAAATTAATGTAGCCATCTCAGCAAGTTCTATCATCTTCACCAACCATTCCTCCATTGTGGGTAATGCCAATTCTTTTCACCTTTATGCATACAGTAATTTTCCTACAGTCAAAAGTGATGTGGGTGACATCAGTTGTTCTAAAAGCTCCCTGATATGATCAATACATGTGACTTGTACTTTCTATAGCATAGGCAGTACAGGGGGATTGGACAAGGAGTGACTGTATATATAGATAAATTGTCCTTATCTTTTCAATACATAGTAAGCAGTGTTATGCTAACAGCCATTTGGTTTTCATTTTGAATGCTTCTGTTAGAAGTTTACAACCAGAAAGAAGTTGATTTTGCAAATAAGTATTTTCAATATTTTCACTTAAAAACAAGAGAATTGTTATAATTTACTGTTTTCTCTCTCAGTGAGAGGTAATATTCACAGAGGTAATAAGCAACCTGAAGTATATAAAAGACAATTTTTCAATAGGATTCTTCTACAAAGTGTTCACAACTGACCACTGTTGCCAATATTGTATAACAAAATCAGCAACTCAGTTCTGAATTAACAGTTTCCACTGTGCATTGCTTTAGTCATGAGTCCCTATAGGACTGGAAGCCGATTCTTCTTCTGTAGAAGGAAGAGAAGCTTCTGGATTCTGCTCAGCTTCTTCTCGCAACCTAACGATCTGAATGCTGTTTTCCTTCTTTGAGAGCCAGAAGGCTGGGTATAAAGGCTCATTAAACTTGCATTCAAAAGTATGTAAGAGACTCATTGAGTCAGTAGCGATGCCATAAAAGGAGAGTGCTTCCCTGGGGTAATCTAGGTAGATCCCTATTCTGCTAAATCCCTGAGATTTCAAAGGTGTCTCCACATCACCATGCCAAGCTGAGAAAACCTTGCCGTTCCACTTAATACACCAGGAGAAGTTATTCCCTGAGATGCAACTGTTGCTCTCCAAACCTTTCCTGTCAATGCTCTTATTTGTCATGCCAATGTAAATACCAGCTCCAAATATCTCAACTTCAAAGTAATAACGACCCATATACAAGCTTTGATCAGATAAGACTTGGCGCCAGTGTGCAAATCTTTCTGGATGATCTGGGTACGGGTGCTCCCAGGGTGTGGTGTTGGAGACCTTGTGGTTGTCGTCCAAAAGCCTCAAATAGCGATGAGCAGTAACTGGGTCAAATGTTAACAGGCAAGCATCTGCACAAAAAATAGATACATTTTTTTTAAAAAGCTAGAAATAAATAATTGAGCACTAAATATGATAGAACACCTAAAAGACCTAATTAGATTTTATAACAGGATTTAAGTCCAATATATATTTTGTCTTTAATGTATAGGACTTGGAAGAATCTCACTTTTTTTTTTTTTACCTTCGCCAAACAATATTTAGGCTGCAGCTCTGTCTGCTGGTTAAAAATGTTAAAATACACACAGTTAGTAGATTTTTTTTCCACTGGTTCAGAGGTGGAGACTTAGAGAACATTTTGGCTTGGTATGTAAAATCACTGTGGGTTTTTGCATTCCTGCTTGGAATAAATAAATAGCTTACTTAAGTAATAGTTCCCTATATTTCAGTACTGCAAAAAGGCAATATTCGATCATTAATAATGGATTAACTAATGGGTCACTAATGTGAGATCAATATTTATTTAGGTTTTTTTTAAAAAAGTTATTGATATAATTTTATTAACCATTCTACAAAGCATAGGAAAATTTTATTTCCTCCAAAACATTTCCCTAAATTTTTCATCCACCATTTATGCCAGAATACATAAAATGACAAAAAAAGGTCCTTGTCAGATTGGTGGGCAAATGTTTACTTGTAGCCTTTAATGGAAGGAGACTTGCTTTCAGAACAGCTTCCATGTGCCTTTTCCTATATAGATAAGGAACCTCACATCAAAATCACAGTTGTCCCTCTATGAGCTATCAAAGTATCATGAACAACACCATATTAGGCAGTGGTGGGATTCAAATATGTGAACAACCGGTTCTCTGTGTATATGCTGCTTCTGGAAGTCCATTCTGGGCCTGGTGTCAGTGCATCCGCTGTCGTCCGTCAGTAAGAGTAAAGGAACGCCGGTACACACTGAGCTCATCAACCGATTTATTGTGAAGACGAAACAAAGTCAGCACTGGGAGTGGTTTTCTCCCAGTGCTCTATAACAGTGTGCCACACCCCATGCTCCCGCCTCCAACCCCAAGCCGACATCCGCCCAAATCTAATATATGCCCCACCCTTCCCCTGCGCTCTCCCTTTCCCCGACGGAGCTCCACCCCCGCACCCCTCCGTCCATGTGTCCGGTCCGCGCGTTTCTCTCCTGCCGCCATGCTCTCCCTGCCTACTGGCCCGCCTGTCTGGTAAGTATTCCCCACCCTCAGCCCATGCTGGATTCGCCGGCAGGGGCTTGGCGTCCGGGAAAATCCCCTCGCTTCGGTCCTTCCGCGTTGACGCGCCGGCGTTCGCCCGGCCTGCCGGCCCCAGCTGGTCGTCGGGGAATCCCGGCCTTGCCGGCATCAGCTGATCTTCGGGGGATTCCGGGTTTGCGCGCGGACCGGTGCCCGTCTGCGCCTGCGCGTCGACGCGAGGAAGCAGGTCTGGTGTGAAGCCCCGTTCGGCTCGGGCTTCAGCTGCGGCAGCGTGCGGTTCGGCGGTTCTCGAGAGTGGTGGGCTGTCATCTGCTTCCCCCCATCCCCGTGTGCATGTCAAGCCTCCAGGAGCTTCCTAAGGAGGCGGGTAATCGTAACGGGACTGTGGCCGGGTTGATTATTTTAGTTATTTGAAAAGGACCTACATATTTCGGACCCAATTTCCTGCATGGCACCTGTAATCGAAGATACTTGGTGGCTAAATACATCCAGTCCCCCACCTTGAACGGTTTGTGCGCTGCCCTTTTTTTATCCGCTTGGGTTTTGACAGCTGCCTCGGCCTTCTTCCGTGCTGCTTTAACCCGTTCCCATAACCCTGTTACCTGGGAATACCATGTCTGGGGAGTCCGTTCACTATCTGCCTCTGGCGACCATTCGGGAATGGGGTTAAACTCCACTCCATACACTATCTTGAACGGGGTATATCCAGTAATGTTGTGGACGGTATTATTATAGGCCACCTCGGCAAATGGTAGGAGGTCCACCCAGTCCGTTTGCTGAAATGACACATAACTCCGAAGATATCGTTCTACCATTGCATTTGCTCTCTCTGCCGCCCCGTTGGTGCTGGGATGATACGCTGAGCTTAGGCCTTGGGATGAGCCCAGCGTACAAACGAACTCTCTCCAGAACCGTGCAGTAAATTGCACCCCTCTATCTGATATAGTTCTCTTGGGTGTGCCATGGAGCCGATAGATGTGTTGGATGAATAGTCGTGACAATCGCCGCGCCGATGGTAGCCCCCTACATGGAACAAAATGTGCCTGTTTCGAGAACAGATCCACCACTGTCCAGATCACATTATAACCCCGGTTTTCGGGCAGCTCTACGATGAAATCCATGGCGATCTCCTCCCAGGGCCGAGATGGGTTGGCCACTGTCTGTAATAGTCCCATGGGCTTCCCAATCCGGGGTTTAGCACTGGCACACACATGGCACTCTCTGACGTATTGTTCCACATCCACTTTTAGTCTGGGCCACCAAAACTGTCGCCGTAGCAAATGTAAGGTTTTTAAAAACCCGAAATGGCCCGCCTGCTTGGCATCATGGCATCTCTGAAGGACAGATTTACGCAGATTATCAGGCACATACATCTTATCACCTTTCCAGGCCACGCCATCGCGAATGGTCAGCCACCCTGGATGCTCGTTTGCCCACTTATCCGTCAACATGGCGGTCCTAATGGTGTCTAACTCATCTGTTTGAGATTTGTGAACTGCGCTGTTGGTCATCTCCTGCCGCGTAAAGGGCATCAGCGCCTGTACGACCTCTTCCCGTTTGCTATGATACTGTGGCATCCGCGACAACGCGTCAGCCAGAAAGTTTTTTCCTCCTGGCACATACCTCAGCACAAACCTGAATCGGCTAAAGTATTGGGCCCATCGGACATGTTTGGGGGCCAAGCGCCTCGGGGACTGTAGTGCCTCCAGGTTCTTGTGGTCTGTCCACACCTCAAATGGTAACTCGGCCCCTTCTAAAAGATGTCGCCATGTCGTCAAAGCCCATCGGACTGCAAAGGCCTCCTTCTCCCAGATGGCCCAGCTTCGTTCGGCCGTTGTAAATTTTCTGGAGGTATAGGCACAGGGCTGTAATGTCCCGCTTTCATTCTTCTGCAGCAGCACCGCCCCCACGGCCACATCGCTGGCGTCGACCTGCACCACAAACGGGACATCCGGATCTGGGTGGCGCAGCACAGGCTCTTTAGCGAACAACGCTTTCAAAGTCTCGAATGCCCTTTGGCAGTCCATGGTCCACTCCAATGGCTGACTCGGGCGGGGTTTTCCCGTAAGATGTTTCGTCCGTAAGAGCTCTGTGAGGGGTTGAACCACGGCGGCAAATGATGGAATAAATTGGCGGTAAAAGTTCGCGAATCCGAGGAAACTTTGTATCTGGCGCCTGGTCTTGGGGGCTTGCCAGTCCAGTACCGCCTGCACCTTACTCGGATCCATTTCCACCCCGTTCCCCGAAATACGATAACCCAGGTAATATAGTCGCTCTCGGTGAAATTCGCATTTCGATAATTTCACATAAAGTTGGGCATCGAGAAGTTTCCGGAGCACCTGTCTAACAAGACTGATATGTTCATCCCTCATTGTGGTATATATTAAAATATCATCCAGGTACACAAGGACCCCTCGGTATAGGTGGTCATGCAACACCTGATTAATTAACTGCATGAACACCGCAGGGGCCCCTTGCAATCCGAATGGCATGACCCGAAACTGGAAACTGCCTAACGGGCAATTAAATGCCGTCTTCCACTCATCGCCGGCTTTAATCCGTACCCTATAGTATGCTTCTCGGAGGTCTAGTTTGGTGAATATGCGGCCCTTTCCTAAATGTGCCAGTAAGTCCTTCATGAGAGGGAGAGGGTATAAATGTTCGACGCACACTGCGTTTAACCCCCGGAAATCGACACACAGACGCAATGATCCGTCCTTCTTTTCCTTGAATAACACGGGAGCCGCTATCCGAAAATGGGCTGGTTGGATAAACCCCCGTGCTAAATTCTGGTCAATATATCTACGGAGCTCTTGTACTTCTGTCGATGTCATAGCGTACATCCGTGGTTTTGGGAGCTTAACCCCCGGCAACAGTTCAATAGCGCAGTCTGTCGGCCGGTGAGGGGGCAGTTGATCGCAACCTTGCTCGCTGAAGACTTCTGCCAAATCCCTGTATTCCTTGGGGTATGAAAGTCCCCCCTCCTTCTCCTGGAGTTGTGCTGCTACCCCTGGGACTACTGGGACCTGATCTACCCCTGGGACTACTGGGACCTGATCCCCAGTATCACTCTCCACTGGATTTGGGCCTACCCCAAGGCGCACCTTACGGTAACCCCCCTCCCACCATATAGTGGGGGTCCATTTATCTAACCAAGCCAACCCCAGTATGACAGTCTCCATCATAATAGGCACCACGATGAAGCGTAGCACCTCCCAGTGGTCTCCCAAGTCCATGCGTACCTGTTCGGTAACGTGAGTCGTGGGGACCCCTCCCAAAAGCGACCCATCCACTTGCTCAAACCGGATGGGTTGTGTTAACCTATATATCCGGAAACCACTATCCACTGCGACTTTCCTACTGATCAGACATCGTGTGCACCCGGTGTCTACTAAAGCCTGACATGCCCTCTGTACCCCCGTTACCGGACTCGTTAGGACTATGGGTAGAACAAATGGTCTAATGGGTTCACTTACCATTGGATCGGCGGACCCGTCGTCCGGACTGTCTTCATCATCCCCCGGTTGGTAGCGTGCCGCTGCTGCAGGCTCTGGGGTGGCCGGGGACCCCCTTCTCACTCCTGGGGTTCCTTGCTGGGTGGCGGCTCTCGAACTCTCCGCGGCCGTCTTCATGGGGGTAGCCCTACCACTCGTTGTGGGCTTACGTGGGCTAGGCGCTGGGCACTCAGCTGCTCGGTGGCCCGGCTGGTTGCAGCGGAAACACCGAAATACAGCCTCCCCAGGTGCACCGGATGACTTGGATGTTGCCCGTAGCGGCACCTGGCCTCCCTCTCGCTGCTTTTCTTCAGGACGCCGTGGCCTCAAGATATCCCCCAATCCTCGATGTACCTCTTTGAGGCCTACCTCTAGCTCGACCACGACCTTGAACCAGTCCCGGAGTCTGTTCGGAACTCCCCTGTACACACAAGCCTGACATAGGTCGTGGTCCAGGCCAGCCCGGAAATGATGCACCAGCAATCGCTCTGGCCATGAAGAATACAATCGACCGGCTAACTTACGGAAGTCCCGCACATATTCGATGACTGGGCGCTTCCCCTGCTGTAGTGCAAGGAGGTCTGCCTCTGCTCTCTGCGCTCGGGTAGGATCTTCAAATCTCACATGCAAAGCGTCCAAAAACAGCCCCGCACTCCCCAATTCACGGGCGTGGTCGCTATACAGGTCGGCTGCCCGTGCAGCCACCTCTCCCCGCAGAGCCGCGGTAACTGCGCCAACCATGGCCCATTGGGAGGCATATAATTGGGCATATTGATCTAAGTGGCTTATGGCTTGGCCCAAGAACATTGCCAGGTGATCAGGGTTGCCGTCAAACGTGACAGGAATGGGAGGGGCCCCCCATGAACTCCCTGGACCCCATGGTCCCAGGGGTTGGCCTGGCATGGTGTTAGCATATCCGGGCGCAGACCCCAGCTGTTCCACACCCCCTCTCACTACAGGACCTCTAGCCACCTTTCTGGGACCAACCTGCTGGGTTGGTTGTGGCGGACCCGGCGGGCCGCCTGACGGGAGGCCCGTGACAGCCGACCCACCTGCTGGAGGCGGCAACCGCAGCCTTGGACTGCTCAAGCGAAACCTGGATGACAGGGTGCGTGCCGTAGAGTCTTCTTCCGATTGCCACATGTTGGCACCACCCCTGTAGCTTGCCTCGCCAAACCGGTGTCGCAAAATATCCATTCGTATCTTGACCCGGAGCCGTGGAGTAGCCCCAGTCTTCATCGTCCTCGGAGGTGACACACCTCTCCCTCCACCCTGAGTGAACGGGCTTCGGCTTGGGTGTCAGAAGCTGCCCGGTCTGCACCCCAGCCACCGCTGGGCTTTGCCACCACTCCTCTTGTGGCCTGGCAGCCCCTGTCTCATCCACACCGGGCCCTGGGTTTGTGGCCAGCAACAGCTTTGGCCGCACCACAGGCTGCTCAGCTGCTTGTTCCAGCTCCGGAACGGCCTCACCGGCACCGCCAGCCTCCACCTCCCCCTCGACCAGGGAAACGCCCTGCGTGCCTTCTGCCATACCTCACTCCTCCGCAGCAAGTAATAGGTTGAAGGAAGAAAAGGAGTGCTGACTTCCTGTCAGTGCATCCGCTGTCGTCCGTCAGTAAGAGTAAAGGAACGCCGGTACACACTGAGCTCATCAACCGATTTATTGTGAAGACGAAACAAAGTGAGCACTGGGAGTGGTTTTCTCCCAGTGCTCTATAACAGTGTGCCACACCCCGTGCTCCCGCCCCCAACCCCAAGCCGACATCCACCCAAATCTAATATATGCCCCACCCTTCCCCTGCGCTCTCCCTTTCCCCGACGGAGCTCCACCCCCGCACCCCTCCGTCCGTGTGTCCGGTCCGCGCGTTCCTCTCCCGCCGCCATGCTCTCCCTGCCTACTGGCCCGCCTGTCTGGTAAGTATTCCCCACCCTCAGCCCATGCTGGATTCGCCGGCAGGGGCTTGGCGTCCGGGAAAATCCCCTCGCTTCAGTCCTTCCGCGTTGACGCGCCGGCGTTCGCCCGGCCTGCCGGCCCCAGCTGGTCGTCAGGGAATCCCGGCCTTGCCGGCATCAGCTGATCTTCGGGGGATTCCGGGTTTGCGCGCGGACCGGTGCCCGTCTGCGCCTGCGCGTCGATGCGAGGAAGCAGGTCTGGTGTGAAGCCCCGTTCGGCTCGGGCTTCAGCTGCGGCAGCGTGCGGTTCGGCGGTTCTCGAGAGTGGTGGGCTGTCATCTGCTTCCCCCCGTCCCCATGTGCATGTCAAGCCTCCAGGAGCTTGACACCTGGGCCAGAACTCAACAAAAAATTAGCTACCAGTTCTGCCGAACAGGTGCAAACTGGCTGAATCCCACCACTGATGTCAGGGTATAAAGATCCTAAGATCCATTTTGCTGCAGTTATCATATACAAAAATTTAGTTCCATTACTTTTTGCCAATTGTCTATTAACACCAAAAGAAAAATCTCTGGTCTCAGTTGCATGTTTATCTTTAAAATCTGAATCACCATGTGTATTTGAATCTAGAATTTTCTAGCTTATTTATACATCATCCAAGTATTACAAAATGTCATTCTTGTTGTCCAGCATAAATTTGAAGTTCCTTTATAGATTCTAGATAATTTCTCTGGCGATATAAACCAATGGAGCATTATTTTGTAAACATTCTCTTTAAGATTTTAAGATAATATAGATTTCTATTCTTTCACCCAGATAGTTTCCCATTGTTCTCTCTGTAAATAGCCGATTTTATCATATATTCTTTCACTTGTTCTTATGTTTCAAATTTCAATATTTATATGTTTATATTTTTATATATATATATAAACGATTATTTGTATATACAGTATTTATAATATATTACATATTTTATAATATAAAAATATGTATTTTAGCAATTAATGTTTATATATCTCCCCTATCTTACATCCACTCCTTCCTATGCTTTTTGTTAATTTTTTCCTTTTTAGTTCAAAAAAATGTTGACTCATCAGGTGGAATTCTCTTATCCTGTCATTCAGTAAATCTCTCTTTAGCCATAAATGATTTATATTTAAAACTGCTTAAGAAAATGAGGCTTGTATGAACCTTGTATCATATATAGACGGCATCACAGCAGTGAGCTTGAACTTGATTAAAATCCTTTGACCCATTCTACTCATGAGTCGACCACAAAAAACTCAGTTCCTGCAGTCTATTTACAAGAACTGCTCAGACTGCAAGTGGGCAATCTCATGTCTCTCCTTTATCCAGAAAGACAGCACCTGCCAGAATTCACCACTGCACTGCTGATCCTATTCCTTCAGTGATTTCTAGCCTGCCACAGATTCTCCAATGGAAGCCCCATTTACACATGAAATGTCAAGGACAAATGTACATCCTCAAATTAGCCATCTGATGTTTCAGAAGGAACATAGACCTTTCCAGAACATGTTTAATCATCAAGCATATTTTTAACTAAATCATGTCTACATATCCATATATCAGTTAGGCCATCTTCCATACTCACTACAATAACTGGTTATATACCAACAAGCAGAGGATGTAGGGAAGGCTTTGAAGAAATTGTGTCAAGACTTCAGAGGATGTGACTGCTTTAACTGTTTGAGGAGGAATGCTTTGATTGCACCAATACACTTTGTGACATATTCCTTTCAAATAATTTGCACAGCCTCTTTAGCTTGTGTTTTCTGCTTATAATAATGATTATGTTTGATATACAGTATCAGAGTGAGGTGATTTATCAAAATAATTGCAGTAAATAAAACTTGAAAGGGAATTGATCAAAATGAATCAGTGGCTGCTCTTCATAAAAACTATTTATTGTTCACTATTCAGCATGCCCCTGAATTTCCTGAGAAGGCATATAATTGCACAGATCTCCTATTTGTCAGCTTCCTGTAGACTTCTTTAGATAAGCCAATGTTGTTGGTCTGATTCTGCAAAGCTTTCTTAATTCTTTCAAGTGTTGCATCAAAAATCGGCCAATAACTTACACTTTAAGAAGTCACTCCTACTTTGGGGTTCTGGAGCTGACAGGCGATGTTTGGATGGAACAATTGCAGCCACTGTTGTTTTTATCCCAGAATTTTCTATATAGATGGAAGGAAGGAAGGAAATAATTATTTTGTATCACTAAGAATTAAAAGAATTGTCAGGATCAAAACTGTTAATAAGTGAACAGCCTTAAAATTGATCAAAATGAATAAACATGTAAATTAAAAATGGATGGATGGATGGATGGATGGATGGGTACTCACCATCATTGGCAAACCTCTGCAATTTTTCTTTATAAGAAGTTTGTAGTAATTGTAAAAGCTGTTCAGTGGATTCAGAGATCACATTTCGGATTCCTGATAATTTGTCTTTCAGGCCAATATACACACTGGGCAATGCATCATCTCCCAGATGCTTCTTGAATTCACAGTATTCCTAAATATGCACAGATATATAAAAGAGATAAGAACACTGCTTAGACAGTGCTAGGAGGAAGGGCTAGGAGAAAAAATCCTGTGCATTGTGATATGATGTAACCCCCCTTTTCACATTTGCATTTCAACATCAAATGAACATATTTAAATCAAGAGGTTTGGTTCATGATATCACACCATGTTGTATCACTCTTCTGCTCTCTTACCCACACCTTGCAGAAGCCTATGAAGTTAAACTGTGGAAATTAAAAAAAACAAAAAAATCAGAGGATTTGTTGCTCACTCAAATATACAGACTAGCATTCTCTGCTTTCTCTTAAGACTGAACATTAGCCAGATTCAGAGCAGCAGCTATGTTTCAGGTGAACACCAATAACAGATCATATCAATACAAGATAGTTAGTGAAAAGGCAAAGAATAAATTCATGTAAAACAACCTTTCCACATGATGTACATGTCAGATCCATCGGGTTTCAACTCCCGTAGCTTTCAGTGAGAGAACTTTAACGGTTGAAACCCACAATTTTCAAAAAAAGCAAACAGTTGCTGAAGGCTGATTTAAACATTTTTACTATCGCCATTTAAGGTACCTTTAGGAAGACAATATCATTAGTGTGGGTGGCCATCTTCTCCAATCTTTTCCTGCATTCCTCCATTGTCGCTTGCTGATTCTGAAGGTGGATCTTTATTCCATTTGCATGATTAACTGCAGCACACTCTTTCTCCTCCAGAAAAGTGAGCACAGTGGCATGGGTTGCCTTGACAGCTTGCAGCAGCTCGTCAAACTTCTCTTCCACGAAGTTTTTCACTTCAGATACTGAATTCTGCAAGAACAGAAACCATCGTCATTGCAAAGTCTTAAAGCTGATCTGTTTGACATTTTAAATTGACCATGCAGTAATAAACTGTGCAGCTGTATCCATAACCATGCAGTCCTTCCAGTCATGTTCCACTCAAAATGTTCTTTAAATGCATAAGATAGGCAGACAAGGAAAAAAATGAGTCACATTCAAGAATAAATTATTCTATGTAAACCCAGCAGCCATTTCCCAAGTATTCACTTACTATTATGCATGCCATCATTACAGTATGTCAATTCACTTATAACATCCCACCCAATGAGAATGAAAACTACTATTATTCTAATAGTGTCTTATGTTTGGGGTTATTATAAAGAATAACTCATCAAATGCTAACTTGTTGTAGCAGGCATAGAGAACTTTCAGCCCATGGCTGTAATAAAACCCCCTGGAGGTTCTCCATCATATCTGCCAAATTAAAATATCTCATAGTTCTTTTAAATTACAAAGTAATCACTCTCGATGATCTTTGTATTAAAGAAAGAAGCTTATTCAGTGACTGAAAAGCACCAGAGGCAGTAAATAGTGGGAAAGATTTCCATCCCTGAAGCCCTGATCCCTGACATCCTCCAGCATCTCAGAAAGTAGCAAGAAATTCAGCCTTTGAATGGGATGGAATGGACTGGTTTCCCTAGTCACGTATCTCTGAACTCTAGTAATAGGGTGGAGAACTATGGCCCTTTTATGACTTCTAGACTTCAACCCCCAGAATTCCTGTTGAATTCTGGGAGCTGATGTCCACAGGTCATAAAGAGGCTATGGTTCCCCACCTCTCCTCTAGAGCCTGTAAAGGACACTGTGGAATATATTTTATCATTTGTTATGTTTACCAGTCAGGCACACAGGATTTAGAGGTTCTATACAGTGGAATTATGAGGGAACAAAAAATGTTTGCAGCTGCAACTACGAAGCAATTATAACCTGGCAGGAAGGATGGTCAGGGTTTGTAGGCCCAGAGAGTTTTTGGAAGGGTGAAACTTCAGCTTTTCATTTGTTTGCTGTTAAATGTCTCACAAATGACAATAAAATAGGATATTTGGTTCAGATTTTAGAAAACTGAAGTTTGGTACTTGCGATTGGCTAATCCTGGAAATCCACAGAAGTTGCTATTGTGTTTGCCTTTTTAGAAGATTGGGATTAAGTTGCAGATTTCTGAAGGGATCAAATATTTCCTCAAATGCTGATTTCTTTTTTCAAAGAAAGCTATTATAACTTTTCTATTTTTCATTACAGTTAGGTGACATTAGATGATGACTGCATGAAGGATTGTGCAATCTATGAGATAAACCTTACCAAATTGCATAAACATCAACGTTGCTCAAGAGGAGTCTTTATAGATTTGGAGGTGAAAGGTTTACTCATTCCTCACTTCACTGGGAGGAATTTAATGGGAAATTCCAGTAAAAACTGCAGATATTGTATAGATGACTCTTGTAAAGAAATTAGTCCAACTCAAGGGTAACTATAAAATCCTTCTGCTAAATGTCATTAATGTTGACTTTAGAGTGTAAAGTATGAAAGTAGCCTTTAATGTTCCTTCCAGCAAAATTAAATACAAGTTTTTAAAATAAGAAACGTGTAAAAATTATAAAGGAGCATAAAGAAGAGAAAAGAATGACATATAAATCAGTTTCCTTTCTGGAAAGCACTGTGACTTTGAGAGTCAATAGTCACTCTTAAATTAATTTAACAAGGGACAGTCCAAAGAACATCTATATACTAAGGATGATTAGAGGAAATCTTCAAATGATTTAATAACACACACAACCCCCCAAAAAAAACTTACACAAAGTTTATGTTTACTATTTTTATTACCCATTTGAAAGTTTGGGAGTTGCTAGCCTTTAAGAATTAATTCAGATCATTCAGGTAGTATGTTTAATCAGTTTACATGCTGATCTTTAAATAGATTTAGCTTTCTTTGCTAGTAGCTACATAAAACTCTAAAAAATGACCACACAAAAATAAGGAAAAATGAAGGGAGTCACTGAATTGACCATTCTCAACCAGCCAAGAGCTATATTTTGCACACATGGGCCTAGTGTTCTCAACAGAAGGAGACACAGCACAGTATAGTAACTGAAACATTCCTGATACATTTTCTTTTTTAAGTGTTCAAGAAATAACTGAGTGGTGCTTAAATATAGTCTACTTTTCTATAAGGAAATATTTGAATAATGTCCCCCATCCTCATCAGGTTTCCTAGGGAAGTCAACAGAGGCCTGCCAAGACCACCAACACTAATGTCTGATCCAAGGCTGTCACATAAACCTGAATGCCAGCACTGTGATTTCCAAAATTGCCTTGGAGAGTGTCATGCCCTAGAATTGTCCCGCCAAAGTTAGTTCTTTAGTTGCTTTCACCATTTAGACAGATCTTGCAAGACTAAATCTATACCATTCTAACCCTAATGAATATACCCTGGAAGATTCTAGGGAATGGCTGTCCTAAATCTCTGCCTCTGATCCAAGCTGTGTTGTAATCTTGCCTCAACCCCCTCCTTGGAATGTGTTCCTCCTTCCTGGGAAACTGACACTTCACTGTAAACCATCACATCACCTGCCCCTGTGTCATCACAATCCATCACAGAGATATATTATCAGGTACTGAAGGGAATAACTATACCCTCTCCCATAAGCCTTGGAAGATAGCCTACCATTATGACTGCTGTCAGGTACATACTGGTGCAGCATCTATAACCTTCAAACTAGTTCATATCCAATCTATTTGTGGAACAACTGGATCTATTAAGAAGCAGCCTGTCTGCAAGCATATATTTTGCAAAGCAATTAGCATATGGAAGACTTACTAGAACACAGAAGTCATTTCTATCGTCGCCAAGGGCTGAATCTTAAATAAATAGAGATCTCTATTTTAATTCTTACCACTATAGACTCTGAGTTCTTCTGCAATTTAACAATTGCGTTTTCAGATGACTTCATTTTCCAATCATATTCTTCTTGAAGATGAAGAAGTTCACACTATTGAAAGATAAACCAGGTATTTTACATGGAGACAAGTCATATAACAGCTGCTGAAATTCATGCATGAATTCATTTTTGTTCATGAACATTCAGACTGAAAGCTGCTTCTATATTGAGCCAGACAAGTTAAGTAAAGTGATGTAGACAAGGTTGGGGTGTGGTTGGTCTGTAAGAAAAGTCATTCATGTTAGTCATTCTGAATGAGATTGTACTTCCTTAAAACCTGTCCAGAATCCAGCTGAATTGAGGTGGAGTATAAATTAATTCAACTAGAATTAATTTGATGCAATCAAAAGCTTACAATTTGATGATATTCCCTGGTCAAGCATTGCTACTGGATTATTTAATTAATATATTATTGCAATCATATTATCTGATCAATACCATGAAGCACTTGTCAAAATCAAAGGATTGTCATCCAAACCACCAATTAGAAAACAGGAACTAACATATATGGGTTGTTTAAAACTAAACCATCAACAGTAGGTGAAAAATAAGCCACTACAACCAATTTTATATTAAAACAATTGAAATCCTTTGCAACCAAATATAAAGTTGACATTCTTTTTATACTAAATTTTCTTTATGCAACTGCATATGTTACTACTTAGCTGAATTAAAAAATATTCTATATCTGATAAAAGAAGCAAATTATATAAACTACAGCTTTAGAGGGTTAAAAATATTTACATGTATTTATATGTAAGGGTGTAGCTGTATATATATATATATATATATATATATATATATATATATATATATATATATATATATATATATATATTCATTCTGTAATTACGTTAAAAATTCGAATCCTGGGTAAAACCATGCAGTAAAAACAAATAAATGCAAATACCAGGATAATATCAAACTAAAAATCGGTTAATAAAATGCATTTTATTAAACAATTTTTAGTTTGATATTATCCTGGTGTTCACATTTATTTGTTTTTACTGTATGTATGTATGTATGTATGTATGTATGTATGTATGTATGTATGTAGGTCTTTGGTTATTCGGATTTTCTCCTACGTCAAATTGGAGGTTCTTGGCGACGTTTCGACGAAGTCTCATTCGTCATCTTCAGGCTGGTGTTTTCGTCTTCGTGCTTCTAGGAGCAATGTGTGATTGTAGCTGTTTCTTCCTTTCAACTGCCAGTGGGGGTATGAACTGATTAGATGAGAGCTTGGCTATGTTCTGATTGGATGGAGGTGTGTTCTGATTGGTTAGGAGCTTGGCTGTGCTCTGATTAGAGCATATATGTATATGTGTGTATATATATGTGTGTGTGTGTATGTATGTGTGTGTGTCCTGGTGTTCGTATTTTATTTGTACCATATATATATATATATATATGTGGTACAAATAAAATACGAACACCAGGAGAGTATAAATATAAAAATATACTTTACTAAAAGCTACCAAGCTTTCGTTTGGAAACTCCAAACATCATCAGGGCTAAGGAGCCAGTAAACAATGATGACTTAAATGGGTTTTGCCGGCATCTGCACCCGGCTCATGGACCGCATCACCAGTCCCGGCTGGTTAATTAGTGTTCCAGATGTTTCTTTATTACTCTCCTTGTGCTTCCTTCTATGGTTCTTCCGCATCATTCCTTCCACTATCTCATTACTGACATTCATCTCCTCCACTACCCCTTTATCCTTATTTCCTTCCATAGTACTGACCCTCATCCCCTTTTTGTTTTCATTTTCCACCCTGGGGGTATCCGTTTCTCCTCTGAGTGTTACAAGCTTCCCTGGGCTCACAGACGCTCCCCCCCACACACGCTTTTCTCAATCCCTGCTCCACACCCTTTCTTCTCACTCCTCCACTGTCATGAGTAACTTTCATACGGGTGTTGCATATTTGGGGGTCTATGCCCTCCTCCTCCGTCCTGGCAATCTTCGTGTCGACAGTTCTCCACCATTCCATTTGTTTGCTACGTGATCGGGTGCTTACTCCGCCTCTCAATTCATCATCCCCCCTCCTCCCTATCGCACGCTCTTCCCCATTGCTGATAGGAACGGCATTCAGGCAGACACCAGATCTCCAAATCTCTGCATTCTGATTCCCTGCGTTCTCACTCTCCTCTCCTTTGCTCATCTTTGGGGGGACTTCAAAGTGTTCATTCCGGGGGGGAGGCTGGATCGTTGGTGGGGGTATTCCTTGTCTCCAGAGAGTCTAGGCAGAACACCGTGTCTCTCCCTTTCACCGTATGCCTAGGCAATTGAGCTGTGCTTTCGTTCTTCTTCTCCTCCCCTTTTTTCTTTTGATCTCCGTCGACGTTCCCCACAGTGACGGGCTGCAAATTCCTCATGCTGGATCTTCCACACTCTCCACAGTTGTTGTTAAGTTCCAGGGGTGGGGGTCTATCGTGGTGATATTGGAGAAGGGGGAGGTCTTCCATCGGTGGATGATTATGTGTGTTTGACAATGGTGGCCTCCTCAGACATTCATTAGAGCGGTATTGGTGTTGATCGGGCGAAACAGGGGTGCCCCTGGAGTGTCAAGGGTTAGCCAAAGTTCCATCTATCTGTTCAGGATGGAGGCCAGGTATCACGTCACATTTACAGCTATACAAGCATTGTTCAGACCGCTTATAATGATTGGCATAAAATCCCATTTCCTCAATGCTTGTTGTGCTGGATGTAAGTCAATGTGACGATTAACCGTGTCTTTGTTGGAATACCACGCCTCTTTCAATAGCCGGCCTCCCTTAGTGGCATCCTCAGACATAACACGAACATTCACAAAGTCAAATTAGTGGCGATGTTGTGCCATATGCATCCACAATTGAGAATGCTGTTCGCCCCTTCTTATAGCTAACTGATGTTCATGCAGGCGAGATCTTAAATGCTTAGCTGTTTCACCAACATAATTGCCATCGCAGTTCTTGCAATTGATTTTATAGATTACTGCTGATCTATCCATGGCAGGGAGTGGGTCCTTGGGGCGAACGACTTTGGACCGTAATGTCTGATTGGGTCTGTGGGCCACTTCTATTCCATGGGGGGCCAGCAGTCTGGCTGTTGCTTCCGAGACGTTATTAATATATGGCAAAGAGACACGCATTTTTTGTAATAATGGTTCCTCTCTCTTTTGGTTGTTCCGGGACTGGAGTGTAAGACCGTACTGTCTGATAAACCTCAGAGGATGTGTGTGTGTGTGTGTGTGTTGTATATAGCATGTTTATATATGTTATGTATGTGTACACTTTTGAGAGCAAGCAACAGAATTTCATTTTTAATGTGTGCCAGTGCCGACAGTAAAAAATGACAATAAAATATGTCTTGTCTTGTCTTGTCCTGTCCTGTCCTGTCCTGTCTCATCTCATCTCATCTCATCTTATTTTATCTTATCTTATCACATACATAGATGTATCATAAAGTGGTTGGTACTTTCTAATATCCTCTATCCAGACACATTAATGGCATAAATTAGAAAGTGAGTTCTGTAAACTCTTGCCTTAAAGGGGACTTGAGACACAGAGACAATTAGACATTCCAATGATCTAAATAGAAATGAGTAATAATGTCCAAAATAAACTATGAAAATATCCAAGCAGTAATTAGAGGCTGGGAAAAGATTAAAAGGAAGGGATGAAACAGAGAATGACCAGCAGAATGCCCCTTTTATTCCTTTTTTGCCATTTAATTTTTTTTGTCAAATTCCTTTAAGTATTTGTGTGCATATTCTTTTTTTCTTTTTGCCTTCTTTTGCTTGTACGTTTTACTTAAATGAATAAAAGAGACATTTAAAAAATCCCAAATATCAACAGATTTTCGGGTCAAATCCTTTTAAATAAGAAACAGTAGTTCAGAAATAATTATCATGATTTATGTTGTCGGAGATGCAGTGAAACGAATGGTTGATTTAAATATATTGTTCCATTTCAGTAAGAGGC
Source organism: Crotalus tigris (assembly GCF_016545835.1). Classification (NCBI taxonomy): domain Eukaryota; kingdom Metazoa; phylum Chordata; class Lepidosauria; order Squamata; family Viperidae; genus Crotalus; species Crotalus tigris. Next base: position 373,399 of record NW_024096549.1, read on the forward strand.
AATTACATGTATTAACTCAGTCTTGAGATTTATCTTGGGAGGTGACTTTTGGACAGAGAAAATGAACACATAATCAAAAGACTTATTGTTCAACCTTGGAAACACAAACATATGGCTCCAACTATTTAGTGCCTTGCAGAATTGATTAACATACATCAACCATGAATGACTGTAATGAATCACAGTTTCAATTTATTAATAAATATATGCTGTAAATATACATTTTGTGTGTTCTTTTTCAGGTTTTTCTCTTCTATACTTTTGTGTAATTTTCTTTTTCTTATATTTAGCTTATTAAAAAGAAAAAAAAGATATTTCTCTGTGCAATTTAATCAGACCAAACCATGCAGAAAAGTCCGAAATAAAGATTGTGTTCTAGTCCTTATAATTGTCCATTGAGGATAACTAAATTCTATAACTTGGAATTATACATGTTTCACAAATAGGTAATATAGTTAAAATGCCATAAACAGGACTGGACCCATCCTTCTCCTTCAAAACATTTCCGTAAACACTGACTGAAGGAAAATCTAAAATATTGACTAACCCTACAAAATGGATTTTACTCACTTCCTCTTATGGTGATCACGTTAGCTTTCTATCATTTCCAGCAAGGCAGTGAAGATTATCAATGGAAGAGCCCAAAGAGTTTTATACATTGATTATTATCCCATTTGCAAGATTTCCAGTTTTCCATTCCCCATATTTCCCTTCATATAGCAATTGGGGAATAACTTTTCTACAGATAATATTTATTTGTTGAATGATCAAAAGAAAAAGAAAGAACATTGATCTCATTGTTCTCTATATAGCATTTATGATACACAAATTCCAAATCAATGTTTGAGAAAAATGTATAAATAAAGGTATTGCCATCCCAAAATCCTGTATTAATAAATATTATTACAGGAATTTTCCCATTTGAACAGTTAAAGAGCAAACAAAGTTGTTTTAAGATCCCTAAAAGCTTAAGGCACCCAGCCTCTTAACTCCCCAAAATTCAACTGAAAAAAAATTACTTATCTGGAGAATGTCACTAGACATATCTCCTACCATCATTGCAAGTCAGTTCTTCAACATCTTCATCAACGATTTGGAAGAGGGGATAGATGGGGAACTCATCAAATTTGCAGATGACACCAAGGTGGCAGAAATAGCCAACATTCCAGAAGACAGGCATAAGATACAAAAGGATCTGGACAGATGTGAACACTGGGTACTATCTAACAAAATGAAATTCAGTGGTGAAAAAAGCAAGGTTCTACATTTAGGCAAGAAAAACCAAATGTACAGGTATAGTATAGGGGGTACCTTGCTCAATAGTAGTTAACTGTGAGAGGGACCTCAGAGTCCTAGTGGACAATCACCTAAATATGAGCCAGCAGTGTGCTGCAGCTGCCAAAAAGGCCAACACAGTGCTAGGCTGCATTAACAGAAGGATAGAATCAAGATCACGTGAAGTGTTAATACCACTTTACAATGCCTTGGTAAGGCCACACTTGGAATACTGCATCCAGTTTTGGTCACCACAATGTAAAAAAGATGTTGAGACTTTAGAGAGAGTACAGAGAAGAGCAACAAAGATGATTAGGGGACTGGAGGCTAAAACATATAAGGAACGGTTGCTGGAATTGGGTATATCTAGTTTAATGAAGAGAAGGACGAGGGAGGACATGATAGTAGTGTTCCAATATCTCAGGGGCTGCCACAAAGAAGAGGGAGTCAAGCTATTTTACAAAGCGCCTGAAGGCAGGACAAGTAGCAACGGATGGAAACTAATCAAGGAGAGAAGCAACCTAGAACGAAGGAGAAACTTCCTGACAGTTAGAACAATTAACCAGTGGAACAACCTGCCTCCAGAAGTGGTGAATGCTCCAACATTGGAAGGTTTTAAGAAGAGACTGGACAGCCATTTGTCCAAAATGGAATAGGGTTTCTTGCCTAAGCAAGGGGTTGGACTAGATGACCTCCATGGTCCCTTCCAACTTTATTACTACTACTACTACTACTACTACTACTATTATTATTATTATTATTATTATTATTATTATTATTAATCTGGTTTGCAACAAGTTGTCCATTGATTACTCATTGATTTAGAAGATAATATCTGTATATTCTCCAATGCAGTCTCCTCATGACTTCTTCTTGTGCCATATCCATTATCAGACGTTGGCGATAATGTTGGCGATCCTGTTTTTACCAGCAGCTACACGAAAAAGTGCTGCTGAGTTTTGTCCAAACCAGTCCCTTAGATTTTGTTCTTCTTCTGCCTGGACCTCGTTTGCCTTCAATCTTTCCCTGGAGGATTAAATGGAATATGCCATATTTTTCTGTCCAAAATATTCTAATTTTCATTTTTTAATTGTTTTGATGATTTCCCTTGGTTTTCCCAGGTGGCTTATCACCTCCTCATTTCTGATCTTGTCAACCCAGCTTATACATAACAGCCACCTGTAAATCCACATTTCAAATGTTTCTAGTCTCTTCAGGTGGCTACTGTCAGAGACCAACTCTCTACTCCATAGAGCAGGATAGAAAAAATATAGCATCTGACAAGCCTGATTTTCAGTCTTAGGCTTATGTCGTGACTGCAGAAGACCTTTTTCATTTTGAAGAATGCTATTCAAGCTTTCTCTAACCTTGTCTTTACTTCAGTGGTCATGTCCCAGCTTTCATGTAGATTAGAACCGAGATGTGTGATCCTTTCAACTTTTTCTAATGGTATTCCTTCTGAATTTATTGGTGGTAAATTAATGGGTTGCTTGTTGATGACCATGATCTTGGTTTTTGAGGTGTTAAGCTTCAAGCCGTATTTTTCAGATATTTCTGTGACTCTGTTGATGAGGAGCTGAAGGTCTTCATGCTTACTGGCAAGCAGAACTGTATCATCAGCATATCTTAAGTTGTTGATCCAAACACCGTTTACCAGCATCGATATTCTCCAGTGCCTCATTGAAGATTGACTCAGAGTAGATATTGAACAACAGTGGACAGAATACATCCCTGTCTGATCCCTCTTCTTATTTCTGCATCAGCTGAGTATTTTTGGCCTAGTCTTTCATTTGCTACCTGATGCCAATACAGATTCTTTATGATTTGGATGTCTTTGTCATCTAGTCCCCCTTGTTTCAGGATTTCTAATAGTTTGCTGTGTCTTATTTTATCAAAAGCTTTTTCAAAATCAATGAAGCACATGTAAACACTGTGACTGACATCTCTACAACGCTGTACAAGAACTTGAATGCTGAATAGCGCATCTTATGTATCAAGATTGTTTCTGAAACCAAATTGTGTGTTACCTAGACGCTCTTCAATTTTGTTGTATATTCTTGCGTGAATTATTCTTAGGAATATTTCAGGGCATGACTCATTAAGCTTATTGTTCTGTATTCGGTACACTTCTTTGCCTTTTTGGGGGGTAGATTGTCAAAAAAGGTTGATTTTAGCTAATCATTTGGTATCTTTCTTGCTTTATATATCCGATTGAAGAGCTGCAGTAAAAAATTCTTCCCATTGTCTTCCAGCAATTTTAAAATTTCTACTGGGATATCATCAGGTCCTGTGGCTTTTCTTGTTTTTTTTTCTTGTTTTTTTTTCCCTCCCATTTTTTCTTCTTCCAGTTGATTTTACTGTGATTCACTCAGCCTAATATGTTAAGTATGAGTAATTGCTCCTTTCCAGATATACACGAGAAGCTCCCAGGAAGAAGAATAGGTTGAAGGTCTTTATTCTGTGACATGTTGTAACCAACACAATGCAATGATGTTACATTTTACCTGTCTTAATTTTTTACATTTGGAATAGATTACACTTTTAAATAAGCATAATCAAAATGAAACAAAATTCTGTTCCAAAGGGATTCCAATTTCCTGTCAGGTTTTACTCCCTGGGAGTGAAAGTTAGTAAAGAAGAGAGATTAAGGCATAAAGTGGAGAAACAACAGTGAATATCACACAACTCTGTTTAGTACAAAATAACTGGTACTATTAATTTTATCCTGCAGAACAGGAAGATTATCAAAAAAAGTAGTAAATAATTTCACACCAAGAAAAGAAATTCATTCATAAGAGCTATAAATGCCTGATTTTTCCACCTAAAATATGAGTCATAACCATTTTGATAACCAGTTATCAAAACTGTTATGTCCCGAGCCTTGCAAATGGGCTCGGGGCGTTTGCAGGCAGTCCCGGGCAGGTGCAAGCTGCCCGGGACCAGACAGGCTGTCGCCAGCGCCTGTGCGCATGCGCGGGTGCTGGCGCAGGAAAAGTAACACATCGACCCGGGAAATGCCTATATAAGAGGCTGGGAGCTTTTGGGCGTTGCTGAAGCCTTCATCTGTAAGCTGAACACAGAATAAAAGAAAACTTGAGAACTACAACTGCTTCTCGTGTCTTGCCTTTCGCGAAGGACTCAACACTGGTGACGAGGGTGGGATGCCTTACATCGACTGAAAAGGAAGAGGTGTAAGCTTACCCAAGTGAGTCCTGAGCGGCGGAACGGCGTTGACTCGGCAGCTACCTGCCAATCCAGTGCGCATTCGGGGGTAGGCTGGCTGATAGACCCGTCTCCTGAAGATGGCAAAGGTTGGAAGGCTTTCGGAATTCGACGTCTCACATCCAGAGCGGTGGGAGTCCTACGTAGCCAGGGTGGAAAACTACCTCAAGGTGAACCAAGTGAGGGAAGATAGGTTGAAGGCTGCCACCCTGTTTTGTGTCTGCGGTCAAGACGCCTTCGAAATTGCAGAGAACCTTGCAGCACCTGTTCCATTAGAGTCTGTCAGCTACGCAGATCTAAAGAAGCTACTGAAGGAGCACTTCCAGCCCAAGATGTCCGTCATCACATGGCGCCACACCTTCGAGCAGAGGGATCAACAATCTGGAGAGTCGGCCAAAGAGTACATCGCCACATTGAGGAAGGCCGCCAAGCACTGTGAGTTCAAGGACCTCGAAGAACGACTGAGGGACCGATTCGTGTGCGGGTTAAGGCATCGAGATCTACAACAGAGGCTTTTCGCCAAAGAAGACTTGTCCTTCCAAGATGCCTTAAGAGAGGTCACCGCAGAAGAAGCAGCAGGCAGCGCCGTCAAGAACATGCAGCCGATCAAGAACAGTCCAGATGTTGCATCCGTGCACCAAGAGGACGTCCAAGGGAACTCCGAGGAGGATCCGGACGAGGAAGTCGACCGTCTCCACCCCACGAAGGAAGGAAATCAGAAAGGAAGCTCTTCAGCTCCCCTCAAGTGCATCGGCTGTGGAGGTCACCACAGGAGAACCGACTGCAAGTTCCGCTCCGCTATCTGCCGGGCATGCGGGAAACAAGGACATATTGCAGCTGTGTGTCTGGGCTGATGAAAGGTACAACCTCAGGAAGAACTGCGCCTGAAAGGTACCAGGGTCTCCAGCCAGAATAGGGTAGGTTTTTGCGCTTCGCGAAGGAGCATCTTCAGGACAGGCACACACAAGTCCATCAAGAAAAAGCTGTCACTCAAGGTGAAGCTACAAGGGGTTCCATTAACTATGGAACTAGACACGGGGTCTGCCCTTTCAATCATATCCTTGCATACATTTAGGAAGATTTGTTCCGGCAGTGGAACTCAGGCTAAATTAAGGCCTTCTGACATTGTGTTAACAGACTTTCAAAATTCGAGAGTGTGTGTTAAGGGGGAGGCCACCCTTAATGTACAGTATAAGAATTTTGAAGGTCCACTAGACCTATTAGTAGTAGGGGGTGAACGAACGAGTCTCATAGGACTCGATTGGTTTGAAGCCTTGGGGATACACGTCACGGGGCTCAACAGCTTACAAACACTCGACCTACAGGAAGTCTGCAAAGAATTTGCAGATGTATTCAGCCCCCAACTGGGCACATTCAAGGGACCCCCTGTGTCCTTAAAACTAGACCCCACTGTCACTCCCATTAGAATTAAAGCAAGAAGGGTCCCTTTTGCTTTAAAGAGTAAAATTGACACTGAGTTGGACAAACTGATCCAACAGGGAATTCTAGAACTCGTTGATTCCAGTCCTTGGGAGACCCCCATTGTCACGCCTCTAAAGGCAAATGGGGACATTCGCATTTGTACTGATTACAAATGCACTCTTAATAAGGCATTGCAGCAACATGCCTATCCTGTTCCTGTGGTCAGTCATATTCTGGCCTCCCTCAAGGGGGGGCGTGTTTTTGCAAAGCTTGACCTAGCTCAAGCATATAAACAGCTGCCTGTTGATGATGATGCTGCCATAGCTCAGACTATTGTGACCCACCGAGGGGCCTTTAAGGTAAAAAGGCTACAGTTCGGAGTGAATGTCGCTCCTGGGATTTTCCAAAGCGTAATGGAAAACACACTACGGGGTATACCGGGGGTTTGCCCCTACTTTGATGATGTCTTAATTGCAGGAGACTCCACACACATTCTAGCTGAAAGGCTAAGGGCTGTTCTGTTAAGATTCAGGAAAACAGGCCTCAAGCTCAAAAGGACAAATGCAAAATTGGGGTGCCTTCTACTGAATTTCTGGGGTTCAAAATTGATGCTGCTGGGATTCACCCTGCTGAATCCAAACTAACTGCCATTTTAGAAGCACCTAGGCCAAAGTCTAAGGCCGAACTTCAGGCCTTTCTGGGCCTCCTGAATTTCTACAATTCCTTTCTTCCACATAAAGCTAGTGTAGCTGAGCCTCTTCACAGGTTATTAGAAAAACAAGCAGTGTGGCAGTGGTCACATGACAGTCAGCTTCTCATAGAAAATAGGAAAGTCCTTTTGCTCATCAGGATTTCTCCCTATTGAAAACCCCCAATCCTCTTTCACAAGGAAGCTTTTATTTCATAATACCCCACTTGCAAATTCATGAAATCCCAGTATAACGCAGTTATATATCATGTTCATTTAGGAACAAGCTTAAGTGCATGTTAAGGCATGGTTCATGGAATAAGTCACAGGATTTATACATAATGCTGCATAAAATGCATAAATTAGTACTTAGATTCACATGTTCTGCTAAGCTACAATCCAAGAATCAATACAGAAAGTCAGTGTGACCTAGTCCCTAATGGCCATGCAAATGATCTTGCAAAAGGCTAGGAGTGAAAGTAAGAGCTCTCTGACTTCTTATATCCAAGCACTTAATAGCCTGTGGCAATTCTCTTTCACGTCATATTAACAATAAACCTATATGCAGTCATTACCTCTTTTTCTTTCCTGGCTACCTCACAGATCACAGCTTGATGGTTTTGATGTCCATCAGAAAGACATTCCTCACAGATACAGATTAGGTCATTGGGGCAGAACCAGATGAGATGCCTTTTGTGGGTCTTGCAGCTCTGTATGTCGATGTCCTTTAGTGGATCCATAAGCTTATGACTCTGTAGTTTGACATTCTCCAGGTGAGGCCTCAAGTGTTCCTGGCAGTAATTTACCATACAGGTCAAGCAGGATTTTACTGCCTGCACTTTCTCTGCCAAGCAGAAATCACAAAGCACCTCTTCCTCCTTCTGCTTCACTTCTGAGGGACTTTCTGCCAAGATACTGGGTGAGTGATCCTTGGATGATTCATTTTCAGACAGTTGGTCTCCCAGGCCTGGCTCCCAGGCCTGGCATGGATCTTTGCTTTCAAATCCCATCAGAAGTTCCCCTTCATTTTTCAATTCTCTACTCCCCCACTTTTCTTCACAGATTGGTGAGCCATTTACTACAGGGTCCTGAATTGCCAAATCTTCAGCCAGCTCTTCGGGACAACTTGAATCGGAGGCAGCCATTATCTATCTACTGTTTCCTAAACAGATCCAGCTTTCTAAAGTATTTGCTGTCTAACTGCATCTCAGATAGAAATTAAAAAAAAAAAGTCACGCCTTAAACTTCCTGTGCGTCTGTGTGCTTTAGGGGATTAACTCTTTCTTTGCATCTCCTAGATGCATGGACTGAAATTATGCAACAGGGGATCAGGTGATGTAAGCAGCTGGTATATATTCAACCTCTTTACTGTTAGTGTTAACCAGCCAAAACTTGCTTTTAGTTTTATATATCTGTGTTATGACATACAGTCAGGAAATGTATGAATCATGTAGTAGAATGTTAATGTGTGTGTGTGTCCTGTCATAGCTGCATATTCAGCTATGTTTACATGTTTGTTTTTCTCATGAATTTTTTAGAAGACACTAGCAACCTCTGAGACCATCCTAAGAACAGGCTGAGGGCTCAGTGTAACTTGGGGCCATCACTACCTATTTCCATAATTGCCATGACTTGCATTTAAAAAATATTGTGCACATTTTTTAAAAAAGATTTTTTTTAAAAAAAAAAAAAAAGGTGGCTGACAGACTTACAATGTAATATCCATGTTTTCAAAGGAAAGAGGGATGAAAGAATCAGGAAATACATTCATATCAATTTTTTCATCAAACTAAATACATGTTTAATAATGCAGTGACTTAATGACAAATAATTGGACTAAGGATTTAATTAGTTCAAATTATTTCTACTCCATGGGACTTGGAATATATTGCTAGAAGAGGCTCTTATATCTACTGCTGCTGTATTGGACAGAAAAATTGCAGTTTTATCAAGAGGTCATCATAAACATGTTTTGACACTTAGCAGATCTCTCACCTTGGCAATTGAATTGTCCAGCTATCATGGCACTTCCATATGGAAAGGAGGAAGACTTTGGCCTGGCAATTATGAAAATAACTAGGGATGGACAACCTTTGGAGCCACACTGGGCCCTCAGCCTGTACATATAATGAGCCCCAGAGGTTGCTGTCACTCCAATTTGTTTTCTTCTTCATTCTTTCCATTTCCATTCCATTCCTTCACATTTCACATGCCTCCACTGAAAGGTTAATAAAAACAGTTCTTCTTGCTGATCATTGTATTAGCAGAGTCAGGTGTGAAGAGAGATTGGTGGCACAAGAATTTATTTAATAAATCAGTATTTATTTCTAGGAATTATACCACAATTAAAATTTCTAGAAATGACAGCTGCTTGAAATTATTATTATCATGGTGGCTACACAGTCAGCCACATGTTTAGACTGGATTTGACAGTTTTATCCATCAATCAAGTCCTTCTATCAAGTCCTTCCCAAGGACCTGGCGTAGGCAGATTTGTTGTTTGATAGTACTAAAGCTATCATTACAAGATGTAAGCTGCACCAAGTAAAGCTACCTCTCGCAATTGATTGATGGTTATTTTGTCAATGCCAGTGATGTTCAAGAAGTGCTACAGAAATATTAGGGTTGCACCCAAGGGGCCTAATATTATTGGTAGTATCTTTGCTTTTTTTGCCACAGTTATTCTACTTCTATTTTCAAGTCTTTGTATTTTGTGATTTTTCTCCAGTTCTTTTTCTTTTATTCTGCTGTCTCCAGGTACTGCCATGTCCACTATCCAGACTTTTTTTGTCTTTCTTATCAACAGTTGTTAAATCTGAGGTGTAATGTAGCAAGTGCCTGTTTATATGAGTTTTAAAGTCCAGGACCATTTTAGCTTCTTCATTTTCTATTACTTTTTTTGTGATCCCACCAGTTTTTGCTTGAAGGCAGTTGGTATTTCTGGCAGATAGTCCAATGTGCTGTTGTTGCTATTTTGTCATAGCATTGTTTGTAGTTAATCTGTGCAACCTTCTTGCAACAATTAACTAGGTGCTCCATTGTTTCTTTAGCTTCCTTGAGAGAAGGCATTTGCTGTCTGTTGCTATCTTTTCAATTTTGGTTCTATATGCATTTGTTCTGAAGGCTTGGCTTTATGCAACCAAAATTAGCCTGTCTTTTTCTTCAACTTTCCTTCTCTTTGCCAGTGCCATGCCTTCTGGTTATCCTCATATTTATCCTCTTGTTATCCTCTTATTAGCCTGCTATTTTTTTATGTACTGATCATGTAATACTTTGCCTTGCCATGTCTCTTTTCTTCATTTGGTCTTTCTTGTGGGCCAGTGTAGTCACTCCATTACTCAGTAAACCTTCATGGTGTACTAGCTTCAGTTCATCTTCCATTGCTGTCCCTCAGAAATTCTTCCAATGCCATTTTTTATTCTTCAACTGTCTGATGCATTTGCAACATTCCATGCCCACTTCAGGTACTTGGTAAGTAGAGTCTGTCAACATCGTTGTGTGAATGAAGGGCATGATTTACTGACATTATTTTTTTAGTCTTCCTAGAAGTAGGGCTTTTAGTTCCGCTTGAGTTGATTTCTTAATTTTCACTAATTTTCCCTGTTGATGATAAAGGAGGGACATTTATCCAATCCAAATTCCATTGCAATATCTTGGCTGTATATAAGGACAGTGTTGAGCATCAATTCTATTTTAGACGGTACTTTCTGTACAGCTTCCAGTTGTCCATATAAAGGAGATGGGATAGACTGGCAGATGTTTTTGATGTTTGTTTAATATTCAAGAGATATGTTCTAAATCAAGAGATATCAATATAATGGTAAATAGTAATGGTAATAGTGAGTTTCCTTGAAAGATTCTTCTCTTGATATTAACCTCTCCTAGTGTATCACTATTGACCAGCAACCATATCTTCCATTGTTCCATTGATCTTTGCTTCTGATGTTTTTATTGACTCCTGTTATTTCTAGGCACTAATTATCCAATCATGTGGCACAGAGTCAAATGCCTTCTTGTAATCATTTCAAGTTAAATCAAGTTGATCTTCTTTCCCCTGCAGTTTTTCAAAATTGTCTTGTCAATTAGAAACTAATCTTTTCTTCCCTCTGAAAAGCCAGGAAAAGTACAGCAGCCATCTTAAAAAAGCAAAAATCCCTCTTGTTATACAATAGACAATGGTGTTTAGCTATGACATGGTTTTTATTCAGCCACTAAGGGTAAACACAAGGATCAAAATACAGCACTCAATTGTATCTGTAAGCAGTTGGAATTAATGGGCTTCAACCCAGTTGGCTCTGCACTGGATCATGGTCACTATATCCAGCCTATCACCAACTTTTTCACTTGAAAACTATAAAGCACAAAATTGGTATTATTTGTATGTATGGAAATACTTATTGATCGTGGCTTTCAAGTGGAAAGAAAATGAAATACAGATAGTTAAGTACATTTTCCAAAACCAAAATGAACTGGTTTTTTTAAAAAAAATAATAATATATATATTTACTCTTAAATCAAAACCATACTTCTTCCCTCATCCTAGTACTGTAATGATACTTTCCTTTCATGTTATAAACCATCCACTTCAGAAAGCAGAAATCTTATGGTAACAACAACAGAAAAATATGGAAAGATTTAGATGTTCTTGAAGAAAGCCATCCTTCCAACTTCCTTTTCCTTCCAGATACAATAGCTGCTCAGTTTAGCAGATTTCAGATACAGCAGACAAAATGTTTGTCCAGATAGTATGTTAAAATAATTATTGTCTGTTATCTGGGAAAATTAAGTGAAGAATTTAAGCTAAAGAAAAAGAAGAAAGCCAGTAAGTTTCTACAATATATCTTGATCATTTACCCACTGTTTTCAAAAAGAAAATTAGCAATTACTTTGAAGTCCTGAACTTCAATGATAGAGAATGGTGGAATGAACTCCAAGAAGCTGTTAAGAGTAAAATGAGAAAAGAGAGACTGCCAAAAATGAAAAAAACAGAAGAAAGCAAACTGGATGTCAGAACAAACCATAAAAATTGCCAAGAAGAGAAAAGAGGCTATAGCCAAGAATGACAAACATTTCAGAAAGGAAATTAACAATGATTTTCAGAGATCTGTTAGAAAAGACAAAAAGCAATATTACAAAAGCAAATGGAAGACTTTGAAGATGGAAACAGACATGGAAAAGCAAGGAAAGTCTTCCAAATGATCTCAGAACAAAAAAGAAAATTCCAACATTGAATTGGTATGATAAAGGATGCCAGCAGACAGATAGTAACTGATTCAAAGCAAATTAAATAAATATGGAAGGAAATACTGAAATACTGTACAGCAGAGATGTCAACATTCAAAACATTTTAGAATATTCCCTACTTACAAAATTTCTAATACTAGTAGGAAGACTAGGAAGGGTATAGGAACTGATAGAATACCCACATAAATATGGCAAGAAGCAGAGGAAAAATCTGGAGAATCACCCAGCGGCCAAAAGATTGGAAGAGGTCAATCTACATTCCAATACCAAAAAAGCCAACTTTTGTAAAATATCCTTAATTTTACATGCTAGCAAAAGAATGCTTAGAATAGTCTAATGGACATTAGAGTCCTACATAGGAAAAGAGGTGCCAGATGTTCAAGGTGGCATTAGAAAAGGCTGAGGAACATTGTTGCTGATGTGCACTGGATAATTAAGAAAGCCAAGGAATATAAAAAAAGAAGTTAATATGTACTTCATTGATTATAGAAAAATCTTTAATTATGTCAATCACATCAAACTTTGAAATATGCTTAGTAAATTCAAAATCCCAGACTATTTCATTGTTCTCATGAGGTAATAACAACAATAACAATATGGACAATATTTAATATTTATTTCCTACGTATATGTAGGGATATGGGTCTATACATATGTTGTTCATAGTATGTTTAGGTGTGTGTCATGTATATGTTTCACTTTGAGAGCGGCAACTAAATTTCATTTTTGATATGTGCCATTGTGCCCACAGCATAAAAATGACAATAAATGTTATCTATCTTATCTCTAACAACAACAACAACGATGATGGAAGGGACCCTGGAGGTCTTTTAGTCCATCTCCCTGCTTGGGCACGAAACCATATAGCATTTTAGACAAATGGTTGTCCAATCTCTTCTTAAAAACTTCAACTTTTAGAGCATTCACAACTTCTGGAGGCAGGTTGTTCCAGTGATTAATTGTTCTAACTGACAGGAAATTTCTCCTTAGTTCTAGGTTGCTTCTCTCTTTGATTAGTTTACATCCATTGCTTCTTGTTCTGCCTTCGGGTGCTTTGAAGAATAGCTTGACTCTCTCTTCTTTGTGGCAACCCCTGAAATATTGGAACACTGCTATCATGTCACCCCTCATCCTTCTCTTTGTTAAACTAGACCGGTGGTTCTCAACCTTTCTAATGCCGCGACCCCATAATACAGTTCCCCATGTATTATGGGAAAATGGCAGACAGCCTTGTTTGGCGACCCCCGTGAAATGGTTGTTCGACCCCAAATGGGGTCCCGACCCACAGGTTGAGAACCACTGGACTAGACATACCCAATTCCAGCACCCGTTCCTTATATGTTTTAGCCTCCAGTCCTCTGATCATTTTTGTTGCTCTTCTCTGTACTCTTTCTAAAGTGTCAACATCTTTTTTACATCACGGTGACCAAAACTGGATGCAGTATTCCAAGTGTGGCTTTACCAAAATGTTATAAAGCAGTATTAATACTTCACATGATCTTGATTCTATCCCTCTGTTAATGCAGCCTAGCTCTGTGTTGGCTTTTTTGGCAGCTGCAGCACACTGCTGGTTCATATTTAAGTGATTGTAAACTAGGACTCTGAGATCCCTTTCACAGTTACTACTATTGAGCATACTTGTGCTTGATTTTTCTTGTCTAAATGTAGAAGCTTACTTTTTTCACCACTGAATTTCATTTTGTTAGATAATGTTCACTCTATCAAGATCCTTCTGAATCTTAAACCTATCTTCTGGAGTGTTGGCTATTCCTGCCAGTTTGGTGTTATCTGCAAATTTGATGAGTTCCCCATCTAGCCCCTCTAGGTGTTTGCTGATTCATTGCTTAATTATCTTTTCCAGAATCTTCCCAGGTATTGAGGTCAGGCTGATAGGTCTGTAGTTTCCTGGACTTATTTTTTTCCTTTTTGGAAGATGGGAACTACATCAATTCTTTTCCAGTCCTCTGGTAGTTCCCCAGTGCTCCAGGATCTTTGAAAAATATAGTTCAGTGGTTCTGAGATCACATCTGCCAGTTCCTTCAGAAACTTGGGTATAATCCATCTGGTCCTGGTGATTTGAACTCATCTAGGTTGGATAGGTGCTCACTTACCATTTTCTTGCCCATTTTAACTTGTGTTTCTAATTTGTTTTTTATGGCACAGTTTTTGGTAGGTTGGACTTTGTGCAAAGACGGATGCAAAAAACGAATTAAGTAGTTCTGCTTTCTCCCTGTTGTTTGTCACCTTCTTGCCACTTTCTCCCACTAATGGGCCAATACTTTCCTTAACTTCTTTCTTGTTTTTTACATGTTAAGAAGCTTTTTTTTTTTTTTTTTTTTTGCTATTTTTGACTTTTGTCGTAAGCCTTAGTTCATTTTAAGGCTTCACTTTCCTCACTTCATCTTTGCAGGCTTGGGCTATTTGTTGATATTCTGCCTTAGTTATGTGCCCCTCTTTCCACTTTTTAAACTTGTCCTTTTTGTTTTTCAATTTATTAGAGAGTTCTTTATGCAGCCATGCTGGTTTCTTTTGAGAGCTGTTACTTTTCTTCTTCATTGGTATTGTGCTAGACTGGGCTTTTATTATCTCACTTTTCAAAATTTCCTAAGCTTCTGAGTTGTCTTTCCCTTGAGGATTCTCATCCATGAAATCCTTCCTTAGCTCTCTCTAAGTTTATTGAAATTAGCTCTCTTAAAGTCCAAGATTGTAATTTGACTATGTTCTATTGCTTGTGCTTGCACAATGTTGAATTCCAATATTGCACGATCACTCTCCCCCCCCCCAAGGTTCCTGTAGCTTCAACTCTTTATATCATTTCATTTCTGTTAGTGAGAATTAAATCCAATATGGCTGATCCCCTAGTTCCCTTCTCTACTTTTTGGGAGACAAAGTTGTCTGCTAGGTTTGTCAGGAATCTATTTGATCTTCCACTTGATGCAAAGTTTGTCTCCCATTTGATGTCAGGGTAATTAAAGTCCCCCATTACTATTGTGATGTGCTTCCTACATACCTTCATTAACTGACTAGCAAAAAGTTCATTTATTTCCTCTGTTTGGTTGGGTGGCCTGTAATATACATCTATGGCAATGTCATTTCCACTCCTTTTATATGGACCCAAATGCATACAGGACAGTTTTCATCATTGTTGTGCTCTATTTCTGCAGAGATGTAGTTATTTATGGTGCTTCTCCACCTCCTCTTTAATTTGGTCTGTTTTTTTAAATAATTTATTTTATATATATATTATTAGTTTTTATAGGATTAGGAATAAGGTGGGGAAAGGATTGAAGTTGGGGTTAGGGTTTTTTTAAATAACATTCTCAATATTTAGCAAACAGCATAATGTCTGCATTCGTGTATTTAAAAAAACAATGAGTAGTAGTTAAGTATCATAAACAATATGTTAATTAATCGCTCGATGGTCTTCTTCTTGCTAATATATATTCAAAGTTACATATCACATTCCTTTCTCTCTAACTCATTTTTCTAGCCATTGATAAAAATTATCCCATGTTCTAAAATACACTAAGTCTTCTTTCTCTTTTATCTTAAAAGTCAATCTATCCATTTCTGCACACTCTAAAATTTTCTTAATTAATTCTTCAGTTGGTAAATTTTCATTTTTCCAATGTTGGGCAAAAACAATTCTTGCTGCAGTTAGTACTTGTAGAATTAAATATATACAGTCTTTCTCATAATTTGTTCCTATTATTCCTAACAAAAATAATTCTGGCTTAAAGTCTATTTGATTTTTAGTCATTTTTTCCAACCATAAATGTATTTTTAACCAAAACCTTTTTGTTTTAGGACATGTCCACCAGATATTGTAATAAGTACCTGATCTTTGTTTGCATTTCCAACACTTGTTTGAAGTATTTTTAAACATTTTTGCTAATCTCACTGGTATCATACACAATCTGTAAAACATTTTATATAAGTTTTCTTTATATGCCACTGCTTTCATTAATTTAGCATTTCTTTTCCATAACTTTTGCCAGTTTTCTAATTCTATATTATATCCAAAGTTCTTTGCCCATATTATCATTGTTTCTTTTACTTGTTCTTCCTCCATCGTTGTTTTGGTTTTTTTTTTAATAATTTAAATCCCTCTAGCTCAGGGGTGTTAAACTGCCAGCCCGCGAGCCAGATGCATCATAGCAAAACAGCACCCAGCCCATTGCCGGCAAAGGCAAAAATGTTGCGATACGTCACAACAGTCACATGATGTTGCAAGTCTGACACTCCTGCTCTAGCTGTATGTTCCATTTGTGGGTTTCATTCCACCAAGTTTCCATAATGGCAACAATATTGTATCTGCCCTAATTTCCCTGAATTTCTTGTTCATATTCTGTGTGTATAAGCCAAACCACTAAATGAAATTCAAGAAATTTGAAGTAACTCTGAAATAAGGTACTAGTGGTGACAGTGGCAACAGTGGCTTTGACTCTAAGGAGAATGGCAGTGATGATAACAGCATGGAATTTCTTCAGTCCTTGAATTACCTTATATTTTCTAATGTTTCACACATCTCCTGGATTATTTACTGCTCCAAATGTACTTTTATTACCTTGTCCTGCAACTTCTTCCTTTTGATTATCTTGCCATTCCTCAAAAGTGTATTCTAAAATTCATTACCACAAATACCTCAAGTTATCTTTATATTGCTTTTTCACGACTTCTGAAGTCTATATTTGGTTATATTTCTTCTCTCTGCAGTCTTTCCTATTAGTCTCATGCATAGATACTTGCCCATAAACCTGAATTTCTAGAATTCTTGGTTACTCTTATTTTGAAATCTGCTCTAAATCTGCTATTGGGTATATTTCTGTCCTCCCAAAATCTGCAAAATCACCACTGCAAAGACTTACTTATTTGATCCCACTGTGATTTGTTTCCTCTCTATTTTCTCTATTACTAAATTTTCATATTAATCTAGTAGTATAAACTCACAAAAACCCCATAGTGCATATTCACATTGTATTTTCAGTGGTCTGGCACTTGTCTTCCCCCAAACACTAACTATCATTTAGGCCCTTAAATAATTGTTTACAGATTTATTCTTGCTAGATATGATTACATCTCTGTTTGAAACTGATCTATTTACTTTGGGATGTAACAAGTACTTCTGCCTCCAGTATGTGCTTTGGTAGAATACAAAGATACGCTATTAAAATATTTCCTGCTTAATGGATGGATTATATTATTGACTTTAAAGATCTGTGTTGTCTATTAACATTTGCTCAGTATCTCTTTTTTATTTTAATTTCCTGAATATATGATTTTCATCCCCTGGTAACAAACTAGAGACCTACATATAGAAACCACCAAGCCCCATTTGTGGTCTCCAGAATCCCCCAATATCATCCTATTGAAATTCACTAAGATATCACTGGTTTTCAGACATGTTACATATTTTTTTTCAGTACTACAATGCTCTGGTCTCTTAAAAGACATCTTAAGGGCCAAGGGATAAACTGCATTTCCTCTTCAAGTGTCAAGATTCATTTGGAAATCCAAATTTACAGTACTACGGGGGGGGGGGAGAGATCAAACTTGAAAATGGTTTTATTTTTATTTATCAAATTTACATCACGTTTTTGATCATTCAAGCATTCTACGTAGTTTATAATGAATTCAACAATAAATTTAACACAATCATAAAATTAATTCAGTTAAAATAAAAATAAAATGTTAAACTCAATAGCCATTAACAACCATTAAAATATTAACCATTAAAAGCTCAGGGAGAGACATTTTTTTGCCATTCTATTTTCTGTGAGTTATACTGTGTATATAGCAGAAGGCTCTTCCCTCTGCTTAATAACTGAGTTTCCAACATCAGAGTGATCTTCAAGAGATCCCGTCTGCTGAGTAACCAGGCAGGTTCAAAGTGGGAGATATGATTCCTCTGTTAATTAGGTCTTAAGTCATTTACAGCATTAAAGGCCAAAAATCTTATTTCAAATTTATCTGGACCATTAGTCTATTTGTAACTTTATAAAATCAAAATTTTATTCAACCTTTTGTTGTTTATTTCAAAAGACATTTTCTCTAAGTTCTTAAGTTTGTAGTTAAAATTTTCTTTCATTAATGTTTGAAGGCATACTCACCCAGTATTTTCAGACTTTTTATCTAAAGGTTTCTAATGGCAAAAAAAAAACTAGTTAGTAAGCAATTTCCAAGTGTGATTAGAAAAGGAACTTAGTCCTTTCAAAGGTTCTAGCCACTGTTTGAGCAAGATAATTATTCCCTAATCTTCCAGTGCTTAAAATCCACCAGTCTCCTCATTAAGACCAACTATCTAGAACAGGGGTGTCAAACTGCTGGCCCACGGGCCGGATGCATCATTTGGAAGCCACACCCACCCCATTGCCGGGAAGGGCGAAACCATCCCGATACGTTGTGTGATGTCACGTGACGTCGCAAGTTTGACATGTCTGATCTAGAACATTTGTGAATGATCTCTTGTCCCTCCCTTTATCTGGAGGAGTTTAAAGAGCCAGTCTATTTTCTGGATGTTTGTTTTTTGCCACAGTCCAACATTTCTTGTAATACAGAATTATTCTGGGCAAGAATGAGTCAACTAGACTGTTGCTTTTTAGTAGTTCTTTGAAAAATGTGAGATTGTGAGAAATAAAATTTATTGCATATAATTAAAAAAATGATAGAAAGCGTATGAAAATCTAGTTGAAAGTTGGTTGATAAATATAATAGCAGCAGGGTATGATGGAGCAAAGTAAGAATGAAAATAAATGGACTGCTCAGAGGTTGGTTCAATATTAAGCAGTAAAGAAGGCAAAGATGTATAATGTCCATTTGGTATTTAATATATTTCTGGATGTACATATAAGGAATACTTGTGGCGAAGTTAGAAGTGTATTTGAGAGATGTATATACATGGGCATTTTGTATGCAAATAATGTCATATGGTTGGCTAAGATTTTGAATAAACTGCAGCAAATGAAGAGTGTATAATTCAATGAAGAATATGACTCTAGAAATTAATAAATCAAAGACCTAGATGTTTGACAGGGAAAATAGAGTGAATACCTGAAAGCCATGTATAAATTATGGCAAAGATCAAGCAAAAAGGTGAACTTGCGTGCATTGGTAGAATATTTACTAAAAAAGGAGAAATAGATAGGGAAATATTAAGATGTGGAACTGTGTGCAAATCTACTGGATGATATATGTAGCCTATTGTGAAGAAGGAATGTTTGTTAAGAGAAGTACGATGGCTCTATATAAAAGAATGAGTAAGATCCTCACTGTGATATGGAATTAAGAGTTGTATACGAGACAAAAACACAGAAATTGAATTCAAGGGGAATGGAGTATTTAAGAAGGGTACTCAATAAAATCAAGATTAAGTCTGGTGAAATAAGGATTGTACAAGAAAGATGGGTGTCATATAAAGAGAGTAAATGAAGATCAGATACCAAAAACCAATGTATGAAAGAAGACTAAATATCTGGAAATTACCTGGAAGTCCAAAAAAGTTGGGGTTGAATGGCATTTATGAGAAGCCCAAAATGGAAAGAGAAAAGAAAATGGAAAGAACAGAAGACAATTAATGAATCAATGTGTATTGATGTGGTGGAAGCAATGATGATTTGCCAAAACAGAAAGGCCTGGAGAAATATAGTGAATAATATTAATATCATTTCTTACTCCAAAAGGGGTTAGCTGATGGCAATTTGTGCTGCAAATTTCTATCACAGATTCTATGTTGAGTGTTCTTTGAAAGTAAACCACTAGATGTCACTTGAAGGCAAGAAAAGAATATTGTTTCTTTCCTGCATTGTTTTAATGAGATCTCTGGAAGAAGGGAACAACAAGGATAATAATCAAACGTTTTTAAGACTCATATACTTTTCCCAGGTAGGTGTGTGTGTGTGCATGCACAATCATTCTCCCTTTCTGTTCTATTACTGCATGCATACCAAGTATTAGTGTTATGCAAGAAAAAAAAATCCTGCATTTTTAAATAGTTCTCAGTCCAGTCAAATTCAAGAGAATCCAAGAAATTTTCATGGATGATGTGGACAAAGATGGGCTTTATTGTCTTATCTTTTGTTGTTCAAGTTCTCAGCTCTGCGCTCTGCAGGGGAGAGACCCTGAGAAAACTCCTGTTGTTGGGCTTTTTCAGACTAGGGAGAGTTTTACAACCAGGAAGGCTTTAAAGTGATGGGAAGATCTGTGCTTAGGACAAAAGCACAGCAGCATTTGCACCCTCCAGCAATCCAACAGATGCAAAAACATCCTAAAGAAATCTTCAAGTATTCGGAATATAAAGGAGCCTCTTTCGCAGAGAAAGAAAACTTAGGAAATACAAAAGAAATTTTAACACAGCATTAAAAAGTAGGTCTCTTTTCTCTACTATGGGTTACTGGCCTGCTTTGTTATGGCATGACTTCCCCCCTCCCCCTTGTTGCAATGATGATATCCTCTACCTATTTAACTAAGGATATTGCTGTCTCAGGGTTGAGAAGATTCCCTATATGCAGGTAAGCCTCGACTTACAATAGTTTGTTTAGTGACCGAAGTTACAACAACACTCAAAAATGTCACTAAAGACAATTTTTCACACTTACAACCGTTGCAGCATCCCCATGGTCACGTGATCAGAATTCAGATGCTTGGCAAGTGACTCACTCTTATGATGGTTGCAATGTCCCAGGGTCACGTGGATCACCTTTTGTGACCTTCTGACAAACAAAGTCAATGGAGGAGCCCAATTCACTTAATGACCGAGTTACTACCTTAATGACTGCAGTGATTCACTTAACAACTGCAGCAATTGTTAAGTGAATCATTGCAGTTGTTAAGGTAGTAACTCGGTCATTAAGTGAATTGGGCAAATGGGGCAAAATTCACTTAACAATTGTCTCACAATTTAGCAAATTTTGGGCTAAATTGTGGTCAGAAGTTGAGGACTACCTGTAATTCAACTAGTAAAGCTAACATATCTTATTGGGGTGCTCAGACCATAAGAAGTAAATGGCTTTTACTTTTTAAATTGCCCTTCCAACTACTGATTTTTAAATGCTATGTAGGAGGACACAATATGACTAAAGCTAGGTGAATTTCACTGATAGCCCTCCTTCTTCCCTCCCTTAATAATTCTAGGCCTGTTGTCCAATGAGCATTTGGCATCTCCAGGTGTGTTTCTGCAAACTCACAAAGGAAGAGTGGTGAAATTGTAACTGTAAGCAATAAAGCAATCGTTTGGCATTTATGCCCCAATTACAACTTTTTATTTTCCTTGTTCTTTCCACTGCTTGGTTGAGCAATCATGTATCCCCAAAGCTTCAGGCAAATGTCTTTTGTACTCAGAAGATATTTTTTTCTTTCTTTCTGATTAACAATCTGAAATGAAATGAATTCTCAGCTAGGTCACAGCTGAGGCATTTATCAAAGGTTTTTTTTTATTATTTTTATTTTTTCCTCTCCTGCCTCTTTGGTTTCTGTTTTCCTTTCTTTTCTTCCCTAGATAAAATTGTCTCCTGAACAAACTGACCTTTCGGGACATAGCTCAAAAGCTCAAACAGGATCAACAGGAAAAGCCACCCCCCCCCAGCCCCCCACCCCAATCTCTCTCTGTCTCCGTTGACATAGTTTCGGTCTAGTTCTTGATGTCAAAGAAGTTATTCACCTCGCCATCAATTTCCAAGCCCCGTGTGAGGGGTGGGGGCAGCAAGGCTGAGGGTCTGCAGGCAGGGAGTGCTTCAGTCTTGGAGGCCTTCCTGTAAAACAAGCCTCGTCTGTGTTTTGCCTGAGAGTATGTACACATCCTGTCAGATGATATCCATGCCTGCCGAGCTGTGCAAAAAGGTGCCAGGAAAAGGCAAAGTCCCCCCTCCCTGAGATGAAAAGGGCTGAAGGTATTTGTGCCCCACCACCAAAAATGCAGGGGCCACCATGCTACTGTTTCTGCTGTACAGGTCACAAACCAATTGCAAGAAAAGGATTTGGCTAAGTTCACCAATGATTGTCTGGTTATTAGCTAATATCACATATATAAATATTGCTTTCCAAACATCCTAGTGGCGTACTTCAGGTGCTTCCGGAAGCTATCCTGGCCTTTGCCATTAATAAGGATCATTTGTGGGTCTTACCCAGCAAAATTCTCATCTCATGCTAAGATCCTCCCAAGTGGACAGACAGAATAGCCAGAGGTGCATTGGCCATTGGAAATATGTTGCCTAAAAATAATGTGCTGCATTGAGTTTTGACTTTGTACCTGTACTCATACACATAGCTTCATTCATGCCTTTGAAGGGAAGAGAGCATATCTGACCAGGTTTGAGGCTTGAGGAGACATCATCTATTGTCTTTTCATTTTTTGAGCCCCTAAAACAGGGGTGTCAAACTGCCAGCCCCCGGGCCAAATGCATCATAGCGAAACTGCACCCACCCCATTGCTGGCAATGGCAAAAAAAAAGTTGTGATATTTCACGATATGTCACATGATGGTGTGAGTTTGACACCCCTGCCCTAAAAGGTTAGGAAGGCAACAGTGTAAAGATGAAGGAACAAATGAGAATCTTATTACCAGTTATGGTTATGGCTCATGGTCACTCAAGGAAGATCACAATAAAAATGAAACCTGAACTGCTATGTTATCAAGTCAAACTGAAAGCCTCTAGCTGAATGAGGGACATCTTGTTTCTTTTTCGGAAAGTGGAAAGAGAGGAAGCTGAGCACCATTCCACAGCCTGGCAGAAAGATAGAAGGGCTGATCCAATGGGCCCAGCAAATGGGTCTTTGGAAGGAGGGCATCTGAACCTGGTATTTCCCTGCTGAACTTAGTGTTCAGACTAGAGGCATCTAGGATCCTGCTTTAATAAGAATGACAGATGCAGGACCATGAGGCTGTGACAAGCTCTAAACCTCAGTTTCTTTTAGCTTCCAGGCAGAATACTGTATATTTATGGGCAAATGGTTTCTTTTATGTGTAAATAAAACATTTAGGTAAGTAGAATATATGCCAGTCCTCTAATAGATCTGATGCATTAGCTCATATTAACTTGTATTAAAAAAAAAAAAAACAGGAGTGCCTTCATCTGCCCTCTCTACTTTTGTCTACTACCCAGTACATACCAATATCTCTCTGGGTTTAGATGGATGATCTACAAACATTGATGTTGAAAATGATTTACAGGTAATTGCTAAAACCTAGTTTAGGAAAGAGAAGATGACCAGCAGCAAGGGGCATGGACTCAATTAACAATGGTAATGTATGCACCTTGGGAGGCCTTAGAGAAAAGAGAATATTTGTAGATCAATTGAAATGGGGGGTCCTTGGTGCTATCTGAGTTTGGGTTGCTTTCTTGCAAGCATTTCATTCCCTAACTAGAAAACATTATTAGTGCTCATTGATGATGTTACCTTGTTTGGGTAATGAAACATTTGCAAGAAAACAACCATATATATATATCATAAAGGTAAAAAAGGATATATGCAGTGTTATCTTCATTTTAGATATCAAAAGGATTTTGCGGCTCCCAATGTTTTGTTTTTGGTGGGAAATGGGTCCAAGTGGCTCTTTGAGTGTTTTGGGTTGCCTACCCCTGTCCTATCTCATCTTAAACACTTCCAATGTTGGAGCATTCACAGCTTCTGTAGGCAGGTTATCCCAATGATTAATTGTTCTGTTTTCTCCACTGTCTGCCCAAACTCATGCCCACAGCATTGATGACACTATCTCACCATCTCATCCTCTGCCGTCCCCCTCTCCTTTTACTTTCAATCTTTCCCAACATCAGGGCCTTTTCCAATGAGTCCTCTCTTGTCATTTGGTGGCCAAAGTATTTGAGCATCAGTTTCAGTATCTGTCCTTCCAAAGAACAATCAGAGTTGATTTCCTTTGGGATTGATTTGATCTCCTAAGAGCAGGGGTCCCCAACCTTTCTGGATTGGCGGCCTGGGGCAGGGTGGTGGTGGAGATACTTTTACAAGTGTGCACATATGCAAACGGGGCTGCAAGCACATGCACAAACGTGGCCACGATTGTGCACGTGACACAAATGGGGCCATAAGCACCTGTGCAATGCTTGGGCGATGCTAGCACCCACGCAATGCTGTGTTGCTAGCGCAAGTGGGGATGTGTGTGCTCACAGCAATGATAGCGCCTGTGAGAGGCTGCGACAATAATGCAAGTGGGAGGTGCATGAGTGGGGGGGAGTGTACACTCACAGTGATGCTAGTGCCTGAACAACACTCGCAGCATCACTAGCACCCACTCGATGCTGCGACACTAGCGGGAGAAGGGGTGTGAGCAGGCACACATGTGTGCACTATCCAGCCACTCCATGGCCCAGTGGCCAACAGCCCACAGCCCAGTAGTGGGCTTCAGACCACAGCTTCGGGAGCCCTGCATAATGGGAGTTGGTCAAAAATTCATATTTCTTCCTATAGAACAGGCACGCTGGCTGAGGAATTCTGAGAGTTGAAGTCCACAAGTCATAAAGACCTCTGCTATAGAACTTACATTCATACTTTGCACATTTGGCAACAGTAATGAAGACAGTCTTTCCCAGCCTGACATCTTTTCCATTTGTGAGGGCTATAAGTTCTGGAATTTTAAACCTTTGGCTATACATTCTAAGCCTTTCCAACCTCTAGGGTAAGGACTGAAAAGATCTGAATTGTTGGTTTCTTGGGTTCATTACCAGATTAGGTAACCTGGTAATGAAACATCTGCAGGAAAACAACCACATTCAGAGAACACCAAACATCTAAGTACATCCCTGGGCTACATATATGCTCTACCACAAGTTGTGAATATTGTGTTTAAAAGTCACTTGTAGTACTGCTTATGGAACCGTGTCTATTCAGAATACAGACATGGTATTCCCTCAACTGGAATTCTATTTGTGATGAGTACAGGGACCCATGCAATTTGCATGGCTTCATTATGATGGTAGTTTACTATTGCTTTTTCTCAGAATGTTTTTTTTTCCTTCACATTTTCAAATATCTTGCTCACAACCCCAGTCTTCCCTCTAGTATTATCCAGGATGAAAAGTACTTGACTTTTCTGAGAACAGCCAAGATTTCTTAAATGCTTCCACCTGCTTTGACTGCAACAAGAGAGCTGACTGTTTAGAAAAGCTGGTCAAAATGTTCCACATGTACTTCAGACCTATTTAAAAAAAGGAGAACAAAGAAAGCAATTGTACCACAATGTTCAACTAAAGCACCTCTTCTGATCTGTATTTAGCCATAAAGCAGAACAGGTTATCTTGTGCAAGGCCTTTTAGCTTAACCTTCCATGTTATAAGAGCAAAAAAAAAAAAAAAATCTGGATGAGAAAGAAGCACCGGCCCAGCCAAAGCTTTTGAAAAAATGAGTGAAATTAAAAAAAAAAAAAAAGCCAATCTTGGAAAGCCCAGCCATGGCAGAAAAGGCATTTCTATGTCTGAGAAACATGGCCACAAGCCCTGAGAAAGGCAGCTTTGTTTCTCTCCCAGAGTTTTGCCTCTCCGTTTGATCAGACGTTGGTCCTGTTTGGAAATCCACTGTCTCCCCTTCTCTCCACTCACCTGAAACCAGATCTATCACCACCCATCAGCAAGCCAATTCCACACATCTCTCCTCATTGCCTCATTACTGTCAGCAGCCTATGTGCATAGTCAATCTCCATTTGCCCCACCTTGCCCTGAAGCCTAAAAGCAGGAAGACAAATTACGCCCAGAAGGGAAGGGAAAAAGAAATTGCCTTTCCTGCTAAGCAGGTTAGGGTGGAGTGTGTGAGTAAGCATGTGTCTGTCTTCTTAAATTTCATATGCAAGCAGCAGAGGCCTACAGATGACACCTGTAAAGAAAAGAGATCATTCCTTGAAAAAAAAACAGAGACCTCTATAGGCAAAAAGCTATTCCTTTGTAGTGTTAGAAGTAAAGTCTTCATCCTGGTTCATCCAAGCCGGGAATAAATAAGCAAACATGGCGACTGCTTTGGGAAGAAGGTTACAGTTTATTGCAGAAAGATGGTTCTTCAGGAAAGTGCAGAGGAGAGAAGGGCTGAGTACATGGTGTAGTAGGTTTTTATACCCCCTCTAACCTTTTGTTTGGAATAGTTTCCTGTTCCTATGGCATGAACCTTGAGGCTGTTTCTGAGTGTTTGTCTAGGCCTTGATATCTGTGGTTTAATTCTATTATTATATCATGCTTTCCAGGTGATGGGGCTGACTTCTAGAGTTTGGGTGGGGTATGCAGATCTTCTCTTTTGTCTTCTTGATTGCTCTGGCTCCAACTTTCTGACGGTTTTACATCTGCATTTGTATGGGGATAACTCTTGCTTGGGACAAAGAAATTTGGGGCCAGGTTTGGTTTCTGCTTTTCAAAAAAAATCCTTTTGGTGAAAAATATATTTTTCTTTTTAATATTTCCTTCTGGGGGGGCTAACTTCCCTCAGTAGTAAAAGCATAAAAACTGAGGAGACTCAATCTCTGTAGTACCAGAGTAGCCTGAATACTATAGGCAGTTTCTCTTCATTGCTGGAAGAGTAACACCAGTTCTTATCTGAGAATACCTTTTGCAGCATGTTCTTTCCCGCTTGTATGACTTGCCTGCTCTTGAGGAATTCAGCAGGGATGTTTTATCTGCATCAGCAAATCCAAAGATGGTCAAGGAGAGGGAAGTTGAGGCTTAGAAAAAAAACTGTTCCATAAAAAAGGAAAGAGATTTATAAAAGGCACATTTCCAGCAGCAGTTACTTGGGCTTCTTACCTAGGCCAGTCCCGCTAAGGGAAGTTACCTATTTCAGGTGACAAAAGGAGATTGAGGAAGGCTGTTCCTCAATTTCTGGAATAGGAATTGGTGTTTTATTAATATGAATTGATGCTTTATTAAAATTTATTAAACTTTATTAAAACTTATTAAAACTTTGCTCTTGGGTGACAGGGAGTGAGACATTTGAGGTCTCCTTTAGGTTGCAGCGAAGAGGAGTATTGAGGATAAAACATTAATACATAAAGCGACTGCATGCATGACCAATGTTCATGCATTTTCATTTGTCTTGAAGACTTGATGTTACCTTCAGGTTAGTGGCATTATGCCTAAAAGTAGTTGCAAGGGGAACAATCTAAACCCTTGCTTGCGAGCAACCCAGACCATCTGGTTGGCCACTGTAAGAAAGCATTGGCTGACTGAACTAGACCTTAGTGTAATCCAGCAGGATTATTCCTATGTTTAGTCCCATGTGCTAAACACACAAGGTACCAAATATTTTCAAACAAACGGAAACGTATTGCCTCCAGAACTAATCCAAACCATGGATTTAAGGGCAGATAAAATTAATGTAAACTTTGGGCAGTACTAGATTCCAGGGATGCTTGTCAGAAGATATTTCAAGGGCTTTAATAAGCCTCAAGCGTTAAAAGAACTAGCTTTAAATTTGAAGAAGGCATCAACCTGCCTAGTCCTACACTGCATGTTCAACTATTCATTTAACAGCTGATACAAAAAAGAGTACAGACCTCTCTCTATTCATGAACGAATACACACTCCCTCCCAGGATAGCATTGTAGAAACCTATTGAAAGAGATGGCACGAAGAAAAGTGAGAAAGAGACTACATGAGTAATCAGGAAATAGCCTATTTTTAATCTTCCTTTTGTAGTGCACGTGGCTTTAAGTCAACTGTTGCCTATCAGCATTACTCATTGCTCTCGGTAATGTGGGGGTTAATAAAGATGAGTTTTCTTTACAAGATTGTTATAAAGTAAACTTGTCCAGAATGATATCTTCTAATCTATTAAGTTATAAGGTCCATCAATTCCACTTAACAGAACCTTTGGGTACAATGGAAGACATACTCTAAAGCAGAGGTCCCCAACTGTTTAGGCACCAGGGACTGCTTCCATGGAGAGAGCTTTTTTCGTGGACCAGAGGAAGCATGGTTTTCCATACTGCTGCATCCTGTGGATGGGCTTCGCTTGTTTCAATGGACTGGTTTCTGGCATGCCACGGACCAGTGCCGGTCCACAGACCGGGGATTGGGGATCCCTGTTCTATAGTACATGGAAGTACTTTAGAAATTGGGGAAATTGTTTTTAGGATCATGTCTCATTGATGCATTTGAAGTTCTCTTAATGTCCAAAAGAGCCACATTGGTAGAGAGATTAAGGTGCTAAGAACCAGAAGACCATGAGTTCCAGTTTTGCTATAGGCACAAAGCCAACTGGATGACCTTGGGACAGTCACTTTCTTTCCGCTCTAAGCAGGAGACAACAGCAAACCACTTCCAACAATCTTGTCAAGAAAAGGACAGGAATTAATTCAGGAAGTCATCAGGACTTGAACGTACACATACACACACAAAATCACAAAACCCAATATAATTATTGTTTAGTGTTATTCTTTATGGGTAAAATTACAACATTAGTATCCATTCTGCATTGTGATGTGACTGATTACAGTCAGATCAAGGTCTGTAAATTTATTTTCCTTTACAGCAGTAAATTAAACATGCAGATTGTTTAACAAAGTCATGAAATGAAATACAGCCTATTCTCAAAAGGAGAAGTAATGGAAGGACAGTAACTTTCTTACCCTCCCGAGCTATGGTGCTATTTGTTCTATTACAAATCTTAGGTATAGTAGAACGTCCAAAAGCTATAAACTCTTAGTGTAAACTATATGATAAAAAAATAAATAAATGTTTCATCATTCTGATTTGGGAAAATAGTAAATGGAGATCTGCAAAGATTTAGGGGAAAATATGTCTTAAGTAAGGATGAGCTGTAAATTTATTTCAAAACTAATTTTCATTTTACTTTTAAGAGTTAATTTTTTTTTTCTCATGCTTGATCATCAGAAGCCATGACTCTACTTGCTCTAGAGCAGTATTTCTCAACCTTGGCAACTTGGCAACGGATATGCAGACTCGGCTCCCAGCATTCCCTTGAAATAGGTACATCTTCAAGTTGCCACAGGTGAGAAACACTTTTTCAAATTCAAGATGGTCCCATCATCTTCATTAAATTAATACAAGGTAGGTAGGTCTACTTTCAGAACTGTGGATCTTGCTGCAAAATAAGTTGGCCATGGGCTGGCCACAATGATGATGTAGCAAAAGTGAGAACTATTTAGCAACTTGCCTTCTTCTGAATATAAATTGCAACTATAGCTAATCAGGCTGTCAAAGACAGTGAGCTACTTAAAAGTCCCCATGACAGCGTAGATGGGGAGGATCTAAAGAGACAGAGTGAATGGGGAAAGATGGAAAAAGAAACTGTTGAACAGAAAATTTATTAGGGAGGGTGATACCCTTAATTCAGATTACTTCTCTTAGAAATAAGGTACAGAACTCCTTGAGGTGAAACAGATAGAAGTTAAAAAGTTGCCAAGAGCTTCTTCTAACTGCTAGTTAGGCGATTGTCCAACTTCAGATTCCATAAGAGGTAAAGGATTCAAACTCAGGCATCCTGAAAAATAGAACTCTTAGGAGAAATGGACCACTTCTTCTCAGAAGAAGGAATACTTCAAAATAATATTGAGTGTTTGAGGTTTAGAACCTTAAGAACTGAGACTTTAAAATATTTGGTTGCAGGTTCTTTCAAGAAATGTCTGAATGTCAGTATTTTGTGTCTTGGTTTTGCCCAGCCAATTGCCTATTATTCTATCATACTAATTATGCTTAACATTGGCTATGGACATTGTTTCTCTTAATTAGATGCAACTTCATACTAAAATATTCAATAGTTGCATGCTGGAACATGAAGCACTTGAAGAGCAGGAAAGTTGGGAATGTGGGGGTTTCCAACTTTAATCACCTGTTGGCTGGATTATCTCAGAATTAAAGAAGGAACTCAGAACTGCAATTTGTGCGTTTATTAAATCCCATGAAATTAATGAAAATCCTAATATATTATTCATAAGATGCTTACACTTGTTCTTAGCCAAAGCCAAGAAGGAGTTTGGCTTGGTATGTTTAGTTTATTCATAAGGTGAAACAGCTTAAAGGAAGGAGGCATGAAGAGAGAACAGATCTATTCTCCTGAGCACTTGAGGGGAGGACAAGGACCAGTGGGTGGAAGCTTTACAATGAGAAATCCAAACTTGATCTTAGTAGGGATTTGAGAACAATTAGGCAGAGGAACAGCCTGCCTCTTGAAGTTATGAGTCTTTGTCACTGAAAGTCTGCAAGAAAAAACTAAAGTGCTATTTGTCCTCAGTGTTGTGAAGCTTCCTATACTGGAGAAGGGGTTGGATTAGAAGACCCCCAATTTTCATTCCAACTTTGTAATCTATGTTTCTTGATCCATAGAAGCATACTGCCACTGAAGCCAAGTCAACTCCACTTCACCTTCACACATTCAACTTACTGGTTTAAATTCTTACTATGTCCTTGCCTATCTTAACATGAAGGTGGCTTACGTTCCCAGGAAATTTATAAATTGGTGAGCTTAGTGTTAGTCATGCAACATAAGTAGGTATTTGAAACAATGTTATGGCCATAAATATTTGCAGTATTTTTAAAATGTATTATTATATTATCGAAAGCTTTAAATTCTTGGTTTAATAACGAGGACTACCAGTGGAAGATTTATTGCAGTTTTTAAAATATAATATTTTTCCTGCTCAGTTCCACCTCTATGGTTGTTAAAGATACAACTGCAGAAAACATCATAGAATATGAGGAAGTATTTAGAAGGGAAGGTAACCAAAATATTTTAAGTTTTGAATGTTGCTTAAAAGTCTTAAGAAGTTTTAACTTTATGATGTCAATAGTTGCAGTGTTCTGAAGCTATTAGGCAGTGGAACAACCTGCCTCCTGAAGTTGTGTGTGCTCAATTACTAGAAGCTTTCAAGAAAAAAACTGAATCACCTTTCATCCAGAATGATCTGAGGATTTTTGCACTGCGCAATGAGTTGGACTGGAAAGTCCCTCCAAACTCTATGAAATGAGAATTGTGGCCATCTTGGGAAATAGAGTAAAAGCATAGGATGAAGACAAGAATAGAGTTACTTATGTGAAGTTGAAACCTAAGTCCTGTGCATTTGTGTCATAAAACATATAGTAACATTGACCCAGAAAACTGATCAGATTCTACATGACACTAAAGAATGATTTGGCTTCCGCTTTCTTATAATCCCACAAGACATTTCTAGATAATTCTAGGAATAGGTCAGTTTGGTCTAGTGGCTAAAACATCTGGTTAGAAACCGGGAAAGTGTGAGTTTTAATCCTGCCTTAGGTATGAAAACCAGCTGGGTAACTTTGGCCCAAGGCATCTCACAGGGCTATTGTTGTGGAGAAAATAGGAGGAGGAAGGAGTACTGGGTTTATTTGTCACCTTGAGTTTTCATAGAAATGTCAAAAATATAAATAATTAAATAAAAAATTTCAGTGAATCTCATTCTGAGCTAATAGGATTAAATCTTTTATGCATACTACTGCCAAGTACTCCTTAATATATTGCATTTTCCTTTCTTCCATAGAACTGATGGTTTCCCATGGGAACAGCTCTGGTTTTGTTTATTTAAAATGCAATAAAGGCATAAAATAAAATTGGCAATAAATAAAGTTCTACTTCTTCATTCTTTCATGTGAAGTACAATCACGTGGAAATCAGAAAAGGACCCGAACCTCATCTCACTGTATTTTCAATCAAAACATATAATCTTAATACAATTAAAAG
Source organism: Crotalus tigris (assembly GCF_016545835.1). NCBI lineage: Eukaryota > Metazoa > Chordata > Lepidosauria > Squamata > Viperidae > Crotalus > Crotalus tigris. The sequence goes on from NW_024096549.1 coordinate 404,897, forward strand.
CATTTCTCATTTCCCTAGGCAAGCCAGAAATGTTCTCGGATGGCATTTCCATTTTATTTAAGGCCCCACTTTCTGCCTTCTTATAATAGCGTCATACATTTTGTCTTTGATTTTGTTTTATATGTGATAAATTCTCACTTTGAGAATTGTATTCTATAAAGTAATAATAATCTTTTTCTCTTTTTTTTCTTTTTTCTTTTGCAGCCAAGGGCTACAGTTCTTCTGCCCAATCACCATCACCTGGTTGCCTAGAAGGGCAACAATTATTTTTTTGTTTTTGTTTTGCCCATTTAGGGGATTGAGGTTATTTTCATATGTGCATTAAGTCTACTTGAAGCTTAACAAATCCTAATTCCTTTACTTTTTAGCCAAATAATGTGTAGGGGATGGAAAGCGGGTCACAATTTTCAGTGTTTTGCATTAACGTTCAACCACAGTTTGGAACCACACAGAGAGCCATCAAAAGATTTGGCACCGTACAGTAAGCTATTGCCCAGCCCTACTATAAAGCAACTAGTAAATTTAATTAATATATTAAAAGTTTAAAAGACACACTATAAAAGGAAAAAGAAAGGCAGAAGAAGGAAAATTTTAAGGGCAGTCATAGCTTTTTTATGGCGAGGAGCCTGACATCTCGGTTGAATTCAAAATAGCTGGTGCACAAATGAAACTTGGGCTTCATAGATGCAACATGCTCTCTCAAGTTATCCTTAAAAACTCACAGCTGCATTCACACAACATGCTAATCTTCATTGGTTTTATTCTCATTTAAGTTTTCTTTTTTTTGCTGGCTGAGTGAGTTCTGAGAACCCTGTTCTCTGGCTTAGTTTATGATTTGATATACTGTGTATATCAAAAAAATGAGATAGTTGGTAGCCAAGTGTATTATTGGTTTGTTAGAGTTCGATCCCACTATTCACTCAGTAACTAAACTGACTTATATAGAGCTCCTGAGTTCCATTGCATCATCACAATAACCATTTGGGCTGAAAGACAGGCTGACCCAAAGTCACTAGATCAAGGGTCTTCAAACTTGGCCCTTTTATGACCTGTGGACTTCAACTCCCAAAATTTCTCAGCCAGGCACTCGGGCTGAGGAATTCTGGGAGTTGAAGTCCACAAGTCATAAAAGGGCCAAGTTTGAAGACCCCTGCACTACATGAACTTCCAAGGCTTAAACTGGAATAGTAATTTGGTTCTCCCCCCACCTCCCAACCTTAGTCCAGTACCTTAACTACTGCATCACAATGGTGTTTTATGAACTAAAACACAGCATCCCCAGAACCAGCCTCATCACTCATGGTATCAAGACAATAGACAGAGTAAAGCCTGTTCTGCAAAGCCCATTATTACATATTACATTTAAAAATGTTCTATTTTGGCAGGCTGAGCAGCACAGTGATTAATATGATCTAACCGTCACATCAATTTCTCTCCAGTCTAACATCCATCATTCTGGGTCACTGGAAAAATATTAAAGATGGCTAGAACCAGACATCTTTGAAAAATTGTTGTTCCACACCTCCAAAACAGAATAATCCTGCCATGAATCATTGATGGAAAACTGGACTTAGAAGACAGTATATTGTCCAGCTTCCAACCTATGTAATTCCTACTGAATATTAAATGTATGACAGCCAGTTTGGAATAGTGTTGAAACCAGGAGACCATTAGTTCTGGTTCTGCATTAGACACATTAGCTGTGTGACCTTGGGCCAGTAACATCACAATTAATTTAAAACCATTCTGGAGAATCTGTTCTACTTATGCCATACCCCATAGTTGTCTTTTTTTCTTGCTGACAGAAACTACTTTTAGGAGCCATTCAGGTGTCTATGGGAAATGGGGTCTGAGAGGGATCACTGACTATATATACCAGTAATGATCTATAATAACTGGTCTTTAAGGAACGCTGCCTTAGTTTCTAGAAATAGTCATTAATAGCCCAGTTCCTATTATTTTATCTAGGGAAATATAATTTCCTAAATTTTCATTAATTTGTTTCTATATTAAAACAATAAACTCATTAACTTGGTTTGTACAGAGCAATCAGCCCAGTTCATTTAAGGAACTGGACCCTTTGTTATGTGGAGAAATATATTTTTCCCATTTCTTGAAAAATATGTTTACTGTATCTTTTCACCTGATCATGGATTTACTGTCTAGAATTTATTTTATCAGCAATGAAGTCTTATGTGCTTTCAGGTGTTCTATAGAATGAAAACACTTAGCTATTACAGTAAAAGCATGACTGAATGTTCAACAGTGTGATGTTATAGAACTCCTTAATATGATTTATTGCACTAATTTGATCCTATAGCCTGTGGAAAAAAATTACCAGGAGTTCAGCTTATGCTGATGTTGAGAAATTGCAAACAACTGAAATCATGTAAGCTGTGTGAAAATTGATTCATGCATGTGCAACCAACTGACCCTTTTGCCAGCATCATAATAATTTAGCACATGGCATTGCTGTCTAAAGTAAATAATTGTGTATATAAGAAGTCACTTTAGATTCCAATAAACTTTCATCTGGTTATTGAACCACCTTCTATAGACTGGATCAACCCTAGAAAAAAACAAATAAAAGTTAACTGTGGTGATGAGAAATGAGGTAAGGGAGGAATAAAGTGGGTCATAGAAAGCCACCTGAACAATTTGTTTTCTATAAATTGGTATTTTGTGATAGGCCAAGTACATATAAAAGTGCTCCCAACATGGATTTAACATATCAAAGTCATATGGCAATTAGACTAATATTAATCAGGGCTTACTAACTAACACGGTTATTAAGTGAATCTGGCTTTCCCATCAATTTTGCTTGTCAGAAGGTCCCAAAAGGTGATCACATGACCCTGGGATACTGTAACTACCTTAAATACATGCCAGTTGCCAGGCATCTGAATTTTGATCACGTGACCAATGGGGATGCTACAACAGTCGTGTGAAAAACAGTCATAAATCATTTTTTCATTGCTGTTGTAACTTTGAATCGTCACTAAACCAATGGTTGTAACTCAAGGACTACCAGTACATTCTTCTCAATAGGCCCATCTCATATGAATTTTCTAGTAACACTTAATCTAGGTGAAAGCAGATCACACTTTGGAATTTTTTTATTCTCTCAGTATTTTTCCAAAATTGTTACTTTCCTTGAGCAGTGAAGAAGCCAGAGTGGCAATAAGTGAACTGAAGACTTAGTACACCAATAAAAATTAGATTTTTACAAACAGGAAATTAGAGATTGATGTGGCTATATTGTTTTAATAAATGATTCATCAGTTTTACATTACTGTTTGGATCATTAAGTATCTTATCTGTCTGGCCTGTGGTTACAACAATATTTCTTCTTCTTTTAGAGCACAATTAAACTGATATTGAATTTCTAATTCATCTTAGGCATATACTTCCCCAACTTTTACAGCATTATATTTTATGGACTGTATTATAACACGGAAATAGCTTACGCTAGCATTATAACTTTATTCGTATTGCTATAGTTTTCTCTCATTTTACGCTGGTTTTCGACAGAAATAAAGATTGTTGTGTCATATAATTTTGTTCTGAACTGTATTGATGTATCTTTTTGTCAAATATACTCATTTATTGCTTTTTCATGCATCAGTGGAAAAAAACCCAGAGGCTTAATCATACGGGTTCATACTATCCAGGAGGAGTTCATATACGTTTCTCTTCAAAAAAGAGCTAACTTTGTGAGAATTCCTTGAAGGTCATACAATGATTCCATTTGATCTTACTCTTGTGCAAAGGATTATATAATATGCTAAGGTGACAACAAAGAGGAGACAAACCATCTTAAAGCAACAGAGGTCTCATAATGTCTGATTCTGCTTTGACCTTATTCATGCATATCATCCACAGGCTTGGATGATATTCAGAAAATGAATTCAGACATAATTACAAGCACAAAATTTCTAAAAATCAGATAATTGACCTTTTGCTTGCTTATCTCAAGAAAGTTCCCAATGCTATGCTAAGGATAGCTTGGATCATTGCTTTATAGCAGTAAATAGCAGGTGGGAATTTTGTTCAGTACAGAGCTCCCTGTTCCAATCATATTTACACACCAATTTCTATGCTCATATTGATTTTCCTGGCATTCCAGATGGATGGAGAGGACAAGATTTTGTGTTCCTTTGGCAGCATGGCCCAAGCAGCCTGGGAAAATAAAATCAAGAGATGAAGCTGGCAACAATAAACATTTTGCAAACAAACAGGAAAATTACTGACAGGCTCACAAGCCATGTTACTGATGGAAATTGAGCATAGTAGATTCATGAACACATGCAATCAATTAAAGGGTATAGTGTCCTATCATTAGTTTCGTGTTCTGTTTATATGAACCTGTATATTCAGAATGTCATGGATGATGTGAAGTTCATAAATAACTTCTAAATGTTATAAGAGACATATTAGCCAAAGCTGCATACCATGTGTCTCTAGGCCTTCTCTTTATTATAATATAGACCATAATAAAGCATGTGATGTGGTATGGTGTTTCATCTCCTCAGCTTGCTAGCCATTCATTCCTGGATGGAGCAGGAAAAAGCACAAAGCAGTGTCACATGAACTATTTATACATCTGGGGACAAATATTCCTTCATAAATTCTACTCTTGTGCAATCTGGATTCTAAATCACAGGATGAACCTTCATAATTGTAGAAAGGTCCTGTCTTCAGAACTCCACTTACAGTGAATGATGGGAAACAGCAAGGAAATATAATATGGGCAGCTCCACTTCTTCTATCACATGGCTAACATATAGTGCTCATATAGGAAGCCATATTTCCTTTGTAATGTAGACAAATAAGTTCAAGGGTAGGGAATAAATGGTTTAGTAAATAATTTGCAGCTGCAGTTTTAAATAGTAAATCTGCATTTTCCTGGTGTGTTTTGCTTGACTATGAGTGAATATTCTGAAGAACAAACATATTGACAGGCAAGATCAGTTAACCATGGAAGAGCTGCTGGCAAGACCTGCACAAATGTCCAAGCTTGAATATGAAATAAGATGTGAAGCTGTGTTCAGTTCAAGGATTAGCATATGGATTTGAGTATTTTTCTAGACTGGATTTCATTCCAACTCAAAAAAGAACTTCCTCTTTTCTTCACCCCTTCCAGGCTGCTGCTGTATCTCATCCTGTCCTCCTTCTCTGGCTGTGATATACAGAAAGATCTTCCCACATAGGCTTATCTCAGGGGTGGTGGGTCTCCATGTGCATCTTGCCTTAGCAATATTCCCTATGAGAAATGAAGGACCAACTTAGATTGCTCTTTCTATTGTTGCACTATTGATGGCTTCAAGTGAAGGTGTGAGAAGAAGAAGCTTCTGCAGCAGGGCTAGCTCTATCATACTTGTTTCCCACGATAACCCAGAGGCACCTCTTTTGATGTCTGTTGATTGTCTGCCTTATCTCATTAAAAAAAGAATTGTAATTTTAAAGCAAAGCACACAGATTCCAGCACCATCCTTATAAAGGAATACATTTGGTCCTACATATACCATTCTTCAAAAATAAAGCCCATTGCTTGTTTAGGTGTGAGGCCACCTTCCCTGAAAAATAGACTAGCAGGCAGGCAGAAAGAAAAAAAGCCGTGGTACAAAAAAGCTGGAGAACTAGATGGGGCCTTATTTAGAAGGCAGTAGTCTTAGGCATTGCCTTTTACAAAACAGACACTCTATACCAGGGGTTCCCAACCAGGGCTGCTTGCACAAATTCCAAAGTTTAATGTATCCTCAAAAGTTGTTTCGTCTCTCATCTACCACAGCAGCAACCCTGAGGAAAATATTAGCAGTTTCAACTATGAGCTGTGGCAGAACAAAGCATATTGGACACTAATGATTCACAGCGATTGTTCAAAAGCAGTGGGCAAAGTTCTGTTTTTATATAAATATACAGAAAAAAACAGAAATATACAGATATATAAAGGAAAAAAAATCTCCATGTTTGCTTGTAAATGCTGGGTCTGATCTGAAAGAACCATATGGAAGTTTGCCTGTCTCCAATCTTCTGAAAAAGTTTTGTGTGGTATGTGTGAAATCTGACTAAATCACTTCCCCATTGATGGCAAGTATCCACAATGAAACAGGCAATTAAGTGTAATCTGTACTTGCATGTATCCTTTTATGGATAATTAGTGAATCTGTAAGGTTTCCAGGCCAATACTCTGTATGCCAATTCCTCAGGGTCTGTATCATCCCAGATTTAGCTCTATTTTTTTAAAAAAAAGATTTCTTTAAATTTCAGAAAGATCAAACAGCTGCTGAATTAACCAAGATTAGGGAATTATTCTTTCAAGCTGTGCAATCAATAGTTTTTTGGAGACACATTTATTCCGTTAGACTGAAATACAGCAACGTTATTTGGATGATGGGGAGTTTCTGATGTTTTAACATGTGACTTCTCCAGTTAGGAAATTAGTAGCACAGTGACATGTGGGAATACAATTTAATAAGAACTAAAATTCAAAATAAAGTCTGAGGGTATTCTAAGGGTATGTCAGCACATTGCAAGAAGATCCTAGTTGATGGGTTGTAGGCAAAATCGCAGCTCACATAGAATAATATGAACATACTTGGGAAAAAGCTGGGGTTTGGCTGTGCTTGTATGTGTTCACCCGAATGCTCCAAATCAGGCCAGTACTGCTACTGCTATTAGTAAGGAATGCTACATATGACACAGTTGTGACTCTGCTGGAAACCTGTGACAATGGTCCATGGAATATATGGAATAAGGAGATAGCTGAGACTATGGATTTACCCATATGACCTCTCTCCTCTTGGGGATCCCGGAATTGTCTATAGTTTACAGAAGAGTTGAGAGACAGGAAGCAAGAAAAGAGATGTTAAGAGCATCACTGGTGCTCAACAAAGGACCAGTTCAACTGAATGCCTGCTAGAGCTGCTTTTAAGGCCTGCTGAGTAGTAATAAGTGTGGCAAAACATCATTATTCCCCTAGTCTTACAGCAATCACATATAACTTCAAGAGACATGAACCCGCCTCTCCCCCTTCCTGTCAGAGAAACTTCTCAGGGGTGTGTAGAGGAATTTTTCCAGCAAATGTTGGATAAAAGTGTTAGATTCATTCTCAGTGGGATATTGGCTTTGTTGCAATATCCAGTGGAGATGCCTAGAGAGGAGTTTTGCCCTGTTGTTGGAGGGTGGTCTGAACCTGTTGAACCTGAGGAAGGGTCCTTATGACTATGAGTCCTCCTGAAGCTTCAGATGGAGGGAATTGCAGCAGTACAGGCAGTTTATGTGTGACCCTAGAACAGTACACATTACACCTCTGCTTCACAAGCTGCGTTGGTTGCCAGTCTGCTTCCAGGTCCAGTTCAAGGTGCTGATTTTGACCATTAAAACCCTTCATGGCATAGGGTCAGGTTACCTGAGGGATCTCCTTTCCCTAATTAGATAATAATGTGCCGACATTTTGTAACAATAAAAGACTTTTAGGAAAATCAATGCCTGGAAGTTCTTTGAAGTGTTTCATTAGCCGGAACCATAACATCGTCTGCCTCATCGGGTCTGGCAGAGAAAGCATGCTGCAGGTCCAGTCTGCCAGGGAATCACATCTGGCAGGTCCTAGCAGGTGGCTCTTCTTTGCCATGGCACCCACCTTGTGGAATTTTCGGTCCCCAGAAGTGGGATTAGTTCCATTCCTCACAATATCCCACCTGTTTATCAAGACCTGATTACAATATTAAACCTGTGGGTCCTAGGGAACCAGAAAGATTTTGCAATGGGTCCTTTACTGTGGTTAATATCATTATCTCCTATTTTGTGTCCTTTTTTATATTTGTGACTGTTTTTATGTACTTTTTTAAAAAAATAAGTGCTTAACACCACTCAGAGTCACTTTCATGGGAATGGATGATATTCAATTATGATAGTAGATAGGTAGGTAGGTAGATAGATAGATAGATAGATAGATAGATAGATAGATAGATAGATAGATAGATAGATAGATAGATAGATAGATAGATAGACAGACAGACAGACAGACAGACAGACGGCTTCTTTTCTCATAGAATGCCCAGAACGGAGTTCCAGCACCTTTTTTGGATGGAACCTTGTAGGGTAGGCAAGGCAGGTTGTATGACATGTGTGAGTTCCAGCACCTTTTTTTTTTCAGAAAAAAAGCACTGGATAGATAGATAGATAGATAGATAGATAGATAGATAGATAGATAGATAGACAGACCTCATCTACGCCTTCTCAATATGACTCAAAAACATTGTGTGACAGCAGATTTGCAACTTGGAATATAAAAGTAGTAAAAGAGCATGAATAAACAATGAATAAAGAAAAAGAGTTAAAAGAGCATGAATAAACAAATGAAAGAAAAATAGATATATTTTATGTCTTTGAAATTAGTTGAATGGAGAAGAATGGAATGAAAATGAGAAATACAGTCAGGAGGAACTAAAGGGGAGGAGATAGACATGGAAGAAAAAGGAGAGAATGTAGAATTACTTAGGAAGAGGAAAATATAAGTCCTGTATGAAAATGTGTTATAAGATAGTTTAATTTTCCAACAGAATGAACGGAAAGGTTATGCGAAAGCTGATTGGAAGCATGTGAAAAGAATTAAATTACAAACTGCCATAGAAATGCATTAGATTAATGGGAAGGATATGAAAAGACTGCTTGGTGGAAAGATGAAATGAAAGATGCAACGAAAGAAATGAAAGTGGGTGAGAAATAACACACAAGAAAATGATTGCTGTAAAAATGAAGATCGGAGAAAATATAGCACAATGGGGATACTGAGAAAAAAAAAAGATAGTTTCAAAGAATGTTGCCAGAAAACAAAACAACAACAAAAATGGATAAGATGAAAATAGGTAAAGAATAGGGAGAGCAATTCTGAAGGAAATAAAGAACTGTTTTGTATGTAGGTGAAGAGGACTAAACCAAAAAACTTCCAGTAGAGCACATGAAATTAGAAATAAAGGTGACAATGCTATTTGAGCTGAAACTGAAGTGAAGCAGTGTTCACAGTTTAACAAAAATACTATTTAATAAAAATACTATTGAAATAAAGCTTAACGCCCCCCCCCAAAAAAGTGGTGAAAAGGACACATGATATCAGAATATTGAAAAATAGTGAGATTGAAGGTGCAGACTGTAAAAGTTAAAATACTGATATAGTTTGTTCATGGAGTGGCTGGCTTGATTGTTTAATCTGAGTGCAAATTATACACCTATTCCTGAAGATGGGAAGAATGCCATTGATAGAACGAATGAGTGCAAAATCTATAAGATAATTAGTCTGCAAAACCCAGCCTATTTATGTTTAACATGGAAAACTGAGTGAATAATTGCAATTTTTACATAAATGGCAAAAAAACCCTAAAGAAAGCAGATAACCCTATATACCTTAGTAGAATATTGTCTAAAGACGAAAGGGAAATAGATGGAGAACTACTAGGAGCTGCAAATACTGACTGAACAGTAATGGAAAGCGAATCTTTTTTGAATGAAATAAAAACATTTTTGTGTAAAACTTTATTTCAGCCTACATTGTTATATGGAATTGAGAATTTGGTGTGTCAGGAGAAACATGATAATAAATTGACTATAGTGGAAATTGGGTATTTCAGATGTTTGTGGGGTCAAGAATGAATGAAAGAAAGAAAGAATGAATGAATGAATGAATGAATAAGTACAAAAGTGAGTGATCAGTACAAAAGAGGTACATTGTACCTCTTGATTTACGACCACAATTGAGCCCCAAATTTTTGTTGTTAAATAAGACATTTGTTAAGTGAATTTTGCCCCATTTTACTTCCTTTCTTACCTCAGTTGTTAAGTGAATCACTGCAGTGGATAAGTTGTTAAGTGGTTGTTAAGTGAACCTGGCTTCCCCCTTGACTTTGCTTGTCAGAAGGTTGCAAAAGGTGATCACATGATCTTGGGACACAGCAATGGTCGTAAATATGAACCAGTTGCCAAGCGTCTTAATTTTCATCACATGATCATGAGGATGCTGGAAAGGTCATAACTGTGAAAAATGGTGATAAGTCACTTTTTCCAGTGCTGTTGTAACGTTGAACGGTCACTAAACAAACTGTTGTAAGTCAAGGACTATCTGTAGTTTAATCATATAGAGACAATGAACAGACTTGGAATCATAAAGCAATTATCTGAAGGAAATGTGGATCAAGAGGAAACAGTTGACTGGTTGATGAGGTTCTGAAAAAGAGAACTACAAAGTACAAAAAATGTATTTTTATCAGCACTGCATTTCATGGCAGTGAAATCAATCATTTCCTTTATTTGCTTACACCTAATAGACAGAATCTTGCCAAATTAAAGCGATAACTTTCCAACTTAACTAGACATCTCCTGACAGATTCTAAGGTGTGGCTACCCTGAGCTTCTTTCCTGCTTCCCCATCCAGCTCAGGACTGCGTAGTCTCTTGGCCAAATCCTCCTCCACTGCTGCTGCAAGTGCACATTCTATCACAACTTTGTACTATATGCATCAGTATGTAGATATGCCCATGGGGAGGCAAGAGGGAGCACGAAAGATAAACATGATAGTGTGACATTGCTGAAGCACAAGCTCGACTCTCCTACATGTAGAAATAAGAGGTGCTCAGAAATGTTAGAGCAACACAGAAGGGTAAACACACTCTAAAGTAAAAGACTACCCTGCCAAGATATGTATGCATTAGGCCACTCTGTAAAAGGAGAAGAAGAAAAAACAATTACAATTCATTTATCTCTGCCAGCACTTCACTCCCTTCTGTGCTTCTTATCAGTAAAAGTAGCCAAGAGAATGTAGGAAACTTTGCTTGTATAATTATAACTAACCTTCTTGAGAAGGTTAGAACTTAAAAGAACTTAAAAGAAAGATTTTTCAGCTCATTTAATTTGGGGGGGGGGGAGTCTGAAATGGTGTTTTGCCCTGCATTTGCTATCAAATCCTATGAATTTACAGGAAGAGCCAATAACATCAACTCTTCAAGAGTGCACGCTGGTGTTTATGTTATAGGGGAGTTTATTGTTGTATAACCAGAGCAAGGCCTGGCCTCATCTTGCAGCCAACAATGTTGTGTTCTGTGGGCCTTTTAAAGTGCATCTGGTGTAGGGTTATCATGTTCTCCTTTTTCTCTTTTTGTCCTCCATCTATCAGACATAGCCTTAAAATCAAATATTGTCCTGCTTTTTTATTGCCTTGGGTTTGGGGGGGGGAGAGTTTTCACACTACAACAGTATTGTAGTGATACAATTTTTTTGTATTGTGCCTTTGTAAATTGTTTGCTTTTTTCCCCTCCTCTCTGTCTATTGACAGACCTAGATTTACATTATTTCATTTATTTCCTGATTCCAGCATTTGGCTTCAATCCAGATTCTTCAAATTTATGATCGCTGTAGTCTGTAGATCACATGACTCGTCATTTGGCATCAGTTTGGCACATGCATCAGACAATATCATCCATACTGTCACTAACATCGGTTCTTAAAAGTAAAGGCTTGTTGGAAAAAAGTTGAGACTGAAAAAACAGTCTTTCTGATGCTAGAAAAAATAATTTCACATATATATAAGCCTAAGGAGTTGTGGGCTTTTTGTTTTGTCTTGTTTGTAGTATTTTGCTGTAATTTTTGTTAGGGATGCCAAGAAATTTAAACAGTTAGTTTTGTGTTTTGGAATTCAAGGCATTAAAGCACGACACATCGTAAACCAAACTTCTTTATTTCTCCTTAACTCTACTCCAAGCAATCTGCAAAATGGGCATGCAGGCCTTTTATAGTTTTCCAACCCCCAGGCAGTCCAGCCAATAGGAATCCTTCTTTCTTTGCGCCTTGCGCATGCGCATTAGTCCGGCGCCAGCCAGTCTGGTCCTGGGAAGCTTTTAGGTTACCCAGGACCACTTGCAACATTTCTGGGCCTACTGAGTTTCCTCATCAGGCCCAGGACACAACACCCCTCCCCTCTAGATAGAACACACACAATTCCAATTTTTTCACAATAATAATAATAAGAAGAAAATAATATTCCTGCCCACACGCAGGCAAACATTCTTATGAAATAATAGGCTTGGCTAAACAATCCACCCTTTAATGTGGACTTCATGTGTCTATCTTCTACCCAACATAGGTCCCATCTCTTTAACCTAGACCAGTAAGGTTCCCTTATGCTGACATGAACCTCACATATTCACCTAGATGCTTAGGAGGGGCCTTAGCCTGTTGTACCTACGCAAGGTCAGGGAGGGTGCCTGGCCTGTCAGCTCACCTGCCCGACTATGCAGACCAGGACTTGTACTTAAGGGCGCCTGGCCTACCGGCCCGTCTGGTGGGCTCGCTAGACCAGGACTTTTATGCGCATATTTTTGCAGGTGACCCCTGATGAGGCATGCTGGCAGAGTTGTCTGGGCTCTTTCCAGGCTCCCTTATAGCAGAGGAAATTTCCCAATCCGCTGGAGTGGCTGAGGACTCCCCAACTACCCTGGATGGCTCCAGGGAACTTAGTCTCTCAAGCCCGTGACCAGTCTCGGATGTGACCTGCGCTGCAGGTGTGCCCCCATAATTCCATTCCCCCATGAAAGTGGCCGAGATGTCCGAGTCAGGAGCCGCCTCTATGACAAACCCCTCCTCAGGAGAATTCCTGTCTAAGAGCTCTTGCGGATATGCATGACTCCCTGTTAGGTGCAATAACTGAACCGTGAGGATGCCCTTGCTCCTCCCCTGGGAAATCCCTAGCGACCTGCGGTAATTCCCAGGAACAGTGAGACTGGGTCTCAAAATGTTGACCTGAAGTGTGACCTAGTTCCTGGGCCCCCTCCCACCCGAGCGGAGGCAGAGGTGGAAGCAACAGGGGACACCACCAGTGCAGTTAATGATGTGACGCCGCAGGACACAGCCGTCTCCCAAGGTCACTTCGTATGATAGAGGTCCAGAGATCTTACAGATGACAGCAGGAACCCAGAGATGGCCAGGACCATAGTTCCTTGCCCAGACCGAATCGCCCACCTGAAGTCTCCTAGGAGCCCGTGGCTGTGACATCTGTCTAACTTCATGATGAGGCAGTGACCCCAGCAGAGTTCAGCTGGGCTCTTCCCGGCGGCAGTGCAAGGTATGGTGCGGTGTGCAAAAAGAAAGTCTGCTAACCTGTGATGCCAGCTGCCGTGCGCTAGTCTTTTGAGAGCGTCTTTGGTGGTGCGCAAAGAAGGGTGGAAGGGAGCTGACGTTGCATCCTGTATCAAGTTGGCCTGAAGGAAAGCCTGGAATTCACAATATGTAAATTGAGGACCATTGTCAGAAACAAGAACATCAGGAAGGCCATGGGTTGCAAAGATTCCTCTTAGCACCTGGATGGTCGTAGCAGTAGTGGTGGAGGAAACAGGTACAACCTCTAGCCACTTGGAATGGCTATCCACAAGGATAAGGAAGAATTGCCCCTGGAAGGGCCCAGCATAATCTAAATGTACCCTTGACCAAGGAATTTGTGTCTCCTCCCACCTGTGCACAGGGGCCTGAGGCATTTCAGGCCGTGATTGTTGGCACACCTGGCACCCGTGCACCTGGGCCTCGATAGCTTTATCAAGTCGAGGCCACCAGAGATGGCTGCGTGCAAGCGCTTTCATGCGCACAATGCCTGGATGTCCCTCATGCAGAAAGAATAAGACTCTAGACCTCAGTGAGGCTGGGATAACTACTCTACTCCCCCATAAAAGGCACCCATTAAAGGTAGACAGTTTGTGTCTCCTTTGCCAGAAACTTTGAAATGTAGCATCTGGCCACGTGTCAGGCCATCCTGACAACACCCATGTCAGCACACGTGTAAGTGTTGATCAGTGGCAGTTTCTGCAGCCACGTCCCTAGCATTGAGGGGAGATTCAGGTAGTTGCTGAATAGAAAGAATATTAATAGCAGGGGCAGGATCTGCCTCTATGTGAGTGAGAGGTAGCCTACTGAGGCCATCTGCATGGCCCATTTCTTTGCCAGGTTTGTGAATGAGCATGTAGTCATATGCTGACAGTAAAATGGACCACCTCAGCATACAAGAGGAAATGATGTGAGGGATTTGTTTGGTCATTGTAAACTACCCCAGCAAAGGCTTGTGGTCTGTGTAAACCGTGAAGTGACGGCCATATAAGAAATCATGGAATTTCTTTATGCCAGCTACTATTGCCAAGGCTTCTCTGTCAATCTGAGTGTAATTCCACTCTGCAGATAACAGAGTCCTTGAGTAGTAAGCCACAGGGACTTGTGTTCCATCAGCCTTTAGGTGACTGAGTACTGCACCCACCCTATAAGGGGATGCATCGCAAGCGATGCATACAGGCAGTTGCTCATTAATATGGGCTTATACCGCATTTGATAAGAGCAAGGCCTTGACCTTCTTAAAACTCCTGTCATGGACTTTAGTCCACTGCCATAGAGCTTGTTTGTCTAAGAGCCAGTGTAACGGCTCAGCCACAGTAGCCTTATGGGGAAGGAAAGCCTTGAGCATCTATTTTAAAGCCTAAAAATTCTGTAGAAGTAATAGCAATTTTACATTTGTCCTTTTTTAATTTGAAGTCCACTTGACGGAACCTCATCAACACAGCCCTTAATCTTTCAGCCAAATTCTGTGATGACTCCCCTGCAATGAGGACATCATCAAAGTAGGGGCAAACCCCTGGAATACCTCTGAGCATGTGCTCCATGATGCTCTGGAATATGCCAGGAACAACATTCACCCCAAATTGTAACTTTTTTACTTTAAAAACGCCCCTATGGGTCACTATTGTTTGGGCTTCAGCAGTTGCCTCATCAACAGGTAGCTGTTGATAGGCCTGTGCTAAATCAAGTTTTGCAAACAGTATTCCCCCTTTAAGGGAGGCTAGAATATGACTCACTACTGGTATAGGATATGCATGCTGTTGCAAAGCTGTGTTCAGAGTACACTTATAGTCCACGCAAATTCGGACTTCCCCGTTAGCCTTTAAAGGTGTCACAATTGGGGTTTCCCATGGACTTGAGTCCACAGGTTCCAAGATGCCCTGCTGGAGCAGCTTGTCCAGTTCAGCATCAATCTTGCCTTTGAGGGCGAAAGGCACCCTCCTAGGCTTAATCCTAACTGGTGGGATGTTTGGGTTTAATTGCAGTGCGATGGGAGGCCCCTTGTATGAACCAAGCTCTGAACTAAACACATCTGCAAACTCTTTGAAGACTTCTGCAATTCCTAGAGTTTGCAGACTATTCAGACCAGTCACCTGAATTTCCAGGGCCTCAAACCAATTGAGTCCTATTAGACTCGTATGATCACCCCCAACTACCACCACATCTAAGAGGCCTTGGAAAGCCTTTCACTGCACCTTGAGTGTGGCTTCTCCTAGTACACTAACCTTTGAATTTTGAAAGTCAGTAAGAATTAAGTTCAATGGCCTGAGTTTGACTACTACTACTGCAGCAAATCCTTTTAAAGGTACTGTGTGAAATGATCGATAGAGTGGACCCAGTGTCCAGCTCCATTGATAAGGGAACCCCTTATAACTGTACATCAATGCGAAGCTTCTTTTTAAGGGGCTTGTGCGTCCCTGTTTGCAAGATGCTTCTACGCGATGCGCAGAAACCCACCCTGTGTTGGCTGGGGACCCTGGTACCTTTCCGAAGGGAATCTTCCTGAGGTTGCACCTGCTGACGACCCAAACAAATGATGGCAATGTGGCCTTGCTTACCACATCCCCAGCAAATGGCAGAGTGGAACCGGCAGTCTGTGCGCTTGTGGCGTACTCCGCAACCGAGACACTGAAGGGCTGCTGGGGCCTTGTCTGGTTTCTCGTGGTCTTCTTACCACTGGCTGGTGAAGTCTGTCCATTTCCTCTTCAGGATCCGAGTCTTGGACTTCCTGAGCGACGTCTTGATGGACAGTCGCAACGGCTGGAGCATTTCTGGCGAGCCGCAGAGCCTTCACAGCGCCGCCTGCTGCTTCTTCAGCTGCAACTTCACATAAAACATCTTGGAAGGTGACTTCAGCTTTAGCAAAGATTTTTTGTTGCAGCTCCCTACTTCTAAGTCAGCAGACAAAACGGTCTCGTAAGCGTTCTTCCAGGTCCTTGAATTCACAAGGCCTGGCAGCTTGTCTCAAAGCAGCGATGAACTCAGCAGTGGACTAGCCCAGCTTCTGATCCCTCTGCTCAAAAGCATGCCTCCACGCAATCACAGAAAGCTTGGGGTGGAAGTGATCCTTCAGCATGTTTTTTAGATCTGTATAGGTGACAAGCTCCAGCGGTGCCGGGGCTACAGGTTCTCTGCTATAACGAAAGTGTCCTGACCACAGACACACAGCAGGGTTGCTGCTTTCAAGCCATCTTCCCGAACCTGGTTAACCCTTAAGTAATTTTCCACCTGGGCCACGTAGGAGTTCCAGCGCTCCGGGTGAGAGATGTCGAACTCAGACAGACGTCCAATCTTTGACATCTTCTGCTTCAAATGCCTTGCTGCAAGCCTTTGTTGAGGGGAAGGGCCCGTTTGCCAAGCTCACCTCCAGTGATGCTGTACTGGCAGGTGAGTGCGGAGCTGGAAGCCGATTCCCAGGCTTCAGGCTCTTCAGACGAGGCTTATCCTCTTCTTACTGTCTTTTTCCTTGCAGTGATCCCACCCTCGTCACCACTTTTGTGTTTCAGAATTCGAGGCATTAAAGCACGACACATCGTAAACCAAACTTCTTTATTTCTCCTTAACTCCACTCCAAGCAATCTGCAAAATGGGCACACAGGCCTTTTATAGTTTTCCAACCCCCAGGCAGTCCAGCCAATAGGAATCCTTCTTTCTTCGCGCCTTGCGCATGCACAGTAGTCCGGCGCCAGCCAGTCTGGTCCCCAGCAGCTTTTAGATTGCCCGGGACCACTTGCAACATTTCTGGGCCTGCTGAGTTTCCTCAGTTAGCATGCCCTCCTTTTTTCCCATTTGTCTGGAGCAATTTTCCTCCCATTTTAGTTTTAGGTCGACTCAGAATGTTTCCTTTCTCACAACCAATTCCAGCAGAAGGGTGTGGGGAATGAGCCTTGCTCTTTTGGATTGGGAAAATGAGTTGGTTTCTTAAGTAATCTATAGTCCCTTCCCACAGTGACTAGGAGAGCAGATGTTTGCAGGTCTCCAGAATAAACTGATTGGCAGTGTGCTGAGGTTAATTAACAGCTATGCTTTTGGACCATACAATTGTATGAATGAAATCGGCATAAAGTGTTTGTATTACAAACTTGAGAATTTTTCCTAAATTTTCCTTCTGGCGGAGGTTGGGGATTCTTGCCTCTTTTGTTCAAAAAGTTTTTGGCAATTTATCTTAAAACCTCTAACATTTAAACAAAAATGCCCACCCACTCCTTTAAAACCTCAAGTCTCTTTTAAATATTGTTAGGCCATCATCATGTCCAATATCCCCTAATCTCTGCTCAAGATGAAATATATGGTGAATTGCAAGGCCTTTATCCTTCCCATATGCAGAAATGTCTTCAACCTTGTGTTGCATTTTGCTGAAAGCTGAATGTTTGCCTGCAAGCTGGTAATCTATCAAAAGTCAGGAACAGTTGTCTTCTCCTTAAAAAAAGGATGGTTCACAGCTGGTCAGAATTGCTGTACAGTACATTTGTGCAATAGCTAATTCCCAGGGAGGAAATGTCCTTTATTTTATTTCTTCTGATATTATCTATTTTCTTTCTATAGGGATTCCACAGTGGCCATAGTCTTCATTTCCTACTACAGGAGCTGCAGTCTTATAACCATAGCAAGCAAGGCAAGCAAGCTTCTTGGAGCTGAAGACATAATTCTTCTTTTCATGTGTAGCAATCATATTTTGGTTTGAACTGATACTAAATAGAGAAGGACAATAGATCAGAAGCACACAGGTAATCCCAGGATCAATATGTACACATGTAGTTCTATCATAATCATAACAAAGGGTATCTAAACTTGGGAGTAGGGGATAGCTATGAATATCTAGCAGCATTTTCCCCCAGGCACATCAAGATATGGCCACCTGTAGAGTACCCTGCAGATAATAGCAGGACCTACTAACCTTGGCTGATCTTGGAAAAGCTAAGCAGGATCAGATTTAATACTTTGATAAACAATCACCAAGACTCTTAGGACCCTAGGCCAGACTCAAAAATGGAGAAAAAAATAAAAGAAGATAATAGTGAACTATTTTCCTATTGCTGGCAAGAAAAATAACATGGGCAAAGCCCACATAATGAGTAGTTTATCTCTGCTCATTGAAGACTGTTCTTTTGCAGGCAACTTGTGGCTCTCAAAATGAACTATTAATTTATTAAAATTATATCACTGCCTTTTATGATTTCTTGGCAATTTACAATGAGTCATAAAATTAGTGTTAAAACCAGATATTATACTAATCATTAAAAGTAATGAAAATCAAGAATCGAGAATTAAAAGATGCTTTTAAAAAATGCATGTTTAGAATCTATTTAAAAGTAAGCAAAGAGATTAGATCTCTCAAATCAGACCCAGGCTAGAGGTTTGACCCACAATTGCAGCAACAGCAGCCGGCTATAGTTATGGGGGAACTTCTTCAGATGATCTTAATGACTATGAGAGAAGCCATAGGATTGTCTTAGGTAACATGGCCAGCAATAGTTGCTTGGAGTTGCAGCTTGGCAACACTTCAAGTGCCAAGCTTGCTTCACCCAATGCAGGGCAAAGAGAAGGAAGCAATAATTATGTGTTGGCAGAACAGAGAACAGAAAACAGGAAATCTCAAGAACATTTTGTCAAAAAAGCCGTTCTCATTCCACCACAGATAATATTCCATTTCCTACCATCTAACTGGTTTATTATAACCCCAACATCTACAGTATAGCAGGACTTGGTAAGTCAGCCGTTCCCTTCCTGCTGCTTTCCAGATGTGTTGAACCACAATGTCAATCTTTCCTAGCCAAAAGAGAGATCTGTTGCACCATTTGAGGATGACAAACCTTTAATCCAACATGCCTAGAAGGTGCCAGCTTAGTGAAATCTGTTATACAGTTTTGTCTTTCTGGCTGTTAGTGATTAGAAGCCGAAACCTTCCCCCCACCCCTCCCCCACTGTGGACTCTGGAAGTATTTATCATACAATTTCTTCCATGCAGAAAAGCCAAAATCCATGCTGTACTTTCCTCTCTTTTAAGACAGATAATAGCATGTTATTACAATAGCATGGCATTGGCAAATATGTTTGCCATGTGTAAAAAGCCCGTTTGGCAGTCAGCTGCTTTAGCAATAGCAAAATCATGAAGAATCCGGTTCGTGTAAGCCAGCATGCCAGTGCAGGTTTTGCCTATCTCTGTAAAGGTAAAGGGAGTTGACTAGCAAGTGCCTGACAGGTAGAAAAACACCTCCCTGCAACAGGTTGGTTCACTTAATTAGAACTGTATGACAGGTGAACTCCTTTGCTCAGCTTCCCAGAAACTTCCTTTGCCCCTGACTTCTGAGCGTCACCATTGCCATAATAATATAGATAACAAATTAAAATCATTGCACTTGTCTACTGTTTGCCAGGTATATTTTTTCCAGCCACAACCCAATTAGCAGTTCAATCTTACAGCTTATAACTTATAGCTTTTTTTTTCAATATGGAGTGGTCCACGAGAAGCCTTTCCCCAACTTGATGTTCTCCAAAAGAGTTGGGATTGTAAGCAGCCTGGCCTTTGGAGGACATCACATTGGGGAATTGGCGATTCAATACCCAAATTAAGGATTTATGACATTTTGCCAGGACTGAAAACTCACAAGAAATGGGAATGAAAAGCCACCAGTGTTCCTGAAACTTGATGTGCAAGCATCCCAGAGGTCTCACTACTGAAGTTTTGGCACAGCTCCTATCCACCCAGTCCTGAAAGCTGCCTTCATAGACACCTTCCTCTCACTGACTCTGATGTGGGTGTTTGTTCAATGTTAAATTTCCAAGAATGATTTTACAGATCTGAGAAGGCAATGGCAAGCCACCTCCTTAAGAACACATTCACAGTGGATGAGAAGACCACCCTTTACTAAGCAAAGGAATTGGTTCCATCATTTCTAATCAGAGTAAAATATGAACATTAAGAAGACGATGCTCCTCCAAAGTTTAGCTATATCACAGGGGGTAAGGTGCAGCAACAGGAGGTGCTTTCAACTATTGTAAATAGACAAACCAGATGCTAAAGAGAACCAAGTTCTTAGATTAATTATGTGCCATCAAATGGTTTTCAGCCCCCAGTGATGACATAGATAGATCTTCTACATGACAATCTATCCCTAACCTGTTCTTTTAAGTGTCCAAATAGTGTCCTCATTGCAACAGAACCTTGTTGCTGGTTCTTCTCTTTCTTTCAACCTTTCCCAGAATTAGAAACTTCTCCAGAATGCTGGTTCTTCGCATAATGTGTCCAAAGTCATTTGAGACTGGTTATTTGTGTCTCATATGATGCACTAACTCCAAACACACTGGTGATATACGAATTCCACCATTCAAAATGTTAGGCTTCTGCTTCCCCTTTGCAACTAGTTGCTCTAAATAAAACAACTTGCTATGACTAGGGGTAATTTTTTAAAAAAGAGTTTCAGGAGCAAAATAGATAATACACAAAGCAAAGCAAAACATCTCCCTTGTAAATGTTCACACGAAGGAGTAAATAAGAAGGGGGAAAATAGTTTATAAAGTCAGCCTAGCCATAATGCTATTTTTTTTTTAAACCAGAAAATTTTTACAGTCAAACTGGAAGCCACTAAATTCGAGACTGGAATGGTATTAGGTTTCCTGATTGAACAGAGTGTTAGACTAGAAGACTTCCAAGGACCCTTCCAACTCTGTTGGAAACAATTCTGTTTTATGCTATCGGAAGCCTAACATTTTGCAAAATTAATAATCTCCAAAGCTGCCAGTAGGGGGGAGGAAAGAGCAGTCTTCAGCAAGTTCAGACTTTGAAGAAAATGTAGTCTGATCTGGTTCTAATCCTCTTTTCTCCCATTCATCAGACCCTTCAAATATATAACAACACAGTCATTCCTATTAGTAATGTTTTGGACTGTAGCTCAGACATAATTATCCACTCTAACTGGAGCACACACATGGGCCTTTTGGTTAAAAGGGACTAACTCACATAAACTGCTCTGTCTCCGGCTTTTGTCCAGGAAACAGTGACCAGTCCCAAACTGCATCACACTACAACACAACCATGCCCATGGAAACCACCTATTTCCCCGATTCTCTGCATGAGGTTGCCTTCATCTTGTTCCCAGCCCATGAGTGAGGAAGCTTTAAGTCATCTCCTCAGCTGTCCGGATGTTAAAAGCAGCATTTCCTCCAGGTTTTGTAAAATCCCTCAAGGGGTATAAAATCAGTTAGGCCATTACCAGTGACCTTGAAAGGAAATCAAATGGGATTAGAAATGGAGGCAATAGGGGAAAGATAAAGATCAGCCCCCATGATGGCAAATTTTATGCTTCTATGATTTTTGCCAGCTCAGAAGTGGAAAGCGTATGGCTGTGGCTGGAAAGGGAATGAAAGCAATTTGCTCCACACCTTTCATGTCAGGTACAGGCAGCTTTAGCATGTTGGAAAGTGACTCCTGGATTAATATGATCAAGCTTTGCTAAGTATCCTCAGAAATTTAAAGAAATAAATCAAGAGAGCCAGTACAGTATAGGGCAGGGTTAGGCAACCTTGGTTCTTTTATGACTTGTGGACTTCAACTCCCAGAATTCCTGAGCCAGCTATGGAGTCATAAAAGAGCCAAGCTTGCTTACCCCTGATATAGGGGTTAAAGTGTTGACTTGGCACCAGGGAGAACTGTTTCAAGTCTATCTGTCAGGCACAGGCAACCAGGTTTACACATGTAGGTTCAAATCAACCACGTTATTGTCTTCTATCTATAATACAGGAATCTCCCCAGACTGCTTGCCTTCTCCTGGGAACAAAACTATAAGATTCCATAGAACTTCGGGGAAGGAGGTCAGCTTGTGACTGTGCAATGACTCAAGGCTAATTCCCCATTTGATCCCTTCTCTTTGCCCGGCTGGCAGCTTCCTAACACTATTGAGTCAGACATTCTCTCTCAACCCAATCAACCTCACAGGGGATTTTTAATGAGGGCAAGAGGAATAGAACATAGAATAATAGGGTTGGAAAGGCCCTTGGAAGTATTCTAATCCAACCAACTTGAATATCTGAATGAAAAAAGGGATATAAATCAAACAAAACTGTCAAGAGAACACAATATTGAATCCATCCTTTAGTATGAAGTGTGTGAAGGTTACAGTCCCTCACTTTACTTTGGCACTGTTTATTTGTCATTTGATCTTAGCCAAAAGGCAAAGAAGCAATACATTTGTCCATTTTAGTCCAGTTTATTATCTACTCTGGAATAAGAGATCACCAGGATCTTAGGTAGATTTTTTTCCCCCATTACTAACTACCAGATCTTATCTGGAGACACTAACGTTTAAACCTAACTCAGACTAATTATGGGTTCAAGAACAAACTTCAATCCTCTCTCATGATGAGAAGACTTAAATCATAGTAGACTTGAGGAACATGCAAAGTTTGCAAGCAGACTGAAGCTGCTTCTGTTTACCATATTTAGTCCCTATTTTCAGGCATCTGCATCTGATAATCCACTCTCTGCTTTCTTTGTGGAAAGCTATAAAATATACTAGCATATGCTGCCATATATTGCATTAGGGCTGTCATATGTGGGCTCCAGCTGGTGTCATGAGAACACCTATGTTCTTACCTAGTAGCCATCTAGATTTTTCAGCCCAGATAAAACAGCCCTAAGGTACCTTTTATTCCAGTACAAATTTCCACAACTGGTGTTTTCCATTTGCATTGAATAACATTTCCCCAAATTCATATCAGAATGTTGGGGATCTCTGTCCAACATATTGCAAGAATGTCCAGTTGGAAATGGCTATTTTAATATGGTGAGCCAGCACCATTGTGTTCCATGTGTGTTGTCTTAATGTTTAAAAAGTCAATCTGCTTCAGAAGAAGCACAGGGTGAGATAGTACATAAGGGAATAAAAATAAACTAGACTAGCCTAAAATGGGATTGAGAGTTCACCCTTTGGCATATTATGCAGGCCTACCATTATCTGAGAATCAGGCATGATTCAGGCAGGCCATCACACACTTAGGCATAAGATGGTTTGATTTGATTTGGTTTACATAGCATTTAATGTGAGCCCAGCATTATGTTATATTAACACAACTTTAGAGGTGTGCATATTATGTTAATCCAGGGAATGAGCAGAGAACTCAACAATAAGAAATTAAAGATGTTTCAGGCCTTTATCTTTGCATGAGAAGCACTGAGTTCCTTGTGTATAAATATCACTGTCAAGCACAATTTGATTAAAAACTAAGGCTAGTTGCTATGTCCTGGGCCTGCTGAGTGACTCAGCAGGTGCAGGAAGCTGCAGAGAGGCCCAGGCAGACCACGTGGATGCCCAGGACCAGACAGGCTGTCTCCAGCCTATTGTGCATGCACAAGGTGGGAGAATCAGTTGCATTGATTGGTTGACAGTGTCCCTGAAAAGGGGTATAAAAGGAATCTGCGCCATTTTGTGTTAGTTCTGTTGGATATTAAATAAAGAGAAGACTGTTGTCATTCCTGCCTCATCTCAATGCTTTTACTTTGAAAACAGAACACTAGTAACTAAAGCTTGTATCACAAATGACAAATTATCATTCTTCATTTCCATGTTCTTTGGCTAAGTACATTCCAATTTAAGAGCTGCATCTCTGCACTTAAAACCATATATCGTTATATTCTGCCTTCATGTTACTCTTTCTCCTTCCTTTCTCAGTATTCTATGAACCCAAGAGATTCATTGTAAATAAGGTGAAATGCTGTTATTAATGGAACTGAAACAAGCTATGGTTTGAGATCCTTATTTGTTCTGGTAGTCATTTCCTACTTCTGGCATAATAAGAAATTGAGCTGATTGAATTCTTCTTTGAACTGATTGCAGAGTATTGATGAAATTAATGGATGGTGGAATGGTGGAGTAGAAAGGCCCAAGGCTAAAATGCATTTTTGTTTATTAAGCCTACATTCACTGAACCAAGTCAAGGGCTTATCACTAACAGGATGGGGAAAGTGGTGAAGTGTTCTTAATTGAGCTTTGTTTGTCATAGCCATTTAAAAGTTAGACAAAGTTCTATTAAATGCATTGGCCTCACTGCTTCATTCTTCTATTCCCCACTAGGTGCATGAACAAAGCTGAGTGCTATAATTTTCTTTGACTAATCCATCCATCTGCTGTCAGTTTTGATGGAAGGGAATCTGTGAAGCTGTTCCTCAAATTTCTGCAATCCTAAATACTCTGTCTACATTGCTCTACTTCACCTCCACCTCACAAACTGGACATGATTTGTATTACCTAAAATGGGATTACCTGCATGCTTCCAATCAGGAATAGACATATGTTTGGAAATAACTATTGTTCTGGCAAATTTTAGCACAAAACCTTTTGAATTATTGGTTGTTTAAGGTTTTAATAAGTTCCTGGAAGAAATAACTTAGTTAAGATCCATTAAGACAGTTCTTGGATCTATTTCTTCTACTAAAAGAAAAGACAGCAACACAAATGTGTGTCTGTGAAACATGTGAAATCCCAAAAGAGAAGCCACCACTGAAGCTTCGAAATGAAGGCTCTGTGTTATGCCTAACTTTTTTTTCCTTTTTTGCACTTGCTAAAGTTAGAATGTGGGGTACAGCCTGGAAAAACAGCAGAGAGAGACATGGGAAATGCCCCCTGCTATCAGCATTATGACTCCAATTCAAGCTAATCATCCCTTTTCATTGTTTTTTTTTCAAATAGAAACCAAGCAATATCAGATGTTAATCAAAATTCCATCACAGTACTAACTTCTCCATGAAAGCATCTTCACTTTCTAATAACTTCATCCTTTTCTCAAATATTAGTTGAAACTCTTAAATTCTCCTCTGTTTTAAAGCCAGGAGCAAGGATGATTGTTTTATTGTCATATGCTATGAAAAAATCCCACTTGTGTAAACTTGCATCGCATGCGGTTTTGCTGAATGGAACAGAGTTTGATCCAGGACTCAGCTGACAGTTTGGGCTGCTGTCCATCCACACCACAGACCAAAGAACCACCTGGAACCTGCCTTCTATCCCAAAACACAGAGCTCTAGGCCTGCTAATGGAACTGGCCTAGGAACAGGAGGACCATTATGGACCAAACGATTCCTTTAAGCAGGTAAATCCCCAAAATAAGGCATGTGTAAAATAATATGTATTGCAGTACATTCAAGTGACCTATTATTTGAATTAAATCTTGCCTAGCTGGTACATTCTATATGCCAGGTTAATCTATTTAAGCAAACAAGAAGTCTACGTAAACTTCTAGAATAAGGCAAAAGGATTTCAGGACTCCAGGATTTACTTGGTTGTTTTTTTCTGGAACTCCCAAAGCCAATAATTGCCTGGTGCACAATACAGACACTTAAAAATTATTCTAAGCCAGAAGATTTCTTCTGTGTAAGAGCTTAGCATACTCCTGATTACACTGCATTTTCAGTAATTCAGCAGTTTAATTTAGTATAGGAAGAATAAGGATTTTTTTTTAATTGCTTAAAAACAATAGGGAGTCTGAAGCCATCACCAGTTTACTGGAAATGACTATTCAATTTACCTGAATGTCCTGATCCACTTTCTGCCCACTGCTTAGAAAAAAATGCTGCACTCAGTCATTGCAGATATGTATCAGAATCATTTTGCTGGCCTTGGAAATGCCACAGGACTGTTGAGTTTGTACATTGCACAAAGACACTGAGTCTTTTCCTACCTGCCCAAGGCACAACATCTTATTTTCTGCCAGGACCCCTATATCATCAACTAGGGATGTCATCCCTAGTTCATGAGTAAGAGAGGCTCAGTCATTCTAAGTTGTTCTGCTATTAAGGTAACATTTATTTTTCTCCTTAGGGCCATGACACCAGGGAACCAGCAAGTGGCTTATACTTGGTTAGTATTATTTTGAATGGATGCCAGGTGAATGACAGTAACTGGGAACAGAGGCAGGATAGAGCTCAGTAACAGAGATAGCAAATTTCATTCCAGATTAGTTTTCTGCTGACTCACAAATGGATGGAGAGCAATTCAAATAGCTGGGGAGAAAGACCCATAATATGATTTGTTTGTTTGGGGCTGAGCTGGGAGTGTGAAGCCACCCATTATGACTTTGCATTATGTATGAACTGAGCTAGTGTGGCTGATTGAAAAAACAATTACTGTGGCTTCTAATACTGTGTTCCCATCACTGGACTCTTTTCATCAAGGATCCTTTAACAAACCAGCATAATGAAAAGAACTGAAACAGAACACACTTTAGGAAGTCACAGAATAAAAAATAAGATTTGCCTTACCCATTTCCCCGTGACTCACAGCATAATTGTACATACAGATATAAACATTCCAATGATACACAAAAGAGGTTTAGATGTATGTTGGGACAATATGTGTGTGTGTGTGCAGCTATTCATATATGTAAGTGTACCTTAACATAAAAATCTGTCCACAAGGAGCAATAAGGCATGGTGAAAATGGGAGCCATTCATTTCAATTTACACTCAGACAGCAAGTGTGGGATATTATTTTAAATGCAGAATGTAAATGATATACATATGGTAATTTTCACTTATCAGCCCTTTCACTTATGAAAGTTTAGGACTTACAGAGAAATTTTAACTGGTAGATGTCTTCAACACAGTCCAGTGTCTCCTTCAAATTATGAATGTCATTCATTTTCACCACATTCTATACACAGGCCAGGACCTGGAGGAGAAAGCTGGAAACTTAATTAAGACTCTGGTTCTTACAGTAGAGAGTGCATAAATATGATCCTCCAATGCAAGTACACTTCCTTTTCACGAGTCCCAGCTATGGGCAAATGGGATCAAATATTTCTTGAATAATCAGGCACTAATCAGGAATGAGCAGCTGTGTTGGTCATGCACTCTTACATGAAGGGATAACATAAATGCTGAAACATTATGTGCCTACAATGCAAAAAATGGATAGTAACGATTATCAACCTTCTCATACTTCCCAGCTGTTCTTTGCTACAATCAACACCATTCACACAATATATTTCAAGACATAAATGTATGGACCAGAAGGGGCCTCCTTGCTCCACCCACTCCCCTATCAATATGTTTATCCAAAACTTTGAATGCGGCATGCAAGTATAAGAGCTCATCCTCTCATTCAGGAACCTCCATTCTATGAAAATAGCCATAAATGGCTATGGGGTAATGAAAACATGTCATCTCTCAGAGGAACAGGAACAGATGGAGGTGATGTTTGCACTAGAACACCTGGAGTAACTGCAAACATTATAGAAGCTGGCAAAATGCCTTGCAACATGGGAAGGGATTTATTTGACAAAATAGATAGCAAAGTCCATGGGATTTACAGCTTGAGATGGGAAGACAGGTTAGGGCAGAGCTGGCAAGACGCCTAGATGCCCTCCATTGAGAATCGTCTTTGACAATGCTATCCTTTTTTAAAGGAATATAATGCATGATGCACTTCTTCATTAGACTGCAGGACACTTTTAATGCTCATTATACTCAAAGTCTCAAAGGGCTGGAAGTGATGGTATCTGGGAAAGACCTCAGCCAATGGAGCAACAAGATGCTGCCTAGAAGACAGATAGATAAGAGAGGGCACAACCTGAAGCTGGAATGTGGATAAAGCAAGAGGCTCAGAAGGGACCCCCCCCCCCAGCTTCATGGAATGGAAACAGTGGGAAATGTATACTTTCAGACTTGCAAGATTCTGGTAAAGTAGCCTTGCCATAAAGTAGAATTCATTCAACTGGTCATGTTTTCTGTTTGTTCTACCAGGGAAGGTTGCTACTTGTTTATTCATCACACATTTCAGAATCAAAGGTTCTCTCCTTAAATGCATCTGTGACAATTGCTGTTCTGAATTCTTTCATGCTCTTACAGAATTTTTGCTTGATGCCCATCACACAAGTATAATTCAGACAATCTTTTGAATTAAAGACCTAACAATTGCATAGCAGTGCCATTTGTAGTTCTTATATCCCACCTGGGTTACCAGATTTTCACATTTCATATTTTGTTTCATGCCCATAGAAAGTTATTAGTATTCCATGCTGGGTATAGTATATTCAACACTGAAGTGAGTACCATACAGACTAATGCAGGGCTTTTCAACCAGTGGTACGGGTATCACCTGTGGTACATTGGCACCTGGCAAGTGGTACGTGACCATCCTAGAAAAGTGTAGCAGGGGAGGGGAATGAGCTGAACCGGTGGCAGCACCGCACAAGTCTGAGCAAGAGATGGCTGGAGCTGCAGGGCTGTCAGAGCTCAGTGGAAGCGCCAGGATCAGCGCCAGGCTCCAGCTGGAGCTCGGTGCTGATCCTGGTGCTTCTGCTGAGCCCAGAAGAAGCGCCGATCAGCTGGAATGTTGCAGCATATCCAGGGTCTTGTGATTTACATTCAGATGCTTGGCAACTGATTCATATTTATGACAGTCACAGTGTCCCAGGGTCATGTGAAGTGACCAAAACCTGCTGCAACCACCCAGCAGATGGGGGGAATAAAAACCAAACACCCCCACCCCACCCCCGCTGCCAATCCTCAACAGAAATGCTCACAACAATGAAAACCTCGGACAGAAGGAAGAGCGCCGCCAGGTGGGCAGGCAGATGTCTTGCTCAGCTGTGGCTTGGGGGGCACTTTTTTTTAGTAGCCCTGGACTAATGTATATTTCTTTGTTGTTTTCCTATCCAACTCATATGCAGACATAAATATTTTCCAATTTCTTTTTCACATATGCATATCAGGGCTTGCATAACCTGCAAAAGCATAGATTAATCAACCACATATACAGCATTTTCCCCCTTAGCACAAAGTCTGGCAACACTTTTTTCCTACCATTTCCTACACTGTGGTCTTCATCTAATCTCCAGTCCATGAGTGAGATTCTGATGGACATGCCAAGGAAGCCAGACAATATTACAGCCAAGGCTGCTAACCAGAGGCTGGATGCTCTATGGTTGAAGGAGAGATAACTCACTTGTACTCTGGACAGCTGGTCCTTGTGAGTGAACTACAGGAATGTAAGTTTTTGCAAACTGGTTTGTAGGTTGAGTGGCTTAAGAGGCACAGGATTCCATTTAAGCTCACAGCCATAATGTAGCCTGCAGGAATAATAATATCAGTCATCCTTATTTCTTAATCATACTTGAAAGTAATTAACCTACAGATAGAGAGAGGTTTTCTTTACAGTAAAGACAAAATATTCCTTGATGAGTGTAACTCTTTTTCTGGATTACAAAAATAAAAAGATTTAAGATGTTTTACCTTATTTGTAAGTACAATAATACAACAGTTGTATCCAGTGGTGGGATTCAAATACCTGAACATCCAGTTCTCTGCGTGGATGCAGGCCTGGGCCTCCGAGGCCTAGAACAGACTTCCAGAAGTGACATCAATACACTTCTGGCGGGCCGTTCTAGGCCTGGGAGACCTTCTCCAGGCCTCTGAGGCCTAGAACAGACTTTCAGAAGCAGCATGGGTTCATCCAGTTCTCTGAACTCAACACAATTTAGCTACCGGTTCTACTGAATCAGTGCGAACTGGCTGAATCCCATCACTGGTTGTACCCAAAATCCAAAAACAAGACTTTTGATCTTGTCATACTTTGCTTCCAGCATGATTGGCTAGCTTATTTGTTCATTATTCTAAACTTTTTTTTCTGAAATATTCCTTCTCTCTTTTTTTGTTCATTTCAGCATAATAAGCAGAAAGAGAAACAGCACTCTCATGACTAACTAAACAATTTCCACCTTCTTTCTCCTTTTATCAAAACTTCTTTAATACAGGCAAAGCTATTAATGATTAAGTTTTATAAATATTTACTTAAAGCAATTTATAGGATGAAAAATGTAAATAGAAAAAGTGTTTGAGTTAAAAGTTACCTTTGAGTTGAAGACAAAAGATCTAAGTTTCATAATTCTTTTTATATATCCTATGACCATGATGGCGACTCTTTTAGAGACTGAGTGCCCAAAAACCGCCCCTGCCCTCCTGCTCTGCCTGCCCTGCCCTGCCCCTGCCCCTATCCCTGCCCCTGCAGGGCCACCCACTGCCTCCACGGCCCGCCGCAGTGCCATGGTGGCCACGCCCTCTGCCCATGCCCTGCATCATCTACATGCGATGGAGAGCGAGGGCGGAGTCTTGTCCCCACTGCCCAGTTACCATGTCCTTGGCTATTCTGCTCTGTGTGGACTACGCCTGAGGGCAACTCTCCTCCGGGGAGCTGCTGGTGAGGAGGGGGCCACAGGTGATGGCAGGGCTGGGGGGATGGCAGGCGTGTCCATAGAAAGGGCTCTGAGTGCTGCACCTGGCACACGTGCCATAGGTTCGCCACCACTGTCCTATGAGATCACTGGTGACCAAAATCTAGATGTCAGTAAGGCTTACAAAGATCAAAAGATTTTGCTACTTTTAGGAATAGATGAGTTTGTTTATTAATATATTAAACCAAGTTACAAAGGCTTTGGGAAAGAAATCTGTCAGACAGTCTTGGTTGAAGAATTGAACCAGGCTTGGAGAGACTCCAAGTCACGTCACTCATGAAAGCCCACTAATAAGGTGACCAACTTTTTTACAATGAAAAGGAGGACACAAATAAATTGAAGAAAAATATCTTAAATAAAAGAAACATTTTATTCATTGCAACAATAATAAAGACAACTTGCATATGCAAAGTTTGCCAGCCAGGTGTTTTGGCGCGCTCAGCAGCAATTCCTATTGGCTTGTGAAAGCCAATAGGGGGAGTCGCACAGCTCATGCAAAAGTTGAAAAAAAAACATCAAAAAAGGTGCCGGAACGCCGTTCTGAGCATTTTATGAGAAAAAAAAGCCCTGCAGATTAATGTTCAAATATCGAAAAGGAGGACATGTAGGAGGACGCTATTCAAGGGAGGACAGAACTTACAAAAGGTAAGGTGACCAACTTTTTTACAATGAAAAGGAGGACACAAATAAATTGAAGAAAAAAATATTGTAAATAAAAGAAACATTTTATTCATTGCAACAATAATACAGACAACTTGCATGTGCAAAGTTTGCCAGCCGGGTGTTTTGGCGCGCTCAGCAGCAATTCCTATTGGCTTTCGAAAGCCAATAGTGGGAGTAGCACAGCTCATGCAAAAGCTGAAAAAAAAACCCATCAAAAAAAGGTGCCAGAACCTGTCCTGAGCGTTCTATGAGGGAAAAAAAAAAAGCCCTGCAGATTAGTCTTCAAATATCAAAAAGGAGGACATGAAGGAGGATGCTTTTTGAGGGAGGACAGAACTTACAAAAGGAGGACTGTCCTCCCTAAAGGAGGACGGTTGGTCATCTTACCACTAAGAATATTTTAAGTCATTCACTCTCAGCCCAGGCTATCTCACCGAATTGTTGGCAGTAAAAACTATAAGAGAAATTCAGATGTATATTACCCAGAGTTCCTGGAGAAAAGGAGGGATATAATTCTAACAAATAAATAAAATAAAACTTCAACTGTTCTGTAACAGGATAGTGGATAGAAGAAAGTTCAGTAAGAATGCAAGGATCAACAAGAAGAAAGAGCTCAACAAAATTTAAAAACTTAACCTTAAGGAAAGAAAGCTGGATGGAGAAGTATGCACTTCTGCGCCCACAAAAATGTTAGGATAAGAGTATATGCCAAGTTAAATTGCTATGAAGTCTTACTTCCTTTGTAAAGCTGCTTGCCAGCTTGAAATAAGAAAGGCTGCAGATGTGCTAAATAGAATGTGGGTCCCAATTTCTACTTTCCAAGGTCAAGACAGTGAAAAACAAACTACTTCTTGCCTTGCTCAGCAGTGCGGGTTGATCCCTTTCCATCGTCCCGCCCTTCCGTTCCTCACACAGCCTGTTACTCGACCACAAAGAGCTGCTGCCCAGCACATTAGATCACAATGAATCACTGGCTGACCTCTACCTTCTGGAGTGTTCAGTTTCTAATTTTATGGCCTGTATCAATCAGATTATTGAATCCAGATGTCTGTGAAATGCAGCCATCTAGCGCAGAAATCCAACCCACATGGAGTGGAGCTTTAAGAGCCAGACTAGAGTTTGCAGATGCTCACTTTTCATAAACTAAATCCTTGGCCAGGAGGCAGAATCATGCATCTCCTTCCTTGTGATCAGAGTTACTGATAAGACACTACACAAATACACAGATCTGGGTCAGTAAAGAATCTAGATAGATAGTCTGGCACTTAGTATTTCTTATTTCTTTGAATCCACAACTAATCCTTGAGTTGGACTGCATATCACATACCTGTATCTGATATTATTACACAGTTATAAAATAGACTGCTAGTTAATAAATAATTATATGAGATTCTAGATCTGTCAGTGGTTTTCTGTGTTGATGTAGTCCATTTTTATAACCTGACTTTCTTTCAAGGTATGTAGGGCAAATAGCTTTATTGTCCCCAGTTTTCTTTTATCCTTAAGGTTCTTTGAATAGGATAGGGTTGAACTCGGCATGGACCAACATTTAACCGCTCACATAATCACACAAGCTCTCTCTGACAGGGTTTAAACCATAAATTATTTTTCCTGATCTTAGCAGGACTAATGATACCATTAAAGAATATCTTCCACTTGATGTGTAAAATTGAGCTGCTACCCATTGAGTGGTTATGTTTGGAATTAAGAGCCAAACTTGCTGTATTAATTCTGATCAGCTAGTTTGGGCTGCAGCTGCTCTGCCAAGCCCATGCTGAGTTTCGACTTGTAGAGGAGAATCTCAAATCAGCCTCTTATCCCCTGTGAAGGCTCAGCAAGGAAGAGTTTTGAAAGAGCTGAGTTTCTAAAATAATTACTTTTAATCAGTCTTGCCCCATCCTGGTGTTTTCCAGATGTAGTGGAATTCAGCTCTTATAATTCCTTGCCAGCATTGCAGAAGACACAGTCTATCATGTCTGGAAAGCATTAGATCTAGAAGGACTGCTTTATATTATAGTATCCTATAATCTATAGCAGGGGTGCCAACTTTCATTGGTTAGAAGACTACATCAGATTTTGCCAACATGCCAAAGGAAGGTCACCACAATCCAAAACTGGGAGTTTCCAGGATCCCAATTAGTCCTTGTCTTTTTCAAAGGCTGGAATTTTTAAGGGATGAAAGGTCTTCATCTTAAAATCACCCCATATTTCACCACATGTATGAGCCAATTTGTTCATCAATTGTTGAGAAAACCACGGTTAAAGCATATACCGTATGTGTGCAATACCTGATTTTGGTTTATATCAGTTAATAACTATTGCCAGCCAATTAATAAACCGCACCAATGGCCTCCTTGGGAAAAAAAATCTATCCATTCATGCTAATTACATTAATATATAGTAAAGGATGTTCCTTTCTCACCTTTCAGGATACATTAAAAGGTATTGCCTCCATTTCTGTAATTTTAGTTAATATTGGGATATTTTAATAAATGACCCAGTAAAGTAATCCTTGAAATGAGCTCTTTCGTTTCTTGTATTTACCTCACCACATAATCACCCACCTTTTACTGCACAATTATGCCAAAATTGATCAGCTTCAGAAAAGTTCAGAAAGCGATTCCATACTTTGTTTCTTCAGTCAGACCTTCAGAGTCTTTTTCATCTCTTTGAGCCAAATATATGTCAAAAAAAAAATATTCCTTTAATTTGGGGAAAAACCATGGGCTTAGTTTGGACTCAGTGGCAAATGGGATAACTTCATAATTACCGCTTGGGTGGCCTGTGAGTTGAGAAATATAGCATTGTCATCTTGCAGCAAATTTTCCATCTTATCATTCTGAACTCTGCCTAATCATAGTTTCAAAGTTTTAAATGTTGCCATGTAGAGTTGGTAGTGTGCTAGGTTCAAGCAAATCCATATATAGTAAAAAAAAAAATATTATGTGCACCCCAAAAAATTGTTACCATGAGCTTTCCTGTGAAACCTAGGCTTTGATCTTTTTTCCCTATAAGTAAAACTTTTGTTATGATATTCCATTCCATAAGCTGATGCTTCATTTCTGGATCATAATGTTGAAGCCATATTTTGTAAGCTTAACAATGCTGTGAAGAAATTCCTCATTTTCATTCTCATAGCCTTTCAACTCTTGAAGCTTTCATCTCCCCTGTCAGCATACAAGGAACCTGTCTTGCACAAGCCTTCCAACACTGAGAAACATCAGTAATGTGGCCCAGACTACCAAGCTTGTCATTATTATTCCTATCTGTGATTCTCCAATTCTCATTATTCAATTCATCCACCTTTCTCATGTAAAATGTGTTGGTTGCTTCACAGGCTTCAGTCCTGATCACACAAATCAGCTCTTACTTGTTCAGCATCTTTAAATTTATTTATTTTTTTGACCCAGAGACCACAGTACTCACATCAACACATCACCATAAACAACCTGCATATAGTGGTGAATTTCAAAGTGACTACTCTGGAACTCAAAAATTGAATCATGGTACTTTGCTTAAAATACACTGAAAAGTACTCACTTCAGGCTTCTATTTCATGAACAATAGCAACCCAATCTTTTCTCACAGCAATTCCCTGTCAATTGAAATGGAAAAAAAGGTGCTAAAGAATGCATCAGAACTTCTAGCACATCACTGGTGACATCTGTCAATGACTTACAACATTGGATATCATTACATTTAATAATAATAACAAGAAAGACCAAATGAAGAACAGAATAGAGGCATGGGAAGACAAAGCACTACATGGCCAATACATTAAAAAAATAGCTGGGAAAGCAGATAATAATAAAACCTGGCAATGGCTAAGAGCAGGAAAATTGAAGAAAGAGACCGAGGGATTAATTCTGGCTGCACAAGACCAAGCTTTAAGGACAAATGCATACAAAGTCAAAATTGAGAAGACAGCAACAGACAGTAAGTGCCGCCTATGCAAAGAAGCTGAAGAAACAGTGGACCACTTGGTAAGCTGTTGCAAGAAGATTGCACAGACTGATTACAAGCAGCGGCATGACAAAGTAGCAACAATGGTGCATTGGAAGATCTGCAAAAAATATCATTTGCCTGTAAGCAAAAACTGGTGGGATCATAAAATAGAGAAAGTCATAGAAAATGATAAAATTAAACTGCTCTGGGACTTCAGAATTCAAACAGACAAGCACCTGCAACATAACACCCCAGACTTAACAATTGTCGATAAGAAAGACAAAAAAGTCTGGATAGTGGACGTGGCAGTGCCTGGAGATAGCAGAATAGAAGAGAAAGAACTGGAGAAGATAACAAAATACAAAGACCTACAAATAGAAATAGAAAGACTGTGGCAAAAGCAAGCAAGGGTAGTACCAATAGTGATAGGCTCCTTGGGTGCAATCCCAAAACAACTGGAGCACCACTTGAACACCATTGGCATTGACAAATTCGCTATTAGTCAATTGCAAAAGGCAGCCTTATTAGGAACTGCTTCCATCCTGCGACGATATCTGTAATACCATCAAATATCCACATCTGCCTATCCCAGGTCCTGGGTAAGGACTCGATAGGTAGACAAAATGCCAAATCCAGTCTAAACATCTGGCTGACTGTGCGATGATCCATAATAATAATAATAATAATCCCCCAGTGAGGCACTACCTTGACGTGGTTGGGAGGCTTGTGTACTCTGAGGAAGATGAGAGCTATGCCAGAGGTTCAACCATACTGGACAGGTCTCATCAGAGGAGTCAGACAAAGAGTGTCTCTCCCATAAAAAATATGGTGAGATATAAATTTCAGAATGCCATACCGGCTCGGATGTCGCCCGGGTTAACAAGGTTCACACTAGATATTGGAGTTCCTGGATATCTGGTGAAAAATGGGTTACAGGACTCAGGACTGTTGGCTGAGCAACCAGGGCCAGCAGCTGCAGAACTAGTGGAAGAAAAGGTGTTTACCCGTGATTGAAAACAAAGAAATAATGATCTGTTATTACAGATCAAGTCCAACAAGAAGAGGATATCTAAAACGAATGCACCAGTTCTGGAAAGAACAACATCCAGAATCAGAAATAACAGAACAGAGACTAGCAGATCAACGCCGATTTATAATACGAAATAAAGTATTCACAGAAACAGAATTGGATGAACTGCAAAGGTTTACCCAGGGGCAAAGAAATCAAAGCCTTACCAGAAGTAATTCAGAATGTAGAGGCAAACCAGGGGGAGTTGGCAGTGAAGGAATCCAGCAGAGATATACAACTGTTCTCATTTGGAAACCAGGCACCTCTTCCTCAGGAAGAACAAAACCCTTTAACTAAAGAAATAAAAGAATTGAAACAAAGAATAACTGAGCATCTAGAACAGCACAAAAACAACAGAATAAGGCTGCCTGCATTGAAACTTGTTCCAAAGAAACAGCTAGCACAAGCATTAAAAGATGCAAATACTGCAATATCAAGTGTAAGTACCAACTCACTGCAAGAAACAAACCAACAAATGTACAGCACAGCTGCTGTTATAACTGAATACCTGGGATGCAAAATCAACAAAGAAGAAAAACAAACAAACAGTGTACCACAAAAATGGAAGGTTAGACTAGAAAATAAGATCAGCAAGTTAAGATCACATGCAAGCAAGCTAGAACAGATGAAAGAAAAGAAGCTGAAGAACAAGAAGACCAAAGAATACCTAATCAAGAAATACCACTTAGAAACAAGGAAGATCAAGGAAGCACTGGAAATAATAAAGCAACAAATAACAGCTATAGCCAGGAAAATCAGTAGATATGAAGCTCGAATTGCAAACTAGAGGTGACTACATCAAGAGAGTGAAGAAGATCTTAAAGTCCAAACTCAATGGAGGAAATACCATAAAGGCAATCAACACCTGGCAATTCCAGTCATTAGGTACACAGCTGGAATAGTGGACTGGACTCAAGCAGAACTAAAAGCAATGGATAGGAAGACCAGAAAAATAATGACAATGAATCGTGCTCTTCATCCACGCAGTGACATTGACAGACTTTATCTACCAAGGCAAATAGGTGGGCGTGGAATGCTACAAGTACATCAGATGGTTGAAGAAGAAAAAATGGCTTTGGAAGAATATCTGAAGAACAATGATGAAGATGCACTGAAATTAGTATATCAGGAAGGCTTACTGACTACTGGAGAGACCAAACTGGCCTACAAGAAAGACCAAATGAAGAACAGAATAGAGGCATGGGAAGACAAAGCACTACATGGCCAATACATGAAAAAAATAGCTGGGAAAGCAGATAATAATAAAACCTGGCAATGGCTAAGAGCAGGAAAATTGAAGAAAGAGACCGAGGGACTAATTCTGGCTGCACAAGACCAAGCCTTAAGGACAAATGCATACAAAGTCAAAATTGAGAAGACAGCAACAGACAGTAAGTGCCGCCTATGCAAAGAAGCTGAAGAAACAGTGGACCACTTGGTAAGCTGTTGCAAGAAGATTGCACAGACTGATTACAAGCAGCGGCATGACAAAGTAGCAACAATGGTGCATTGGAAGATCTGCAAAAAATATCATTTGCCTGTAAGCAAAAACTGGTGGGATCATAAAATAGAGAAAGTCATAGAAAATGATAAAATTAAACTGCTCTGGGACTTCAGAATTCAAACAGACAAGCACCTGCAACATAACACCCCAGACTTAACAATTGTCGATAAGAAAGACAAAAAAGTCTGGATAGTGGACGTGGCAGTGCCTGGAGATAGCAGAATAGAAGAGAAAGAACTGGAGAAGATAACAAAATACAAAGACCTACAAATAGAAATAGAAAGACTGTGGCAAAAGCAAGCAAGGGTAGTACCAATAGTAATAGGCTCCTTGGGTGCAATCCCAAAACAACTGGAGCACCACTTGAACACCATTGGCATTGACAAATTCGCTATTAGTCAATTGCAAAAGGCGGCCTTATTAGGAACTGCTTCCATCCTGCGACGATATCTGTAATACCATCAAACATCCACATCTGCCTATCCCAGGTCCTGGGTAAGGACTCGATAGGTAGACAAAATGCCAAATCCAGTCTGAACATCTGGCTGACTGTGCGATGATCAATGATGATGATGATGATGATGATGATGATGATGATGATAATAATAATAATAATAATAGTTGGAAGGGACCTTGGAGGTCATCAAGTCCAACCCCCTGCTCAGGCAGGTAACTCTATACCATTTCGGACAAATGGCTGTCCAGTCTCTTCTTTAAAACTTCCATTTGTTGGAGCATTCACCACTTCTGGAGGCAGGTTGTTCCACTGGTTAATTGTTCTAACTGTCAGGAAGTTTCTCCTTAGTTCTAGGTTGCTTCTCTCCTTGATTAGTTTCCATCCATTGGAAGAAGAGAGAAAGGCCAGATTTTAAAAGTTGCTGCATACCTTCCACTTCCCTTAAGTCTGCTGCTCTACCGTCTGGTATTGTTGTAGCAAAGATTTGAAAGAAATGTCTGCAAATTCCAGACTTCAGGGACTGGGTTTTTTGAATGTGTAGATCATTTCAAGCTTACCATTCCAAGGCCAGAAAATGGGATAAAAATCCATTTGGCAGAGCTAAACGGAATGAATGCAAAGCACAGGGTGCTTCCAGGAATTTTCTAAACTTATGATTTGTGAAGATTTAAAAACTCTGTTGAAAAGACTTATTATCACATAGTCAGGACTGAAAAGAAGAGGGGGAGAAAGTTACAAATAAGGCAAATGAGGAAGTACGTACACATTCTTCATCTAATTTGGCATTATGAAGTTATGGTCGCTATTGAAAGAGAAAGATCTAAAAGCAGTTGGTCCTATTCAGATGAGTAGCAAAATGCTTGCTGATTTATCTTTCCTTTTAATTCAGAATTAGCAGCATATTTTTAAAAAATGAGAGTCTACCTAAGGAGCTACACTTTGGCAGTCAAAAAGGGACCAGTCTTTTCTGGTTTATTTTTATTTTTTTGGCTGCAAAACAAAAAGAAGAAGAAGAAGGGGACTGTGAGGTTTTGGAGATCTGAAGGCTACTTCATAGTTTAGTTTATTCATCCTGTTACTTACTAACAAAACAAGAGAGAGAAAAGATGGAGTCAGAAAATAGAAGGAGCAATGTGAAAAGGAGAGAAACAGCCTAGCTTTGGGCTTTTTTGGCATGCACTTGCTTATACCTGCAACCCTGAATTATTGTAGTGTTTGATTCCACACTGGGTTTAATGATGTTCCATTGCTCTTTCCATAATCAAAAGTAAGGTAAGGATTTTGCATCTGTGCAGAAAATTCTCTGGTGTCAAAATTGCACACACTCTGCTAATGCTCAGAGGACTGGAAGAGGAGATGGATTCTACAGATGGAGGGCCCATTGCCAAGTTTCAGCCTGATGTGAAACCAGAGCAACTTCCTTCTAATGGCTTCCTTTTTAAAAAGGAGGTTAGTTAGGGAGTAATTTCTGCCAAAGATGAAACTACAGTTGTTAAAAAAAAATACAACAATGACATAAAATAAAGTAAAAACATACCGGAATGAAAAGGTGAAGGCAACAAAATTTTAACATGGCTGATTCTGAGATTCAATAGAGAACAGTCCTGTCAAAGCTACTTTTCTGGAATTATGGATAGAGAGCAGGCTAAACAATCAGTTCTAAAAATGGACAAATTGTCTTTCCAATCCAATTCACGTGTTTTATACATAAATCTATTCCATTTCCAAATTAGTCTGTAATTATAAATCAACTAAGAATGGAACCACTCTGTGGTTTTTCAAGCGTACTTTTTTTTTGAAAGAACTGTACAGAATTAAAGGCTACATTATCTTAAAAAGTTGTATATTTTGTTGTTTTGTTTTAAAAGACCTTGCTGGCATTCCATAAACCCTTAAAACATGCCTTAGTCACTGAATTTGGGGGCCCAGATGTATGGCAAAGCCCTTGCAATGTCTTTGTTGATTTTTTGTTGGTGGTTTTGTTTTTAAATAGGCTGTTGATTATATGTGTGTTGGATGTTTTGTTTTCTCACTGTTGTATGTTTTTATGACTTTTTAAATGTCCATTAGCCATCCAGAGTCATGAATATGGGAAGGGCAGCCACAAAAATTGAATAAATAAATAAATGCTGAGAATTAAACTTCCAACAGTCAAAGAAATGCTACACATATTGGACAATTAAAGCCCAATTCATATACAGATAGTTCTCAATCTATGACCACAACTGGACCAAAATTTCTGTAGCTAAGCAAGGCAGTTGTTAAGTGAGTTGCACCCAATTTTATGACTCTTTTTGCCATAACTGTTAAGTGCATCACTGCAATTCTTAAGTGAATCATGCAGTCATTAAGTGAATCCAGCTTCTCTCATTAACTTTATTTTTTGGAAGTGGCTGGGAAGATTGCAAATGATGATCACATGATCCCAGGTCTCTGTAATCATCATAAATACATGCTGGTTGCCAAGTGCCCAGATTTTGATCACGTGACCATGTGAATCCTGCAACATTTGTAAGTGTTAGGACTAGTCATAAGTCACTTTTTTCAGTAAGTTCAAACAGTCACTATGGTTGCAAGTGGAGGATCGGCCCAAAAAGTGCAAATCAGGCCTATTTCATATCAATTGGCCAATTTTTTCCAACATCCATAATGAATGGGTTTTTTTTAATTTTCATTTCATAAAGTAAAAAAAGAGCCATAGGATATTTCATTACTACTGTAAATGTTTGAGTATGGAATTGGCCAAACCTATCTCATTTACTCTTTGTGGAACATCCACACATTGCCATCATCCAGCTATTGTTGTGATATATTTCTCCAGTCAGTTTCAGTCTTTGCCAGAGAGCTCCATTATTTTTGTAAGAAATAAAAAATAGTGTTATCTCCACAGATGCAGATGTCCTGCTATTTCATAAGCCTATACTTCTGTTTGTACAGCTTGCTGACAGAAGTTGTGGGTGCTTCATCACTGGAGATTTTTTAAAGAAGAAACTGGACACAGTCACTTGTCTGAAATGGTATAGGGTTCCCTGACTAAGCAGGGGATTGGACTAGAAGACCTCCAAGATCCCTTCCAGATCTATTCTGATTGATTGATAGTGAACCCTCTCACTGACAATATAGTATCATGTCGGCATAATACAAGTAGCTTGCTGAATGCTTTGAGGTGCTGCATAGTTGATGCATACCAGTGTCATGGACTTCCCACCCATCCTCCTAATAAATAGGCCTCTTCTTTGTGTCAATGTTGCTTGAGTACAAGAATTTACAAATGATTATCAAGTCAGAACTTGGCACATGAAGACACCTCCCTAAAACAGGAGGGGGGGAATATGGCAACATTTTCCCACCGTGGCTCTATGGCAGCTTAGGAAGAGAGATTGGGATACTCAGATAAGACCATTTAAATCTTGGGTTGGGGCCTAAAATAGAGTCACTTTTATACCAGCAGAAGAAAAATTTGGAGTTACTGTTGTACATTGCTTTGAGTCTTTCTAGAAGGGATGAGGTAGAGGATGATAAGTGGGAGAGATGAACCATTCACAGCTTAGCAATGATTGCTATTGCAGCAGGAGATATTATTTCATTGGGTTATATTTCAATTAATATTGAAGCAGACACGCAGCTTCTTGTGCTCATATGCATTATACAATGTCATTTAAATAAAAAATGCTGGTATAGTGTATTACACCACATTGTATGAATACTAATTTGAAAAATGAATGACATTGAGCAAAATTATTCCCCATCATTAAGTCTGTTGCTAAAGTGATGATTGATGCCTACTGGAACATCTTTTTTCCTCATTTATTTGTTCTAAAGGTTTTTAAACCTGACACTGCTCTTTTGAAAACCTTCTGGGACTTTCTGTGTTTCAGATTATGGCCAGATTGAGCCCTTCCACCAAATGCTGCTCTTGGGCCTAACAAGAAAGAAAGGATATATTAAGCATCCTATGGGTGTTGAGAATTGGCCCAAGTAATAATCAACTCTCTGAGTCTGGTATGTTTAGTGTCTTTTTTGCATCCAAATGCAAAAGTAAGGATTAGATTTGCTCCCCAACATAGCTGCTGGTTCTTAACTTCTATCTAACTACAGCCTTCAGCCTATCAATTCTGATAAATTTTCTAGGTTGTATCAAATGTTAATGTTCTTTTCAAATGGTAGGGTATTAGCATGATTTTGTGTGATCTGATACAAAATTCTCTGTCTCCTGAAATATCATATAAAAATTGGAATTTTCTGTAATTACAGAAAATGTGAAAGATTATATGTATCCTATATGAAACATATACTTAGCTTGCTACAGCCTTGGCTATTTAGCTGAATTCGTACTCCAGGCATGCATTATTAATACACAGGAAAATACTGCATTTATTTAGAAACAAGTCCCATTACATATAATGAATCTTACTTCAGAATACAATTGCCAATCTCAATTAGTCCTGTTAAGCATATTTTGGAAC
This sequence comes from Crotalus tigris, assembly GCF_016545835.1. Classification (NCBI taxonomy): domain Eukaryota; kingdom Metazoa; phylum Chordata; class Lepidosauria; order Squamata; family Viperidae; genus Crotalus; species Crotalus tigris. The sequence continues at coordinate 447,367 of NW_024096549.1, forward strand.
TGCTAGCTGGCAGGAACTACAATAGGATTTAAACTACAAATGGATTTAAATTTTTAAAAAAGAAAAAGGTGAAGGGATTTTAAAAAAGGCGGTCATAGTGAATGGTTTCATTTAAAGTACCTGACTTCAATATAGACACAGTCTCCCCAGAGAGTGGTGTAGGCAACTTGTAACACACACAGAGAGAAGTTTTGGATTACAGATCCTACACACTCTATTCATTGGCCTTGCTGGCTGGGATTCCATAAATTGTAATGCAAAGCATATCCTTTTCCTAGAATATGTCACTGAGAGTTTGTGACATAAATCTCACCTTTGGGATCATGGATGGAAAGCTTCAATTGCAGTACAAATGGCCAGGTCCCTGAAGAATACTGAAATGGGTATAGTTAGCTGAAGTGTGCCTTGGTTCACACTATTAATCAAATTACACTTCCTGGGAGGTCACACAGAGATATAAATGAGCTGTCCTTATTCATGTAAAATCTCACAGGAGAGTTTTGTTTCAATTCCCAAACACCAGAACTTCTGATCTCCCCATTTGCAAACAACCACACCTTAGCCTGTGTGGGGTAAATTCTGTAAACAAACTGCAGCCTCTTCTATCAATATTTAGTGTATATTTAACACACTTAGAAAAACAGATGGGAGAAAAGTGCTTCTTTGCAAAGTATTTACCAGAATCACTTGTGCATGAACTCCTTCATGTAGTAGTAATAAATGGTGAGTGATGCCTGGAATGCTTTTTGATAAATTATTTAAGGACAACCCAACATTCTTGGTGACATTGTAGGTCCCCATTGACTTGTTCTGTACCATGTTGCAGAACAAGAGGAGAATTCTTGAGTGTAGGAAGAGCATCCAATGGGGCTTATTATCCACTTGGCTATGGGATAGAGAAACCCATCATATGCTTCTTCTGAACAAAGAGAGATGTTTCCATTGCTCTGGTTAGCAAACCACAGTGTTACAACACATCTACTATTCCTTCTCCAGGTTTTGAAGATTCATAGCAAGATGCCTTTAGAATAGGTAATGAGGATCAAACATGTTCTGTCCCTGCCCTTTTTCATTGGCTACCACTGAGATGTTGTTTGACATTATTGTGTTGCCATTAGCACAGACTGTGTTAAAGTTGATGGAATTCAGAATGGTACTGCTTCAAAACAATCATGTTGTTGAATGCTTCTCACTAGAATATGAGAAAGCTTCAGCAAAATTCACTAATTGCATGATAGTTCTATTACATTTCAAATCAATATTACGTTACATTGCATAACATAACATTACATTACATTACATGGATATGCATTCAAATATGATACATCAGCATTACTCATGAAATTTGGATAGCCTGGGATGGTGCCACCTTATTTTGTGCAATGCTTACAAAGGTTAAAAATGTTCCAGTCTTACTTGACTCTGCCTTATAAGCTTTCATTTATTTTGAATGAATGCAAAGGAAGCATCATTCCTTTTAGGTGAGATGTTCCACTGGAACTGTTTGAAACAGCACCAGAAAAATGTCATCCAGGCAGCTACAGACATAAAATAATATATGGATACTTGGAAGACAAACTTGTATATATCTATAGTTTACGGATATCTGATATCCATCCTCATAGTGTTTCTAATTATTCCATTACAATGTTAATTTTATAACATACAGTAGTTGTGAGAATTAGGATTGTGAGATGTGAGAAATGGTCCAGGATGGTAGAATCATATCATATTGGCCTTTTCTTCTATTGATTAAATTTAGAATAGATTAAAAAAGCATATCCAATACCCCTTCCCTTTCCTCCTGAACTGATATTTTTGATAATGAAAGAAAATTGTGACAGGGTCAGAGGCAAACTCAGTTTTTTATTCCTGCCAACAGCTATTCAGACTACTGCAGTCTTTGTGGACTTTTTTCCCATTAATTCCTCCAAGATCACTGTAAAGAGGACACCCAATCTAGCCTTCTAGTATGATAGCTAAGTGATAGATCCTCTGAAAACTGCAAAAAGGTATAGGTATTTCTATGATGAATATCTCTGAATTCCATTCTGTTCCTGGATTTCAGCATTTTCTCAAAGTGCCTGAAAAATTAGGCATCATTCACTTGCCTGGAAGTAAAGCAAGTCATGTTTCAGTTGCTGGATTAGACCCAACCAACAGGTTGAAGTTGTGGAAAAAAATGAAGAACGGTCACAGATTAGATTACTTACTCAACTTAGTTCAGACATTTGGAACAATATGAATAGCATTCCACTTTGTATTACTATGCAGTTAATCCAGTAATAGATCAGAGTTTAATACAAGCACAGGTCAAATGGCAAAGCAGGAGGCACTTGGAAAAAGCCTTTTCCCTTCTCCTAAATCTTAATGCAGCATTTCCTGATTCCATTCAAATTTGGATGAAAGAATAATGAAACTGGCAGACCATAAATGGCTTTTAATCTGTATTCTTACACTGTGTTTTAGGGTTTTACCTTACCAATCTTTTTAAAAAAGCAACATGCTGCTGTTAGTTGTTGTTGTTGTTGTTGTTACAAACTCCAGAGAAATGTTCTTTTTTTTTTTTCATTTATTATACTCTGAAAAAGTGGTTTGGGGTGAGAAAAAAGAGATGGAAGGAAAAAAACTATATGCTTTATTATGATATATGTCAATATCTGCTTGAGGTTCTGGTGGATGGCTCTCTGGGATTCGATAGCAATAGCACTTAGACTCATATACCACTTTACAATGCTATACAGTCATCTCTAAGCAGTTTATAGAGTCAGCATATTGTCTAGAACAATCTGGGTCCTCATTTTACCAATCTGGAAGGCTGAGTCAACCTTGAGCCAGTCAGAATCGAACTCCTGGCAGTGAGCAGTGAGTTAGCCTACAATACTGCATTCTAACCATTGCACCACCATGGTTCTCTCAGTAAACACCCAAGTAAATCCAATAAGCCTGAAGCCTGACTACTCCTAAATTCAAATACCTATTTCTGGAACAAGATGGTCAAATTCTCATGGCTCCACAAATGTCTCCTGCCAAACATAAGCATCTTGGAAGTTTCCTAAAGTAACCTTCCCCGACTTGCCGCAAGTCATTAGCAAACATTGCCTAAGTTTGCTTAGCGTTCTTCAACAGCTAATGATGGGAAATCTGGAGAGGCCAAGTCTGATACCCAGAAAAGCTGCCAAAGAAAACATTGTCAGGGATGATATCCTGACAATGCAAAGTAGTCTACGCCATAAAATAAACAATTATAGAGATTAACAGGAAAGGGTGCTTGGAGACCCACCACATTTCTCAAATAGATACACAGTAAACACAACCCCCTCTAAAACAGGATCCACAAATAAATATAAATCTTCTAAAGGCAATCTGTCACCAAACGCAGTCAGTTCACAAACCAGGCATTTTCACAGAGGATGCTAAAACTACAGTGGGCAATTCTTACATGACAGTCTTTGTAGCCAAGTAGTTAGAATTAGTACATGGGGTATCTCAGAGATTCTTCCTGATTTACTGAACTACCAGGACAACTAATCAGAAAAGGAAACTGTAAATTTGTGGAACCATCTGATCAAAAAATTTTCAGCTAAAGAAAATGTGATCAATAAATACTTTTTTTTAATTTGATAACCAACACTGATAAAAACCACTATGTTTTCCATTATGTTTTACCAAACAATTTCTCTGCCTCCATCCTGCCCTTGCATCATTAAAAAAAAAAAAAACCTCATCTTATCTTGTCCATCCTTACTGTGCTGTGGTCTTGACTCACTTGTTCCTGACTGCCATTCTTGCCTTGGACATTTATGCGTTGGATATTTTTTGTTTGCTGCTTCTGTTGTGATTTGTAGATGCTTTCCCTGTGTCCCTAGTGACAAATCTTTAAAGGGCCTCTAGAATTCTACATCTCCATGGCTATTGTTACCATGTTATAATTTATTGTCACAGATTTGTTTCTGGATAGTACAGACACAAGCAGGAAGGCGAGCAGAAAAAAAAATTATTCTTAAAAATAAAGTCTTAACTTTTTCCTACTCCTAAACTTATTTTATTCCAATTTCCTAATCCCCAGGTTTATTTCTCTGCAAAATTGGTGATTGTTTGATTTGGAATATCATATGTAGAAATGGCTACAGTGTCTGAAAATGACCGATGCTACCATACTTTGTGATTCAGCAATTGGTTTATAGCTTTCTTCAGTTTAAGTAGCTGGTAGAGCAATTCTCTGGGTGAGAGGCAGAGTTTGGTAGTTGAATGTCCTTCCTCATTGTTTGCCTATGAGGGATTGGGGTTGGTGGCATCAAAAGGAAAAAAAAATTGTGATTGTGATGGGCAGATAGAGGTATGGTGGGAGTCAAGAGGTAGGCTGTTCTCAGGGAAGGATGATCAGAAATTTGAAGTCAATTCCATCTTCCAGCCACATTTCCTCCTCTTAGTGCATAGGTTGCCAAGTCTTCTTGTGTCCAACTGAACCCACATAGAAGGTCAATCTTTTTATCTTGAGCAGGTGAGATATAATCTAAAGATAAGAGACACTAACATTAACTCCTTATCGTGGTCAGAATACTCTCCTTTTACTGGTATTCTTCAGCACATGCCCATTTACTTAACAATGGTTCAAAGTTTTGATAGCCTTCAAAAAAATGATTTATGACCAGTACTCACACTTATAACCATCTCACCAACATCGTGGTCACGTGATTGCAGTTTGCAATCTTTTTTTTCTTCCGATTTTTGGCAGAAAACACCAAAAAATGCCCATTGGGGAAGCTATATTCACTTAGTAACCACATGATTTGCTTAATGACTGTTGTAAAAATTGTCATAAAATCAGGTCTGACTCAATTTGCAAGTAACTTATGACTGACATTCCTGTCCCAGTTATGGTTATAAGTCTAGGATTACTTGTATTCTCTTTTTTTCTTAACCTTTCTTTCTGAGTTTAGGTTTTTTTTTCTTTTAGTATTGTTAGTAAAGTTTCAATAAAAATATTTAAAAAAAAGAAATAAGGAGAATGAAGCCGATCAGTGGTGGAAGGCCTAGAACGGACTTCCGGAAGTGGCATCCATGTTCTTCCAGTGAGCCTTTCTAGGCCTGGGAGGCCTCCTGCAGGCCTCCCAGGCCTAGACTGAACTTCTGGAAGCCAGCAGATTCTCTGAATGCAGCAAAATTTAGCTACTGGTTCTGCCGATCCGATGCAAATTGGCTGAATCCCACCACTGAAGTTGATGTAAAACTAAGTACTCTATTAAAGGTCTAAAATTATAAAGAAAGAAATTGAAGAATAATGGATCTAATGCCTATCATTGGTTAAATTACCCAGAGAATATTCAAATCACTCAGAATCTCAAGAGTATGCACAATGTTCAAATACTCTACAAAAATATTATATTTCCTTTCCTCCTTACCTTTAAGGCAAGGACTTATTTGCATGATTAACTGATTAACTGGATGATATGTAGACAGGTCCTTTAAAAACTAATTTTTCTCTTCTTCCTATAAGGTCAGGTGTGAAAGGAACGAAACAAGGTTTGTCCTGCTACTGTCTTTTCTATGCTTGGTCAAGCCAACCATGCATGTGTCAAATGCCAAGATGCTTGATATCATCAGCTATTTTGTATCATTTCCAATGATGCATGAAGGATACTCACTGCACTGTTTATTTCACTAGGGCTGTTTGTCTGTATCCAGATGTTTCAAGTAAGCAGTCATGTCCAAATCCCAAAGTGTCAAAAAGAGTATTGAGGTTTTTGAAAAGGTCACTTTTTAAAAAACTCAAATAATTAAAGGCTTCCCTTTGTCGAGGTACAGCATATGGTTAAAATTATCTATGCAACTTCTGAAACTATAAACATTTAATTTAAAAACAGAGACACGGTTTCTGGATATAAAGAGGGAAAGGGAGAGGGAGGTGAGGGGAGGGGAGCGGGGAGGGAGGGAGGGAGAGAGAGAGAGAGAGAGAGAGAGTCCAAGACAAAGCAGAGATCCCAGCAAAGAGAGCGCTGGGAATACTAAACATGCTTGACCTCCCAATCAGCAAACAAGCATATTATAAACAACATGTCTAATCAGAGTAGCTCTCAAGGGAACAGGAGCCCTTGTATTTGTTTAACATCAGGCAAATGGGTTGCACTCTGAATTATTTGGTAATCCAACATTATTAAATGTTGGATGGATTTATTCGTATTGAACGGTATCATACTTCAGAACTGTAATGCATTTACAGGTAGCAACTTCCCTTTCCTGGTGCAGGAAAAGGTGCTGCAATTGAAGAACAAAGCTATCAAGTAATGTTTGCCACAAATGTTAAATACACAGTACCAGGTCACAGAATTCTCACCAAGCATTCCTTGATTGATGGTACACTCAACAAAAGAAGCCATGTAAAGAGATACAGGTAATCCTCAACTTACGACCACAATGGAGCCCAAAATTTCTGTTGCTAAGTGAGACAGTTGTTACATGAATTTTGCCTCATTTTATGACCTTTCTTGCCACAATTGTTAAGTGAATCACTGCAGTCGTTAAGTTAGTAACATGGTTGTTAAGTGAATCTAGCTTCCTCACTGACTTTGTTTATCAGAGGTCTGCAAAAGATGATCACATGATTCTGGGACATTGCAACTATCATAAATATGAAACAGTTGCCAAGCATCCAAATTTTGATCACATGCCCATGGGGAGGCTGCAAGGGTCATAAATGTGAAAAACAGTCTTAAACGTCGCTTTTTTCAGTGACGTTATAACTTTGAACAGTCACTAAATGAACTGTTGTAAATCGAGGATTTACAAAAATCAGTTTCAGGTTCTAAATCTCCCAAAGAAATGCCTATAACATGTAATTGTGGATTTCAGTTTAGCAAGAAATATATCTGGGGTCTTTCACCCCTGCTGAGTTGAAGTGCTAGAACCCATCCTTGACTTGACAGAAAGCTATGAATCTGCTGCACCCTTTGTTGATTGTCACTGGGTGTGTTCTGCCTGCCGGCCAAATGGTGCTGCCCTGATTATGCTGGTACACCATGTAAGAGACAAAACAATTGCTGCCTTCCTCTTCACCACGTCATTCACTGACAGGAAAAGAATTGTGCAGCAAACGGTGCAGCAAACGAACTGAGTGGATCTGGCTGCAGGGCCCTGTCAGTCATGGCTATGATCTTTCCTCTTCTTGCATTCAGTTCTGTTGGAGCCCAAGCTGAATAAAGGTTTAAAAACAAAGAAATTGGACTCATGAAGGAAACTGAATCACAAGTAGGATTTTTCTTTAGACTTTCTCTTTCCTCCCTTTTCTTTCTTTATATTTCTAATAAATGCCAGTTAAGTCCCCCATCCTCTGTATGTGAAGCATGGGAGGGACTGGTCCTGTCATTCTTCTGTTACACTGTTTCTGCATTCTTCCAAATCAGTAAAGTACAATGGTAGTTATTGTATAGTATTGTCAGCTGTATAGTCTAGTACACCTCTTGCTGATTGTTTCATTTCCCCGAAGACTGAAGAAATGGGAAGGGGATTGACTCTCTCTTAAGTTTTCAAGTTCAACTCATCTGAAAAGTCTTTATGAATGAAGCTCATTTTTTTTGAAGTGAACAACTTTTTTTTATATACAAATTTTATTAAATGTACATTTTAAAAACAAAAATGGACATGATTCAACTTCCCTGACTTCAACAGTGCTATTAGTATTACCTTATGTTACAGAAAGAAAAACAGAAACTTAAAATACATTCTATAACAGGACAGAGTATAACAAACTGTGCGTATAACATCTGTAAATTTTTGATAAACCATCTTTCAATCATCAACGTTATATTTACATATCATTCAGTTGTGTCCTAATATAGGTACTAATAAGAAGTCCTTATGATATCAAATAGTCAATCGATAATCATCTCAGCGATCCTCCTTATCGCTAACCAATCATATAAATTTTTCCAAATTTCATAATACTCTGTTTCAGTTTTATTTTTAATCTCTAGAGTTAACCTGTCCATTTCGGTGCAGGATAAAATTTTATTTATTATTTCTTCCTCAGTGGGGGTTTCCTTTCCTTTCCATTTTTGGGCGTATGCCAATCTTGCTGCGGTTAAAATATGCAATAGTAAGTTAGAAGATGCTTTGCTGAGTTTATCATTAATAATCCCTAATAAGAAGATTTCTGGTTTTAAATCAATTTTTTGTAATAATATGTCTTCTAGCCAATTTTTATCTGATTCCAAAAATTTTGCGCCTTTGAACATTCCCACCTCATGTGATAGTAAGTCCCTGGAAGCCTTCTACACTTCCAGCATGTCGGTTTTTTTATCTATTTTTGCTAGCCCTGTAGGGAGAAGGTGCCATCTAAAAAAAATCTTGTATAAATTTTCTTTGTAGGAGGTGGCTAGTGTTAACCTCCTGTTTCTGTCCCATAATGATTGCCAATTATCTAGGTCAATACTATAACCAAAATTTTTACTCCAAATTAACATTGTTTCTTTTACCTGTTCGTCTAACAAATCTTGTTCTAATAAATATTGATATATCTTTTTTATCATTTGATCTTCTTGAAGTGAACAACTTTTTTGATGGCCTTTCAGATGTTTTAAAACCAAGCTCATGATTGTTCACCAACTTTACTCAAAGTTATGTATTTATTATTAGCTATTTGGGGTTTTGGTTATATGATATGGTGTTGCTTCATTATATTGTATTTCTGTATCTTGATGTCAATCTCTGTGAGTCTTGAAAATTCAAAGTACAAATTCTATAAATAAATAAATCTAATCCTCACCAATAGGAGTTGTGGTTGAAGAAATATAAAAATAGTGCGAACTTTGGAAGGAAATTATTGGATTGTCTTGAGGTTTAAGATGCTACAGAAAATTAAACCGGGACATAGTTGTACATGCACTGATTTGTGGACAACCAATTTCAACTAGTTTAGAAATAACAGAACTGTTAGAAAGATGTCGACATTATGGACAGAAATCCTCTGGTCAAAGAAATTCAGAATTTCTCAGAAAAAAAATACTAGATGCAAAATCCAATGAGAAAAAATATGGAGGACAACTAAGAAAATCACTGTGGATTTATAGAAAGCTAAGAATAGAAAGAGACATTTATTGGGAGTGGAAGCTGAGTATAATCATCCAAGTGTAGGAATATATGCAGAAAGACAAACATAAAGGCTAAAACAGGAACTTAAGCTTGCAAGGAAAGTAAAAAGGGTTGGCTATGTCAGGAGTAAAAGGAAAGAAGAGAAAGGGCCGGGGGGGGGGGGAATGATGAAACAGTAAAAAGCAGAACTCTGCAAATCATACCTTGCTTTGGTTATTAAATCCTTTGTTCGTGTGCGAATGAAGAAGACACATGGTGACTGTTAACAACTCTTTATTCTCCTTCTCCAAGAACCAAGCAAAACACAAAGGCACGCAGGCCTTTTTATATGGCCAGAAACCCGGACAGTGTCAACCAATAGGAACTTAGCGTTTTCGCGCCTTGTGCATGTGCACAAGGCTGGTGCCGCTGGTCCTGGGCAGCTTTTGGAATGCCCAGGACCAATGCAACATCCTGAGCCTGCAAAAGCAGGCTCAGGACACAACACTGGTCTTCTCCCCAAATGGGAAACCTGCTTGATCATTAATAATGAATGACATCACTTGCTGTAACCAATTTCCTAGCACTGCTGTTAAGCTCTTTATATCAACATTAGACAATGAGATTGGATGATAATTAGCACACAGAGTGTTACTAGCTTTTGATATAACCTTGATTGAATGCTACAAATAAAGTTCCCTTACCCAATATCTCATCATACAGTTGGCAAAGCTTTGGCACCAAAAAGGTTATGAATGTTTTATATCGCTCTATAGGGAATTCATACAGTCCTGAAATTTAACCATTTGTCATTTTTAAAATTATTTGTTTAATCTTTATCTCACACAGTGGAGCAAGTAAAAGTTGTTTTTGTGTGTTATCTAAATATAGTAGGTTACTTACTTATATTTAGGGAGGATTTATATGTTCGTACAATACATTTTCTGATTTGCTATATAATTCTGAGTAGAATTTTAAAAATTGTCTTTTTATGTCTATTGAAGTTTTATATATTTCAACTCTTTCATCTCTGATAGTTGGAATCATGGCCTTTCTTTGCTTCAAGCAATTAGCCAACATCTTCCCAAGACTTTCACTGTTGTCCCAGTATCTCTGTCATAAACAAATTAGCATTAATTATGTCTGCTGTGATATTATAGTATTTAATTCAATTTGTTTATGTACTGTACAGAGTAGTAGATGGGCATCTAACCATCTATACCGATAAATGTTTCAGTTCATCTTTCACATTATTTTCCCTTTAATTTTTAATAGGTTTAATATGTTTCCCATTAAAAAATGTGAGCCCTTGATATTTCTGGGTTCAAATTAAAATATCATAAAGTTTATACCTACATTTGTTATATAAATTCTTTATCATTAAGTAAGGGAACATTGAAATACAAATTTCTCAATAGTTTGACAGGTTTCTGAACACATATTTCATCGCCGTAGTACAGTTATTCTCTGGATGTAAACCATGATCAAGAGGAACTTGCAAAGGTAGTCTTAACATCTCATCTTGTACTTATGTTTATTCCTATTTGTTGTTATTGTTTACTAATACTAGTATCTCTTCTGCTATTTTACCTTCCAGCATTCATTAGTATACTAAGACGTTCTTCTGGATTAGCATGTACTAAAGAGAGTTGCCAGTTAGACACAATCCAGTCAAAAGTCTACAATTATCTTTGTGTTCCAAGGGTTGAACTGTCTATAAAGGCCCCAGGAAAACTCCTAACCATCTTGTGGAAATAGATGGAAATTAGATTATGTAGAACTAGAACCAGACCATGTTGTTTTACCAGTTACGAATTCCTGAGCTGCCTCTGAACCACTCTTCAAGAAAAGAAAATTGAAATTGTCCAGGAGAAAATGCCTGGATGAATCAATCAATCACCCACCTGGCAATGAGGTCAAGCAGCTCAAGCAGGGATAAAGCTATGCCACAGGTAAGGCAATACAACAACACGTACACAGTTTATTCCCCAAGACAAACCACTAATGCAGGGCCTCCTGTCTAGTAATGAAACAGTGGGTCTTGATCTCTGGTAACCTGCAGAGCTGGGAGGGGGAGCAGAATTGTTTAGAATTGTTTCAGAACACAAAAACAAGAATTTAATTAAAGAAAGTATATTGTGGTTGAATAGGAAAACTTTCCTAATAGTAAGAGCAATTCAATGGAACACAGTACCTCAGTAGGTAGTACAGTCTTCTTTGCTGGAACAGTTCAGACAGAGTCTGAGTTGCATTGAATTGGAATACTGGCTTTCATTGGACTGAAAAAGACGATATCCAGCATTCCTCCCAAACCAATACATTATATGATTCTATGACTCTATTGGGAAGTTCTGATATGCCACCAATACATCATGTCCAGTTCTATAGAGAGGCAACCACAGAACAGCTGCATAAGACCTGTGGTGGTATGCTGGTTAAAATGCAGTACTGCAGGCTAATTCTGCCCACTGCCAGGAGTTCGATCCTGACCAGCTCAAGGTTGCCTTAGCCTTCCATCCTTCCAAGGTCAGTAAAATGAGGACCCCAATTGTTTGGGAGCAATATGCTGACTCTGTAAAGCTGTGACAGAGTGCTGCAAAGTACGGTGAAGCATATATAAGACTAAATGCTATTGCTATAAGACCAAAAATGAGAAAACATACCCTGAACACATGCCATGTTGTTTTGCCCTATTTCACCTCCAGTGTAAAGGGTGGCCATCTTTTAAGGCTAGAAAATAAAATCTATTGATAAGAATATGTTCTTGAAATGTGCTAGGAAATGTGTTAGGGTTGTTTTCCATTTTCTCTGGTATGCTGTTAGCCTAGCCAATCTCTAAAATGCAGAAAAGTCTCACTTATTTTTATGTAACACATATTAACATGGCTATTTATCAAGAAATATGCCCAAGAAGAATGTTTTAGCTGAGGCAGAACACTTTGTCCCAGTAAACATCATAATTATGACCATTTTCTTCACTTCATGAGTAGAAAAGAAGCGAGAATTGATTAAACTGTAACGCAAGTCACTAAACAGCCCTATGCATTCCAGCAAAGAGGAATTTGATGGTAAGGCAGAATTCATGGAAATGCAAAGCAGATGGGTTTAAAATAGTATCTCCTCAAAATTGCAAAGCACAAAATTGCAAAGCACAGAAATGGAACAGGAAAACCACAATGATACAACCTGCTAACTGTCTGCATGCAGAACACAGATACTTGGACTTGTGTGAAGAACTTTAGGTTGTTGTCCTTCCTTAGCAGTGCAGAATTGTTTGGGTTTTGTTTTGTTTTGTTTTGTTTTGTTTTTTTTAGAAGGTGGGAGTTTTCAGATTTGGGAAGGAAAGAAAATAGATGGTGTTCTTGATGCTCTCTGAGTTGGGTTGTTCTCTTGCAGACATTTATTTACCCAATTAGCTAATATCTTCAGTGTTAAAAGGCAGTGGGCTTGCTCTCTGTTTATATACAGCAGTTTGCCCTGTCAGCACTGGTGAGTGTGTTGTTTTCTCGTTGGTAATTCCTTGATTAAGCTGTTGTTTACTGCTTCATTCTTTGTTTGAGTTCATAGTTCCTTGATTAGAGTTTAGGTTACTGCTTGATTGTTTGTCTGGTGTTAATTCTGGTGTTAAAGAGAATAGGGTTTGGTTTCCAAACCAAAAATAGCTGCAGCATGTGCTGGATAAGTGTGGGTTTTTTTCCCCTTCCTTCTGGGTAGCTGAAGAAAGTGCTTCTCTACTCAGTGACATATATATTCTTTACAGTGCAACTCTCCTTCATCAATTTGCTTAAGTTTCCTCAGCCTGGACAATCTCTAGATTGGCTATGATTTTGTAAGTTGAAATCCTAGAGGACACATAGGGTGGGGAACACTGACTTAAGAGAGCTAATTCCCTAAAGAAGATTAGTTTTGACTTCTTTGTCATGTCTCTGACCAATGCAGAGAACAAAGAATGTATTGTTGTAATTCAGAAACACCCAGCTCCAGTAACTGGAAAACTTGGAAGATTGAGAAAAAACTTGTTACTATTGCCACTCCCCAGTCTTCTCTTCTTGCTGCCATTTGGGAGATCATTGCATTTGTAAGACAAATGAAGAAGCCAGCGGTGAAATATTTAGTCCTTTAGAACACTCGATGTTCAAACTCGATCGCATCACGTGATGTATCGTGATGTCTTTTGCCTTTGAGGAGTTGGGGTAGGCGTGGCCTGCATGTAACTCATCTGGCTCACAGACCACCAGTTTGACACCCCTGTTTTAGAAGATTCCACTTCCTTAGAACTGCGGTTAAAGCTGTATCCCACTTCCAACATTTGTACATGCTAGTTGTTTTGTTTTGTTTACTTATCAATGCACATTGATATGATCTACAAAGGTTTGCTAATTAGTTTTCCTTACATGTGATGCTTGTTAGCTCCTCCGTCCACAATCCAGGGTGAAATAGCATCATTTAAATTAAATTAACAAAACTAAACAATCTGAATTGTTGATGTTTTGCTAAATGTGACACAGGAAACTTCTCCTTATTCAAGCTGATTCTGTTTATCTCCAGATCAATCAAAGATAACACATGCTGCTTGAGATTCCTTATTTCCACAGCCAGGGAAACCCAGTAATTCACATGGTATTCCAACAGATGTGTAGCATGTATATATATTTGTGCAGTTCAGGTTTTGATATTTTTGGAATAACTATTTCCTTCTAATAAATAGAAGTTAATTCAATTCATACTCAAAATGCATGTTCATCCATAGCGAAAACAAACAAGAAATGGCTGGCCAAATATTACCTAGTTTCTCTTCCATGCAAGCCAACAAAAGATCATAGATAAAGAACTGATAATTTTGCAATAAATAAAATGGTTTAGTGTGCCTAATCCTAACACATGTGAACCAGCACAGTAATTCTAAATATGGAAACTGAAACAGTGGGAAAATGTATGAAGTGAGTAGTGGTACTTGGACTTCAGTAAGGCATTTGATAAAGTAGATCACAATCTACTACTTGATAAGATAGAAAAATGTGGCTTAAATAGCATCACCACCAGATGGATTCGTAGCTGGCTAACTGACCATACTCAGCATATGGTCCTCAATGGAACTGCATCTACATGGAGGAAAGTGTGTAGTGGTGTGCCCCAGGGCTCTGTTCTGCGCCCAGTGCTCTTCAACATCTTCATCAATGATTTTGATGAGGGGATAGATGGGGAGCTCATTAAATTTGAAGACAACACCAAGCTGACAGGAATAGCCAACCCTCCAGAAGATAGTCTTAAGATAAAGAAGGATCTTGATAGACTTGAACATAGGGCACTATCTAACAAAATGAAATTCAGGGGTGAAAAAAGTAAGGTTCTACATTTAGGTAAGAAAAACCAAATGCACAGGTATAGTGTAAGTGGTACCTTGTTCAATAGTAGTAACTGTGAGATGGATCTCAGAGTCCTAGTTGACAATCACTTAAATATGTTGCAGCTGCCAAAAAAGCCAACATAGTGCTAGGCTGATTAACAGAGGGATAAAATCAAGATCACATGAAGTATTAATAACACTTTACAATGCCTTGGTAAGGCCACACTTGGAATACTGCATCCAGTTTTGGTCACCACGATGTAAAAAAGATGTTGAGACTCTAGAAAGAGTACAGAGAAGAGCAACAAAAATGATTAGGAGACTGGAGGCTAAAACATATAAGGAACGGTTGCTGGAATTGTGTATGTCTAGTTTAACAAAGAGAAGAACGAGGGGGGACATGATAGCAGTGTTCCAATATCTCAGGGGCTGCCACAAAGAAGAGGGAGTCAAGCTATTCTCCAAAGCCCCTGAAGGCAAGACAAGCAACAGATGGAAACTAACCAAAGAGAGAAGCAACCTAGAATTAAGGAGAAATTTCCTGACAATTAGAACAATTAATCAGTGCAACAACCTGCCTCCAGAAGCTGTGAATGCTCCAACACTAGAAATTTTTAAGAAGAGACTAGACAACCATTTGTTTGAAATTGTATAGGGTTGAGGGATGCTGTGAGCTCCAATAGACACCTCCTCATTTTAGAGTAGTCCTTTTTAGAACTCAAGATGTCTAGAAGAAGACAGTGGCTGAATAACTTTCTACATACACAATAAAATCCGAATGAAATCAGATAAAATCCAGGAGACATCTATCACACAGAAAACAGATACAGTAGAGAGGGAGGATGGGACACCAAGACAGAGAGACACATACACATACCCACAGAGACATGGCCACTTTCCGAATGGATTACTGTAATGCTCTCTACATGGCCCTATTTTTGTAGGGTGTCTGGAAGCTTCAAATTAAATAAAAACTTTCCACAAAGAGCACTTCCTTAGAGTATTAGAATAGTAATTTGTTGAAAAACACTGCTCTAGAGAACTACATAGCTGCTTATCCATCAAAGCCCCAAAGTTCACCTTAGCAGGCATCTGTCATTCATAATTTCTTTCCCTGTTTCACTATGGTGAAACTCTACCAACTAGAATTATGGAATGTAACTGGAATTATAGATTATACCTACAGAAAAATGGAGACTGGACCCGAATCTTTTGTTTTTTGTTTTTACAAAATCTTACATTCAAGCAGCAAATTGTCTTTTGGCACAAGCTGGCATGGATGAACTGTATTGTCTTTCACTTTTAAGGTCTTCTTTATTCTTTCCTTTCAATCAAGCGGGAAGTAAGGCAGCTTTGTGGATTGAAAGGGTGAGGGTCACTGCACCGGTGTACTTGATGATTCAGCAGAGTGAGCCTCAGTAGAAAAGAGGGAGGTCACAGAGTGGCTTTTTTATTGTTTTGTTTTCTCAAAGGCCTTCTTTATGAAAACACAGCCTCCTCCCAAAATAATAATGTTTTTAACCAAGCTGACAAAGTGAAATAATTAGTTTGGCATTTTCTGCATTTGTTGCTGCTCTGCTCTGAATCATGAACTGTGAAATCTGGGCCAGAGAGTAGCTAGCAAAAAGAAGAAAAAAGAGGGGGATGGGAGGGAGGGTTCCCATGTGTTTCTTTGGGAATGTTGCAAAGGGGAAGAAGGTCTACTGGACAGATATTGTATAGTCCTCTATTCTCAGTGCAGACTAAACATATAACTAACTCTTTGTGCTATTGGAAAACTATGCCATTAAAATGTAACTAGAACCAAAAAAAAGTTAGTTCAGTGGGTTAGGTATTTAAAAGAGAGGGAGGGACATAACACACAAACATGAAATAAAACTGCTTCCAGCAGGGACAAATAAGCATTCTTTAGGAGAAAGAAAAGGCATGTCATTAGAACACACAGACTGGAAGGCAAGTTGTGATTACCTTTTGTTGTGTGAATTTTATTCTGACATTCAGTCATATATTTTTTTTACATATCCTATTCTTCACACTGGGATATTATTTAAATTCTACTTTTTTCTTGAGTGTTTTATTCATTTTTTTAAATATTAAAATATTATCCACTTTAAACTCAGGTGTTACAACCTTTTGTTAATTGTTCTGTTTGGTTCAGCAGAAAGTGTTTCAAGAGCCTTTCCTCACCTGTTGTAATCAGAAGAAGAAATAACTTCAAGGAACAGGAGATGAAGCCACAACCAAGATAATGGTCAGATAAAAGAAATCTGAGTCCAGGGCATAAATGTAATCTGAGAAGAAGAATGCAGATGAGCAGCGGTCTGCAAGGAATATTAAATCCTTCCATTCCCCACCATCCAGTCAGAGCTAAAGAAGCTTCTTGGATGAGAAGCAAAATGTCTTCAAAGAAAAATAAGGAAGTCCAGTTGCTCGTGAAAAGGCATCTTTGGGACAACTATGACCTGGATGACTGAGAATCTCCGTAGACATTCATAATCTGAGAAAGTGTTTCAGACAGGACCCGCCCTATTGTCATGAAAAAAAATAGAGGGAAGAGGGAAACCCATTCAAACTTGCAAGATTCTATGACTATAACCTTATAATATGAGGGCAATTCAGAAATAAACCTGTGTTTGGTTATCAATGATAGACACTCACAGATACAGAACTTTTATTATACACATTAGAAAACTACAACATTATATTACTTTTTGACATAATCACCATTCAGATTGAGGCACTTGTCATAACAAGGCTTGAAATTCCTTAGTAGTAGTCACTCGGTGCCAAATCTGGGCTATGGGGTGTGTGTGATCAAAAACATCCCAATGGAACTGCTTCAAAAGTTCTTGGGTGTGTCTAATGGTGTGCAGGTGAGCCTTATCGTGAACCAACACCACACCGGAAGTGGTGCCATAGAAAATCCCACCAAATGTGAAGATGCCAAAGGAGTACTGCTAGTAAAGTTCATGGAGCATGGTTCAACCATCAACTCAAATGTCTACTGTGAAACATTACGAAAACACAGACGAACCATCCATAACAAGCATCGGAGCATGCTGACTTCTGATGTGATGCTGGTTCACAATAATGCTCGCCCTCACACTGCTAGATGCACCCAAGAACTTTTGAAGCAGTTCTGTTGGGATGTTTTTGATCATTCCCCCCCCCATAGCCCAGATTTGGTGCCAAGCAGCTACTACTAAGGAATTTCAAAACTTGTAAGATGTTATAACAAGTGCCTCAAAGTAGGAAACTGCTGCAGGTTGTTTTTTTTCCCCACATCATGAGAGATGATGGGTTTGCCATCTCTGGAGGTTTGTAAGAAGGGACTAGACCACGGGTCGGCAACCCGCGGCTCTGGAGCCGCATGCGGCTCTTTGAGCCATCTCCTGCGGCTCCGGAGCCTCCTCCTCCCCCCTCCCCCTCCCCCTCCTTCCTCCTGCTGGCCCCCCCAGGCTTCAGTCCCAGCTGGGGCGGCAGGAACATCACTTCCTGGGCCGTCGAGCCGGCCACGTGTCTGCCCGGGCCAGGTGGCAGTCCTGGCTGGGGCGGCGGCTGCGTCTCCCCAGGCCGGGCTGGGTGGCAGGGGGACATTGCTTCCTGTGCCGTCCCTGGGCCACTCACCCGGCCATATGTCTCCCTGGGCCAGGCAGGCTGCAGCAGGGGGGCATCACTTCCTGGGCCGTCCCCAGGCCGTTCCCTAGGCAGCCGAGCTCACCATGCATCTCCCCGGGCTGGTCCGTGGGGTCCCGGGCACCTTTCAGCGACTTTTACCGCCTCCTGCCTCCGTCCCCTCCCTGCCCCTTTGGCGCCGTCTGCCTTGCTTTCTCTCTCTCTCTCTCCTCATCTGGAGAGGGGGGGCAGAGGAAAGAGAGAAAGAGAGAGGGTGACTTGTTCGGGCAAAGAACCAATGGGGGACAAGGCAAGCTTTCGTGCTAGCTTCTCCCGAACCCTTGTTATCCCTGCCACAAACTCAGCTCATCCGCCCTCACTCTCTCCTCTCCTCTCTGCGAACGAGGCTGCTTGCTTCAAATGGCTTGCTACCGAGGTCTGGGAGCCAGGCAGGCGGGTAAGTCTCGATCGCAGTATTTTGTTGCTGTTGTTTTGCGCACGTGTGGCGCTGGCTGGGAACAGAGCCGAGCAAGCTCTATGGTTGGAAGTGCCTGCAGCTTAGGAGCCAGGATTTCCCCCCTCTCAGTCCCAAATCCTAAGCAGGATTCACCACTTTGGGATTGGAAGTGAGCTGCGAGGAGACGGTCTGTCTCTTTTCCTCCCCTGATCCCTTCCGCACCGGCTACTGAGGCTCCCTGCTGGGTGCAGTCGGCTTGAAGCGGAGGAGGGGGAGGGGCCTTTCAAAGCGTGAGATTGCAACGGATGGAACAGCCTTTCAGGAGGGTGCGGATGAACTGTAGCTCTCCAGATATTGCTAACATACAGCGTTTGCTGTCCCTGCAGCAGAATTGATGAGAGGTGCTGGCATTTCTCTTGGTCAGAATGTGGTGAATCCACATTGCCCATCTCTAAAGGAGGAAGTTAAACGTTTTGGTAGGTGAACTGGTTCTGTTAGTAAAGGGGGGGAGGTGAAGAGAAAAAGAGAGGGAGAGAGAGAGAGAGGAAAGAAAGAGAAAGAGGAAAGAGGAAGAAAGAGAAAGGGAGAGGAAAGAGAGAGGGAGAGGGGAGAGAAAGGAAAGAAAGAGAAAGAGGGAGAAAGAGAAAGGGAGATAAAAAAAAGGGAGAGGGGGAGAGAGAAAAGAGGAAGTGAGGGGGAGAGAGGAAAGAGAAAGAGAAAAGGGAGAAAGGAAAGAAAGAGGAAGAAAGAAAGGGAGATGAAAGAAAGGGAGGGGGAGAGAGGGGAAAGAAATAGAAAGAGGGAGAAAGGGAGGAAAGGGAGAAAGGAAAGGAAAGAGGAAAGAGAGAAAGGGAGAAAGAGGAAAGGAAAGAAAAAGGGAAGAGGAGAGAAAGGAAGAAAGGATAGAAAGGGAGAAAGAGGAAAGAAAGAAAGGGAGAGGGAGAGGAAAGGGGGAGAGGAAAGAGGAAAAAGGGAGAAAGAGAGGAAAGAGAAAGGGAGAAGAAAGAGGAAAGAGAAAGGGAGGTAGAGGAAAGGGAGGGGAAAGAGAAAGAGGGAGGGGGAGAGAGGAAAGAAAGGAAAGAGGAAAGAAAGAAGAGAAAAGAGAAAGGGAGATGAAAGAAAGGGATAGGGGGGAGAGAGGAAAGAAATAGAAAGAGGGAGAAAGAGGAAAGAAAGAAAGGAAGAAAAGGGAAAGGAAAGAGAAAGAGGGGGAGGGGGAGAGAGAGGAAAGAGAGGAAAGGAAGGGAGAAAGAGAAAAGAGAAAGGGAGATGAAAGAAGGTGAGGGAGAGGAAAGAAATAGAAAGAGGGAGACAGGAAAGAAAGGGAGAAAGGAAAAGAAGAAAGAGAAAAAAAGGGAGAGGAAAGAAAGGGAGGGGAGAGAGGAAAGGAAAGAAAGGGAGAAAGAGAAAGGGAGATGAAAGAAAGAGAGAGGAGGAGAGGAAAGAAATAGAAAGAGAGGAAAGAAGAAAAGAAAGGGAAAGGAAAGGAAAGAGGGAGAAAGAAAAGAAAGGGAGATGAAAGAAGGGGAGGGAGAGAGAGGGGGGAAAGAAATAGAAAGGGGGAAAGAGGGAGAAAGGAAAAAAGGGAGAGAGAGGAAAGAAAGGAAAGAGGAAAGAGGGAGAAAGGAAAGGAAAGAGGAGAGAAAGGGAGAAAGGAAAGGAAAGAAAGGGAGAGGGAGAGGAAAGGGGGAGAGAGTACATAGAAAGAGGGAGAAAGAGGAAAGAGAAAAGGAGAAGAAAGAGGAAAGAGAAAGGGAGGGAGAGGAAAGAAAGGGAGAGAAGAAAGAGGGAGAGGAAAGAGAGAAAGGGGGGAAGTGCAAGTGCCCCCCCCTCTCTCTCTCTCACACACACACACACAGGGGGAAGAAGACTAGCAGACCAAGGGCAGAAAGAGGGAGGGGGAGAGGGAGAGAGAGAGAGAGAGAGAGATCCTTTTGACATCTAAAATGAAGATAAGACTGCATATATCCATATATATATGGATATATGCAGTCTTATCTTCATTTTAGATATCCAAAGGGTTTTGCGGCTCCCGGTGTTTTGTTTTCAGTGGGAAACGGGTCCAAGTGGCTCTTTGAGTATTTTGGGTTGCCTACCCCTGGACTAGACAGCCACCCCTTCTGTGTAATTTAATTGGTTTTCCTGAGCCCTGCAGACAGTTAAACTAGATGATTCTTCTGTCCCTTCCAATTTGATTCCATCATTCTGTGCTGGGCCAAAAGAGTGGCAAGATAAGGAAGGAGGAATCAGATAATTTCTTGTATCCAAAGCAATAGAATAAGATTGTTCAGATCAAGACCTGGGGCAAGACAGATTCAGCTTCAAGTGAACAGAGGCTAAAACAGAGCTTGCCAGGCCATATTAATGATGTTGTAAATCATTGGAGAGGAAAGTGTCTTAAGAATTGCCTTTTCAAGTTCACCAAAAGGGCATGGTGAATATGGCAAGCAGCCTCTGGTTTTAATGGTGCACTGATTGTATACATCAAAATTCCATTAAGTATAATGACTAATCAGTTCCCAAATGTTAGCAACATGTGCAGAATAAAACGTTGACTTAAAGGTAATTTCTGCTTTTTAAGAAGATAATGCTTTTTACTTCCTACTATTTCTACTATTGGAGAAGTAAAACAAGAAGATATGAAATGTCTTGATGCCTTTTCATTTTCTCTTCTCAGATCTGGTTTCTGATACACTTGTCATGACATTTGCAAATATGTATTTATCAACATGAAACGTTTATACTTTCTCTTTTAGACAGCTGTGGAAATATTTTAAAATATTGCTTTTGCCACTGTACTCTGGAAGAAAAATTAGAATTAACCCAACTGGCCACAATTATTCCAGTATGCTGGATGGACAACCAGGGACACCTAAAAATGGGGTTTGAGCTTCAGAAACTTTGAGATGGCCATTGGGAAATTATAAACACAAAAAAATATATATAGAATATTATTGCAAGATTTTTAGAAGACATTTAAAAAGAATATCTCTTCCCTCAGAGTTCTTATTTATTTAAAAGCTCTGCAATTAATATAATGGAACAAAATACCTAATTCTTGGCCATCATTCCCAATCTTAAGAAAAAGTTAGGAGAGCCCCCAGCTGTTGCCTGTAGAGAGAACACTTCTTTGGCCCTGTGCATTGGATCAGACACTGATCGGTATCTTTTCCTGTTTGCTCATCTTACAGGCAAACCAAAGAGGAATTTGCTTTCTTCTGTCATCTTGGCCGGAACAAAAAAGTTTAGAAGTCTTAGATTCTGAGGCAGAGCTATCTCTTCCAAAATTTTTGAACCAGATGTCAAGGAGAAAGAGATCAGAGTAGCCTCCCTTCTCCATAGAGATAGTTCCTTCTTTCCCCAGTTAATTTTTCTACTGTTAATGATTGAGGAATAATAAATAATCCATTGAATAATCAATGGAAAGTAGCCACTTGATTTTAGAATACAGCATGAGGGGGGCTACATGATATTCACTTGTCTAACTGTAATTATGGGCCAAAATATTTTTCAAAATCTACCAAGGGTTAATTTCATACTGCTGATTAGCAATAATAGATTATATTACTGTACTTCATTAAGGATAGGTACCAATGGAATCTTGTCACAGCCTTGCAAGGGTGAATAGAAAATTGCTCTCCTATCAGTTTGCTGGAACAGTACTGAGAACTATTCAAAATAAACTTAAGAAGCACAAAAGCTAAGAGCCTGAGATATACATAGTCAGTGAGATAGGAGGGGAGCAACAAAGGGAGAGAGGAGGAGAAGGAAATAGTAAGGATAACAAGATATGAATGAGAACAAATGCATGTTTGGCACCAACAGGGATACAACAGAATTAAGATTTTCCAATGCATCTTTCCACAGTAGAAGAAAATCATTAATTTTTCCCTTTCCTGGCTGCTTTGATTTTGTTGATTATTTCTTATATCTCTGATCCAATAAGGTACACGTTAAAAACATTTGCCTGCTTGAAAATAAGTTTCCAAGAGCTTTCTATGGAGTTTATTGTAAAGAAGTATATATTGATTGCATTCTTAAAATTATGTTTAATGTGTTCCACAGCATGTACTGGGAATATAGGTGAGGCAAGTAGATCAAAGTTATATTTTAGTGTTGAAGGAAATGACAAATATGGTAGTATGTACTTGTTTGGATCGCTGACAAAAAAAGAATTATAGACACAAAGGTCATAGGAAGAAATGTATCTTTGGGCAAGAAAAGCAAAAATGACTGCTATAATTCTGCAACTTTTACACATAAAGAATTGATGTAAGTTTATTGCTCAAACTTTTACTGACACTGAGTCATGTTCTGAAGATGTTAAAAGCTACTGCAGACTCACTTGGATACTGTGGTTACAAAACGAACAAGACAGAGATGCCCACTGTCTCCTCTCTTGTTTATTTTGGTTCTTGAAATACTGAATAGAGCTATAAGACAAGATGAGGGGATTGTGGAAGTAAAGATTTAAAAAAAAGAAATCATTAAGTTAGGGGTTCTTGCAGATGACTTAGTGATGGTTCTGAAAAATCTGTTTAAAAAGACTGAAATATTTATGGCCAATGTAAGAATGTAGTGGATTTGCAGATCTCAAGATTACTAAACAGAAGACAAAGATGCTAAGAAATATGAAAATAGAAGATCAATCAGTACTGATAAATAAAAATTTAGGATTGAGAAGGAAATAAAATATCTGGCTATGACAAATATGAATTGGATATTATTTCAAAGTAGCTATATTAAGACATGGAACAAAGTTTTAAAAGATACACTGTGATGGGAGAAACTGCAACTGTCATAGCTGGGGAGAATTCCTATGATAAAAATGAATGCTTTGCCTAGAATAATATTTTTGTTTCAGACAATACTTGTTTTGACAACTGATGCATCATTTAAGCGGTGGCAGAAGGATATATCTAAATTTGTATGACATGGGGGGGGGAAACATGAGTTAAATATAAGATATTACAAAATGCAAAGGAAAGAGGACAATTGGGTTTATCTGATTTGCATTCATCTGGTTTGGGTGAATGAGTGGGTATTGCTGAGAAATAGAAAAATTTTGGAATTAGAAGAACCCAGTTTGGAATTTGGTTGGCATGGATAATTATGATACAATAAAGTCAAGGTTAATGTGGATTTTAAAATCATTATGATAGATCTGCCAAATGGAGAGTATAGAATAAATAAATGTCATGATAAATGTGAAGACACATTTGTGCCTCTTAGCACAAGAAGCAATTTTATAGACTAGAAATAATAGACAAACATACACGGCTAACTTAACCTCAGATATTAAAAAATTTTTTAAGAGGAATATAAAATAAAATCAAGAGAAGAACTGGTGACAGAAGGATATAGTTGTCAATGGTTCTTTTATTTACAATTATTGAAAAGAATTGAAACAGACAAGATATTTTCCAATTTTGAACATTATAAGGCTTAGTTTGAAACAGAGTTATGTTATATGCAAATGATGAGCATATAATTGCTAAAATGTACAAAATTTTATTGAAATTTGAAACAAATGAAGAACAAGTGAAAGAACGTATGATAAAGTGGGCTAATATAGTTGGTTGTAGAGATCAATGGGAAAATAGATGACTCTAGAAGGAGTACAGAAAAGAGCAACAAAGATGATTAGGGGATTGGAGGCTAAAACATGTGAGGAACAGCTGCTGGAATTGGGTATGTCTAGTTTAATGAAAGAAGGACAAGGAGGGACATGATAGCAGTCTTCCAATATCTCAGGGGTTGCCACAAAGAAGAGGGAATCAAGCTATTCTCCAAAGCCCCTGAAGGCAGGACAAGAAGCAACAGATGAAAACTAATCAAGGAGAGAAGCAACCTAGAACTAAGGAGAAACTTCTGGACAGTTAGAAGAAATTAACCAGTGGAACAACCTGCCTCCAGAAACTGTGAATGCTCCAACACTGGAAGTTTTTAAGAAGAGACTGGACAGCCATTTGTCTGAAATGGTATAGGGTTTCCTGGCTGAGCAGGAGGTTGGAATAGATGACCTCCAAGGTCCCTTCCAACTTTATTATTATTATTATTATTATTATTATTATTATTATTATTATTATTATTATTGATCATCGCACAGTCAGCCAGATGTTCAGACTGGATTTGGCATTTTGTCTACCTATCGAGTCCTTATCCAGGACCTGGGATAGGCAGATGTGGATGTTTGATAGTATTACAGGTATCGTCGCAGGATGGAAGCAGTTCCTAGTAAAGCCGCCTTTTGAAATTGACTAATAGCGAATTTGTCAGTGCCAGTGGTGTTCAAGTGGTGCTCCAGTTGTTTTGGGATTGCTATTGGTACTACCCTTGCTTGCTTTTGCCACAGTCTTTCTATTTCTATTTGTAGGTCTTTGTATTTTGTTATCTTCTCCAGTTCTTTCTCTTCTATTCTGCTATCTCCAGGCACTGCCACGTCCACTATCCAGACTTTTTTGTCTTTCTTATCGACAATTGTTAAGTCTGGGGTGTTATGTTGCAGGTGCTTGTCTGTTTGAATTCTGAAGTCCCAGAGCAGTTTAATTTTATCATTTTCTATGACTTTCTCTATTTTATGATCCCACCAGTTTTTGCTTACAGGCAAATGATATTTTTTGCAGATCTTCCAATGCACCATTGTTGCTACTTTGTCATGCCGCTGCTTGTAATCAGTCTGTGCAATCTTCTTGCAACAGCTTACCAAGTGGTCCACTGTTTCTTCAGCTTCTTTGCATAGGCGGCACTTACTGTCTGTTGCTGTCTTCTCAATTTTGACTTTATATGCATTTGTCCTTAAGGCTTGGTCTTGTGCAGCCAGAATTAGTCCCTCGGTCTCTTTCTTCAATTTTCCTGCTCTTAGCCATTGCCAGGTTTTGTTATTATCTGCTTTCCCAGCTATTTTTTTAATGTATTGGCCATGTAGTGCTTTGTCTTCCCATGCCTCTATTCTGTTCTTCATTTGGTCTTTCTTGTAGGCCAGTTTGGTCTCTCCAGTAGTTAGTAAGCCTTCCTGATATACTAATTTCAGTGCATCTTCATCATTGTTCTTCAGATATTCTTCCAAAGCCATTTTTTCTTCTTCAACCATCTGATGTACTTGTAGCATTCCACGCCCACCTATTTGCCTTGGTAGATAAAGTCTATCAATGTCACTGCGTGGATGAAGGGCATGATTCATTGTCATTATTTTTCTGGTCTGCCTATCCATTGCTTTTAGTTCTGCTTGAGTCCAGTCCACTATTCCAGCTGTGTACCTAATGACTGGGATTGCCCAGGTGTTGATTGCCTTTATGGTATTTCCTCCATTGAGTTTGGACTTTAAGATCTTCTTCACTCTCTTGATGTATTCACCTCTAATCTTTTTCTTGACTTCAGTGTGCTTGATGTTGTCAGCTTGAAGGATACCCAAGTATTTGTAGTACTCTTCCTCATCCAGACTCTTAATGTTATTTTCGTGGGGCATCTTGATTCCTTCAGTTTTCACTATTTTTCCTTGTTTGATAGTAAGTGTGGCACATTTGTCCAAGCCAAACTCCATTACAATATCTTGGCTATATATACGGACAGTGTTGAGCAGCGATTCTATTTCAGATGATGTTTTTCCATATAGCTTCAGATCATCCATGTAAAGGAGGTGGGATAGTCTGGCAGATGTTTTTGATGTTTGATAGCCATGTCCTGAGTTATTCAGTATTGTTGACAGAGGAAACAGTGCAATAACAAATAGTAATGGTGACAATGAATCTCCTTGAAATATTCCTCTCTTGATATTAACCTCTCCCAGTCTCTCACCATTGATCTGCAACTGTGTCTTCCATTGTGCCATTGATCTTTGCACAAATTTTCTGATGTTTCTACTGACTCCTGTTGTTACTAGGCACTTGATTATCAGTCATGTGGCAGAGAGTCAAATGCCTTTTTGTAGTCAATCCATGCCACATTCAGGTTGGTCTTCCTTTTCTTCCAGTTTTCCAAGATCATTTTGTCTATTAGGAGTTGATCTTTTGTTCCTCTGCTATTGGGGCGGTTTCCTTTCTGCTCAGATGGAAAGAGATTGTTTTCAACTAGATGCTGTTGTACTGTATCAGCTACCACACCAGTTAGTAATTTGAAAGTTGTTGGTAAGCAGGTAATTGGCCTGTAGTTGCCTGGTGTTGCCCCTTTTGCTGGATTTTTCATTATTAGGTAGGTTTTCCCAGTTGTTAGCCACTTTTCAATTTCTCCTCCTTGTAGTATATTGTTGAACTGCTTGGCAATGAGTGGGTGTATAACAGTTAGATGTTTCAACCAAAACCCATGCAGTTCATCTTCACCTGGTGCTGACCAATTTTTGATTTTCTTTGCTCTTTTTTCTACCATTTTTGTTGTTATTACTAGTTCTTTCATTTCAACTTCTGTTTTATTTGCATCCACCTCTTTTAACCAAGCCGCATCCTTGTTGTATTTCTTTGGGTTATCCCATATCTGCTTCCAGAACTGCACTGTTTCTTCCTTGTCAGGTACTGACTGATTCCTTGCAGTTTCTCCATTGATGGATTGGTAGAAACGTTTCTGGTTGGATTGAAATTGGAGGTTCTGACTATAGTTTGCAATTCGAGCTTCATATCTACTGATTTTCCTGGCTATAGCTGTTATTTGTTGCTTTATTATTTCCAGTGCTTCCTTGATCTTCTTTGTTTCTAAGTGGTATTGATTAGGTATTCTTTGGTCTTCTTGTTCTTCAACTTCTTTTCTTTCATCTGTTCTAGCTTGCTTGCATGTGATCTTAACTTGCTGATCTTATTTTCTAGTCTAACCTTCCATTTTTCTGGTGCACTGTTTGTTTGTTTTTCTTCTTTGTTGATTTTGCATCCCAGGTATTCAGTTATAGCTGCAGCTGTGCTGTACATTAGTTGGTTTGTTTCTTGCAGTGAATTGGTGCTTATACTTGATATTGCAGTATTTGCACCTTTTAATGCTTGTGCTAGCTGTTTCTTTGGAACAAGCTTCAATGCAGGCAGCCTTATTCTGTTGTTTTTGTGTTGTTCTAGATGCTCAGTTATTCTTTGTTTCAATTCTTTTATTTCTTTAGTTAAAGGGTTTTGTTCTTCCTGAGGAAGAGGTGCCTGGTTTCCAAATGAGAACAGTTGTATATCTCTGCTGGATTCCTTCACTGCCAACTCCCCCTGGTTTGCCTCTACATTCTGAATTACTTCTGGTAAGGCTTTGATTTCTTTGCCCTGGGTAAACCTTTGCAGTTCATCCAATTCTGTTTCTGTGAATACTTTATTTCGTATTATAAATCTGCGTTGATCTGCTAGTCTCTGTTCTGTTATTTCTGATTCTGGATGTTGTTCTTTCCAGAACTGGTGCATTCGTTTTAGATATCCTCTTCTTGTTGGACTTGATCTGTAGTAACAGATCATTATTTCTTTGTTTTCAATCACTGTGTATCTGCGACGGGTAGACACCCGTCTACTTTTCTTCCAGTAGTTCTGCAGCTGCTGGCCCTGGTTACTCAGCCAACAGTCCTGAGTCCTGTAACCCATTTTTCACCAGATATCCAGGAACTCCAATATCTAGCACGGACCTTGTTAACCCGGGCGACCTCCGAGCCAGTATGGCATTCTGAAATTTACATCTCACCATATTTTTAATGGGAGAGACACTCTTTGTCTGACTCCTCTGATGAGACCTGTCCAGTATGGTTGAACCTCCAGCATATCTCTCATCTTCCTCAGAGTACACAAGCCCCACAACCACGTCAAGGTAGTGCCTCACTGGGGGATTATTATTATTATTATTATTTTATTATTATTATTATTATTCCAGAGGTTTTTCTTTTGGGATTGATGGACAATAGTTTGAAAAAAGTTATGGAACTATATTTATGTACAGTATACAGTAACTGCAGTGAGATTATTAAATGCACAAAGCTGAAAAGATTCAGTACCCACAATGGAGGAATCATGATGAAAATGATGGAATTGCTGCGATGGTGAAATTGACTTCTTTGATCAGAGGAAAGATAAAATCTATGTTTCTTGCTGATGGGAAATCACTTGTAGACTTTTTGCATGAAACTGAAAAAAATGAACATATGATTTATGATTTTGATTACTATACAGAATAGATTATAGAAAGAATAGAGTTGTGTTGTATTCATAGAGTAAGAGATAAATTTAGAACTGCACTTATAATTGCTATATAGAAAATCGAAAGCTATTTGTTTGTATCTTTTTTCTTTTCCATTTTTCTTTTACTTTATTTTTCCTTTCCTAATCTTTAGATTTCTCTTTGATTTCTTTTTCTTACTTTATATTAGTTTGCACTAGCTTTTATCTTCTTTTTAAGAGAGAGAGAGAGAGAGAGAGAGAGAGAGAGAGAGAGAGAGAGAGATGGAGGGGAGATGTACATAGGGCATGGTTATAGTGGGGAGGGAGAACCTGGTTTTCTGAAAATTGTCATAAAATCTTCCAGTAGATCTGGATCCATCTTCTGCCAAATGTTTGTAGCATTTTGTGGCATGTAGATTGCAAACAATAGAAATCAGAGTATTTTTATGAGTGATAGTATTTTGTCTTAACATCTTGCCGCATCCCACACCCAGATATTTTCCCGCCACCAGAAAGACGGAAACTTGTAACATCAGAGTAAGTATCTCTGATTTCC
This sequence comes from Crotalus tigris, assembly GCF_016545835.1. NCBI lineage: Eukaryota > Metazoa > Chordata > Lepidosauria > Squamata > Viperidae > Crotalus > Crotalus tigris. The sequence goes on from NW_024096549.1 coordinate 476,511, forward strand.
ATAACCCTACAGTGGAAATTCCTTCCATCCTGGGGCTGTTACACTGACAGTGATTCTTTTATCACATCCCTCTGTGCCAGTGACCTCAGAGGCACCCAGCATAGTGAGATATCAATGCCTCTCTTTGTAAACATGTGTAGGGAACATCTATTCAGCATTCTCCCTCCCACCATTCTGTTCTTGGGTATGTCTTTTGACAGCCCATTCTGTATTGTTCTCCAGTCCCTCTTTGCTAAGTAAGTAGCAAAAGAGAACTGGCTGGCAGCTCAAAGAGACTGAAACCATCTCTGTTTCATCACTGTTTCACTAGAGAGCGAAGATTTTGGCTTTGCTGCCTCAAACTCTGGCTTGGAACCCCATTAACTCAAATGAAAGTGCCATTCACATGACCACTGCTCTAAGATTTGATCAAAACAATGATCAAAGATGGCAGCTGGAGTTGTTTCCTCCTATTCTGTCTGATTCTGAAGAGATTAAACAACAACAACATCTTACATCCACAATGAACTCAGACTCCTCTGGTGTGTCACCAAGCCTTGAAAATGGAATTCTAAATAGTTAAACATGCCTGTGATGAAAATCAGAATGAATGCTTCATTTTGCTTTCTGAGGAGCTCCAAGGAAATAATAAATCATTCCATACCATTACCACTTCGAAAACCTAAGATTACAAGAATCCAGATTGTTCTGTTCCTAGAGAAGAGGCATGGAGATAAAGCAGAGTAACGAAAACAGTCTTCCTTTATTGCAATCACCAACAGAACAGAGAACAAAATGGCGCAGGTCCTTTTATAGTCCCCAGGCAGGGATAGCTTCAGCCAATCATTCCACGGCATTCTTCCACCTTGCGCATGCGCACAAGGCTGGAGACAGCCTGTCTGGTCCCGGGCAACCACGTGGTCTGCCCAGGCCTTCTGCAGCTTCCTGAGCAGGCCCAGGACATAACACAGATGATATCTCAGTCTGATATCTAGCAGTTGTCCTGATTTTTGCAATCCTGGGATGATAGTGCAATGATTCCTTGATCTCTTTATTTTTGAAGCCAACCTGCAATCATTCTTTTCTAAAATGCTGAGAACATGGCGAAAACAAGCACCAATCAGAATTCATCCTCTTTCCCTCCAGCCAACCAATAGCAGAGGACCAACACTATAAACATCAGAATCAACACTGCACCCTCTGAGTTACTGCAGATTCTGAAACAATCCCTTATTCACATTCCACACAAAATGCACTGTTGCCCCTCCACACACACACACACACACACACACACATACACACACACACACTATCATCTATCTATCTATCTATCTATCTATCTATCTATCTATCTATCTATCTATCCAGTGGTGGAATTCAAATATGTGAACAAAGTTTCTCTGCGTGGATGCCACTTCTAGAAGTCCATTCTGGACCTGGGCAACAAAAAATTAGCTACCGGTTCTGCCAAAGTGGTGCGAACTGACAGAATCCCACCACTGTATCTATCTATCTACCTATCTATCTATCTATCTATCTATCTATCTATCTATCTATCTATCTATCTATCTATCTATCTCAGTGTCTCCTATTTTCACTTGTCTGATCATGTCTAAAAGCATAAAATTAAGAGCTAAGATGAGATAACATAAAAATCTGAGCAGGGTCAATGAAAATAACTTTTTGGGCTGCAAAACAACCATTTTGCCTGCATTTAAAATAATCTTGCAAACAATGAAGCTGAAATAATAGCACATTGCCAGTTCTGAGACTAGGAATTTTCCCTGCTGTAATTCTAGTAACTGGAGGGGGGGGAAGTGAGAAACACATTTAAATGAGGTCTACAGAAAGTCACCCAAAAAACAAAAAAGGACATCGAAGGGACACAAGGCAGAAATGGGGAAAAACCTTGGAACCTCAAGCAGTGTTGATCTTGCAAATAAGAAAATGGACCATCCACTAATATTTCAGAGATGAAGCAATTAAAAAGGAAACATGAGCTTTGCTCTGTTTTCAAATAAATCTGTTTGGCAGTCCATATCAGTTGACATTGTGAGACTGATTACCTGTTGAATTCTAGCATATTTATCATCAGAGAAGATAGCAAAATTATGTCAGGCATGATAGGCCAGTACAGTGGTGGTGAACCTTTTAGAGACCGAGTGCCCAAACTGCAACCCAAAACCCACTTATGGATCGCCGGGTGCCAGGTGAGCATGGCCACCAAGTGGGCGTGACCACCGAGCTGTCAGCTCGTGCTCGCTTGCTGTCCGCTCTGACTTATGCTCACTCTCAAGCTGTCTGCAGCAAATGCTGCTTCCGCAGAGGGTTACTTCTTTTATAGCCTCTCGCCTATTCCCAGGCTGCGCATGCATGGAGGGGAGTAGGGAACAGCTGAGCCCAGCTCCGCGTGCCGTCTGTGGCACCCATGCCATAGGTCCGCCACCACGGGGCTAGTACATACTGTGTTTATAGCTAAAAGTAAAACATTTCTGTGCTATAAAGAGTTGGAAGTCAATGCTTTTCTTCCTTTTTTCCCTTTTCCCTTACACTTCTTTCTCTTCCCCTTTTCTCCCCCCTTTTCTCATTATTTTCATTTTCTTTTGTATTTTATATCTTGATAAACTTAATAAAAAAAATTTAAAAGAAAGGCAATGCAATTTCCCTTTATGAGTTCTTGGAAAACTATTGCCAAATAAGGCAACATCGATCTAGATGAATGAAGGATTTGATCACATATTCAGTTCGCTTGGCAAAAATCAGTTTTTCCAAGTATATACCTGTTTGTGGGGTCCTTGGTACTCTCTGAGCTTGATTTTCTTGCAGATGTTTCATTATAAAACTAGGCAACATCATCAGTGTACCAATTCACCAAGAAAACTCCCAAGCTACTAAGCAAATTCTTGCAGGACTGAGGACTCTACTTCAGCATCTACAATATACTCTGTGAATTATTAGGGTGGGACTGTCTTCACCCACTTTCTCTCATACATGATATCTCGGTTGAGTTACCTTTTACTCCTAAGGAATGCATCCCCTCTCTCCTTAGAATCCATCTTCTCATTACATTCCATTACACATTGCATGATGCGACAAACCACATCACAATTATGGTTTATTCATTGGAGCGTGGTTAGCGAAATAATGAATTATTACAACAGGCAAAGCCAACAGCTGCATCATATGATATCCATATTCAGTATTGATTCACAGCAAGGTGGAACAGGAAATCTCCTCAAAAGTTATTTGTTGAGTCCGTGGCGGGAAAACAGACACGAGAAGCAGCTGGAGTTCTCAGTTTCATTTATTCAGCGTTCAGCTTACAGGAAGATGGCTTCAGCCTCGCCCAAACGCCTCGCAGCCTCTTAAATAGGCAACTCCCGGGTAAATGGGTTACTTTTCCCGCGCCAGCACCCGCGCATGCGCACGGCGCTGGCGACAGCCTGTCTGGTCCCGGGCAGCTTTGCACCTGCCCGGGACTGCCTGCAAACGCCCGAGCCGTTTGCAAGGCTCGGGACATAACATTATTGGTCTACAGCTACAATTGACATAGCCTACCTTAGGCTGATACAGAATAAAACAAATGTTTATTAGTGGAAGGATTCTCAAAAAAGTTTGTTTACCTTTGTCTATTCACACCTCCAATGTACCTGTCCTGGATTTCTCCTTCCTTTTTACAGGAAACTTTAAATCAGATCTTAAAGTTCTAATCTGTTCTCCTATTCCAGGGCTGTCAAACTGCCAACCCGCGGGCCAGACAGGTCATCAGGAAACCACATCCACCCCATTGCCGGCAATGGTGAAAAAGCTCTGATACGTTGTACGACATCACATGACGTCGCAGGTTTGACATGTCTGTCCTATTCAGTCTCTATCTTGTCCCTCCCCCTGGGGTAGGGCTACTAGATCTGAAGACCTAAAAATAAAATGAGACATCCTCTACATGGCACCAAAAAACAGTTTTCTATCTCTCTTTGCTGACCTCTAGTGGTCATCATCTAGACTTTCACAATTCAGATCTGGTGACACTGCCCAGTGTAGTAATTCCTGTTGCCCAGCCCCTCGTGTTCCTAGAATCACTGGAAAGACAATTTATGGTTCTCTCTACTCTGGGTTCCTAAGCTATAGACAGAAAGCCTACATGCATAATATTAGCAAATGTCAAATTTGTAGAATCTGGGGCAGAATAAATGTTTAAGGTTAAGTTTTTTACATTTTTAAGTTCAGATAATATGAGGGCAATTGTCATAACCTCTTACAAGGTTTGGAATTCCTTAGTAGTAGTTGCTCAGTGCCAAATCTGGGCTATGGGGGAGGGGTGATCAAAAACATCCCAATGGAACTGCTTCAAAAGTTCTTGGATGCATCTAACAGTGTGCGGGCAGGTATTATTGGGAAGCAACACCACAGCGGAAGTCAGCATGCCCCGATGCATGTTATGGATGGCTCATCTGAGTTTTCGTAACATTTCACAGTAGATGTCTGAACTGATGGTTGAACCACGCTCCGTGAACTTCGCTAGCAGTACTACTTTGGCATCTTCACATTTGGTGGGATTTTCTATGGCACCACTTCTGGTGTGGTGTTGGTTCATGATAAGGCTCTCCTGCACACCGCAAGAACTTTTGAAGCAGTTCCACTGGGATGTTTTTGATCATATACCCCCCATAGGCCAGATCTGGTGCTGAGTGATTACTACTAAGGAATTTCAAACCTTGTAAGATGTTATGACAAGTACCTCACCTTGAATGGCGATTATGTCAAAAAGTAACATAGTGTTGTAGTTTTCTAATGTGTATAATAAAGGTTTTGTATCTGCGAGTGTCTGTCATTGATAACCAAACAGAGGTTTATTTCCAAATTGCCCTCATACAATACAGGAGTAGTGTGAATATTTTAGCAATATGGGTGACATGAGATCTGATTTGCCTAGCCTTATCAGGCCAATCCAATTTTGCACTATACAAACATAATACACACACTTTGGATCTTATCAGAAATTGCAAGTCTCTTGGAGATAGCAGCATTTTTGTACCTTTGAATCACTGATAAATACAGTATGGATGTGTCATTATTTCTTTCTGGTTGGTACTATCATTTCATTATTTATTTATTTATGAGACTTATATACCGCTTTTAAGTGCAAGCACTCTCTAAGCGGTGTACACCAGTAAGCAATGTATATATATATTTACATTGCCCCCAACAATCTGGGTCCTCATTTTACCTACCCCGGAAGGATGGAAGGCTGAGTCAATCTTGAGCCGGTGAGATTTGAATCGCTGACCTGCTGAACACAGTCAGTTAAAGTGGCCTGCAGTACTGCACTCTAACTGCTGCGCCACCTCGGCTCTTTTATCCTCTAAACTACTAGCCAATAATAGTAGGCAAAGGTACAACAGAATCTCATTAAGAAGATTGCTAAAAAAAAAAAAAAACAGCAAAGACTTCTTGTCCTACCTAACATCTAATTAAGTATTTCCTTGAGAGACAACAGACTGATTTATACTAGACAAAAATACATGCACAATGTCAAGATAAAAGGGTTATTCTAGCTAAGATCAGATGGCCAGTGCAACTATGAGAATCCTATTGAATGATACTCACTAGCAGTGGAAATTGCTAGGATGATCCCACAGTGCATTAAATGAAACCCAGAACAGCAAAATTTGGAAGTTTTGCACGGGGAATTTAATGAACGGCAGCCTGCAAATGGAGGGAAGCGCAAAAGTAATTCAAGATTAATGTACATATTTCCATAAAAAGAAAAATGCAATGGATTGGCTTATATGATGGATTGAATTTCTTTAGGGCACAGAACTGGATCTAGGATGTGATAAACACATATCAAGAATGGTTAGCAGAGGGCTAAAAGATTTTCCAATTAATAAGACCGAAGGGCAGGGGAATACACATCTCATCTCCTTTCAGGAAGAGAAACCCGAGACTGGCTGGCAAATTTATGCAGCCCCCAGAAACTTGTCTAAAGCCTGCATGTAGATGGTTCTTGTAATGCATCTGAGGATTTAATAGACGAGTCCTCTTAGACATATGCTACATGACAAGAAAGTCAAGGAGACACTGGTACTACCACCTAGAACACCTGGTCATCTTGGAGAAGACTAAAAGCTGCCCTCTACCATTAGGCAATTTGTTCATTTAGTCATTATGTTGACTGGCAGCAGCTCTCCAAGAATTTGGTCCAGGACCTTTTAATGCTACTTGATCTTTTCCTTTGGATCTAGGACTCTTTTGTGTATAAAGCCTATCCTTTGCCCTCAGGCTATGGTAAAAATACAACCACATGGAGACTCAGCATCCAAGAATATATCACCAGATTATTACCCTACCAGGGTTACTCTCTGACATGAACTGCAGCTGTTTGGTACCACTGGATTATAAAACACCTCTTTGCAACACAGTATGTTACGTAAATAGTCTAAAATAAAGTTTAATTGCAGAATATACTGTATGTTGAACAAGAAAGTTCCCTTATAGTGCTGCTGCTTCTGTGTCCAGGCACTTTTATAAGACAAAAATAGGCCAAAAAATCAAGATGACTTGATCAAATAATCATAAATGCCATCTTGACCTTTTTGTCACCCTCTCCTAGCTAAATATAATAAGGATTGTTTAATTTTAGCTATGTTGCTATAAACTAGCTATGAACAGCCATTGTGGTCTACTATCACATTATTCAATAATGTACATCTCCAATCACCTGGTGCTCATCTGGACACTTAGCATCATATGTGATCTGGTTCCTACTTCCTGCACTAACAAAACAAAAACAGTCTCTTGATTTTAGGCCAGACAAGCTTTACACGGTCTCTTGATTTTAGGCCAGTGTACCTTTAAACTGGATTGCACAGGATTGTCTTAATAGTCCTCAGAGATGACTTGCTTGCTGTCTTTCCAAATTCCACAAGTTCAGCATGGTCATGGAACAGTGGTGGGGCAACAGGGCCAAAAGAAATAACTTGTTTGCTATTCTAAAGAACTTCCCCAATTACTAGGTTGTTTTTTGGGGGGAAGAGGTGTTTTTTGTTTTTGTTTTTTATTGAGATATTTCCAGCTGGATAGTTAACCAAGAAAATCAAGCTGTGATAGTTCATTGGTGCTTGGCAAACATTTTGATTTGCAAATATATATATATATATATATATATATATATATATATATATATATATATATATATATATATATTTGTTTTCTGAGGTTTTCGCGGGTGTTTGTATGTAGGTCTTTGGTTGTTCGGGTTTTCTCCCGCGTAAAATTGGAAGTGTCTTGGCGACGTTTCGACGAAGTCCCATTCGTCATCTTCAGGCTGGTGTTTTCAGCTTCGTGCTTCGAGTAGCAATGTGTGGTCTTAGCTGTTTCTTCCTTTTAACTGCCAGTGGGGGTATGAACTGATTGGGTGGGAGCTTGGCTGTGTTCTGATTGGGTGGAGGTGTGTTCTGATTGGTTAGGGGCGTGGCTGTGCTCTGATTGGCTGGGGGTTGGCTGTGCTCTGATTGGCTGGGGGTTGGCTGTGCTCTGATTGGCTGGGGGAGTGTTATGTGTTGGTTAGTCTGAGTTGCAGAGGGGTTTAAGATTTTGGGCTGCCTTGCTATTTTTTGGCTTCGCGTTTGTGGTCGTGCCTCATTTTCATGGAGGGTGTCAGTTTGCTTCATGTATGGATTGGAGGGCTTTAAAGTGGCTAATGATGCAGCTCTGGTCTGGCTTCTGGTTTGTGGTCGTGCCTCATCATCGGTGTGGCTTTGGGTTTGCTTTTTGCGTGGATGTGTGGTGGTGACATCCTGTGTGGTTTTTGTGAGTGTGGGTCTGGTATCATTTTTTGTAGGGAGTCGTTTGTCAATAAGGGCGGGTTTCCAAATGGCTGGTAGGCGGGAGGTATCATCTCGCTTGTTCATGCTGTGTGGGCGTTTTTCTATCTCGATGGCTTCTCTGATTATTCTGTTATTAAAATGTTCACTTTTGGCAATGGTTTGGTTGTCAATTTCATGTCCTGTGGCTTTAAGGTGTTGGACCAGGGAAGATGTTGGTTCCTCTTTTTTGACTGAGTTCTTATGTTCTTCAATGCGTGCACTTATTCTTCTGTTGGTTTGTCCGATGTATGTGGTGGGACAAGTGGTGCATGGGATTTCGTATACTCCTTGATTTTCTAATTCAATTTTATCTTTGGGGTTTCTAAGGATGGTGGATATTTTTCTGTTTGTGCAGAATGCTGTTTTGATGTTGTGTTTATGGAGGATCTTACTGATTCTGTCTGTGGTGCCTTTTATGTATGGGAGGAGGGCTTTGCCGTTTTCTTGTTCTTCGTCTTGGATTTTAGTGGGGGTTTCTTTTTGGATTAGGTTTGTAATCTTATTTCTTTGGAATCCATTGGATGTTAGTACATTGGTGAGAGTGTGTAGTTCGGTTTTTAGGTGTTGTTCGTCAGCTAAGCGTTTTGTTCTGGTGGTTATGAACACATCTGACTACCAAACCAAATTAACCAACCTACTCCAAGACTCCACATACAAACCCCTAAATACAGATCCCACCACCTACCTGGAAAAAACCACCAGATCCAAAATAAAAGCCTCCCCCATTAGCGAAGAGATCCAGCAAAGAATCATTCCCAGAGAGAAATCATCCAGATGCCCCAAACTCTATGGTCTCCCCAAGATACACAAAGAAGGAACCCCACTCAGACCTATAGTCAGCTCCATAGGCTCACCTCTACAAAACCTAGCCAAATTTCTCGCCAAACAACTACAGCCCTATGCAGAATCCATCACCTCACACGTAAAAAACTCATTCCAGTTTATAGAGATCATAAAGAAACAAAACTTACAGCCCAGCGACCTACTAGTGAGCTTCGATGTCATATCCCTCTTCACCCAAGTGCCTATCAAAGAAGCCTTGACAGCTATTCAAAACAAATATAACCCCCCCAAACACATCTTAGATCTGACCAACCACTGCCTATCCAACACATACTTCATCTATAATGGACAAAAATACAAACAAACAGAAGGAGCACCCATGGGATCACCCCTCTCACCTGTCATTGCCAACCTCTACATGGAACACTTTGAAACCCAAGCTCTAGAAAAATCGGATCACAAACCCAAACTCTGGCTCAGATACGTAGACGACACCTTCATAATCTGGCCACATGGGAAAGAAAAACTGGACAACTTCCTCACACACCTCAACAGCCTACACCCCAAAATACAGTTCACCATGGAAACAGAAGCTAACAACCAACTTCCCTTCCTGGATGTCTTAGTCTACAAGAAATCCAATGGCTCCCTAGGACACACCATCTACCAGAAGAAAACACACACAAACCGCTATCTGCACGCTCTCTCACACCACCACCCAGCACAGATCAACTCTGTAGCCAAGACACTCATCTCCAGAACAAAACGCTTAGCTGACGAACAACACCTAAAACCCGAACTACACACTCTCACCAATGTACTAACATCCAATGGATTCCATAGAAATAAGATTACAAACCTAATCCAAAAAGAAACCCCCACTAAAATCCAAGACAAAGAACAAGAAAACGGCAAAGCCCTCCTCCCATACATAAAAGGCACCACAGACAGAATCAGTAAGATCCTCCATAAACACAACATCAAAACAGCATTCTGCACAAACAGAAAAATATCCACCATCCTTAGAAACCCCAAAGATAAAATTGAATTAGAAAATCAAGGAGTATACGAAATCCCATGCACCACTTGTCCCACCACATACATCGGACAAACCAACAGAAGAATAAGTGCACGCATTGAAGAACATAAGAACTCAGTCAAAAAAGAGGAACCAACATCTTCCCTGGTCCAACACCTTAAAGCCACAGGACATGAAATTGACTTTAAAAATACCAGAACCATTGCCAAAAGTGAACATTTTAATAACAGAATAATCAGAGAAGCCATCGAGATAGAAAAACGCCCACACAGCATGAACAAGCGAGATGATACCTCCCGCCTACCAGCCATTTGGAAACCCGCCCTTATTGACAAACGACTCCCTAACCCCAAACATCTTCCCCTCCTCAGACAACCTGAGCACAACCAGAACTCAGACTAACCTGAGCACAACCAAACAGAACACTCCCCCAGCCAATCAGAGCACAGCCAAGCCCCTAACCATTCAGAACACACCTCCACCCAATCAGAACACAGCCAAGCTCCCACCCAATCAGTTCATACCCCCACTGGCAGTTAAAAGGAAGAAACAGCTAAGACCACACATTGCTGCTCGAAGCACGAAGCTGAAAACACCAGCCTGAAGATGACGAATGGACTTCGTCGAAACGTCGCCAAGACACTTCCAATTTTACGCGGGAGAAAACCCGAACAACCAAAGACCTATATACAAATACCCGCGAAAACCTCATATATATATATATATATATATATATATATATATATATATATATATATATATGACTATTCCAGTAGCATCTTGTGTGTGTGTGTGTGTGTGTGTGTGTGTGTGTGTGTGTGTGTGTGTGTGTGAGAGAGAGAGAGAGAGAGAGAGAGAGAGAGAGAGAGAGAGAGAGAGAGAGAGAGCATGATCAAACTGGCTGTATGACAGTGCTCTAAGTCTTTAACTAATTCTCCCACTTCAATGAGAAATTTAAGGAATGGACCAATATATAGCACTAGCAATAACATTAGATTTATATACCACTTCACAGTTCTTTACAGCCCTCTCTAAGTGGTTTACAGAGTCAGCATATTGCCCCCAACAATCTAGGTCCATCCCCTAGGAGGGATGGAAAACTGAGTCAACCTTAAGCCAGTGAGAAATCGAACTGCCAAATTGCTGGCAGTCAGCAGTCAGCAGAATTAGCCTGCTGCACCAAGAGCTCTTTTACATACTTTATATACTTGTTTTCATGGATTGTGCAGTTGGCTTTGAGCATGAGGCCAAGTCTCATTGTTATACATTCCTGGGCCCACAACTACTGATCAGTAACAGAACATTGTCAACTTTAAAAGATGTTACTGCTGTGCCAATGGCTGGTTCAATGTTCACCTGTCCTGCCTTAGCCATGAATAAATAAACTCCTTAGGGAAATCATTGCCTCTTATTTATAGCCTCATCAAACCCTTTTCCTTTCAACTAGCAGTGGTCTATTGCTCCAGTCACTCCTTTCATCATTTCTATAAGACTCATCATTTCTACATAACTCAAATTTGTAAATGTTACCTAGTTGAAGTTACCCATGAACATTGTATTAAATAAATCACAATAAAACTATCTTGCTTACCCATGAACATTGTACTAAATAAATCACAATAAAACTATCTTACAAAGAAAACAAAGACTAAAAAAAGAAATAAGGGTGAGTACTGAGCAATGAATCATTGAGGGAGGCTAAAGGATCAGAACCCAGGAGACACCGTTTCCTTAAATTTTCTGGATCCTGGCTTTAGGCAGGCACAGCAATGTACACAAATTTTAAAAAATATAGAAGGCGGGTGTTACACAAATATATCCAGCAAGTCTGGCTTTATTTTTCTGTGAAAATGAATGAGCTCGATGTCTTAAATCCTTTTGTGCACTCAAAATGATGAAGGAGCACTTTTAGGATAGCTTGATAACACAAGGATATGCTCACATACACACATACACAATCGGGTTATTATGCCACTTGAAAGTTATGTTGAACTTTTCCAACAGCTTCTTCTGTGGCCTGAGTTCAGCTTTATGATCGATGGCCTTGGATTGCCCACAACTGCATTCCTCCAGACACTTGAGTGTTCCAAAGATGTCCCAAAATATCGGAGCTATTTTGGGATCAAGGGAGTGATAAATTCATACAAATAAGAAGTGCAAGAATTCAAGGGGCAGGGAGAGAAGTCTTGTAGGCAACCAAACAAAAACACAGGAGTCTATTTTGAAGCACAAGTGTGGGATAGTGAATGATCGTGGCAGAGATATTTTTGTCAGTTTCCTGGATATGTCCCAGTTTAAAGCAGAAGCTCAGGGCAAAGAGATCAGAATTCAGTTTGAATTTCTTATTAATGTCCTCAGACGAGAGTCCAGCTGTTTACTGGGGAGCTTAAAGTAAAACTAACCCATGATTAGTGAAAGTTAAGTGGGAAAAATAGGCTGTTCCTTCAGATACATGTTTCAACTAAATTAAGGTGACCAACTTTTTTAAAATGAAAAGGAAGACACAAATAAATTGAAGAAAAAAATATCGTAAATAAAAGAAACATTTTATTCATTGTAACAATAATGCAGAATACACTATAATATGATAAATGCATAATAAAAAACATTTGTAACAATAACATTTTATATTGTAATTATGCTTACATGCCACGCCCCCACCCGCAGCTGCCCCGCCAGCACTGCTGCCCCACTGTGTAGAGTGGGCCCCGCGGCTCCCAAAGCACAGCCACCACCGCCCCTCACACCCCCGCCCGCAGCAGCCCCGCCACCCCTGCCTCTTGTGCCTGCAGCCATTATTGCCCTAGCAGGGCCAAAGATCAAGAGGAAGTTACCATGGCGTTGCCGCTCCAGTCTCCTCCAGGTATCTTTGGGACTAACTAAGAGTTGGTATAGTTGGATAGCAGGGAGGGGTGCAAAGTTCCTGCCAATTCGCCTTCACTGCAGACAACTTACATGTGCAAAGTTTGCCAGCTGGGCGTTTTGGCGTGCTCAGCAACAATTCCTATTGGCTTTCGAAAGCCAATAGGGGGAGTAGCACAGCTCATGCAAAAGTTGAAAAAAAACCATCAAAAAAGGTGCCGGAACGCCGTTCTGAGCATTCTATGAGGAAAAAAAAGCCCTGCAGATTAGTCTTCAAATATCGAAAAGGAGGGCATGAAGGAGGACACTTTTCGAGGGAGGACAGAACTCACAAAAGGAGGACTGTCCTCCCTAAAGGAGGACGGTTGGTTACCTTAAACTAAATAGTTTGGCTACTTCTATGCTAAGTCTAACCCACAAGACGTCTGAAGCAATTTTCTCTGTCTCCAAAAACAGAATTATAAAATATGTCTACTTGGACTTTGAAGAAGCAGGATAGAAAAAGACAATTCTTGAGAATACCATGGGTAGAAGACAAACAAGTGGTTCATTGAATCAGTCAGAGTTCTAACTTGAGGCACAAATGACTAGGCTCAAATTATCAAATTTTGGACACAAGTATGCAACCATCTAGCTCTCTTGAGAAGTCTATAATGCTGGGAAAAGCAGAAAGAAAGAAAAGAGGACAGCCTAATGCAGGGTGGATGGCCTCAATCATAGCAGTGATGGATGTTCTGATAAAAGACCTGAAAGTCCAGATTGGAGGCAGATCTTCCTATGAAAAATCTATTCATGTGGTTGCCAACAGACGATACTGATGTGATGGCACATAATCCAAATATGTCACCATTCATGAGGTCATAGATTCAAATCTAACTAGTGATGGCAAATGCAAGCCTAATATATTTAAAGTGTGATGTTCTTTTACTATAATTCAGTGATAAAATATAAATATCTCTAATTCAATTCTTCAGACTTATTCAAGTACCAAATCCTGGATAATATGCTGAGAAACTTCCTATTTCAGAAGGTCCTTCAGAACAGATTGGGCTGCATAGTATAAAACATTGAGCTGCAAGGCAAACTTGATTATCTATGGAAATAACTCTGAAGTTCAGTTTCCACTATATGATAGGTACATTCTGGAATGTACAGAAGCCCTAAAAATGCCATCCCTTATGAATCTGCACTCTTTGCTTTACACTGCTGAATCTCTGACTGCATTTCCGTGAAAAGCATTTCATTTTTGCAAAACTCAGAAGGGGCATGTTTTGGATCCCTTTTCACCCTAAACAAAGTAGCTTTGTCAGACTGGCATCTATTTTAATGTGCCCATTGAAGGATTAAAATGCTAATTAATATGAATAAGAGGTTTAGAATATGGCCATAAATGAGCAAGTGTTGCGTCTTGCTAACTGTTGGGTCTTGTGCATTGTTTAATCAATGGATAGATGAATGTCAGCTGTCAACATTAGACATATGACACTGACTATTTGGAATGCATTTAAAGCCTGGGATGCTTATCCTACTTTTCAGTTCCTAAGTCACAACGCAAACAGCTTATTCCTTCATTTTTCTCCTGCTTTTGTATAATTTTGACTGCCTTTCTCTCCAGGCCCTATTCATGTACTTCACTAAGCTTCCTTAATGATTTTCATTCTTTTTCTGCTATCAGTCCTATCATTGTTACCAGCAAGAGCTTTGGTGTCTATTGCATTTCTTTCTCATCAGTTTTCACCCAGCCTGAGAGTCCATCTGATTCCCATCTTTTATTTCACTCCTCTTGCTTCCCTCCTTCCTTTTATTGGTTTTCCTTGCAACTGCCATTTCAGGGACTGAGATTCTGGATGTCTTCACATTTTAAATTGTTCTCTCTAGAGCTGATCAGCTGAAAAGATCTTGCTGCTACGTAAAGGAGGATGACATCAGCTATTTGCAGAATAACCATGACAACTCTCTGGAGACAAGCAGACCTGCTGCACAGGCTCTGAATCAAGAAGCGAAGCTTCATTCTCTCCACAGGGCTAAGCCAGGACCCCAACATTTAATTGGAGTTTGGCTGTTTTTCATTTGGGAGGGGCGGGCGTGAGCCATTTTATGAATGGGGGGGGTTGCTCCACTTTTACAAGACTTTTCAGCAGTAAAACTAGCCTTGCAGACAGTGCACAATCTGGAAACTGTAATTGGAAGGGCAAGTGTAGAACACAATATTTTAGAGGAGCTGGGAGAGATCTCTGGGACAAAAGGGACAAGGGAAGGATCACCACTGAAATGTTTTGAAGAGTTACATGCATGTCGACCAATGTTCCTCATTTGTAACTAGACGGATTCGTGATCATTCTTTCTTCTATGTTATCCTCCATGTTTACCATACTAAGATTTCCTATCATTTAATTTTTTATGAGGTGAGTGGGTGGCAGCTAGTGAAGATTTTAGCATCCACCAAAATTTTTACTAGCTCCATCACCAGGCTAACTATACACATTCAGCAATCATGTGAAGACATAAGGCACAACATAGGCAAAAGTGAGATACTGAGATGTATTTAGATGTATGTGGATAGACACCCATCCACTTGAGTTAAAATCCTGTATAATCTGATGGAATCTTTATATGCTGTTTAGGTTTTTTTCCCCACTGATATTATTTGTCAGTCACTCCATATTGCCTTTCAAAGTCTGCTTTACAGACATGAGGTTAACAGCAGAATCTCCTAATTTGCCTTAATTGGGTAATCCCAGCTAAATAGCAGAATATCCTGAGATATACTAAGAGGGTAGGGGGTGTACATTTAACTCAACTCACTCTCCATCATTGAAATTAGTCATAAAATCTGCATCTGTACAACATAGATCACAAAAGCCTCATCTGAACACTTAAACAACTACTTCTTGCTGTTCAGCCTGCCTCTTTATTTCAATTTCGAAGGCTTAAAGAAAGAGTGCTACTAAAACAACAGTAACCATAATGAATGTAGATTCTGCGGGCCATGGAATAATTTGATCTTTTCTACAATATGTGTGATATGCCAATGGATTTTGTAAGCTAGGGATAGCTGAAGGATATATTTTTGGCTAAAACAATTTTTTTTTACTTGTTGGTTTTTTCTAATGAATTCTTGCATTATTTCATATATAATTGGTGAGTATCAGTTCTGGCGTGCTTCTTTGAGTGAAGAGTATGTGGACACTTGATTCTCATGTCCAAATCCAGGTGACCACAAGGTGACAGCAAAAATAATTTTCTGCATCTCCTTGCTGCCATCCAATGGTCATTTGGATTTCTGCAGGCCTGTTGCGAAAACCCTAATCTCAGCAAGGTGTTTTCTCTACTGCAGCTTACTGCTCTTTGACTCACTCCTTCAACATATCTCATACCTCAACATTTTTGGGCTACAAAACTAAACACTTTTAGATGACACAAAATTGCCATCTGCATAGCTAGTGATTGTTCAGAATTTTCCAGACCAAATCCTGAGGCCCAAACATGGGATTGCATCTGGAACCATGGCAGGCAAAGACAGAAGCAAGCAAGCAAGCAAGGAAGGAAAGAAGGAAGGGAGGGAGGGAGGGATGGAGGAAGGGAGGGTTACAACCAGTGGTGGGATTCAAATATGTGAACAACTGGTTCTCTGTGTGGATGCCACTTCTGGAAATCCATTCTGGGCCTGGGCAACAAAAAATTAGCTACCGGTTCTGCCGAAGTGGTGTGAAACGGCTGAATCCCACCACTGGTTACGACTTCTGCTGCTGCAATTGCTGTCTCCTTCTACTGCGATTCCCAAATCAACTGTCACCTCTACAGGACAAGCAGCTCCCTGGCATTGCTTTCCTCTTTCATTTTCTTCCTGCTCCTGCTGGTGACAAGAAGACGAACAAGAGAATAGAGGTGCTACATCAAGGCTGCAAGAATCCAGGTGACCACTAGATGGCAACCAAGAAAAATACAGGACATCACCAAGCCATCACCTGGAAAGCTCAGCCCAGGTATTGTCACCTTTGAGAAATGACTAAATGTCTAGCTGTGTGTACATGTGGGTGTCTTGTGAGAGGAAGTGAAAGAATGCTTATTGCAATTCCAAAAGAGGGGGGGAGGAGAGGGGGTCTCCCCTGAGATAAAGGCCACACTGGAATGCAGGTAAGGAATACCTTAGGTGACTAAGAAGACTCCCATAGAGTTCAGGCCTGCTGCAGTGGGTTCTAACTCATAAAATGTTTTTCATTTTGCCTGCTCAGAATCAACTGCTATACCTTGGAGGAGGGATCAGGATTTAAGCTCTCTTACTTATATGGAGGCCCATCTGAGAAGTTTTCTTTGGGATTCATAGAGGTCAATCTACATCTCTTCTGTGTTATAATGGTATTATTCCAGATAGGGTTTTTTCTCCTGATGGGAAATCTCAAAGCAATGAATGCTGAGGAAAGATTAATACAGAGTTCTTTTACACACTGCTCTCTGCTATTTATATATTCATGGTTTAGCTCCCCTTCTTTCTACTTTAGTATTTTCTTGTGGCTAGAGTCAGGAACTTCGGTTCTGTTTTCTTTGAAATTCCCTTAAAGCTGAAAGCTATTGCCTGCTGCATAGTTCTTTTGCCATCAGCTGCCATTTACTATTCAGGATTTGTGGATGAAATGTCAAAAGCTCACAATGCTGATGTTTTGCATTTTAGCGCAAAGGATCTTAGCCAACATTCCAGCTGTCCAAGAAAGCTTATTACATGATCTGAAAATGGACAGAAGCCATTTGCTGAGTGAACACACCATGGCTAATTTATCTACCATTATCCAACTTTCTCCTTACTGGCAAAAACTTAACAATTGCAACAGAGCCAGGCCCGGATCAGCCAATAAACTTGATAAACTTAAAGAGTGCAACTTCACAGTCTTGTAAGGTTGTAACTATGATACTATATGACAATTTCCTCATCAGTGTTTGAGCTAGCAGGAAGCAAATTCACCATTTCAACACATGCAAGCAATACATGCTTAAAGAAAGCTTTAGTTCTCCACCCCCGTCCACCCACCCCTTTCTGAAGCACAGATTAACTGCTTCAAAGAGTGGAGAAGGTGGAGCCTATGTCTACATCTGGAAAGCAGCATTCTCTCCACATGTGATTTGCTTAGCAAGCCCCTGCTGCTTTCAAAGCTCTTCTGATGCTCATCAACCAAGGCAGGTGGTGGGTGAGGCAGACTTAACTTTTTTTTCACATCTGGAATTCCTCCTCTCCCATTGGAAGCAGTGAGGAATTAGGGCTCATCGGAAAAAGCTCACCACTGATATATCTGCATCATCCTATCTTCAGGATGGATGGACTTCTCCTTTCCTTCTTGTAGTGATATCATCCCCCCCCCCTGCAAAAGTGTATTCATTTATATAGCATCTGTGTTCCTGTTTTCATGTTACTATTATCACTGCACTTAACCCATGCCTTGATGCAATGCAAAAGTGCCCAGATAATGGAAATCTCAATTAAAGCCATCTACTTTCAATTAATTATTTTGCATGGAGTGGGAATGTTTTACATCTACTCATTTGTCTTGTTTTGACTGATGCTACAGAGGTCCTTGCTGGTCCTTTCTCTTTTATCTTATTGGTAGGAGTTTCATAACTCTGCTTATTTTATGAGACTTTTTAAAGACTGGGATAAAATCCTGAAACAAAAAAATTGAATTAGACCAGATCGGTCTGCAAAAAATCCAGACAACTAGATTTTTACTTCTTTTTACTTCTATTTAAGTCATCATCTAGATTTTGTTTTTTGTCCAAATTTGGCAGCATAAAATACTTCTTATGACTCCAATTTGTAGAAGTCACCAGCAGTGTCATCACATTCAGCTTATTAATCATGAATACTCAACACAAATCCTCATTTTTCTTCCTGAGGGGGCTATGCCTTCTTTTGCATCTCCATAATTCTGCAAGGGTGATTTGGTATTGCCCATTACAGTATCCCCAAGGGCCTTGATATTGATCTGTGGCTGCCCTGCATTCCAGAGCTTAATTGTCCCTGTGAAAGTTCTTTCCTTTTCACTTTCCATCGCAGAAGGTCTTGCAAACACTCCAAGCATGTGGAGAATGGATCTCAGCAAGGAGAGCTCTTGACATGGCAGCCACAGGGTAAGGGAGTGATAATTAGATCAAATTATCAGCATGTGCATTCCTGGTCCAGTGAAGACAGCTGACAAACTTTGGAGTATAGGAAAAAATGTTGGACTGTAATAAAGCTATGCATCAAGGGCTAAGAGTTGTTTAACATTTAGTTCTTCATATAAAATAAAAACCATATTACCGAATTAACTATTTTTGTGAAAAGAAGGTATAAAATTAGAAAATAATAATTGAACTAGCTGATTCAGGTTTTTCATGGTCTATGTGATCCCATGCATTTTTCTAATATGCATTGTTGTCTTCAGATTCACACACACAGACACACACACACATACACACACACACACACACACTGCTCAGCTTCCTTGGCCAGTGTTTGTGGATCATAAGGAATTTTGGGGTACTTTTGTCATCCTTTAAACATGATCCCAAAGATAAGTAGCTAAGTAGTACAGGATCCCAAAGATAAGTAGCTAAGTAGTACAGGATGGTACTTTTATTTGTTTGTTCTGCAAAGTTCTGCAGTTTCCCACTTAGGGCAAATATATAATTTGTTATCACAGACTTTTCTAAACTCTTATCTTTCCTGTATGTTGAACTTCAGCACTCACAACCCTCATACCCCATTGCATCAGATTAAGAACAGATAGCAGAAGCTTTCAGCCTTAGCTCAGCATTTGGATGAAACTTAAAACATTTCTCCCATGCAACTTTTCATTCCAAGAAAAGAGGGAAGGGTGTTGGTGTGTTACATCATTCTTAGTAGAATGGTTATGAAAATCCAGTAGGGGAAAAAATCTCGTTAATATGAAGAGAAGAAAATATTTCAGCCACTACTAATAGACACAGCATACATGTAAAGCTATGCTGCAAAACCTCCAGCCAACCAGAGGAAAGCAACATGTTTGCTTCTACTGAGTTATTGTCTAGATTTTTATAGCCCAAATATGGCAGCCTAATATACTTCTTACTTAGTAGCACACCAATATGTAAAAGTCACCAATAATGTCACCACATGTTGCTTATTAGTCATGAATATTCAACACAAATCATTCTGAATGAGCAATGCTGCAGTATGTCTGATTTGTTCAAGATTTATGTTGTGTATATCTTATTCAATTGGATGATCATTGCCTACACCTTCAGATCATATTGGCTGTACTTGGACAGAATACCAGAGAAGGATATCATGCTTGTGGGCTTTCCTTCTCAATAGCCACTGTGGGAAACCAGAGTTTGGTCTAGGACTTCCTATAAAAAAAAAAGTGGCAGTGATTCTGATTCTCTCCTTTCACGCAACCAAATCACCTTGCTTTGTATTTTTTGGGGTGGGATTAGAGAATCAGAGCAGCATCTGAATGGCTGCCAAGAAAAAGTATCGGTTTCCAAAAGGAAAGAAATGATCCTGGTAGGCTAGATACAACCTTAGAAGGGATTACATCTGTCTTTTCCTGGATAGCTAGAAAGCAATACAATACTCGTCCCCTCCCCCCAAAAGAACCCCCTTCTCGGTGGGACTGGTAAAATTAAATTTCCACGTGGATATTCATTGAGAAATCCATCCCTGCTCTGAGGTCAAGAAGCAATTTGGCTGCACAAACATCTTCCTCCTGCAGAGTTCCTTGTAATCCTCAGTCTGATTTTACCAGTGAAGCCGAAAATGAGCGAGCCAGTTTTGAATGTGAACCCAGTTCTTCCCCAAAGATTCAACATGCTCTGTTTTAAAAACAGCAACCTTGCTCTGATTTTAACATTTTTTTTCCATGCCTCTAACCAACTCTGTGGCTTTGGCTGGTACCTGAAGCTGAAATGTATAAAGAGTTGCAGCTTGGCCAAATCCCTCGAAATGAGTGGAAACTGTATTAAAGAATAATTTTTGAAATTTCCAGCTGTCTTGCCAAGGAGTCACTGATGAATTTGGATGAACTGTGGATAACTGAAATCTTTCCAGTCCTGATGAAATATCAACTTACAAGTTCTTAAAGGGAAGGACTACTGTTAATCTGTATCAGACATATAAGTTTCCTGATCGCTATTTAATGACCTTTTCTTTTGCTACTATTAATGTGCAATCCTACAGGTGTCTACTAAGAAGTAAACCTTGTTATGCACATTTCTTGTTGACTCCCAGCATGTACCTACTTTTACAGGCATGTTCAGTTTTAGGCATATTTGGGAGAGGTGGTTGTTGCATTTTAGCAAAACAATCCAGAGTAAAGGGTTGGGAGGCAGCCAAAAGAAAGGAAATACCCTAAATCAGAGTTCCCCAACCTTTTGGGCACCAGGGACTGGTTCTGTGGAGAGAGGTTTTTCTGAGGACTGGAGAGTGCATGGTTTTGTGTGCTGCTGCATCTCGCGAATGGGGCTTTGCTTGTTTGTGCAGACCGGTTCCTGACATGCTGCAGCCCAGTACTGATCCATGGACCAGGGCTTGGGGACCCCTGCCCTAGAAGCTAGCAATTATCTATGTTTCTCCCATGCAACAGTTAAATTCAAAAGACTTGTTTCTGTCGAAATTCAGATATACAAGAAGACTTATCTTGCAACAAATCACCATTCAACCCAGGAAGTGTTCTAGTGGACCAGCCCAGAAGCACCTGCACTTTGAGATATTTGAAGTAGGCAACATCTGAGACATATTCCACCATCTGACTCTCTTGTTGTAATGGTTACTCAGTTCCTTGAACATTCAGATTGTAGTCAGGTGCCAAGGTTGAATTGCTAAGATGCTTGCTAATCTCTGTTGCTATTCAACTTGCCACTGAAACAGGGGAGGAGGGACAGGCTGGGAAAGAAACGAGAGTTTCAAGAAGCCGTCCATGGACCGTGAGACACAAGGTCATAAAAGCAGGTGTCTGATGGAGAAATGGATAGTTCCCATAACAAAACAAAGAGATGTGATTGGGCAATGTGAACATTTGGTGGGTGGGGGTTATGAAAAGCTATTATTAACTAACTAAATTTTCACACAGGAAAATTAGAGTTGATTTTGCTTCTTCAGTGCCGGGTATGTATTCAATAAAGTTTATCTCTTATGGCTAGCCAGATAATTGACACCAGGAACATCCTTGAGTTTCTTTCTCATTCCTGATCTATGACCCAGATATAAGGAAGGTACATTGTTTATTTATGTAAAATACCATGATACTCATCCACTACTACTACCATTGCCCAACAGATGCCCCTGCTTCCTTCTATTTTTCTGAGTCCATATAAGAGTGCAAATCAATAGCATGTTTATTCATCACAGGGATAATCCTCAGTAACTGTAAAAGTCACCCAGACTCTGCTTCTGGTGTCTTCAGATGCTGTTGGCCAGCAATACAGGTGGTCCTTGACTTACAACCACAATTGAGCCCAATTGACTTTGCTTGTCAGAAGGTCGCAAAAGGGGATCACATGATCTTGGGACACAGCAACAGTCATAAATATGAATCAGTTGCCAAGCATCTGAATTTTGGTCATGTGATCATGGAGATGCTGGAAAGAGTGTAGCTGTGAAAAATGGTCCTAAGTCACTTTTCTCAGTGTCATTGTAACTTTGAAAAGTCACTAAATGAGCTGTTGACTATCTGCACTTTTCTTTGTATACTTTCAGGCAAAGTTTTGTCTCTTTTAAACAGGACACAGCAAGGACAAAGCAATCTTTTCAGATGATCAAATGTGATGCACTGTTCTATTCCTTCTGACTGCGGCATGCCTGTTACACAACTCCACAACCACCACCACCACTACCATGATCCCAATCCCATGCATTTGAAGACATTTTCTTTTCCCATTCAAGTGGACTATTACTTCAATGAAGAAAGCAAAATTTCTGACATAAGGGATGCATGACACATAAATTTTACTCATGATCCCAGTGAGGTAGCTATAGAAACACAGCCAATGAGTACCTGCTCAAGTATTAAAGGCGAAGTTAAATATTCAATTCACATAAACTGGATCAAACAATAGTAATGCAGTTTTATTTATTTATTTATTTATGAGACTTATATACCGCTTTAAGTGCAAGCACTCTCTAAGCGGTGTACACCAGTAAGCAATGTATATATATATATATATATTTACATTGCCCCCAACAATCTGGGTCATCATTTTACCTACCCCGGAAGGATGGAAGGCTGAGTCAACCTTGAGCCGGTGAGATTTGAACTGCTGACCTGCTGAACACAGTCAGCTAAAGTGGCCTGCAGTACTGCACTCTAACTGCTGCACCACCTCGGCTCTTTTGATTTTGAATCAATCTTTCCAAAGAGCAGGGCTAAATTGCCCCTTCCTTTCTGTTCTGGCTTAGGTCAGTTGGTTGGTTGGTTTATACTTTGAATGAGCAAAACTCTCTGGGATGATTAATTCATGTATTTTGTTTATTATTTTGTTTATTAAATAAACTCAGAAAATTGCACTACTGGATTTTGATGGTTGGCTGCCAAATTTTGACAATGTAATTTGGGGCAAATTCAAGTGGTTCAAGATCACATGCAATCTATGGTCAAAGAATTATTCATTCTACATTCATCACAGAAGCTGGAATTTTCAAATATTTCCATCCAATAGTTTCATAGATAGGAAGAGAATCATTTGATTTGACAAATAGATAGATAGATAGATAGATAGATAGATAGATAGATAGATAGAGTGGTGGGATTCAGCCAGTTTGCAGTGGTTCAGTAGAACTGGTAGCTAATTTTTTGTTGACTTCAGCGAACTGGCTGATGCCCTAGCCCTTTTTTGCCAGGCCCAGATCAGACTGCTAGAAGTGCATGGACGTCACTTTCAGAAGTCTGTTCTGAGCTGGGAAGGCCTCCCAGGCCCAGAACAGCCCACGGTAAGTACATGGATGCCACTTCCAGAAGCCATTCTGAGCTGGAGAGGCCTTCCCCAGGTCTCCCAGGCTCAGGACGGACCTCCGGAAGTGGCATCCATACAGAAAAGCAGTTGTTCAGGTATTTGAATCCCACCACTGGAGAGAGAGAAAGAGAAGAGAAGAGAAGAGAAGAGAAGAGAAGAGAAGAGAAGAGAAGAGAAGAGAAACAGAGAGACAGACAGAATTTTTCCCTGACCACTTGAGATATGGTCTTTCTGGAAAAAGGTGACAGAAATAAAACTCTTATCCCATCTGTCTACATGATTCAGAATGCTGGAGGAGCATTAAGATGTGCTTGCTAAAAGATATAGCTGCACTTGCATACCTTTCACAATGCTATAATCACCCAGAAGATTGCAAAGACTAGAAAAATATTCAAGAACAAATTACTATTGTCAGTAATTACAAAATTGCATCACTGGAGAATTTCATAAGTGTATGCAACTTCAGGCTTTCCATTTTGATCTTGCAGAATCACCTTGCCCCATCTTGAGGTGACAAACATGTGATGGAGACATGGTACAGTGCTTCAACAGTCACTGGATGTAGACTGATCCACCGCACTTTCCCAATCATCTTCTGAATAGCAGTTTTGGTGCATGCACCCTTCAGCACGAAATAGAAAGGGGACAATCCTTTGCCTGGCAAAGGGATTCTGAAGAGCTGTTCCCCTCTGTGTATAAGGAAAACAACCACCCTATCAAAGTTCTTCAAACAGGAGAAATTGGTCAATACATTAAAGGATTATAGGAAACCCATAGGACTTTTATTTTGCTTTTCCCTGAAAGAAACACTGATTTTTTTAATGTTCAATTTGACTTTGCACTGGGAAAGCATTAGAATCAATTCTGCATCTTTTTGAGAAACTACTTTTAATTGTGTGCTAGTTTAGTAGCCAAAGTAAGTGACTTCAGGAAATTTATATTCTTGTGCAATGAGAGGGGACAGTAGGTGACAAAATGCATGTCACAACATCACAAGGCAAATTATGCCCCTTACCTACTTCTGTCTGATGTCACAGGACCAGAGTTTATCTTATGATGTCACAATACATGTTTTGCTATTTTGGCATCATTGTGGACACTCAACAGCATTACCCAAACCCGTCACTGGAGGTTTTGATTTTCTTTTTCTATTTTTCACAATCAAACTTTCATAGCAGTATTTCATCACTAGAAAGTTTTCTGCTTTAACTATTCTGACTTTTGCGATCATAAAACAATTTCCACTTTGCTTCTCCAGCATATTGTCCATCTTTATTCTTAAAACCAAGAAAACAAAATGTGATCTTCCTCATTTCTTTGCCAACTATAAGCTTACTAAGCTTGCAGGTTGACATTACTTCCTCCCCCCCCCAAATTTAACATCAACTCAGATTTTTCAATTTTCATTATTTTAATTCACAAATAAGTTTGTTGAAGTCTTCTTTACTCTTGGCTAATAAAGTGGGATCATTTGCATACCTCAGATGGTTACTCTTTACACCTCTAATGTTGATTCCAATTGCCATCACCTTCATTCCTGCCATTTTTACTTCTGCTGTTTTAGATTAAGCAGATACGGGGACAATAGACATTCTTGATGCCTTCCCTTTCCTATTCTGAATCATTATTTCCCAAACTTAATTCTTCTCTTAGCTTTTGATACGGATAGTTTCATGCCGTTCCATTTGAAGAAAGACTCTGTATTTGAGGAGCACCAGCTGTTGAAGACATTGGGCATATCCTTTTTGACTGCAAATTTTACTCAGCAAAAAGGCTGAGATTCTTAAAAACTAAACACTAAACCATTTTTGGAGGAACTGGGAGAAACTGACTTGCTTTTTTCATGGAACAAACTTGCACATTACTAGTAAGAATGCACTCTTTATAACAAAGGCCATTTTGAATAGGATGGAAGATTTAGATCTGATTGGGATTGACTATAGGGGAGATCATATACAATGACCATGTTCTAATGTTTACTTTGCATCTACTTGTATATTTTTACTATAGTTTTAATCAAATGACTAAATCAATAAAGTTTCTGTTCTATTCAGTAATGTTGTGCTCATTGTAAAGATTCCTCAGAAGGATAACTGGGGGTTCTGGCACACCCCATTAGCCCTAATATATGCCACATTCTGGCATAATATAGGCAGACAAAGCCTTTGCTGTATATAAACAAATTTTCATTCTTGAATTTTCTTTCTTTCTTCATTATCCACCTAATGTTAGTTATCTGATCTTGATCCCCTTTGCCTTTTCTGAAACCTGCTTATTCGGCATATCACATGGTTCTGTTCTTTTGAGGAAAAGAATGAAGGCAAATATACCTGTCCCAGGATAATGTTACAGGATCCAATCTGGGTCTGTCACTGGGACCAGAGATTTTGTCTTCCGAGCTTCCAGACTTGTGCTGGAGCCCATTCTTAGGGAACTTAGAAGATTGGATCCTGCAACGTTGCTTGCCTGGGGAAATACTGCAATTGTTTGTAATTTGTATATTCTATTGCATTTCCAACCCTCAGTGTAGATGTACAATGATCTAAACCACATATATTTGTTGATATATAACGATTAACACTTTAGCTGCTGCTTCTCCTATAGTTTTAAAGAGTTCAGTGAACAATTCATACCTTTCCTTTTCATATTTGGCAGGTGATCTATTATCCATGGTACCCCATTTTTCTAGTGGAATCAGTTTCTAAATATATTCTGTCCCTACAAATAGTTCTGTAATCCCATTTGTAAAGGATTTCAGTATAGTCCTTGTATCTTTCTCTGACACTTTTCTTCCATCAGATTTTTTCCACAGTTATGTTAACTTATTTCTACAGCTAGTAATTTTTTATTTCCTTGATTTTTATGAGAAACTCTCTCATTTCTGTTTCTTATTTCCACACCTTCCTTCATTTAATATTTTGTTGTAGATATCTTTATTTGTCCCTTGTTATATGGATGTTGGAAATCTACATTCAGTTATTCAGTTATTTTATATCAGTGGTGGCAAACCTATGACACGGGTGCCAGAGGCAGCACTCAGAGCCCTCTCTATGGGCACGCGTGCCGTCGCCCCAGTCCTAGGCCTTCAGCTGGGTTTTATAAAACCTTTTTGCTTTAGGCCTCTGGCGCCGTGTGCAAAAAAAAAAAAGGTTCACTCAGTCAATTTCAACTTCTCGCGGGAAAAAAAAAGAACTTGCAAAGTTGGAATTGATTGATTGAACTTTTTAGTCCCACCCAGTCTGCCATTATCACCGCAGCCATGCCCACCCAATGGGCCACGCCCACCCAGCACTCGACGATGCATAAGTGGGCTTTGGGTTGCAGTTTGGACATTCGGTCTCTAAAAGGTTTGCCAACACTGTTTTATATCATTCTATTTCCAAAAACTTTCATGTTCTATTTTTCCTGACTATGATAGCTTATTCTGAAAGCAATTTAGATATTTTCCTCTTTGGGGAAATTTTAGGAATATCTTCTTTCCTATCCCCTTTGGTTCTCTTTCACATAAATTAAGTGTAAATGTATTAGATTACAACCAAATTTATACTTAGCAAAGTCCTTTTTCAGTGCTATTGCCCCTTTTTCATATGATCTCATGTCTCAAATAGTAATAATATATCCTATAATCATTTGCATTAGTGGTCCATTCTAGTCAACCCAGTAGGGTTGCTGTCCATTCTAGTCAACCCAGTAGGGTTATTCTTACTTATAAAATGTTGAAAGTATCCATGAATAAATATTTGTATAAAATACAAAACATAATCTCACTAATTAGGCATACATAAAATGAGAAATTTTTGTTAACTAGCGTTAATGCTTCCAATTACACAATTTGACAAAAATCACAAATGACATTAAGGCAATTATATTCTTTTTAATTTTTTTTTAAAAAAATTCTTTAAAAATGTGCAGTCAATGGCACATGTTTTCAACCTTTCTCTTTAAAGATGTTTGCAGACATTATAAAGATTTTTCCATGCACAAGACAGTTTATCCATTCACTAGACAGAGGCACTGACATCCACTGTGGGAGAGCAAAGGAGCTAAGTGAGGAAACGTTCATTGTGAGTCACATCGAAAGTAACTTATATATTGAAAGCCAATTTTGAGATGGAAATACAAAAGGCTAGGATTTATGTTCTGACATCACAAAGCACATTTCACAATTTTTCTTCATGACAGTTTTGCAACAGATGCCAATGGACATATGGATATACTTCTCTTTCTCTGGATCCAAACCCTTAATGTTTTGAGCATACACTGGTTTTTAATGCCTATTTCTATGCGCTCTTAAAATGTTGTCCCTGGATTTGAGACCAATCATCTGAAATTTCAGATGGTCTCCTTTTTGTAATGGATAAGTCTTCTGCATTCATCATCAATATCATCAACATCCCTAAACCAGATCTCTGTTCTGCAATGATAGGCAGGCTGGTTTTAATTTGGTTCATTTTAAGAAACACAGTAACATATTTTATCTTTTCTTTTGGAATCTACAACAAAAGGACTAGCTTCACATGCTGTAAATAATATTTGTTTCATTATCCAAGTATCTTTCCACTCTGCACTTGTTCTCCACATCAATAGACTCTTTCCCCTATCCCTCTACATTCTTCCACCTTTGTCAGCAATGACCATTTCCTTCATCCTTCTCTTTTCTCCTTCATTTCCATGTCTCTCCAGGAGCATTCTAACCCCTTTGCTAGAGATTTCATTCTCTTGTCAGTTACATCTATCAGCTTTGTCCTTCCCTCCTGCTTCTCTCCACCATGCTCCCTTGTCTTAGTTATGCCCACCACCCCTGTGTCAGCCACTATGTACTTAAGACTTGTAGTGGTGTTCTTGACTAATTTTTTTTCTAAAGAAGTTCAGTCAATTAAAAAACTATTAACTATACCCCTCAAAACCCTCTCATACTCACTGAAGTGGTCCATCTAAGTACTCCTAAAACA
The DNA here is from genome assembly GCF_016545835.1 of Crotalus tigris. NCBI lineage: Eukaryota > Metazoa > Chordata > Lepidosauria > Squamata > Viperidae > Crotalus > Crotalus tigris. Next base: position 504,956 of record NW_024096549.1, read on the forward strand.
TTAAGTTTTAGCATATTTCCTTTCTGTTTGGACAATTTCAAGTTTGTTCAATTTCAAGGCTTTTCACATTCTAAGATCCAAATGAACAGGTTATTGTAAAGTGAAGAACTCTTCTTTCAACACAGACTAGGTTTCCTTTGGCTTTGATATCACCTCCTCCTTACTTTATGCATGTTATATTTAAACATCTTTCCCCATTAATGAGAGACTGTGTTTTGAGCCAGAGGGTCTCATCCGTTAATACCCAAACTTGTCCAATTATTAAAATGTGAGTTACTCATAATTTCCTTCTCTCTATTTAATTTTGTCAGTAAAGATATCCCATCAGGACTTCCTGATCCTGACTTTCTAAAATGTTGTAAGGACATTGGAGTTACTGAGCTTTTTCACCACACTAAGCTAGTAGTAACCATCAGGAGGGTTTTTCTGTATCAGAATAATACATGACTAATGCTACAAAGTTGGCTTGTGATGGGATATCATGGGCAATTACCTTCTGTCAGTGATTCAGATGATGGCTGAATTTTACTTTTAGTATCATGAAGTTAAACAAATGTCAAACTCTTGAAGCAATACTTGTTAAAAAGGAGCATGATGTATGAGTGGTGGAAGTGATATGGCAGTGAAGATATAATGGGTTACAAATGTCTAACTAAAATAAGTATGCAAGTGTAGTATTGCTATGAAGCACATGCCCTTTGCAGTTCATTCTTATAAGAGCAAAAGTTTTATATCTTTGTACAGTACACCTTTCTTCAATTTGTTATCCTCAATGTGTTGAAACTATCACATCTCATAAATCACATTCTAATGCCAACATCTTTGTTTAATCAAAGATCATTGTAACTGAAGCATCTCATATTCCAACATTCCTTATTTGAGAACTTTCCAAGTTGTGAAATCTAATTCTTGTCATTTTCAACCTGCACATTCAATATTCTGATGGCCAGGAACAATGAAATTTATGTTCCCACATATTCTAACACATTAAAAAAAAACATCTGGTTTGGAAAACGGTCCTATTTTTTTGCAATAACTGACATCCCAAATTATAAAAGAGGAGGGTTTTTTTTATTTATGGTATGGTTACAATGAACTAAAGAACAGATGAAGCAAAATGATTAAAAAGAAGTAGTATACAAAGTCTTTGTATACTACTTTGTATACTATACAAAGTAGTATACAAAGTCTCAACAACTGTTATCCTAATCTCGTTAATACCATTATTATATCAGTAAGCAAATGGAGCTTCTCTTAACATATTCAGATAAGATTTATGATTGAGATGAGAGAACATGAGCATTCTGGTTTATAACTGATATACCAGAATCATACCAGTGGTATCTTCAGGGTGGGGTTGGATCAAAAAAATCAAGATGGTCATCACAGTAGCATATCAAATACTCACTCCTTTCCATGTCCATAAGTCACTAACACATACAAAAGGAGCAGAACTTCAATCACACTATTGCAACTGCCGTATTGACTTTTTTGATTCCCCAGCAGATATTTCTGGTCCCATGTATGTTTTCTCAAGATTAAATCCTACTGTTTTAACTGACCCTCCTTCATAGAGTTTATATATCAGTTCTAATCCTGGTAGTGTCTGGTGAAACAAGAAAAATAAGTTAGATAAGTATATCATTTTTAGTAATTTATATGCTCTTCAATAGGAGCTCAAATTTTCCTATTCTTTAAATAGAAAATATACAAGGGATGGAAATAATATATATTTGGCTGACAAATGCAGCAAGAGTTGGTGGTATTTGGATATAAGACAAAGCAGTCAACTAGATTGGACACTGTTGCCAAGGTTTTATCAGGAATTTTTGCCTGTTTTCCGACACAGTTTTGCACATCAAATAAAGTTTTATACTATTAATACATATTTCATCATATCAAAAATATCTGGCATGTCTTTTTTTAAAAGGTAAAAAGAAAACAGAACCAGGAATTGAAGTATAATGATAAGAATCTGGAAAGGAAGTAAAGATTTTAAACGTGCAATGCCCAGGATTTGTTATTTCTAAACCATCCCTGTTGGGTCAATTTGAATGCCATAAAAAACAAATGACACATGGCAATGCCTTTATCAGGCTACCCAGACTATTTGTTTTAGTGCTCTGTTGAAAGTTTCTTCTGCAATTTTAACAATAATTCTCATTCAGGTTCATGGAAACATTATCTTTCTTCTCTTCCCCGGACACACAAAGTCAACAAAGTTTAGCAAAATGCTAATGGAATCCTAAAGTGAAATATTTGTGCATTTTCTTTCATTCCAAAGTGAACAATGCACTTCCTTTAATTTCCAGTGTGAACAATGACAGATAATCCTTCCTTTTGCTCTTCAATCATCTTCCCCCTGTTCTATAGGCACACTGGATTTCTAAGCTTCTGTAAAATCTCACAGTACTTGGTCCAAACACAATGTGGTACCAAACCAGCAACATCTACAGATGGAACAAGGGGTAAAGGTGATTAGGGTGATATAAGTGACATCATGGCAAGCTCTGTCCCCTTTTCACTTGAATTGCAGTATCACATAGGTACCAAGAAGGGGCAAAGCTTACAGTTCCAGTGCTATTTTTATCAGAATGAGCTTGACAACAAAAGCCTCTGGATGCCACTGCACCAAATTTTATGCTTGCTTGTAATTGACAATATTGTGACCAGAATATTTCCTATTTTTTCTGAAGCTTGTCATCTTGAATTTTACTGACACCATCCTGAGTGTGTCCCTAAGAGAGTCCTCATGACTGAGCATTCTTCAGCTGGTAGAAAACCATTCTAGATGAAATTTGCTGTCCTTATTCTGCCTTTTCTGCCTCTGTTCCCAGTCACTGTATAAAGAGCTAGACAGTTTATTATGAAACCTGGGATAAATTTTATTGCTGGAGGAATTTGAAGAGGACAGTCGGGATTAAAGATGAATGTTAAAATAGAAATATATGTTATTTTAGAACAAGTTGTATATAAAACTTAGATGTATATGTAGAGATGAAGAATTGATTGTAAAAAGTGAAATAATCTGATAAGAATGTATATACTGGAATGTCACGTTAAATCCAATGTTTGTTTGTTTTTAACTGTATTATAAATAAAATTTGAGAGAAAAAAAGAAAAACACAGCCAAGCTTTCGAAATTCGGTGATTAAAGCATATATCAATAAAGTAAAGTTCCAATCAGATTTCTGAAGTCTGTTCCCTGCCTTGGCCTACCTCAAAGGGCTGACATACTGCCAGTCACCAGACTTCCCTCCAAGATTATGTACGATTAAGGTTGTACATAGCTAGAGGCCACTCTGGGATTGCAGAGGAACAAGAAGGAAAACATTTCTTTGACATACAGTTAAGGATGATGAAAGCCAGCCTCCTCCTGAGGATGAGATAACAGCACTATCAGGGGGCCCTTGCAACAGAAAATAAGATATCATAGTGTTTCTGCTATAGTTCACTACAAGTGGAGATAGGAGGCAAAACATTGTCTCTTGCTTGTGGAATGCGTAGAGCTAATTCAACATAAGGATGCCATGCTTTGCCATTATAAAAGCAACAGCATTCTCCACCATTTGAAGCTTTTCAGAGCCATCTAAAACTGAATAGATTGCAATACTACATTTGAGATGATGTCACTAAAGCAAGTAGGACAACAAGGAACAGACGTAGTTGGAATATCCAGAGCCAAAGCGCTTCTGAGTCACAGCCAAGTCAATGTAATCAATCAATGCAATAGTGACCGAAAGGTCATAAAAGCCATATAGTTTTCATTGTCTTGTCCTCAGAAGATAAAAACTAATGCCAGCATGCTGCCATCAAGGGAAAAAAAAGGTCAGAGTTGATCACCTAGGAGGTCTTTGGAGAGAAACCATAACAATTTAATTTAATTTGCTTAAGAGGAGGGAGCAACAGTAGAAAGAGCAACCATAAAAGAAAAAAGATAGGATTTTTTTATGCACTAGTGTTTATGGAATAATTAGCATACATGAAAATAATAATAAAAACATGACTTCTATTAGTGTTAAGTTATATTGCCTTTATTATTTTCATTTATTTGTTTACTTGGAAAATTTATATGCCCGCCCACTCACTCTCAGTGATTCTGGCCAGCTTGCAAAAAATAAAAACTCCAATATATAACCATAAAAAACAATAACCCCTCACTTCTCTGGCGACAGCAATCAATCAAACAAGCCACTTGATGGGCTCCATCCCACTCTGGGTTCTCTAGCCCCCTTGGGAAAACCAGGTGCTCAGAGTCTTGCAAAAGATTGTCAAAGTGGGAGCAGTCTAATCTCTGCAGGGATGATGTGCCAAAGGGAGGGAGCCACCACAGAGAAGACCGTTCTTCTGGGTCCCACCAGATTTTTCCTGGCATTATGACATAACACACCTTTGGAAGAATTATTCCAAAGAGTTCAACGTCTGTGGGTCAGATTGATAATGTCTGGTTTTTTTTTTCAGATTTATTACATCACTTCCCAGGGGGTAGCAGCATGTCCATGTCCATCCCAGCAGAGGGGAAAATGTCATGTCTAAAAGGGGTTAGCTGTTCTACACCAAATTAAAGTCACTTCTATTTGGTACTTTTCCTTGGGGGAGGGGCAATTCCACTGAGGATTTCCTGAATTAAAATGCCTCTTTCAAACTCCACACAGCATTAGCATTTACCCTGCTCTCAGCTGCCCTTGGTCAACTTAAACGCTAAATAAACTTGGATCTAGTTAGGACTAAGATGGGATACCTCCAGTAAATATCCGGACTATACATAAGGCTAGGAAGTTTGGAATCATCCCAGAAGAAAGCAGAACAATGCCCAGGAAACCCACATGGATCTGTTCATGAAACCATCAGAAGATAAATCTGCCTTTGCCTTTACCTTCCCTGAGCCAATTCTTTACCACGTATGCCAGGCAAATCTTATTTTTGAGACCCGTGAGGTTATTACCACTGAAGCACTATCTTCAGACTGGAAGGATTACCATTCCCACAATTCCTAGGCCTGGAAGGAATGGAAAACCCTAATCTACTCGCTCCCACTTATGGGCAGTAAAGCCTATTATGTTCCTCCTCAAAGTGGTGGTAAGGTTTCGGGAGGGGGAGGTCCTATCTGAGGTCAAGTGCAAAGGATCAGGACTATCCATTAAGTTGCAGCATAAATTTATTCAAGAATCTATTCAACTAAAGTTCAACACTGAATTGGCACCACATAAGCATCAATAGAATGCAGGAGATGCAAGATTGGGACCATTTGTGGGAATGTAACAAGTCTAAACTGATGAGGTGCTTAACTCCACCCCCAGCTCTGCCAGTGATTCTCTTACAGTGATCTCTATAAATTCATGCTAATTGCCAAGTACCAAATGTTGATCATGGGACCATGGGGATAAGTGTAAGGACATCACTTTTTTTCAATGTGGTTGTAACTTCAAACAGTTGCTAAAGAAATGGTTGTATTATTCTGCTGTTAGAGAACAGCAGCAAGCAGTTGGCAAACCCTCATAAAAAGTCTATTGCACTTTCTCGCTTCTTGAGGTATATATGGACACACAAAATACATGACATTAATCCATTCACAATCAAGAAGCTACTTAATTTAAAAGTATATTTTTGTATGACATTGCTTCTCTAGTCAGATTAATTATAGATACTTTTCTCCAGTATAGTGTCCATTTCTGGATACTACACTTAAGAAGGTTTAAAAAAAGAATCAGGTTCAAAGCAGGACAACAAGGATGACCAAGGATGGGTACCAGTTACGTTTACCTTGGAAGGAGCAGAGTGAGATCCGATAGGCAGCACTCTTCAGATACTGAAGGGACCTCACACAGAAGATGGGCAAGATCTACTCTTTAGTAAAGTACAGGGTATAGAATATTTAATTTATAGAAAAACAGGAGGATTTCTTTTTTTTTTATGGAATGGTAGTGGCAAGATATCCTAATAGTAAGAGCAGCTTAACTATGGAACCAATTAATTAGTAAAGCCTTTGAATGCATTGAAATAGAAGCTGGGCATCTGTTTGATAAATCCACTTTAATTTGGATCATTATTTGGAACAGGACTCAGACCAGGACAAAGCATTTAGCTGACTTTGGTTGAAGAAAAAAACTAAGTAATTTAGAGAAGTTTAATACTGGGATGGGAGACTACCAGGAAATCTCAGAATTGTAGACTAAGGCTTTTTTTAAAAAAAAAAAGATGATGGGCCACAAAAAACAATTTCAGTAGTTGACAAGAAAACTGTATTTATTTTTTATAAATAACTCAAAGTGGCAAGCATACCAAATGCTTCTTCCCCCTTCCATTTTCCCTACCACAACAACCCTTTGAGGTGGGCTAGGCTGAGAGAGAGTGACTAGCCCAAAGTCACCCAGCTGGCTTTCATGCCTAAGGTGGGACTTGAACTCACACTTTCCTGGTTTCTAGCCTGGTGCTTTACCAAATTAGTCTGTGGTTAATTCTTGAACATTGATGATTCCATCAGAAGCGAACAAGAACATCTTTCAAAAACAACAACTTTGTTGAGTCACAGATCATTTTTATAACTTCTATAGAGAGATATTTTGCCTACCTTGTTTGTAATAGCTCTGCAGTTTGACCACATACCCATTTTTACTTCTTAAATACCACTCTCTTTTTAACCAACAAAGTATCTAACTATGGAAATGGTTCTCTGGGGAGATAATGAACAAGGAGGAAAACAAGGTAGTAATTTGGAAAGCCAGCAAAAGCCAGAAGCCAACTGTTTTGACGTATGTTGGGCTGAATTAATTTTCAGTGCCAAGATTATTTTCTGCTTGGTTCAGAGCAACCTCCACAACAAGACATCCTCCAGATAAAGTAGAGCAGCTCTCATAATATCCATCCAGCTTAGCCTGGGATTATGAACATAAGAAATTTAATAAATTTGAAGCTTGCCAAGTCTGGGAAGATTGATTTAACCTTCCTTAACCTTATATATCTTCAAGGATGTTAAAACAGTCGTACGTGTGAAGAACAATCTTAAGTCACTTTTTTTCAATGCCATTGTGACTTCGAATGGTCGCTAAATAAACTTTACTAGTACAAATAGTACAAAATAGTATTATCAGATATCATCAACACAGTGTTGAAGACACACTGCGTTACCATCACGGTAACACAGTAGTAGAAATATTGTCTTTTCCAAAACGGGTGAATCACACAAAATTTTGACAACCATTCCTTGATATCTGGAATAATAAAATATTTTCAATTTCTCAACATGACTTTTAGCTATCCCCCTTCCATGCTGGATACAATCAAAATTCCTGATAAACAGTCAGATTCCATGCTTTGGTGTATAGTTCCACATAGTATTAAGAAATGTAATTAAGATAAGATAACCTTTATTGTCATTTTTATACTGTGGGCACAATGGCACACATCAAAAATGAAATTTAGTTGCCCGCTCTCAAAGTGAAACACATACATGACACACACCTAAACATACGATGAACAAAATATGTATAGACCCACATCCCTACATATACGTAGCAAATAAATATTAAATATTGTCCATCTTGAATATATAACGGAAGGAGGAAGCTTGAGAGTTCGCAAGGTTAATGTTTACATTTCTATTATTAGTGAGTGTGGCAAAAGTCATAGCCCAAAACCATAGAATAAAACCCAGAGAATATCAGTAAACCAACTGAAGGTATATGTTTTGAAAATAGGTATGGGGTACACATATTTTGTTCAAATGGAAAGCAGTTTGTGAGCTTCCTAATTCTTTGCCTTTAAAATATCAGTAGAAAAATTCTATATAAATACACTTGCTGTGAACTACTAAACTGCCAGTGAACTCTGTCCTGCAAGTCTATTCCACGTTTTAACACCTTTAAATCACCTTTAAATGTTTTAAATTCAGCCATTTCTAAACTTTAAAAAGTAACACCCAATGAAACAGAGTTGATAAGACACTTAATTTTTTACTTGCATCACACCAGGATTTTTTTTCCCCTTCTAGTTTTAGTATCTCATGATAATAGGAAATGCAAAAGACAATAATGAATGCCTTCTAAAAGTTTGTGTTACTTTGTGTCTATTCATTTATAAGTCATCTTCCACTTGCTTTCATAGTCCAAGGAGGGCAGCAGCCTTAAGGCCCTAGTCAATGAATGAACGAAAGAGCCAAATGGGAAGTGATTAATCACCTAGAAGTTTTTTTATTGGGAGAAGGAAGTCTGGTGGACAGTTAGGAACCATCTTCATTCTTTGTCTGTATTTGGATCCCCAACATGTCTGTAAAATATACCCCTGTCTCCCTTTCTTCTTTGGATATCCCACAGAAGGAGAGAGCCAAGATCTCAGCCATATCCATTTTCAGTGTGTCACATAGTTCACCACAGTCTACAAACATTTCTAATGAGAATGGTTTTGCAGTTGTTGCACTCGGTGTCAATTACATGACTTCTTCAGATAATCCCAGTTCCTCTTTTGCAGGGATACGTGCAAAGAACGTTTCCTTAGATGTTAAGCAATTCCAAAGGCAGCCACAAGACTTCATCAAAGCATTGAGAAACTGAACTTCTCTAAAGACTTGGTGTCTGGCAAGCTGCTGAAGAATTGCTCCTCCAGTAGTTGTTTTCTTAATTTGTACGGTTAAGTAAGTGTGTATGCTGTTAATTTATCGGCAATACTACTATTTAATTGGAAAACAAGACTACAAAAATATACAAACGGACTAAGATGCAGCAAGATATTATATAGTAGCTATTACACATGGCTAAATTAAACTATATACTATGCATAGGATACTTGGAGGAAGAGACACATTTTCATTTAGCAGTGTGGATGCCAAGTAAATGTTCTTGGACAGAAAAGAAATTGTGAGACAGTACAATTGCAAAAACTGACTCTCTTATAACTGATTCTCAAGTGTTATTTTACAAAGGTCTCTGGAGAAGAGTATTAGAAAATTACTGAAATGTCCCAGTACTTATAGAGGAGATATTATTTTAGATACTTTACCCGCTCATCCCCAAGCTATTCAAGACAGTCACCTTGAAGTCTATTCTGAGATCTGGGAGGTTGAGATACCCTATTATTATTTGTCCTTGTTTTGAGTACTGATGTCAGATTTGCATTTAATAATCATTTTGTGAGAAAGGTTTGTTTGCAAATGGTGGCATATATCACATTAGAGCAGGGGTGTCAAACTGGTGGCCCATGGGCCAGATGCATCCCATGCAGGCCACACCCCCTGGCTCCGCAAAGGCAAAAAATGTCACAATACGTCACGTGACGCGATCAAGTTTGACACCTGTGCATTAGAGGAAGAACATGTGGAGACATCTCTAATCTTTTGATTGTTCTTATTGGGGACTTATATGATGATATTATTAGTGGAAGTGAAGCTGAGCAGATCTCTGGATTTATTGAAGGGTCTGCTTCCCATAGTAGCAACACCATCCTATCATTTCTTGTTACTTGTGAAAATCTGTTTCAAGTTGGGAAATTATCTGTATGCAACTATGGGTCTACCACACAGTGCCTGAGAAAGTGCAGCGTGCAGTGTCATTGACCACTATGTCACCTTTTATTATATTTTCTTAGCAAGATCAGAGTTCATGGTATTTGCTTTTTGATAGCTTTTCTCAAGCTTTAGCTCCTCTGTTAATAAGACAGTCAATAATTCCAGGCTTTAATTTGACTTTGTGCTCAGTACAATCATTTACTTATAGATCCTTGCTTTTTATTTGCCCACTGGGAGGGTGGATTGTCAAATTTAGAGCTGCCACAAAGCTGTCCAAAAAGTTCTAAGAGTCCCCATTGATTCAGGGTGTAATCTCAGGCTGTGAAGGCAGCAATCTTATCCTCATTCTTTACCAAGATTTAATTTATTTCTGACACCGGGAGCCTTAAGCTTTGAGGCTTCTCCTCATTGAAGATGCTGACCATTACATCAAGCTTCCAGTAGTTTCTGTGCATTAATAGAAAAGGCAAGGGGGTTTCCATGGAAGCAGACAGTGGTCACTAGTGGTTTCCATAGTGTTGCTGAAGACATGTGCTGATGTTAAGTGAATGAAGATTATACAATCGCCAAGCCATTTGTATGCTGTCCAGTCATATTACATGTTATACCATTTAATCCCCAAATATTCAGAGACTAATTGAGATTGTTGGGTGTGCATATTCAAACCAAAACAGAAAAGGCATCAATAGTCTTTCTTTCTTTCTTTCTTTCTTTCTTCCTTTCTTTCTTCCTTTCTAGATTCTATCATATGCCTTTGACTGAAGACTAGTTCAATCCTTCTATCTGGGATGGTTGCCCTCTTCCATCAAGCATATAGCTTTGGGAGGAATGCATATGGAGCTGTGAAGAAGGAAGGGGACAACCCAGATTTGGCCAGATCAGCTAAATCAACCCTGGCAATCAATGGGGAGCAGATATTGCAGCCTGATCACCTTCACATCCAATATTTTGCACAGTTTACTCATGAACAACAATCCTTATTGGACTGCAAGAGATCTATATGATCCACCCAAAAATGCAATAGAATCTATTTCATCAAAAATCACTCTGCTAATTCAAAATGGAAGAATAATGCAAACTCAGTGGGTTTGATAACACAATTCTACTAAGTTCATTGAAGTAGTGGGAAGGAAGGATGGATGGAAGTGATATTACATGATATTCTACATTAGTTATAAGATTATAGTTTCAGTTTTGAAGTAATTCCTACTTTTTATTTTAAATAATCAAATGCCAACATGGTGGTGTAATTGACTCCAACTGGATTGAAGTCTTCTTCAAATTCTTATTCACCCATGTATAAAATCCATTAGTTCCAATTATTTACTCCTATCTTCACCTGTTTATGACAGAAAATGTGAAGAAGAAAACCATACGTTTTTCCTTGCCTTAAATTTGCAATAAATAATTCAAATAGCATCTTAATTTATTTCCTAATTCATTCCTATATTGAGATTTATTTTTTAAAAGATTACCATAAGATGTGTGTGTATATATACATATGTATGAAATTTGAAACAGAGTCTGAAGAAATGTCTCTGCATCCCTTACTGGTAAACTATGAACATGATCAATAAAATCCTAAAGTATCTTTTTTGTATTTCAAAGTTAACATTTTAATAAGCTGTGAGGTGCAAAATCTGATTAGTTATCTTCAAAAATATTTCCTAGGCTTCTCAAAGTGCTATATAATGTCAGCAGACAGAGATCAAAGAAACAAGTTCCTCATCCAAGTTCTCCAAGAACTTCTGTCTCAGAGAAGATGGAGCCACATGGCTTCTATCAGCCATATTTGCTCATTCCTCTCATTTCTTGTTGGAAAAGACAGGATACAGACCAAGTCATATACAGAAAAAGTTTCCAGGTACTAGAGTATCTCAGTCTTGTTAAAAATGTCTATGACATTTGACACTTCTATTCATTTGTGATGTGCTGTTTGTAGATAAGACAAAAATCTTAACCTGATTTGTATCTAACTTTAGATATGTTATCACTTTTTATAACCAAACTTTCACTGCCTATTGAGTTGTATGTTTACACACAGCTTTGATTCCATACCTAAGATACATTGTGTTGGTTTCAAAGGCTATATAACTTATTGCCTTTAAAATCCTATATTTGCAAAATTCTATTATGATAAGTGTATTACGATGAGAACCAATTCTACATAGTGGTTAAGATATCAGGCTAGAAACTGGGAGATCGTGAGTTCTAATTCTGCCTTAGGCACAAAGCTAACTTTCTCTCAGCCCTACCAAGGAGGCAATGGCAAACCACTGCTGAAAAAACTTTATCAACAAAACCGCAGGGACTTGTTCAGGCAGCCTCCAAGAATCAGACATGATTTTGCAGAAGAAAAGAAATCATGATGGTAAAATAAAATTTAATGAAGTGTATCAGAACACTAATTTATGCCTCATTTATAGCAGGGGAAATGTTCTTTTCGATTCCATTTCATTTTTTTTTTCCCCTCTTGGAAGCATTTGTGAAAGGGTTGAAAAGAAGCCACTGGGCTCTGTTCCAGAACCCAGTTTTATCCATTCCACTTTAAAGTAATCCTTTTCTCTGTCAAACTAATGAGTTCACATTTAATGATAGAAGCTATGGTTTTGTATAAACTCAGTCCAGAAGAAATAAGCAGTGTTGCTTGAGGATAGGACAATTGAAGTTCATAAAATAGGAAAGAGATTTAAAAGTCCTCCATCTCTCTTTCTTTGTATAGACAGTCTCTTTTTCTTTTTGTTCACTTCCTTGTCTGGGAATAGCAAATATAGAAATTCATACCAATCATTTCAAGGAACAAAATTATTCTCGGGTTACAAACTATGATAGGAAAGGAAGCAAAAGGTTGCAGAGCCTTGAGTTCTTGGTGAAATATATCTCTCTTGCACTTCTTATCTGATTTCGGCTAAAATAAACTAACTAGCAGTATACCCATAGATTTCTTGGGCATATTGAAAAATAAAAATGATAGGTCTACTTCTTCTTCTTTGAAGACCTTATTAAGTTCATGACAATTAGCTATAAACACTTCACATCCATAGTTGATCATCTCTGTTAAGTGTCTACTTTCCAATAAACATTTGCCTGGAGGATGAATAATTTCACACACACACACACACACATATACATACCCACATAATCTTGAGTTGTTATTATAGCAAAAAATGCATTGTTCCAAACTGAGCATTTTTACTGTTTTGAGTCCTCAGGATAAAGCTTTTCCAGGAGATTCCAGAGGAATGGGGAAAAAAGAATTGCTGAGTACGTAACTCCCAGAGAAACTCAATTTTAACCCCGAATATTAAATAACATTGCAGAATCCACTGTTTAAGGTTTTGGTCTAAATGCACACTTTCGTTGAATTAAATTTTGGTTCGATTATGGAACATCTACTTAAGTGCCCAAGTACAGAAGCTTCTTTTTAAGGATCCTGGTATGATTTCCAGGGAAAGTAGCATAATGGTAGGCTATAATCTTGCCATCATAATTCACCACCCTCCTTCAAGTTACATGGTTTAGGCTTCTCATGTGATCTGGAATTCTGTTTGTTGATATACTCTGCATACGGAAATAAATTTGTGGCATCAGATATACTTTCCATAAAAAGTATAGGTTGATGGCTAGTTCTCCAAAATCTTAATAAACTTTCTGGTACCAGATTACAAGCTTTCATATACAGATATATTTCAGTGTGACATTGGGAAGTCTCACTTTTATATATATAAAAGGTTTATCTCTAATTAAATGGCAAAATGCTTACAATTATGGGATTGTTTTTATGATGGATTCCAATTTATTGTATCAATCCCAGTTAAATCTAGTCTGGGTTTTTCTTCAAAATGTCTTTGAGTTTGCACTGAGATCCTTTAATCAACAAAGAATCCTGTAGGACCTTCAAGTTTGTGATGACAATGTCATAAATTAAGAAAGCTGAGCAGGCTATTGAAATTGGTGTCAGGAGTGAGCAAGGGACATATAAATCACCCTTCCCTTCTCTTTCTGCAATTAGAGACTCTCTTCAACACAGCTGATAATTTAGCCAATTGTCCTCCAATCTCTTCATTGCTTCTCTGTAGGGATGAAGCTAATAGAGGGCATCCCACTGTCTTCATCAGGCCACCAGCTGACCTCTTGCACCAGTCGTCCAAGAACATTTCTTGCAGAGGCACTGCCTTAAATATAAGTAACTGTTGCTTTACCAAATGCTCTTTTACTGTCATATTGGCAGGAGATCTGATCCAAGTCTATGTGCTAAGAGGGTTTGGGTGTCATTTCCTTGTGCAATTTTACCTTGTGTATTCTAATGTAGATAAGACGGTTTCTTTGCCATCTGTTTATTTTACTTATCGCAGAGTAGGAACACACATGTGTAGGTAAGGAAGATGCCAGAAATGTGTCTGGCAGATAGAAGTACAAATCAAGAGCTTTAACACTGAAAGCATGAGCTTACAGGAAGACCACGGTGGTTAGTTTATTGTGCTTGACACAACTTTCCTTGAAAATGTGCTGACTAAATATGTATCACTGAACACTTGGATTAATGTTCTAATAAGTAATGTTTTTATTGAAAAGTTTTATACAAATTTTAATACAATACAATATAATATCCCCCCTACCTCCCCCCTCCCTTACCCTCCCCCCTTACTTCCCAGATCTGATTACAGGGTTAAAAAAGAGAAAAACAAACAAATTCTAACGAAACTTATCCAACTATACAAAAATAAAACCTAAAATACTCTAACTCAAATACAAAAGAAAAATTTCAAACAAAAGCATAATTAACAATATAGATAATTCCCATTTTAAACTTTAAGTTATTCAAAAACTAAATAATACTTTCTAATCCCATATTTATTCTGTACAAAATTTATCCATCTTCTCCACACCGAGATGTATCTTTCTTGTGAGTGATCCTTCAAATAAGCAGAAATTTTAACCATTTCTGCTAAATTAGAAACTTTAAGCAACCATTCTTCTACAGTAGGCAAAGAATCTTTCTTCCAATATTGTCCAACCAATAACCTTGCCGCCGTAATAAGATTCAACATTAAAATAGTTTCTTTAGCATCACAATCTACAATAATACCTAACAAAAATAATTGTGGTGAAAACTTTATCTAATAAGTAGTGTTTTGATATTCCAAAAATCCCCTATATTTCTACAATGGACAAGGAGATCAGAGGACTCAACTGATCAAACCAAAGCAAATCTAGCTCGATAATTTGTTTCCCGCAATGCCAGATACCTTCAAGAAGTTTTTTCAATTTCTTACTCCAGATCACTCAACTATTAAAGAAAAAGTGCAAGACCTTGTCATGCTATCCTCATGAATGCATCCCATGTCAATCTCAGAGGCCTTCCAACTAGGGAAGTCACCAAATTACAACTTATAATGTGACTACAGACAGAAGTTACTGATTGCAGAGAAATAATATTAACTTTAATTCCGTGAAAATGGCAAGCAAATTTAGTGTTGTTCTAACCCCACCCATTTTTTTTTTTTTTGCAATACATCCCCAGCCACAGCATTCAAAAGGCACCAGAAACTTTTCCAGGCTGAATAAACAGTCCCAAGAAATCTTCTTAAAAGATCAAAGGTAAACTGCCACATTATGGGTTCCAACCAAGATTGCCAATTCTTTTTAGAGGAGTATTCGTGTTGATGTCTGGGAACATAAACTGGAGCTTTTAAAGAATTGTGTGTTATCAAAAGAAAAGGCCTAGGGCCAGATTCATTTAAAAGCAAATACAGGCTGATTATCACAGGAAAATACATGTTGGGCAAGACAGATTTTTTTTTATATAGGTTCTTTTCTTTTGGAACTGAACTGGGACTCCCAATCATGCTTCCTGTAAACTACTTACTTGAAATGTTCAGTGCCTGCTACATATACCATTATATTTTAGCATTTTAGACATATTTCAGTGGGTAAAAGTTGTCGGGTGTGTGCTGATATACAGGTAGTTCGCTTTGTGACCGTTCAAAGTTATAACGGCACTGAAAAAAGTGACTTATTACCATTTTTCACACTTATGACCATTGCAGCATCCCCATGATCATGTGATTTACATTCAGATGCTTGATAACTGACTCACATGTATGATGGTTGCAGTGCCCCAGGGTCATGTGATTACCTTTTGCGACCTTCTGAGAGGCAAAGTCAATAGGGAAACCAGATTCATTTAACAACATGTTAGTCACTTAACCACTGCACTAATTCACTTAACAATCGTGGCAAGAAAAGTCATAAAATGGAGCAAAACTCAGTTAACAAATTTCTCTCTTAACAATATAAATTTTGGGCTCAATTGTGGTCTTACGTTGAAGACTACCTGCGCTCAGATATACGCTGCATACTCAGATCACATTATTTTAATCTGGTCTTGAATTTGTCCTGGAGAACTCTTGACTACTTCATATTCTCAGAATAGCTCATTAGTTCAGGAAAAGGGAGATGAATATGAAAAAGGATACAAAGGCAATACTGTGTTTGGGAATCATAAGTGTATACTCTATGCATTTATTCCTCGAGACTAGCCAAGCCACAAACTTCCTTGCCTTTACTGAACTTTCCTGAAAACAACCCTGGGTCTAGGCAGCTTACAAAAATACTATTTCCTCATAGCTGAAACCCCTAGTTCCCTTTTAGCTGTTCTGTCCTTCAAAAACTTCCCTGATGACTCTACTTAAAAGAAATTGCCCTGAGCAAAACAGAACATGCAAGCCGTTGTATTCAGCCCATATTTGAATGAGTAGGAAAGCAACTCTCAAAAAAGATTATGCTGCCCCCCCCCCCCCCGTTTGCCTTGTCCATCATGTTTCCCGGTAATTAATAACAGATACCGGGTTCTGTCACTTGTGATGTTATCATCAGTAGTCTAGTGTTTCACTGTGAAGAAAAACATGTAAATTAGGGGCAATTAGGACTCTGAAACAGAGTGGAGATTTTAATGTTATCAAGGCACTGAGATGCCTGGAGTTTGTCAGAAGTTATCAACTCAGAAAGGCACAGCAAGGATCAGTGCAACACAAAGGCACTAAAATACACATATTTGCTAGGTTATCTAATGGTGGTGGTTGTCAACATATCTATACAGCATGTATCTATTACATGCTGTCTTCTCTAGTGACCAGATGTGTTGGATTACAACTTCCAACATCCCTGCACCATGGCCAATAATAATGCTGGCTGAGAAGCTCCACTTCTTAAGTATCATATCTAGGGAAGACTTTGAGAAACCATAGAACCTTAGGGAAGTCTTAGTCCAATTTCGTTAATAATAAATGGAAACGACTATGAGAAAACCTAAGAAGTTGTCCCAGAAGCGCTTTTTCAAAAGGGAACTAGACTTGTTTTTTCCTTGAAGATGTTTTGCTTCAGTTCTAAAGAAGCTTTTTGGATGACAAGTGAAATGTCTTCAAGGAAAAAACAAGTCCAGTTCCCATTTGAAAAAGCACTTTTGGGACAACCATGACCTGGATAAATGAAAATCACCATTTATCACTACTAACTAAGAAGTTAGTTTCTCTTCCTTGAAAAATGCCAGGAAAAGAGATCCTCCATTTTTAGCTTCGACCTAAAGCTAAGATTCAATCTCACACCTTAGAAAAGTTGGAGAAATAGTTGCAGTGCTCATAAACAACAGATCGAGGATGGTTCCTCTTTGTAGCCTCACTTGCTGGAAAGTAATGAGGGTAAAAGATAAATTCTTCTGAAAAGTTTCATCACAAAAGTTTCATTATATCTAGTTCTTCAGATATAAGCAAAGAACCACCAACACACAGCAGGGTCAGCCTCTGAAACTCTCCAGAAACTAATGCTCATTTCCATCTTTTTATTTATATTTATTTATTCCTAATTTAAGGCTGTCTGTCTCCAAACAACCCTGGGAAGATTACACTTTAAAAGCAGGAACAATAAAAAAATAATTAAACAGATCAGAATTGTTCAGGAAGAAAAAAAGCCAACTTAGCAACAAAAAACAACTTTCAGCCTGGGAGAACTGTCAGGTTTTCAAAGATTTTTGAAACATTATTAGGATGGGAGCTATGTGGAAATAAACAAAAATAAGGACCACTTAAAACATTTTGGGACACATGGGCATTCTCAGGATAACAAATTTATATTTTAGGAGGATGTCTATGTCAGGAAAACTCAGGATTTGGGGTCAAATAATATAATTTTAGCAGCCTATTAGATCATTCAATATCTCACACAGCTAGAAATGGCTGGTAGGAAAGCAGAGCTGTTATTACAGGTGCTATCCTCTGTGTCATATTCTCCTTGCTCTAAGACAGGGGTCTGCAACCTTGACAACTTGTGGACTTCAGCTCCCAGAATTCTTCAACTATGCTGGCTGAGGAATTCTGGGAGCTGAAATCCACAAGTCTTAAAGTTGTCAGGGTTGCAGACTCCTGCTCTAAGATAATCCCTAACATTTCCAGTTAGGATACCATGGAAGACGTGTGTCTGGAGATCCTGCATCAGTCAGAGTCAATCTGCTTTTTCATCCTGAAGCTCTCTAGATCAGAGGTCCCCAACCTTTTGGGCACCAGGGACCAGTTCTGTGGAGAAAGGTTTTTTCATGGACCGCAGAGTGTGTGGTTTTGTGTGCTGCCTGCATCCTAAGGATGGGGCTTTGCTTGTTTGGGCGGACCAGTTGCTGGCATGCATGGTCCAGTACCGATCCACAGACCGGGGGTTGGGGACCCCTGCTCTAGATGCATGGTACAGTCTTCATTAACAACTGCCAATATGAGAGTCACCATTTGTTGTGTTTAGATATGGGCTTTGTAATCCAATGCATCTACAGTTACTAGACTAGGGAGGTCTGGTGTAAACAATTCCTCATTCCTGTCTCCAGGCTTAGAGAATTTACTTTTATTTTTAACTGAACCTCCAAGGAACTCCCAAAAGCAAAATACTGTCTTAGAGAATGTAGTAGATGCAATACTGCACCACTGAGTTTGGGAGTGTCTGCATATAGAAATCTAGATTTCGGTTATTCTGGATCAAGAATTTCTAATTTAGACTTTCAGAATAGCTCATTATTTTAAAAAATGGGAGCTAGAAACCATTATAAGACTACTACATGTTTCAATTTCTACTCATTCCTGCTACCATGCATAGAGAGAGGCATGTACTCCATGCTTCCATTTCAGTTCTTTTTCATCTCCATACAAAATAACATATGCATTCAATATCCAAAATCGCAATCAGACTCTAGTCTGACGTGAGTTTTGGAGAAGCAATGCTCAGCTTTCTAGCAGACTGAAATCTAGGTATATTTCCCTATCCACAAATTCAGGTCTTATTATGTAGTTCGTCACATGGCCAGTCAGTTGTTTAGACTGGAATTAGCATTTTAATTCACCTCTGTAATTCTTCCCAAGGATCAGTGATAAGCAGATGTGGATATTTGATGGTGTGAAGGGTATTGTCGCAAGATTGTAAGCTGCTTTGGGTAAAGCTACTTTTTGCAATTGACAGTGAGTTTGTCAATGCCAAAGGTGTACCAATTGTTTTCAGATTGCACCCAAGGTGCTTATTACTATTGCTACTACCTCTATTTTCTTTTGCCGTAGTCATTCTACTTCTATTTGTAGGTCTTTTGTTATCTTCTCCAGTTCATGCTCTTCTTTTCTGTTGTCTCCAAGTACTTCCACATCCACTATACATATGTTTTTGTCTTTCTTATTGACAATTGTTAAGTCTTCAGCATCTTTGCAGAGGCAGTGCTTGCTGTCTGTTATCTTTTCAATTCTGGCTTTGTATGCATTTGTTCTTATGCAGCCAGAATTAACCCTTCTGTCTCTTTCTTCAACTTTTCTGCTATTACTATTATTATTATTATTAAAAGAATTCAGGCATCACTCCTTTTCTTTGATCATTCATTCTGCCCTCTTGGAACATAATAGCCCAGAGTTATCTTTTTCTAAATTAAATAAAACTTATATTTAGAAAAGAGTTAACTCTTGAACCCATTATGGTTGCAACCACATCCTCAGAGCTGTTAACCTGGGACTGAACTTAGAACTAAAATGAAAGAGGTGGGGGTAATTTTGTTCATTCAGCAACTGCTGCTTTAACTTCTTAGTTATCTTCAAGGGGGGGGGGAACAGCTATTAAATCTTAACTCCATTCCAATGCTTAGTAACCTTCAACTTCCCCCCAGCTGTAACCCTTTACCAACAGCCCTACTCTCACTTACACAAACATTTTGACACATTATAATGTTTCTTAACAAACTATTTTATTCCTTATTTCTGCTAGAGCAGTTCTTTCTCTTCCAATTCTAAAAAAGAATATGGAATAATTCTCCAGTTTATTGTGCTGACTCTACTATCATCTAGCATTTTAAGTACATATCCATCTATGATCTTATCTGGCATATTCCCTTTCCTGTTTTTGTATTCATCAAATATACAGTAGATGTTTATCTTTCCCTCCCTGGAACTGAGATAAGACAATAAATATTGATTTATTTATTTATAACAACCTGTGTAAGAGACAGAATGAAATTTTCATATAAAAGGCAGAAGTAGCTGCCTTTTAATGATAGAAAGGAAAAGAGAGTAGAGAGATGAAAGATGATAGATGATAATGATAGATAGATAGATAGATAGATAGATAGATAGATAGATAGATAGATAGATAGATAGATAGATAGATAGATAGATGGCTTTTTTTCTCATAGAATGCCCAGAATAGAGTTCTGGCACCTTTTTTGGATGGAACCTTGTAAGGTAGGCAAGGCGGGTTGTATGACATGTGTGAGTTCTGGCACCTTTTTTTTTTTTTTAGAAAAAAAGCACTGGAGAGAGAGAGAGAGATCAGACATATCACAAATATGTGTAAACAACTAATGCTTTTTATATTTTTAATGTCTTTAAGTTTGTCAAATAAAGTCATAGCCATAAAATTGACTTTGACGTTCAGTAAAACAATCATTAGCATTTTCACCAAGTAACCAAACTCTTACAAAAAACATGGCAAATATTCTGGCTCAATGTTCTGTAGTATCATGTATAGCAATTTTCTAAGTAAAGACCCTGTTCCTAAGGACCATTTAACTTCATTATGTTTAAATACTGAGTTACAAATTTTCTTGAACTGATGCACACCTAGCACAAGTGGTGATACAATCCAGTTTTGACTAAATTGACTAATATACCTAAGTTAAATGGCTGGCCTCCATTTAAGATACCCCATTAGTTCCAAAATACATGTGCTCTTTGACAGAGTATGTTTACTGCATACCTATCTGATCTAAGTAGCTCCTTTTTCTTTTTTTAACCTAGCAAGCTATCCAAACACATAAACAAATATCATATGGGCCATCGTTTTTAATTAATAATGCAATAATTTTAAATGTAATCTAATACATCAGTTTCTGTATCCCCCCCCAAAAGAGAGAAAGTGAAATAGAAGGGGGAAAAAATCTAGAAAATGTTAAATTAGACCACATCACTTCAAAGTACGTTTTCTAGACTTTCTGTTGAAAAAGTGCCAAATGAAATGTTTACTGAGAACACATGTCAGCTATTCATTGCTCAAACGAGAGGTGGATTTATCTTCCCAGTATTGTACGATGGTTATGTTAGCTACATCCTGTTTCAAGGTGTTCTTAATTTTCAGTATGAGGGAGGGGAAAATTCATTTTATTAGATTTATTTATTAGATTTTTAATTCCACCTTTATTACTTTATAAGTAACTCAAGGCAGTGAACATACCTAATACTCCTTCCTCCTCCTATTTCCCCACAACAATAATCCTGTGAGGTGGGTTTGGGCTGAGAGAGAGTGACTGGCCCAAAGTCACCCAGCTGGTTTTCATGATTAAGGAGGGACTAGAACTCACAGTCTCCTGGTTTCTAGCGTAGCACCTTAATCACTAGACCAAACTGACTCTCTCATATACCAGTAATTAAGACACATCCAAAAATATGCATCTTTAATTTTCAAAAGTAATTGTTAGAATGTACTAACAATTCCATGAATTTCAAATAAAAAAACTATGACTAAGTACAAGCTATGTCACTCAGTAATCTACTTGCAAATTATTGGCCTAACAAGCCTATTGCCAGTTTTTTTAAATATTTGCTTAAGTATTAAAAAAAAATCAAAATAGATATTTTTGTGGTTTTAATTCCATTTTACTGCTGAGCAGAATACAAAATTTTAGTGTGATATCTTAAAGTTCATAAACAAAAATTGATATCTACTTCCATATGTTTCTGGAGAAAAATAAGTTATGCCCTTGGTACATGGGTTAAAAAAAAATGAAATTTAATGACGAAGGTGGAGTTTCAGAAGTGGCACAAAATGCTGAGCTAATAAATGTTTGGGATGAATAAATTTCCCGCAAGCATTCTGAGGTAGAGTAGGCACAGCTTTTAGTTTTAAAAGTGACCACAAAGGAAACAAGTTGATCCAAAGTGACATATTTGAGAGGCTCAATTTGCCTGAAATATACAGATTGCAGCCACAAATAAATTACACATCTGCTCAGGCACAGTCTCTCAGACATTCCTTTCTATAAAAGCACAGAAACTAGAGTCACTGTAAAATATGGAGAATTGAGGGGGGGGGGGTGTTGGAACTTTGACATCCCTTCCAACTCTGTGATTGGTGCTATAAGAGGCCAGCTCTTTTATTTACCAAATTGGGTTGACTTATGTGATGGAAGGACAAGAGATACAGTATCTGGGGAAGAACTAGATCAGAGAGACTCAAGAGAGGAATCCAGGTTTTTACTATCCATTCATTCACCAAGATACTGATCTGTCTGTTGCATCAGCATCGATATTAAAACAAAACACAAAAATAACCATTCGTGGTATTCTTTTCCAAGATAGCTGAAAACAATCCAGATATTTTGTACATTTGCTTAGAAATTGCCCTCTTGTGATCCAAGGGCAACATCAGCATCACACCCAGAGATTATCTAAACAGAGAGGAGTATTTTTTGCTAAATGCAACTTGAGGGATAATGCTATTCTAAGTTACAGCTTTCGGTCTTGCAAGATGCAGGCATCATAACCTTGATTTATTAGTGTTTATTTCGGGAGGGGGGGAGGCTCAGCTTGTCAAGCAATTGCTGCCTCAGCATTGATTTTTTTAAAAAGTAGCCCTTTTGCTCTGTTGCATCCCAGCATCAGAAGGAAATGATGCATGACCAGAAAGCAGAGTTCAGAGTAACACCCCCCACACATAGACAGAGAAGAGCAAGAGAGGGCAGAAGGAGTCCACCCTGAGAGGCTGTTAGAACGTGAGGAGCAGTGATAGCTGATGAGATGTGTCATAACATCTGCAAAGTGTGCAGATGGAAAACATCTGCTTTTCACTAGATCCTTGCCTTTAAAAAAAAAAGAAACAGAGAGGGGAGAGAAAGAAAATAAAGCAAGCTTGGAGTAAACTTTTCTGGATTCACTGCCAGCATCTGACCCACAGTGGGGACTTTTTCTTCTTGAATTTATGATCTTATGTCTCATCATGTCATGACATCATCTGATATGATGAATTTTAGGCAAAATGCATTTACATCTCATTGGAAGCCAGGAGGAGACACTCCTGCTGCAATGGGTCAACTCCCCAGACTGTCTCCCCCCACTCTTACATTTCTGAGAATTAGTCAGCACATCTGCCATGGATAAGGCCAGCGGAAGCTGCCTCCTTCTCCCCCCACCACCACCCCCAGGCTGAACTGGATCTAAAAAAAGGAATTTTTTTCTTTCTCTTTGTAACATTGGTCATTGTGTCTTCTTGCTCCACCCTGAATCTGCAAAATAGACCAAAGTATTTGGGATTATAAAAATGATTTATGTTGTTTTTTCTCTTGGCAGTAAAATGCAAACCTTCTGAGATTGGGTGGGAATCTGAAACACCACAGCTTCATCATTTACTAAATAACTTGGCATCTGAAGGATAACAGAATGAAGCACTTGATACAATCATTAGTTAAGACAGAGATCATGCAATCCAAAAAGGAATCTAGAGTGTTCCCCCTATAAGATCTATAAAGGAATAAGCAGCTCTAAAATAGCAAGTTTTCTGTGACTTATCTAAACTTTAGTTCCATAGAACAAATAAACGTGAAGAGAATGAGAAAGTATGTTCACACCTTATCACCCTGTGATGCTTGTAGGAGATGACCAGCTTGAGCCCGATGGTGAAGTCAAACATATAATTAGTTTGGTGTTGCTACGCTTCCACAAGAGCATATAGGTAGTATGTAATAAACTTGAAGTGCTTTGAACTAAACTCCTGTAACTGGTTACTTGTGCCTGACAAGTCTCTTTCCATGACTATAATTGCACAAATACATAATACCATCTACAAACAGAGGAAGCATCCATCAGTCCTACTCTAGAAAATTAACATACTGTATTCATCCTGTATTCAAATTATTTTGAATAAGCTGGAGAGTAATGCCAGGTTTTTTTGGATCAGATTGACATTTGGATCCTTTCTAGATTTAATTCAAGCCTAAGGTTTTTGGGCAGGAAACAGTCATGCTATCAGCATAGCAGCCTGATACCTGACAACAGAGTTACCAAGAGGTCCTCATCAAGTTTTGACAACATACACTCCTCTTTGATATATGACTAGTTTCAGCATCATATGGTGATGATTCTGATCCTTTCTGGCTAAACATTGATCAAAAGAAAAACTGTAAGAGATTATCTGGCCTGTAGCACCTTATCTTCTCATTACTTTTTCTTATCCTAGTACTGTCTTTGGGGTAGGAATTCCAAGGATTGTGTATCATTCTGTGTTATGTCTTTCTTGGTCAACTGATAAGTCTTTGTTTATCAACTCTGTGTCTCTATGAAAGTCTCCAGCAGTTCTGTGGGCACAGGGAGGGAGTGGATATCAATGAAAATGTTGAGTATTTCAGTTCTGAAATCTCATGATGCTCATAGACTATCTAAACAAGAGAGACTTGAAGGTCAGATTGTGAGACAGTTGACTGATCTGCTAAATAAAGAAAATTGTGGAGGACAGCTTCCTCAAACATAGTTGTTGTTTCTCTTAGTAGCTGGCTTTTTGAAATCCAACAACAGCCTTGCCCAACCATCGACACCCTCAAAATAGGAGGATTTCAATTCCCAGAATTC
Organism: Crotalus tigris; assembly: GCF_016545835.1. Lineage (NCBI taxonomy): Eukaryota > Metazoa > Chordata > Lepidosauria > Squamata > Viperidae > Crotalus > Crotalus tigris. Next base: position 529,580 of record NW_024096549.1, read on the forward strand.
CCTAGACAGAATGGTTATTGCTGGAAATATATTTTCACTTTCCTCTTTCTACCTAGAACTTTTATTACAAGGGGCAGCCTATGGTATGCAGTCACTAAAGTCCAAACTGAACTTTAGCATGATGGCATTAAGCTAAAATGAGGTTTGTTTGATTTTGGATTAGCATGCTTTATAAATACAGCTTACTGTGGTTTATATAGCCATGATATATGGTTTAGTATGATAACTGAACCCACAAATTCTGGTTAGTCAATAAACTATGGTTAAACAAACTTGAATAGAGTACAATGTGCTAATCAAGCAGAGAGTCTAGTGATCAATCTGGGTTTATGTAAACACTTGGCTGTCTTGCTAGAGTGATTTGATATGGGGGGATGGCTTTAAATGTATGTCCAACTGCTTTATTCATAAGCAGGCAGAAATATTAAAAATCAGCACAATTTCCTCCTTCTAAATTCAAATTAAGCAAATAGAAATAAGTGCAGCTACCCTGAAAAGTTTCAGTTCTCAGGTTATAGAGGGTTCCAGTGCGCAAAATGCATGGCATCAAATGAAGAGTGGGGGAAAAGTTCCTTAATGATGGGAAAGTTTATAGCACTTGGTTCAGTGGTGGGATTTAAATACCTGAGCAACTGGTTCTCTGCATGGATGCCACTTCCAGAAGCCCGTTCTGAGCTGGGGAGGCCTCCCAGCCCCAGAACAGCCCACTGGAAGTGCATGGATACTACTTCCGGAAGTCCATTCGGAGCTGGGGAGACTTCCCAGGCCCAGAACAGCTGGAACTGCATGGACACCATTTCTGGAAGTCTGTTCTGAGCCAGGGAGGCCTTGCGAAAAAGGGCTAGAGGGCATCAGCTGGTTCTCCAAAGTCAAAAAAAAATTAGCTACTGGTTCTACCCAACTGGTGTGAACCAGCTGAATATGACCACTGACTTGATTATATCCTAAGTGCTATAAACCTGAAAAAGCTTCTTGGATAAGAAGCAAAATGTCTTCAAGCAAAAACAAAGAAAGTCCAGTTGCCTTTGAAAAAACACTTTTGGGACAACCATGAGTTGAATGACTGAACATCTGCATAGATGCTTGGGTTATAATGTGTATCATGGAGCTATTTGTGGAGGAAAATTTTTTGTTGTTAAAAAAATTAAATTACTATATAAATGGTTTAATAAATTTTTAGCAAATGTTTCATTTAAGAACATTTTCAAGGCAGCTTATGACATTCTAAAGAGACCATGAAAAATAACTGCTGAGCCTCGACATGGAACAGTTTTTCATTTTGTTAGTAGAATAACAAACTCCAAATTCCACAAGAAGCTCTACATTTTAGAGACTCGGAATGTAAAATATCATGTTCATCTCTTACTATTCCCCAAGAAACTCAGAATGATAGAAGTTCCCATTTTTAACCTCACAATAATCCTCTGGTAGAAGAAAGCTGCCAGAGGTCCATTTTCATGGAAGGCTAGCATTGCGTACGGCATAAAGGGCATAAAGATCAATCTCCAGATTTACAGTTCTGAGGATTAAATAAACCATGAAGGTATTTTACCACGGAATTTGCTCCCTATTAATATCAACAATCTATCATGTCCAAAACTCCTGTGCAGAATTAGGCAAAGTAAGTAAAATATTCCCAGGAACAAATACAAAGATCTCACTGCATATTCTATTTTACGTTATGCCTAAGCTATGTCACTTCATAACTATTGTTGTAGGCAGTTTCAAGTATAAAGGGAATTAGCACTATAACTATTCCAGGATAAACTTTACATGCATTCCCAAGAATTGGGGATTATGTTCTATATGGCTGATTGGTAAACATAAAAGTAAAGGAGTCCCTGTGGATTGTACTCTGCTAGTCACTACCAATATCAAGAAATATTCTGGGTTTGGAACATAAGGAAACTAGCATAGGAGTATTTGGCATATCTCAAGCACTGTAACCTCAGGTACCACAGTGGAATAGGACCTGTGGCTGAGAAGTTGGAGAATTATTAATAGATCAAATGGACAATACAGGTGGTCCTCAACTTATAACCATGATTGGGACTGGAAGTTCCATTGCTAAATAAGATGAATGAGTTATGGCCTTTTTTGCCATAGCTGTTAAGCAAAGTACTGCAGTTCTTAAGTGAATCCAGCTTTCCCCATTGACTTTGCTTGTTGGAAGCCATCTGGGAAGGTCACTAATGGTGATCACATGACCCTGGGAGGCTGCAGCCATCGTAAGTACATGCTGGTTGCCAAGTGCCCAAATTTAGATCACCTGACTGGGAGCCATAAGTGTAAGGACCAGTTGTAAGTCACCTCTTTTTTTTAGTGTCATTGTAACTTTGAACAATTGGTAAACTAATGGTTGTAATCTGAGGACTGCCTGCATTCTATGTTTGATTGGTCAATTCTATGAATTGATATAAAGAAAATCACAAGGCCGGTGATAAAGAGGTTAAGTTTGATTCCATGGTGCAACTGTGGATGTTTCCCAGGATGGTCATGAAGATGACAGGGGTCTTATATGTATCACCTTGAAGGCCCAGTGTAGAAGTAAGCAATTGCCATATATATAAACTAGGGGAGGGGCAAAATTCTGGACTTGTCCCCCACCCCACTTCTGTCTGAAGTTGAAAATATGCTTTAAAAAAATCCTCTCCTCCTATTCTGCAGAAAAAGCAAAATAAAAAATTAATCGTATAAACATTGATTCTAAAAATCTTTCCATGTGGTCGTAATCCAACACAGAGTTCTCCAGAAAAGCAGCATATCTGGTCCTCTGCAGGGAATTGAGTTGGCTTCTGCACCTTGTTCTTGCACACCCTCGTTTTCACCATCTCCCGGGGAGGAAAACAATCGTCAGTTCATGCACCAGTTCATGACCTCCAGGATTTTCAAGGCATTATTAAATTTTTGCAGATGAATTACATTTATCACAGGGAACTTCTGGCTGAGTGTTTGACCCAAATATAGCATTCTAACTAAAGACACAAAGGGCTCTTTTTTCCCCTGAAATTCTGGCTCATTTCCACTTCACTCCCAGGTCAATAAACATGGTGAATATATAAACACAAGAGTTGCTGGACTGAGTTTCCACAACAACAAGATAAAGGGGGAAGCATCAGTAAAAAAGCAGTTCCTGCTCTCATATTTCAGAGAAGAAAGTTTATGCAACCTCAATGCATCAGTGCTGTTGTTGTTGCTTTACAAATTAGCTCCACAATATAAATTAGCCATAGCTCCAACAAGTAATACTTCTTAGGTTACATTACGCTGGCTTCTAAGTTGCAGAGGCAGTACAATAAATCCAGTGTCAAGTCACCAAATTCTCCACATTCCATGACTTCTCTCTCTTTCTCTCTCTCTCTCTCTCTCTCTCTCTCTCTCTCTCTCTCTCTCTCTCTCTCTCTCTCTTCCTCTGTGTGTGTGTCTATGTCTGTGTCTCTATGTCTCTGTTTTTCTCTCTCTCTCTTCCTCTGTCTCTCTCTCTCTCTGTCTCTCTCTCTGTCTCTCTCTCTTCCTCTGTGTGTGTTTGTGTCTCTATGTCTCTGTTTCTCTCTCTCTCTCTCTCTCTCTCTCTCTCTCTCTCTCTCTCTCTCTCTCTCTCTCTCTTCCTCTGTGTGTGTGTCTGTGTCTGTGTCTCTATATCTCTGTTTCTCTCTCTCTCTCTTCCTCTGTCTCTCTGTCTCTGTCTCTCTCTCTCTGTCTCTCTCTGTCTGTCTGTCTCTCTCTCTCTCTCTCTTCCTCTGTGTGTGTGTTTGTGTCTCTATGTCTCTGTTTCTCTCTCCCTCTCTCCCTCCCTCTCTCTCTCCTGTTTCTCAACCTTGGCAGCTTAAAGATGTGTGGACTTCAACTCCCAGAATTCCCCAAACAACATTCTGAGAGTTGAAGTCCACACATCTTCAAGTTTCCAAACTTGAGAAACAATGATCAAGAGCCACTTGAAGCAACATTCCCAAAAAATGAACAGTAGGACCTCATCTATGACACAGATAATACATTCTTCCACTAGTTGTTTTTTTTTCTGCCTCTTTCTTCAACTTGTGAATAGAATGCAACACTGGAATCAAACTAAAAGGACATAATCATCTTTATGTTGCTCAAACATCAGAGTAGATTTTCCACAGACTTTTTTTTATCTTAGCCAGACTAATAAGAACCCATTATTAAGAAAGAGCTTGAGTCATAATCTCCAGTCATAATCTCAGTTCAGTAATGAACCTCATGCAGGAGTCATAACATCACATCATACTAAGCCATAATGTTGTTATGTTTTGATTGTATTCAACATATGAATCCATCATTGTGCTTTATAAATCATAGTTTATGACTTAAATAAAAGATGTTATACAACATATTAGTTAGCTATTTGGTTATTTAGCAGAAGATATACTTCCAATCTACAATGTCTATGGAAATTTGTAGGGGAAAAAATGAGGTTTTGCTGTTTATTATATATTAACTTGGAATAAGCTAGTGGAGGTGACAGTATTCCAGCTGAGCTATTCAAAATCTTAAAAGAAGATGCAGTAAAAGTGCTACACTCAATTTGCCAGCAAATTTGGAAAACTCAACAGTGGCCACAGGATTGGAAAAGGTCAGTTTACATTCCAATTCCAAAGAAAGGCAATGCCAAAGAATGTTCAAACTATCGCACCATTGCACTCATTTCACATGCTAGTAAAGTTATGCTTAAAATCCTACAAGCTAGACTCCAGCAGTATGTGGATCGAGAACTACCAGAAGTACAGGCAGGATTTCGAAGAGGCAGAGGAACTAGAGATCAAATTGCCAACATACGTTGGATCATGGAGAAAGCTAGGGAGTTCCAGAAAAACATCTACTTCTGCTTCATTGACTATGCAAAAGCCTTTGATTGTGTGGATCACAACAAATTGTGGCAAGTTCTTAAAGAGATGGGAGTACCAGACCATCTCATTTGTCTCCTGAGAAACCTATATGCGGGTCAAGAAGCAACAGTGAGAACCGAACACGGAACCACTGATTGGTTCAAAATTGGAAAAGGAGTCCGGCAAGGCTGTATACTGTCGCCCTGCCTATTTAACTTATATGCAGAGCACATCATGAGAAAGGCAGGGCTAGATGAATCAAAAGTTGGAATTAAGATTGCCGGGAGAAATATCAACAACCTAAGATATGCAGATGATACCACTCTAATGGCAGAAAGTGAAGAGGAACTAAAGAGCCTCTTGATGCGGGTGAAGAAGGAGAGTGCAAAAGTTGGCTTGAAACTCAACATTAAGAAAACCAAAATCATGGCATCCGGCCCTCTCAATTCCTGGCAAATAGATGGGGAAGAAATGGAGGTAGTGACAGATTTTATTTTTCTGGGCTCCAAGATCACCTCAGATGGAGACTGCAGCCAAGAAATTAAAAGACGCTTGCTCCTGGGGAGGAAAGCTATGGCAAATCTAGACAGCATTCTAAAAAGCAGAGACATCACCCTGCCAACAAAAGTGCGCATAGTCCAGGCCATGATTTTCCCAGTTGCAATGTATGGCTGTGAAAGTTGGACCATAAGAAAGGCTGAGCGCAAAAGAATTGAGGCCTTTGAACTGTGGTGCTGGAGAAGACTCCTGCGAGTCCCTTGGACTGCAAGGCGTTCAAACCGGTCGGTCCTAGAAGAGATCAACCCCGACTGCTCTTTAGAAGGCCAGATCCTGAAGTTGAAACTCAAGTACTTTGGCCACCTAATGAGAAGGAAGGATTCACTGGAGAAGAGCCTAATGCTGGGAAAGATTGAGGGCAATAGAAGAAGGGGACGACAGAGAATGAGATGGCTGGATGGAGTCACTGAAGCAGTAGGTGTGAATTTAAATGGACTCCAGAAGATGGTAGAGGACAGGAAGACCTGGAGGAATGTTGTCCATGGGGTCGCGATGGGTCGGACACGACTTCGCAATTAACAACAACAACAAACTTGGAATAATTATTTCTGGAGGAAATTCTTCCTCTGTCCATATTAATATTTTAAACTAGCTGAATTAAATATCAGTATGAATAGATGATTAACTATTTCTATGGGAATTTTCTAAAAGTTGCTAAAGAAACATTGTAGGAGATTATCAGGCTGGGCGCAAGAGTGGGGTCAAACGCATCATCAGTCTGGAGTCCCTACACCCTCGAAAGACTCCTTAGTCCAGCCCCCTTGACATCCATTGATTCTTATCACAGTGATTGTTAGTAGATCAGGTTCTTGTATGTAGGCTGCATTGTGCGGTGTTTTTGAATTCTATTCTGGCTCCTGGTTTCTTGTGTCTGGTATCTGGGGAGCTGTCTCACCCAACAGGATTAGCCCACCTCACTCATGCCAGTGCTACCAATCTCATCTGCCAAGGAATTCTGGTGGGCTGGAACAAGGAGGCCCCAACCCTGTGGAACACTCTACCACTGGAGGAGGTGAGAACTGCACCCTTTTGGCCTTCTGGAAGAGCATTAAAACTTGGTTTTGTCATGTTGACTTTGGGCCTGAGGGGGGCGTCACCACTGGAGATGGTTGGTTGGGTAACCCTTATCCCTGTACAATCCATCTCCTGGGTTTGGGTTTGTTTTTTTGTTTTTGTTTTTTGCATAGTTTATTTTTTTTAATTTGCATAGTTTTAAATTTTTAACTCTTTTTCTATTTGTGTTTTTTTTAATTGTCTGTAATCCATCCAAAGTTTCCTTATCGGGGCGATAAGTGGCATGTAATTTTAATAAATAAATAAAATTTTAGTGATAATTAAATGACAGTCATCATGTTCTTCCTCCTTTCCAAATTCAAAATAAATAAGTAAAAGGTATGGGGGAAAGTAATGTTTCCATTCCAACATCAAATATGTATATATAAAACTCACCAGTTCCACGTTGTACCATCTTTTCATAATGGACTTTTGTGACTCCTTATATCAATTCTTTATTTTAAAAAAAGAAGCATCTTGTCAAAATCTTAGATCAGAGTCTCCCATATGGTCAAAATTTAATTTGTGTTGCTTTTATATATGCATCATAATATTATGTGTGTTTGTGTGTGCATATATACCGTAAGTATGTTTCTTTTTCTTTCTTTTTCTCGTTATTTTATTAACAGGTTTTGTATATTATACTGATTTTCTTTATGGGGGAGGTTGTTTTTTTTTTGTTTTTGGTGTCTTTGGCATCCATCCTGCTTTTTTCTAAGCAATATTTTGGAAATAGCTTGCAATTTCTTTCTTCCTTAGGGCTGAGAGAGAGAGAGAGAGAATGATTGATCCAAGGTCACCCAGCTAGTTTGGTGCCTTAGATGGAAGTAGAATTCCTGGTTTCTAACCTGATGCCTTAATCAATACACCAAACTGGTTCTTTCTCCATATTATGTCAATAAATTAAAAAGAACAAAGAGAAAATCCATTTAACTGTGATTTGCTCAATAGATGATAACTACAAATATTGACTTAGTGCACACTTTTGCTATCATAGCCTGATACAGAAAAATTTAATGGCAATATGCTTTGGGATCTGCTAGAAGAGGAACTTAATTTCTGTGTACCTTATTCAGCTCTTTAGGATTAGGAGTGCAGTATCAATCATAAATGTCTATCTGCTGTCTTAATATTTATGCTGCCTTAATATTTATAGATGCGGAGAAAGCTTTTGATCAATTAGATTGGAAATTTTTATTGAAAGTGGTAGAGGAAATGAATTTTGGAGATAAATTTTTGTGTGCTCTTAAAGCTGTATATCAGCAACAATCAGCACAAATTATAATTAATGGGGGATTAACAGAGCAATTTAAAATAGAAAAAGGTACTAGACAAGATTGTCCTTTATCCCCTTTGTTATTTGTATTAACTATGGAAATCTTACTTATTAAAATTCGAGAATCCTCTAGATTAAAAGGAATAAAAATAAATAAGATTGATTATAGGTTGAAAGCTTTTGCTGATGATTTGGTGGTGACATTATCTTATCCAATAGATTCGGTTAATGAATTGGTTGAAATTTTAGCGCAGTATGGACAGGTCTCTGGTTTTAAGGTGAATAAGAATAAAACTAAAATTTTACTTAAAAATGTGTCTATGAAGGGAAAAGATACTATAGCTGAAGCAACAGGTTATGATGTAGTTAATAAGGTTAAGTATTTAGGAGTATATATCACAACATCTAATGGGAAATTGTATAAGAATAATTATGAACAATTGTGGATAAAGGTACAAAAAGACCTAAATGACTGGCAAAAACTACAATTATCTTTGTTGGGGAGAATTTCAGTAGTAAAGATGAATGTTCTACCAAAGTTTCTTTTTTTATTTCAGATGTTACCCATTTTGAAAAAGGATGCAAATTTGGAAGAGTGGCAGAAGGGTATCAATAAATTTATATGGGGTGGCAAGAAACCAAGGGTTAAGTTTAAGATTTTACAAGATGCTAGAGAAAGGGGTGGACTTAAAGCACCTAATCTGAAATTATATTATGATGCGGCCATTTTAACTTTAGTAAGTGATTGGCTCAATTTAACAAACAAAAATATTTTGGTTCTTGAAGGCTGGGATTTATTATTTGGTTGGCACGCATATTTAGTTTTTGATAAGAAAGTAGATTGGGTGTTTAAGTCACATATTTTAAGAATTGCCATACTCCGTGTCTGGAGGAAGTATTATTATAAATTGAACTATAAAATACCCATTTGGGGGATTCCTGGACAGGCAATTCAAGGGGTTTCTAAAGGGGTGAATTTTGACAATATTTCCTATAAAGAGTTGCTCATTTGGTCAGGTACAGATTGGCAATTAAAGTCTTTTGATTTGTTAAGGAAAGAAAATATTTTACAATCATGGTTTCAATATTTACAAATAATGGAGAGATGGAGGGTAGATAAGAAGGTGGGAATTACTTTAACAGATGAAAACTTGGTAATTCAGATTAAAGATCAGAAATTTGCTCATATCAAAAGAATTTATAATGAGTTGATAAAATTGGATTCAGAAACAGAGTTAGTAAAAGATTGTATGATCAAATGGGCCCAGAATATACAGGAACCAATCTTAATGGATTCTTGGGAGATAATCTGGGTTAGAAATGTTAAATTTACTCAAGCACAAAATTTGAGGGAAAACTTTTATAAAATGTTTTATAGATGGCATTTGGATCCTAAAAAGTTATCTTGTATGTATCCGAATTTGCAACCCAAATGTTGGAGATGTGGTTCCTTGGATGCAACTTATTTTCATGTTTGGTGGACTTGCAAAAATATTAAAGCTTTTTGGATTATGATTTGGTGGAACATTCAAAAGGTTTTTAAAAGGAAAATTAAATTTACTCCCCAATTATTTCTTTTGGGTATTTTTGTGGATTTTGATGTTAAAGAAACTATTTTAATGCTGAATTTAATAACAGCAGCAAGACTATTGGTGGGTCAGTATTGGAAAAAAGATTCTCTGCCTTCTTTGGAAGAATGGGTGTTCAAGGTTTCTAACTTAGCAGAAATGGCTAAAATTTCTGCTTACTTAAAGGACCATTCACAAAAGAGATATGTTTCTGTATGGAGAAGATGGATAGAATATATTCAGAAGAAGTATGGAAGAACAAAGTTTCATTTATTTTATGAATAATGGATTTTTATTAAATTATGAATTCAAGTTTGCAGAGAGTTAAGGGTTATTAGGATTCCAGTTATTGTATAAGTAGTAAATGTAAGTTGACTATGTTTAGTTTTCTTTTTTTTCTTTTCTTCTTCTTTTTTTTGTAACCCTGTACTGAGCTCTGGGAAGTCGGGGGGGGGGGGAGAGGGGGGGAGGGGAGAGTATGAGTAGTATGCTCAATAGTTTAGATTTTGGTGATAGAGGATTGTTCGGGCATTTTCCCTCAGACCGTATCTGATTGAGAAGAAGAGGAGAGGGATGAGTAAGTAGAAAGATGGAGGAGAGAGGGAGGGGAGGAGAGGAGGAGGTAGAAGGAAGGGGGAAGTGAAGAGATGAGAGGGGGATGCGGTCTGGGGGGAAATGGGTGAGCAATGTCGGAATTTGTGTGTTGTATTTTAACTTCTTATGTATCTGAATTTTTTTTCTTATGATTGTAATGAAAATAAAATAATAAAAATTGAAAAAAAATCATAAATGTCTATCAAAGAATATTTTTCTTAATTTCACAAAAATATACAATAGTATCAACTGTTTCAGTTCAGTCATTTATAGAAAAGGATTCATTTCTGGGGGAAAAAGAATAATGATATTTTGTCACTTTGGACAAAATAGGATGGTCCCAAAATTGCATATAAATGTCCTTTCAGAAAAAAAATATCTAAAATAAAATTTTATGCTAAGTAATTTTTAATAAGATCAGGGTGTGGAAAGAGACCTAGTCTAGTTTTCTTTGCTTCCAGAGAAACATAAATCAAATGAACATTAATTTGCTATATAGTGTCAAGCATGCATGCTTAAATCAACATGGCAATCAGAGATGCCTATATATCAGTCAGAAAATTTGAAGATAAGCACACTAAGATTTTAACCAAATATTAGGAATAGCATTAATATTAAATGCTTCAGGTTAATAACAGAATATAAACTTAAATTTCAAGTGACCTTTTCTCTTATGTGAGAAAATTGTTTTATTTATTAAAAAGCTTGCCAGGTACTCAGGTTATAAATGATTAATTACATGTGAATGTATATAATGACCATAACGGTCTTCCATCTCTATCAATATGGTACATATTAGTTATGTCTAATATGGCATGACAAAATGACACATGATCTGTATCTAAGATTACCTTCTGACTGCAAACTATTGAAAACAACACTTTTCCCCTCCTCTTCCTCCTCCTTCTTCATCAGTTATACTTCAACTCTCTACTGAGACTCAGAATCCCTTTACAACGTTTTAGATCAAGATTATGTATTTAAAAAATGTATATGTCACCCATCTTGCTATCCAGCCTTGTGTAATGACTGAAGTAGAAACAGATTTTTTTTTTCTATGAATGCTACAATCTGCATATGATTGCAAGGGATGTTGCTAAACAATTTTTCCCCATTACATAAGAGTAAGAATTTTCTTCCATGAATGCAGCCCTGAAAGTTCATTAAAAAATGATATATTCTAATTTAAGGGCAGCACAATAATTTTCCACAACAATTATTTCTTATTGTTAAAATTCTTTCCATCTATAACCAAATAAATCACATTCCTCCCCCCCCCCCCCACTCTCTCTCTCTGGTATCATTTCAAAAGCTTGAACAATTACAAGTAAAGCCTCTGGATTTAGACTTTAAGGATTCTGACCAGCTGTGAGCAAAGGAACATTTGCCAAGAGAAGAAATGCCCATTTCCTTTTGGAAATGTCGGTGAAACTCAAAAGAGTTCTGCAGTTGAACAAAGCTGATTATGCATACTATAAATCTGACTCAGCTTAATGGAAAGACAAGTTTATTTAGATGAGTCCCCAAGTTTTCAACAGAATCCTCACTCTTCAACAGAAAAATGACAAATATTACTTTGAGGTTAAAACATTCCCAGGAGAAAAAGATTTTGGGATTCCATGTTGATGGAGCTCTTTCTTCTTGCTTGCTTGCCTGCTTTTACAATTAAAAACTGAAGGCAATCATATCAAAATAATAAGCATGAGTAAATAGAAAAAAGAAATTAATATTGAGTTATAATTTAGCAATTACAACAATCCTTTGTAACTAGTTAGATGAAGGCCAGATTGGATGGTGGAATGAGCATAAAAAGGACCTGTCTCATATTCTTTCTTTCTTTCTTTCTTTCTTTCTTTCTTTCTTTCTTTCTTTCTTTCTTTTTTGTGGAGGGGAAGAGTAACAAAACCAGCTTTTTAAGAAGAACTGCATCTTTACTTTAACTATATTTCCCTTTGTTACATTTCTTTTCTAAAATTTCAATACAGGTACTCCTCATTTTACAACAGTTCATTTAGTGACCATTGCAACAGCATTGAAAAAAGAGACTTATGACCATTTTTCACACATATGACCATTGCAGCATCCCCATGGTCATTTGATTTACGGTACATTTGGATGCTTGACAACTGGTTCATATTTATGACCGTTGTTGTGTCCCAAAGTCATGTGATCACATTTTGTGAGCTTCTGGAAAGTAAAGTCAATGGGAAAGTCAGATTCATTTAACAATGGTATTACTAATTTAATAACTACAGTGATTCACTTAACAAATATGGTAAGAAAAGTTAACAAATTTGTCACTTAGCAACATAAGTTTTGGACTCAATTGTGGTCATAAGTTGAGGACTACCTGTGTTACCATTACATGAAGAACACTATAATCAGATATTTGAAAATAACCAAGATGCTGAGGGAAACATGTTTATAGAAGAACATTAAATCTTGAATCCAGAAGCTCATCTGTTTTGACTGACTATATCATGGTACTAATGGGCAATTAGACAAGAATCAAGGGACAATATTTGTATGTATGACAATTACAGTGAAATTACAACACGCTGGAAAGTGGTAACATTTGACAATACCTATAATGGAGGAGTCTTTTGTGAAGATGATGAACATACATTAGAGATGACTAAATTAGCTTCTTTGATTAGAGAAAATATTTACATTTATGGTTGACCGGAAATTCCTTATAGATTTTTTTGAATAAAATGGAAAAAATGCACTTATGCTTTGTGGTTTTGATGGTTAGAGAAAACTAGATAATTGAAAAGAGTGAGTTTTCTTTTGTAATCATAGAGTAAGAGATATCTGTGTAATTGTACTCATATTTACTGTAAAGGAAATTGGAAGCTTCTTTTTATTTTATTCTTTTTTCTGCATTTTTGTCTTTTTCTCTCTCTTTTCTGTTTTTACTTTTTGTTTGTGTTAGTTTTTATGCTCTTGGTAAAACTTTCAATAAACATTTATTTTAAAAATAGACTATATCATAAAAATGTGGTTACCCCATAGGGGATTTCTTCAAACAACCACAAAACACTCTTAGCTCAGTATGCTTATAAGACACTCTGCGGTAAACATTGTTTATTGTTATCCATTACCATCCACAGTATTCTATTTTCATAACTTCTCACAACTAATAAAAAAATAGACTAGAGACTAAGTGTTTTGGCAAAGAAGACTCACTGGGTCCTCTAACCTAATGGTTCAACTTCAAAGATGGGTGGAATTTTTAATAGGGATTTTACTGGCAAAATGACAGGTATTCAACTGAGACTCCTAAAGAGCTTTGGCACTGAATCAGGAATGAATGAGACTATAGTTTCAATCACTATCTTCAACCAACTTAAAAAGCCAGAATCAGTCCTGGTTTTTCAAGATTTTGACTGTAAACCTAAAGAAATGGTGGAATAATCAAACTAGTTCTAAGATATCTATTAGAATCCATGGTTGATCCTAATTTATAGTAGTGCTGGAGTGTGAGTGTACACGTGTATTGACATCCACGTGTGTAAAATGTTTCTCTGTCAGTACTGCACTACTGAATGTCGTCTTATACAGTTTTTTTATAAAGAACTTAAAATAACTTTTTGCTTTCTGGCCACTAGTTATGGTCATCTTCTCTATATCATTCCAATTTTAGTATATCTGCTGCCAAAGCGAGCCACATTGATGAATTGTTTTCCTTTCTGTATATGGCTTGTATTCTGTATTTTTAATATTTAATGATATGCCAGTGTCTATCTATAATAACTCTACGATTCTGGCACTCTTTTTGGCTCATTGCTTTGACAGATGGAATAAGAAAACCAATCTATCAATGAAGCATGAAACAATAGCTTGTCCTATGTTGAAGAAAAATCTCTAAGATATTTGACAGATAGAATAATTAGCATGTGGTCTCTATTCTCAGTTTGAGAGATCAGTGATTGACACTACACCTGTAACAACTCTTGAAAGAAACAGTTTATAGTATGGCTGTGTTTGGTAGTGAAACAGTTATGGCTGATGACATATACTAAGGTCTGTATATACACTGTTAGGAATGGATAGACTTAGGAAGAATCATTCCATAGCAGTTTAGATCTCACCTCAGGGAGAGATTGCAGAATATCTGCTTGCTGTGGCTATTATTGTCCTTTGACATTATCCAGAAATTCCAATATCTTATGGTATTAAGCACCTTTCGGTAACCATTTGAAAGGTCCAGGCTTGAGGTGAGATACCACTCTTACAAAGATATCCAATTACAGTATATTTTCCACTCCTAGTCTCATCAAATCACCTGAAGGCAGAACAAGAAGCAATGGATGGAAACTAATCAGGGAGAGAAGCAACTTAAAATTAAGGAGAAATTTCCTGACAACAATTAATCAGTGAAACTGAGGTAGCGCAGCAGTTAGAGTGCAGTACTGCAGGCCACTTTAGCTGACTGTGTTCAGCAGGTCAGCGGTTCAAATTTCACCGGCTCAAGGTTGACTCAGCCTTCCATCCTTCCGGGGTAGGTAAAATGAGGACCCAGATTGTTGGGGGCAATGTAAATATATATTCATTGCTTACTGGTGTACACCGCTTAGAGAGTGCTTGCACTTAAAGCGGTATATAAGTCTCATAAATAAATAAATAAACTTGTCTCCAGAAGTTGTGGTTGCTCCAACACTGGAGGTTTTTAAGAAGAGACTGAACAGCCACTTGTCTGAAATGGTACAGGGTTTCCTGCCTGTGCAGGGAGTTAGACTAGAAATATTCCAAGGTCCCTTCCAACTCTTATATTCTGTTATCTGAGGTGGTTGTAGATATCCTAAACAAACATCTTGGAATAATAACAACAATCTGAATAAGAACCAATAAACTGAACATAAATCCAAATAAAATGGAAAAGTTTCTGAGAAGTGATAAAACTGATTCAAATTGGCACTTTTGACTCTGGGTGGGCTTACAGTCCCTCGGAAAGAAAAAGCAGGGAGACTTTCTTCAGCCCAGCTTTGCTCAGAAGTTTGCTCCAGCTTGGGGAAAATTCCTACAGATTACATTGGTATACAAACTGTGGCATTCTGAAGCACATTGACCCAGTAAGGGTGATGCTTGTCCTTACCTCGTACTCAGATTATTATTGTAATCTAGGATTTAGACAGTACATAACATCAATTGTGTGCATCATCTATATAGAAATCCAATTCATTTTTACCGTAGTTTATGGTACTGATGATTATCATTACAGCCTTATGAACTCAGTGCTGAAAGACTACCTCACATGAATCATTTCGTGTATAACAGTAGAATGGTCAAGTTAGTCCTCACAAGGAAGTTGCCCTTTTTGTGACTGCCTCTCTATTATGGAGGCTCTTGTAACATTGGCTCTTTCAAGTTTTGGTTAGAAGTTTTAAGTCTATAGCTCCCAGGCTATGCCATACGCCCTATGGATGTATTAAGCCTCCAGTCTTCCTGTCTTTGGAAGAATATCTCCCCAACTGAGACTCTATTAGTGGTTTCAGCAACTTTCATACAATAATATTGTTTTGTATGGCTTTAATTGCTTATTTTGATTTTTATTATTTTTGTGTTTCTGGGAGCAGGGAACATGGTCAAGACACTGTGAGCATTCTACTGTTAGCCTACTTGAGTATTCTATAATTGGAAATGCAGGCTATAGATTTACAGTAAGTAAATAATATTGTGGTGTTTGCTAGTCCAAACATTTTTTCCAATAGAAATGTTTTCCCTAAGAAAATAAATGTTAAATATCCAGAATATTCCAGTAATGGGCAAAAAGAATCCTGCTAACCTAACACAGGGATCTAACTAGGATGAAACAAAGCATCAGAGGAGATGAAAATGTGGCAAGCATAGTCTTTATTTTATTTATTAAACAAATTTATATGGCTGCCCAATTCACATATTCAGGCAGCTTATGACATTAAAAATACACAGTATAAAAACCCATAAAAACTCCACACAGACACCTCAACAGCAGCAGCAGCAACACAGTTAAATCAATGATTTGATAGGCTCCATCTCCATCCATGGTTCCCAGGCCAGCTGATAAAACCATGTATTTAGGGGCATATAGCCATTAGAAACCCACTCTCATTGGAAACTAATCAAGGAGAGAAGCAACTTAGAACTAAGGAAAAATATCTTGGCAGTGGGAACAATAAACCAATTGGAATGGCTTGGTTTCAGATGTTGTGGGTGCTCCATCACTAGAGGCTTTTAAAAAGAGACTGGACAGCCATTTGTCTGAAATGGTATAGAATCTCCTGCTTGAGGAGGAGTTTGGACTAAAAGACTTCCAAAGTCCCTTCCAACTCTGCTGCTGCTGCTGCTGTTGTTAAGTTGTACAGTTCTGGGAAAAGAAAGAAACTCTACAGAGAATACGCATCTTCTTGTCCTATATAGAGGAATATTTAAAAATATAAAAACTGAGATTTTCAAGAGTCTCATAAAGCACCAGTTCCCATTTTTAATCCATTTTTCTTCTGTCCTATTCAGCACCTTGTAGTTCCTCTCCATTGGAATGTCATAGGTTAGAAGCAGGATCAAGGCTCTGAGTTTCATTTTAAGAATACAACATCTAACTTTTAATTAATTTTGTGTTCTTTTTTCCTTCTTGTGTTCTGTTTCCCTCTGAACCCTTACTTAAAAGATTACAAGCCTAAACACAAAAGCTGTTATGTTTCCTATTATGTTGAAAGTTGCTATGGTGCCTTGTTAACTAAGAATTGCAATATAAATATTTTAAACAAACAAATTAAATTGTTGTGGGCTGTCAATCAAACACAAGTTATCTATTATTCAGTTTCTCGGTCTGATTGTGAGTTAATGTTGCAAAGTGGTGTCGACATATTTGGTGACGAAAGAGAATGAGGGAACTCTGAAATTTACTCCAAGCATTTGGGGAAGGAAAAATTACCAGATAAGTTGATTACTATGCATTTTAGGATATGTGATCTCTCTTTTTCAGTCAACTATAAAGTATACATGCTCGCCTCCTCTCTTAAGCAATTTGTAAGCCTTGTATGAACAAGCCTATATTGCTAAGAGCTGAAGTATCACAGATGAGAAAACAAATACCTGCCTATGATCTGCTTCTGTGAATAACTTATATAGCATGAACCGCCCTATTAAGGCGCCAAGATATTACAGTTCAGATTAGATTAAAAAGTCTTAGCATAACACAATTAATCATTAGAATTAGCTACAAAAGGAGAAAATGAATTAGCTTTTACAACAAACCTGGTTACTGTTTGAAAAGCAAGTGGTTCCATTTCAGATAAGCTTCCTGAATCTACTCTAATTTAAATGCTCATATTAATACAAAAAAACATAAAGATAAGTAAAAGATTAGTTTGCACAATGCATGTCACGATCCTTACCCCATTCAAAGATTTAATATTATTTTGAATCTCTCAGAATTTAAAGGAAAATGCAAGATCCTTGTCCTAATGAAATGAACAAGATTTGATACTCATATGGTAGTTGAGATCTTAAGGAAAAAAGTGAATGACAGAAAAATGTATTGTGCTAACCAAAATTTTATTTTATTCAGTTGAAAATATATTCCTGACTACCTAAAGCAATAATAATCTTATTGTCATGAAATTACTCTAATTATCCAAAGGTGCAATTTTGGTGGTGACCAAAGTGAATTGCTACCAAAAAAAAAAAAAAAAAAAAAACCAGGGCGTGGTTAGGGTAAGATTAGTTAGCATTATGTCAAGTTAAGAGGCCTACAGCAATTTCATCAAAAAGAACAGAGATGGTGGGAAAGGAGAAAGAACAAAAGAAGCCGGGAGGCATCAGCATCAGTGCCAACCAACAAATGCCTTGGGGCACCAACCAAATACAGCATTACAAATACAAATCCATTCATTTAATGCAATATGGCACCAAGAAATTGCATTGGCATTGGGCAACTGGAACCAGATAGGTCTCAGTCCCACGCCTATGCAGTGACTGGCCCCTAGCCAGTCTTTATCTGCCTTTTCAGCTGAAAAGAAAGCAGAACTTGGCTTACAGATCTGATTCTTGCTTTAAATTACTGTCCTCTATAATTTCTAACTACTGTAAAGTCACTGAAAGCCCAGAGAAGCTGGAGATGAGGATTCTTGTATGAATCACAAACGATAGTAGTACTGATTGTTGATATGCAGAATTAAAGATTAGAAATACTGATAGTGAAAGTGGTTCTTCCACTGATGTTTCACCATCAGATACTAGTTGTCTACTTTATCTGTCCCATCCTTTGGTTTGTGGCCAAGGAAACAGACAACTTCACCCTTTGTATGGCACAGTTGTTTTACATCTTTTTCTATAACTCCTAAAATAGGGAGGGCAATCTGTCAAATCAATTAAAAATTGTATGCTAATGAGGTGAAATGGTTAAAGTGATGGGACTAGAATCTGGAAAAGCCAAACTCAGATCTACCCTCTGCTGTGTTTACTCTCTTTCAATCAATTGACTTCATAGGATTGGAACTGGATGGGGCGCAGAATCTCTCTATGAGGAAGACAGGGACTTGGTTTAGTTGGGACTTTATAGAAACTGAATGAATGGATGAATGAAGGAATGAAGGAATGAAAAGGTGTCTCTAAATTGTAGACAGAGAGAGAAGGAAGGAAGGAAGGAAGGAAGGAAGGAAGGAAGGAAGGAAGGAAGGAAGGAAGGAAGGAAAGAGAGAGAAAGAAAGAAAGAAAGAAAGAAAGAAAGAAAGAAAGAAAGAAAGAAAGAAAGAAAGAAAGAAAGAAAGAAAGCTATGCAGGGACATCAACAAGGAATTATCAAAAAAAATATCAAGATAAGGACAGCAAGGGTGCAATTGAAGATTGCTGTTTTAATGTACATTGTACATGCAATACACCTAAAAACAGATGTAGCTTGCACCATCATTGCCTGCCTCCTTGACTTTGTTTTACCATGCCCAGAAGACACCCCAGCTGCTATGCATGTTGCCACGAGCTTCAAGTGGAAAGAGGAGTGACAGAGCTAACAAATCATATTATATTTGGAAATTGCAGAAATGTAGGCAGATCTGACTAGAACATGATTGAAATGCGACTTGCTGTTTTATAAAGATTAGTTTGTTGCACTCCAGATTCACATTTAGGTCCTGGAAATTGTATCTTGCTCAGAAACCAGAATTTTTGTTTCTATAACTGACTAATATTAATTTAAAACTAATGTTTAAAATCAACATCCAATAGCACAAACTTTTTTTCTTGTGGGGAATACCGATTTTTATCCCTCCCTTTTTTAAATAAAAGAGAAGGAGAAAAAGAAATGAAACAATAACCAAAAAATGGAAAAGAAATCAATGTAATAATATAATACATCCAGTGCTTTTTTTCTAAAAAAAAAAAAAAAAAAAGGTGCCGGAACTCACTCACGTCATACAATCCGCCTTGCCTACCCTACAAGATTCCATCCAAAAAAGGTGCCGGAACTCCGTTCTGGGCGTTCTATGAGAAAAAAAAAGCCCTGAATACATCTAAGAGGTTTTCTTATAGATTTATAACAATCCAATGTCTTTCAGGGAAACACTCAAAGTTACATCTTCTCAAGTTTCATAAAAATATCACCACACTAAAAATGTTAACATTTCTGTTTCTGACAGAGAAACCAGTGCTAAATACTACAATGGTTTGTGATATATTAACTAATACAATATTGCTACCCTTATGTCTTGTGACTGGACAGCTTTTGTAAAACAATCAGCTATGATTAGAACCTAGAATCGTTGATCACAAAATTATATTTCCTCATTTCCCCACCTGATTATATTGTCTATATGTAGAACTTGGAAGAATGTAACAATATTTGTTTGTATTTTTGTTGGGTCCTTCTAAATCATTAAAGCAATTAGTATGTAATCCATTATTACTAATTAGTGCTTCTGCCATTACTAATTATAGACATGAACTTATATCTGTATACCATTTCTGTTAAATTACTTTCCATGTTTAACTATTTCATAAACATTTGGAGAAGGCAAAGATAGTAGAACTTTGCTATATTCTTAGCAAATGCCTGAATATTTAGAAACATATTAATGGAAGTTAATAAGAGATTATATAGTTCAATTCTTACAAAAGCAGGATTCCCCTACAACAGACATGTCAAACACAAGGCCCGGGGGCCAGATGCGGCCCACGAAGTAGTTTCATGTGGCCCATGAAGCCATCCTGGAAACATTGAGGGAATGGCTCCCACTGCCTTGGCCCTGGCCCAGGCCGACCGGGAGCCAATGTACAATTTTGTGGTGGCCATCTATGCTGAAATGCATTCAGTCTTAGCTCCACAAGGCCGTCTGGAAACAGTGAGGAACCAGCCCTTGCCGCATCGGCTCTGCTCCCTGGGTGCATGCTGGGGAGGTGTCACCCTTTGTGAGGAATGAAGAAATGCACCATCGCCTGGAAATGGCCAGCAAATGGCCCTCGCCTACTTCACATATCCTGCTTGTTGGGCTCTGCCCTGGTCCCACCCCTTTCTGCCAGAGACCCTCAGATCTGTCCCACTCCTGCCCAGACCCTCACAGGCAGGCACCCTTGATACGAATGATGTAGAGCTGGCCACATCCCCCAGTAAGCCACACCCATTCCATCCATGCCCACTGTTGAGTCCTCAGCTAATGACAATAAGTCACGAAGCATTTCGTAGTTTCAGGAGCCTCTTTATTGTTGTTCTGTAGCCCCGTTACAACTCTGAGGCACGCAAGCCTCGCAGCCTCTCTTAATAACAATCCCCGGGCCAAAAAGCAACATTTAGGCACGCTGCACGGCTCATGCATGCGTGCGAGCACCGGCGCCAGCCAGTCTGGTCCTGGGCAGCTTGCAACTACCCGGGACCATTGCAACATCCCGAGCCTGCCTTTGGAGGCTCAGGACACAACACCCCTTCCCCCCCGGCTAAGACTACAACTACATGAATAGTTACATGCGACCTCAACACGAGCGTGGTGTGCCAACCCCCTGCTCCAATGGTGCCAGGCTATTGTTCTGGAGATTAATTCCCCAGTGCCCATATTCTCAATTTTTCCACAGAAACACCCTCTCACTGTTTCTGCTTGGCCAGCAGAGTTACAAAATCTTCAAGGTACTTAGGAGATCTCTTAGCTCTCTGTGATCTCCTTAGGCCCTGATAATCTCCAATTACATGTTGCCCAGGGGATGATATGGGTTCGCCCCCTTTCTCAGAACCTGGTGGTCCCCATGGACTGTGCCCCGTTGCCTGATCTGCTTGCTTGCCCACCGGGCTCGTCAGACCAGGACTTTGTTCTCTCCATAACCTGGTTGACCTGCCTAGTTGCAGGCTCTCTGGCCCCTCTAGAGGACTGCCACTGTTGGGCAACTCTGTAGAGCCTCCCAGGCCCGTACTGGACCTATCGAGATGCTGCCTTCCTCCACTCCCCAGTTCCATAGTCAGACTGTCTGGGTTTTCAGTACTACCCCAAAACTCAGTTGCCCCCTCAACTATGCCGGAGCTGTCAGAATTGGGATTTGCCCCTCCGATCACCTCCCTGTGTGAATGCCCCCTTCTGGGAACAGTAGCAGTGCTGGGCCAACTAGACTGATCATGTGCCAGCTCTCTTGCAATGTTTGAGTTATTAGGATGCTCCCGGTTATTCTCCCTGACTGGAGTGCTGAATGGTATTAGTGGATAGTGAGTATGCCCCCTGGGTGACTCCCTGGCTGGAGTAGGCACTGGTGCCTGTGTGCTAGCTAGTTCCCACGAATTCCTGTTCGGAACACTCACGGAATCTTGTGATAGGCCGTCTGTGGCCTCTCTGTTGATGTCTGGCTGCTGCCAACACCCCTTCCTTTGCCCGTAGAGGTCCCCCTCCCCCCTGGAAAAGAACCAGGAGTCTCTGAAGGTAAGTCCAGTCTTGTACGCAGCTGGTCGATATGCCGTCGCAGGATATGACCATCATCCAAGGAGACCTCGTATGACAAAGGACCGGTAACCTTGCATACTACAGCAGGAACCCACAAGTGACCTGGCCACATCCCTGACATTTAAAGGTGACTCGGGCAGCGCCTGAATGGAAAGAATGTTGATGGCAGGGGCAGGATCAGCCTCTACTACTTGTAAGGGAATCTACTGAGGCCATCAGCATGGCCCATTTCTTTGCCAGGTTTGTGAATTAAAGAAAAATCATAGGCTGACAGAAAGATTGACCATCTCAGCATCCTGGGGGAGATCATATGGGGGGGTTGTTTGTTTGTAGTAAACAACCCCAACAGAGGCTTATGGTCAGTGTAGACCGTGAAATGTCTGCCATATAAAAAATCATGGAATTTTTTAATTCCAGCAACAACAGCTAAGGCCTCCCTGTCTATCTGGGCGTAGTTTCACTCAGCAGAAGACAAGATTCTGGAGTAATACGCAACAGGAACCTGAGTTCCATCCGGTCTAAGGTGGCTAAGTACTGCTCCTACCCCATAAGGGGAGGCATCACAAGCGATGCACACAGGGAGAGTTTCATTGAAATGAGCAAGCACATTATTGGAAGTGAGTAAGGCCTTAACCTCATTGAAGCTTGCTTCATGTGCCTGTGACCACTGCCACACTGCCTGTTTGTCGAGAAGCCTATGAAGTGGTTCAGCTACATTAGCCTTGTTAGGAATGAATGAATTATAGAAATTCAAGAGGCCCAGGAAAGCTTGTAGTTCAGCTTTGGACCTAGGCCTAGGAGCTTGCATGATAGCTTTTAATTTAGACTCAGCAGGATGAATCCCATTGGCATCAATTTTGAATCCCAGAAAATCTGTAATAGACACCCCAATTTTACATTTGTCCTTTTTGAGTTTGAGGCCTGTTTTCTGGAACCGCAGCAGGACAGCCCTCAATCTCTCAGCTAAATTTTGAGTGGAATCTCCAGCAATTAAGACATCATCAAAATAGGGGCAAACCCCTGGTATACCCCTCAGTGTATTTTCCATTACCCTTTGGAAAATTCCAGGAGCCACATTTACTCCAAATTGTAGCCTTTTGACTTTGAATGCCCCCCTGTGTGTTACAATGGTTTGTGCTACAGCAGCAGCTTCATCAACAGGTAACTGTTGATAAGCCTATGCTAAGTCAAGCTTTGCAAAAACACGCCCCCTCCCCATGAGGGAAGCCAGAATATGGCTGACTACAGGTACAGGATAGGCATGTTGTTGCAATGCCTTATTTAGAGTGCCTTTGTAATCTGCACAGATGTGAATGTCCCCATTAGCCTTAAGAGGCGTGACTATGGGGGTTTCCCAAGGACTGGAGTCAACAGGTTCTAAGACTCCTTGCTGAATCAATTCAGCATCAATTTTCCCTTTTAAAGCAAAAGGTACTCTCCTTGCTTTTATTCTGATGGGAGTGACAGTGGGGTCCAATTTTAAGGAAACTGGGGGCCCTTTATATGTACCCAGCTGTGGGCTGAAGATATCTGCAAATTCTTTGCAGACTTCTTGTAGACCTACTGTTTGCAAGCTATTGAGCCCTGTAACTTGTATTCCCAAGGCCTCAAACCAATCGAGTCCTATGAGACTCGTGCGCTCACCCCCCACTATCAATACATCTAATGGACCTTCAAAATCCTTATATTGTACGTTAAGAGTGGCTTCCCCCTTAACACACACTTTGGAGTTTTGAAAGTCTGTTAGAACTATATTAGAAGGCCTAAGCTTGGCCTGGAACCCACTGCCAGAACAAATCTTTCTGAATGTGTGAATGGAAATAATTGAAAGTACAGACCCAGTGTCTAGTTCCATGACCAATGGAACTCCTTGCAACTTCACTTTAAGTGACAGTTTCTTTTTGAGTGGCTTGTGTGTGCCTGTCCTATAAATGCTTCTTCATGAAGCACAGAAACCCACCCTGTTTTGGCTGGGGACCCTGGTACCTTTCAGGAGCAATTCTTCTCGGGGTTGTACCTTCTGACAGCCCAGACACATAGCTGCTATGTGGCCTTGCTTTCCACATGCTCTACAGATTGCAGAACGGAACCTGCAGTCAGTCCTCTTGTGGCGACCTCCACACCCGAAGCACTTGGGTACAGCTGAAGACCTTTCTTTGCCTTCCTTCTGCTTCCTTTCTTTGGTTGGGTAGAGATGGTCCACCTCTTCATCAGGGTCCTCTTCCGAGCTCTCCTGGACTCCCTCATGGTGCACGGAAACAGCTTCTGGAGTATTTCTGAGAGGCCTCATATTCTTGATTGCCCCACCTGCTGCCTCTTCTGCAGTAACCTCTGTCAAGGCATCTTGGAACGATATGTCTTCTTTAGCAAAAAGTCTCTGCTGCAAGTCTCTGTTTCTCAGCCCACATACAAATCTGTCTCTCAGCCTTTCTTCTAAGTCTTTAAACTCACAAGGCTTAGCTGCTCTTCTCAACGCAGCAATGTACTCTTTAGCTGATTCACTAGCCCGTTGATTACTCTGTTCAGAAGTATGTCTCCACGCAATAACAGACAACTTGGGCTGAAAATGTTCTTTTAGTAATTTCTTTAAATCTGTGTAGGTAACAGATTCAAGAGGTGCAGGGGCTGCTAAATTTTCAGCAATTTCGAATGCATCTTGACCACAAACACACAGCAGGGTGGCGGCCTTTAAGCCATCTTCTCTCACTTGATTTACTCTGAAATAATTTTCTACTCTGGCCACATAAGACTCCCATCTTTCTGGATGCGTAACATCAAACTCAGAAAGTCTTCCTATCTTTGCCATCTTTGCAGTAGTACAGAAAAGGTCGATCAGCCAGCTTACCTCCAACGACGCTGTATTGGCAGGCAGTTGCTGAGTTTAACGCCATCTTCCTAGCTGCTTCAGGACTCCAGGGTAAGCTTACAATTTCTTCAGTTGATTGAAAGGCATCCCACCTTCGTCACCAGTGTTGAGTCCTCAGCTAATGGCAATAAGTCACGAAGCATTTCGTAGTTTCAGGAGCCTCTTTATTGTTGTTCTGTAGCCCCGTTACAATTCTGAGGCATGCAAGCCTCGCAGCCTCTCTTAATAACAATCCCCGGGCCAAAAAGCAACATTTAGGCACGCTGCGCACCTTGCGTATGCGCGTGAGCACCGGCGCCAGCCAGTCTGGTCCCGGGCAGCTTGCAACTGCCCGGGACCGTTGCAACGTCCCGAGCCTGCCTTTGCAGGCTCAGGACACAACACCCACCCAGTAGGCCGCACCCACCCTGGCCACACACCCCCGCCTCCCCGCGAGGGCAACCGCAATGCTGATGCGGCCCTCAGTGAAATTGAGTTTCATACCCTTGACCTACAACCTCTCTGACAGATAACCATCCAGCATCTGCATTGAAGGACAATTCACTATTTCATGTGGCAACTTATTCCATTGGTTGATAGCTCATATAGTTAGAGCAGGGGTCTTCAAACTTGGCCCTTTTATGACTTGTGGACTTCAACTCCCAGAATTCCTCAGCCAGCATGCCTGGCTGAGGAATTCTGGGAGTTTAAGTCCACAAGTCATTAAAGGGCCAAGTTTGAAGACCCCTGGTCAATAGGTTTCTCTTGGCAACTACCCTAAACTTATTTTCTTGTAGTTTAAATTCACTGACTCTAAAGCAATAGAAATAAATCTACTCTGGAAACATTTCAGATACTTGAAGACTATATTGTATTATCATTATTTTGTGTTATGAATTATTTTTGCCCATTTATTGCTTTGCTTTTATTTTTAGACTTTTTAAAATATTTTTGTTTTAGATTCTTGTCTTTACACTTGTTAGCTTTTATGTAATTTTATTTTTGTATTTTGTATGTTTTTTTAAAAAATTTTATGGCATCCTCCTCTTTGATGGTAATAAAGGTTGATTGATTGAAGACTGTTAGCACATCTCCTCCATCTATCCTTTATGCAGGAATAGGCAATCGCAGGATGCTAATTTTAACTTTACATTCTGGAGGCAGATTAAAACTGTAATCTTGGGTCAAAAGAGCTTCCAGTTTGTTCAGTTCTTGCTCAGTTTTTGAATTTGTGATGTTTGCTGAACTTGTGTTTCTTCTTGCAGATTTTTCAGTACCAATCGAGGTAACTTTGTCAGTAATTTGATATGGGAAGATGGGTCCCAATAATTTGCTTGTATTTGATCTGTCTACCTGGTTTGGTTGGCTGTAGTGGATACTCTTTGGCTGTTCTTGTCTATTGTGTTGGTCCTTGCTTATCTAACTGTTGATATGAGTAGGAAAGTTGTGTCCCAAGCTTGCTTCCTTCTCAGATTCTTGTTTGCTTTTGGCATAGTGTGTAGACTGAATTTATCTCTATGTGTCTGTTAATGGCTAAACCATCAGAATGCCAGGCTTCTAGGAATTCCCTTCCATTTCTGGATTTGTTTACATACCTCTTTAATAAAGAACATTAGATTTTTTTAACTTAATAAAGTCTCCTTAGAGACTGACATCAGTACTTCATGAACACATAAGATCTGATAAGGCCTGACAGGGTGGACAGGGTAGGCTAGTCCCATCATTTAAGCAATGTCACCTGGCCTTCTCTTCATCATGCCTGCCCTAAGTGGAACAGCATTCATCTTGCTCATGGGGACTCATACCTTAATCAATTCCCTTTTGTTTTGTTTTAAAAAGGAAATGAAAAGAAACATAATAGAAATTATGAATATTTTTTATTTGTAAATTACACATACAAATATTGCATGGAAAGGTTTGTAGAGCAACATAAAAGAAAATTAAAAGAAACTATTCCATTAGAAAACAATCTCACTTTATCCTTATATATCAACTTAGATTAAAACAAATATAAAATAGTTTTATGATACCTTAATGCTTCAAAATGACTTAACTATTTCTAAAATAAAATATTAAATCAGTTGAAAGATTCATATGATTAAAAAAATACGCAGTCATAGTTAAAGAGTTCAAAACTATTATTTTTTTAAAAAAAAAAATCAGATATGGCAACAGGCCAGGTACAGAATTGTATTCCATAAATGGTTTCCAGGTTAAACTGAAACTGACTTCACATTTGTTTTTCATGTTCAAAATTGTTTTGGAAATATGCGATCTGCTATAGTTTAAGCTGTCATTCATCCAATGAAGGAATTAAATGTGATTTCCAGTATAAAGTATTCTGGCAACAGTAATCATATATAAAGCCAAAGCAACATATTTTTAGGTACATAAGATGTTTAGTAGTAAATAACAGAAAATAACTGATAGAAAAGGAAAATCAACATTAGGACTTATTCCTATAAGATCGTACTCCAGAATAACAGAGGTTTAGGACATTGCTGTCAAATATGGTAAAATTTTCCAACTTCATTTCTACATTTGCAATATCTTTCTGAATATGTATTGCCCATTTTAGCAATCATCATTGTGGTGATATACCAACAGAAGAATGTCTTGTACCAATTT
The DNA here is from genome assembly GCF_016545835.1 of Crotalus tigris. Taxonomy (NCBI): domain Eukaryota; kingdom Metazoa; phylum Chordata; class Lepidosauria; order Squamata; family Viperidae; genus Crotalus; species Crotalus tigris. The sequence goes on from NW_024096549.1 coordinate 556,840, forward strand.
TCTCTTAATGTATCAATCACAATGATTTTTATGTTTATTTTCCATTGATAACTCCCATTGCCCCATTTAAGTTCTGTATCCATTTGATAATGCATTCTTTAATTTGTTCAGTCTCCAAATCATGTTTCAGTAACAATTCTAACAGATGTGCTGTATTTTGTATTATAAGTACTGTATTTCAAATTTAGTCAAATCCCTGGGCTTTTTTTTTAATCATTCCTTCTGACCTAGACTGTTTATTTGCAACTATTGAGACGCACAAAAGCATTTCTGACCATTCTGTGAGTCTTAAATTATTACATTTTTGTTTTAATGATAATTGAGTTTTATAAATTATAAGATTTTGCTCACCACTGATCAACTTTTAGCATATTCTTCATGAAAATATATATTTAATATCAAAGACAGAGCACATAAGTATGGTCTTGTTCCTTTTTTTTTTTTTTTTATTTGCCATATACTAGAAAGAGTACAGAGAAGAGCAACAAAGATGATTAGGGGACTGGAGGCTAAAACACATGAAGAACTGTTGCAGGAAGTGGGTATGTCTAGTCTAATGAAGAGAAGGACGAGGGGACATGATAGCAGTGTTCCAATATCTCAGGGGTTGCCACAAAGAAGAGGGAGTCAAGCTATTCTCCAAAGCACCTGAAGGCAGGACAAGAAGCAATGGATGGAAACTAATCAAAGAGAGAAGCAACCTAGAACTAAGAGGAAATTTCCTGACAGAACAATTAATCAGTGAAACAACCTGCCTCCAGAAGTTGTGAATGCTCCAACCCTGGAAGTTTTTAAGAAGAGACTGGAACAACCATTGGTCTGAAATGGTATAGGGTTTTCTGCCTGAGCAGGGAGTTGGACTAGAAGATCCCCAAGGTCTCTTGCAACTCTATTAATACTATTATTATTATTATTATTATTATTACTTTTTAATAAGGTAATTTTAATGGATTGATTTTTTATATTTAGTGCACTTTTTTATATCAGTCCAAAAATATTCTATTCCTTCTTTAAATGTGATCCAACCATATGGAGCTATGATTCAGTCTGTGATTCAAGTCAAACAGCTGTTCTGATAATATAGCTTCATATTTGATATCCCAGTCTCATTCTTTCTTTTACATCTTGTAAAACCTCAAATCTAATCCTCAGTTGTTATTTAGCAAGATGAAATTGCTTATTTGTCTTTGTTATTCGTTTTGCATCTTTTCATCAATTTTCACTGGCATGTTTTGGAACAGGAAGTTAACCCTTGGAAGAATGTTGATTTTTGCTATTTACTTCCTAACCTAAATAAGTTCAAATTTTCCCATTTAAGAATATCTGCCATTATACCCTCCCAACTATGCAAATAATTATTTTTGAATAACTTCATTATTTCTAGTTAAATAAATACCTAAGGATTTAATTGCTTTAACACTAATGTTGAACACTTTTTTTCATCTCTCATAGTATCTGCCTAGCTAGCCAATCTGATTTGACAGTTTTCAGGCTCAGGATTCTTCTGAATGAACAATGACACTTGTCAGGGCCCCAGAAATGCATCTTCTGTTGAGCAGTTCCTGACTTCTGGAATGAGGTTTCCTCCAAGATTTGAATGATCGTAACCTATAGGTATTTTGAAGGGCCTTCAAACCCTGGTAGTTTAGTCCAGCCTTTGGCAAACATGACTTATGTCCCCTTTTCTTCTTTTTCTGTGTTTTTATCTGGGTCAGTTTAATATGACATCTTTGGGGGAGTTTTGCTTGTTTTTTTGTTTTCAAAAATGTTATAATTTTAAACCACCCAAAATTCCTGGAAGTGTTATCATCATCATCTTAGATATCATTATTTCTTTCTGAATAAATTCCATGGAATCATCTGTGTCCTGTTGCTACACTATTGTAATTACCATCCATATTACCCTGTTATATTTATTTCGTTATCAATTCTAAAGAATCATTTAGATGACTTACTGTAAGTACAATATCAACAGTATATTGTATTATTTATATTTTCGACTTGCCATTTTAATTCCAAAAATATTGTATCCTTCTGAATGTTTTTTTGCTAATGGTTCTAATGCCAATAAAACAGAGAGAGAAAAAAAGCTTTGTTTTATTCCTTGTAGAGTAAATAAGTTTTTGAAATAGATCCATTTCCTTTTAAGTTTGCTGTTTATTCCAGATAAATACTTTGGATCCATGATTTAAAAATTTCAACTGTAGTTCACCTTCATGAATCAAAAGCATTTTCTGTATCAAGAAAAATAATTATGCCTTCTTGCATTGCAATTAATATTATCAATGTCATTCAAAATACTATATACAGTATCTTACATCAGCAATCATACATCTCTTCAGAACAAATCCCATCTGAACAGAGTGTATTATGTATGCCAGAATATTGTTTAATCTTTTTTGCTAAGATTGTCATAAAAAGTTTGTAATCAGTGTTCAATAAAGAGAGAGGTCCATATGACTTTGGATGGGTTGGATCATTCCCTTCAGAAATATAAGAATCTTGCCATGATGGAGGTAATACTGGTGACCAGTTTGGTTCTTAGTGCAATTCATGGTGCTTGTCACTGTCCTGTCCTTTCCAGCTCCATGAACATCATAGACATATACAGTGGTGGGATTCAGCCTGTTCGCACCACTTCAGCAGAACCGGTGGCTAATTTTTTGTTGCCCAGGCCCAGAATGGAGTTCCGAAAGCGGCATCCACACAGAGAACCGGTTGTTCACATATTTGAATCCCATCATTAGACATATAGGTAAATATATTTTTACAAAAAAGGTTTAGGAAGTCAGCTAAGGGGTTGAGAAACACAATGTTGAAGTAAATTGAGAGTTGTCGTCAATGGATCTGCGAGTCATGGGGCTCCCCTTATATAGGGAATTGTTCCTTTAACAGGGCAAGATTTTTTTATAGTCAATAGTCTTGCTGAGCATTCTGGTTTAGCCCTCCTCTCCTCCAGAATGGAGGTTTTTAGCTCTGCTGATTGTCCTCTGAGACCAGCCTTTTCTGATTGCTAGACAACTCATCCAGCTAAATCCCTTAGGCTGATGATTCTTGTAGCTGGTCATTTTTAAATCCATTTTCAAATCAGTCTCAATCTTGTGAGGAAAAATGTGTTTCTCTTCCATAGGATCTTTTACATGTAGTCTATTTATACAGGCAGACACTCTTAAAATTAATTTCTGAGTCCACTGTTAATAAATATTCTAATATTTCCAATGTTATAATATTTTACTTTATTCTGGAATAATAAGTCAAAAATTAGTGTTCTCCTTTAACTGTAATCTGAGTGCCTTCTGAATCCCTCTAGTGTCCAATCTTAAAAGACTCATCCTATCATTTTTTTAATGAGAATTCAAAACCGAAGCATTTTCCCATGGGAAGGATTCTCATAATTAATTCAAAGATCTTATTTTAAATTTATTGCAGTCCTTACTCTATTTGTAACTTTCCAAAATCAAAATTCTAATCCCTCTTTATTGTTTATTCCAAAAGAAAAAAAATTAAGTCCTTAAACTTGCATTTAAACTTCTTTTGCTAAGGATTGAAGGAAACTCAGCCAAAGATGTAAAACCTGTTGATCCAAAAAGTCCTAGTAGCTGAAAAGCAGCTAACCAGCAAATTTCCAAAAGTGATTTTAAAATAAAATATTTTTGAAGGGACAACTTCACTTGTCCAAGATCACATGAAGTATTAATACCACTTTACAATGCCTTGGTAAGGCTACACTTGGAATACTGCATCCAGTTTTGGTCACCACAATGTAAAAAAGATGTTGAGACTCTAGAAAGAACACAGAGAAAAGCAAGAAAGATGATTAGGGGACTGGAGGCTAAAACATATAAGGAACGGTTGCTAGAATTGTGTATGTCTAGTTTAACGAAGAGAAGGACAAGGGGGGACATGATAGCAGTATTCCAATATCTCAGGGGCTGCCATAAAGAAGAGGGAATTAAGCTATTTTCCAAAGCACCTGAAGGCAGGACAAGAAGCAACGGGTGGAAACTCATCAAGGAGAGAAGCAACCTAGAACTAAGGAGAAACTTCCTGACAGTGAGAACAATTAATCAGTGGAACAGCTTGCCTCCAGAAGCAGTAAATGCTCCAAAACTGGAAGTTTTTAAGAAGAGACTGGACAGCCATTTGTCCGAAATGGTGTAGGGTTTCCTGCCCGAGCAGGGGGTTGGACTAGATGACCTCCAAGGTCCCTTCCAACTTTACTATTATTATTCTCAATCATCGCACAGTCAGCCAGATGTTCAGACTGGATTTGGTATTTTGTCTACCTATCGAGTCCTTACCCAGGACCTGGGATAGGCAGATGTGGATGTTTGATGGTATTACAGCTATCGTCGCAGGATGGAAGCAGTTCCTAGTAAGGCCGCCTTTTGCAATTGACTAATAGCGAATTTGTCAATGCCAATGGTGTTCAAGTGGTGCTCCAGTTGTTTTGGGATTGCACCCAAGGAGCCTATGACTATTGGTACTACCCTTGCTTGCTTTTGCCACAGTCGTTCTATTTCTATTTGTAGGTCTTTGTATTTTGTTATCTTCTCCAGTTCTTTCTCTTCTATTCTGCTATCTCCAGGCACTGCCACGCCCACTATCCAGACTTTTTTGTCTTTCTTATTGACAATTGTTAAGTCTGGGGTGTTATGTTGCAGGTGCTTGTCTGTTTGAATTCTGAAGTCCCAGAGCAATTTAATTTTATCATTTTCTATGACTTTCTCTATTTTATGATCCCACCAGTTTTTGCTTACAGGCAAATGATATTTTTTGCAGATTTTCCAATGCACTATTGTTGCTACTTTGTCATGCCGCTGCTTGTAATCAGTTTGTGCAATCTTCTTGCAACAGCTTACCAAGTGGTCCACTGTTTCTTCAGCTTCTTTGCATAGGCGGCACTTACTGTCTGTTGCTGTCTTCTCCATTTTGACTTTATATGCATTTGTCCTTAAGGCTTGGTCTTGTGCAGCCAGAATTAGTCCCTCGGTCTCTTTCTTCAATTTTCCTGCTCTTAGCCATTGCCAGGTTTTACTATTATCTGCTTTCCCAGCTATTTTTTTCATGTATTGGCCATGTAGTGCTTTGTCTTCCCATGCCTTTATTCTGTTCTTCATTTGGTCTTTCTTGTAGGCCAGTTTGGTCTCTCCAGTAGTTAGTAAGCCTTCCTGATATACTAATTTCAGTGCATCTTCATCATTGTTCTTCAGATATTCTTCCAAAGCCATTTTGGAAGAATACTATTATTAATAATAGTATATAATAATATACTATATTATATAATTATAATATAGTATATTATTATATAATTATAATTATATAATATATAATTATAATATAATTATATTATAATATAATTTATTGTTATTATTATTATGGATCATCGCACAGTCAGCCAGATGTTCAGACTGGATTTGGCATTTTGTCTACCTATCGAGTCGTTGGTGTTGTTATTATTATTATTATTATTATTATTATTATTATTATTATTATTATTATTATTATTATTATTATTATTACTTTGTGCAAATGATGGCTATTTTGTCATCTCCCAGAGCTGTAAACCCATCTGAGACCACTCTCTTGTGCTTTCCTTTATGAGGAACTTGTGGTTCATCTTGAGTCCTCTCCTTATCTGGAGGGGAATTACAATGGACTGGATTATTCGCCATGATTGTCAGTTCTGCTTTTAATGGATCTCTCTTCCATTTCTTTCCTTGGAAGTATGGCCTATCTTCCATAGTATCTGCTCAGTTGGTTTGATCTGGCCAGCTTGGCACAGTCTGGATTCCTTCAATTACACAGTGCCAATCAGGACCCCAGAAGCATGCCTTCACTGTAGCAATACTTGCCCCCTAATATAAGGTTCCTCCAAAGATTTTAAAAAAACACACATATACCACCCTCTGGGAATTCAAAGGGCCCTGAAGACATGGCTTTTTGTGAGGCTTTTAACAAGCATTATTGATGTCCCCTTTCCTCTTTTCCTTGTTCCCCTACGGATTTGATTTCTCTACCATCTCTGTTTCTTTGATTGTATTGTTATTTGGGGTTTTTTTGGACGGAGGTGCTTTTCTGTTTTTAAATGTTTTTAACCGTTTGTAGACCACTCAGAGTCATTGGGAGTCAAGCAGCATATATACATTTAATAACTTATTGTTGTCATTAATATTATTATTATTTCATGGCATTTTTATATTTCATTCATTATATACTTTGCATATTTTGCTTTGTAATTCTTCTCCAGACAAGGAGAAGACTCAAGATGAACCACAAGTTCCTCATAAAGGAAAGCACAAGACAGTGATCTCTGATGGGTTTACAGCTCTGGGAGATGAGAAAATAGCCATCATTTTGCTTTGTCCATATTCATTTGCACAGAGTAACTTTGAAAACCAGATTCAGGTTATTTTCTAAAATATGACAGTAAGAACTGCCCACTGTAAATGAACTCTTAGATGGAAATTAAGTTTTATTTTCTTAATGAAAACCATAACATCTTTTCCAGACCAGAACTTGATTTTATTATACTTGGAACCTCATCTGGGGCTGCAGTCCTATACTTCAACCTGCAGTCATATGACTGTAGCAGCTCAGAATGGTGATAGTAATGCAACACGTTTAGAAGAGAACAGATTGGAGAAGGCTACTAAATACATTATTTCCATATATTGTTATTTAAATCCAATTAAATGCTGAAAAGATATACTTTATTCAACACTTTGACGTTATTCATTTCTGCTTCATTTACTTTGCTCATGTATAACACAAGGCAGAAAAGAGGAAGAAGAGTTGGCTATATCTAACTCAATAGCAAATACTTAATTTATTTATCAAATTTATATAGTCACCCAACTCACGAAAAGTAACTCTGGGAAGCCAACAACCATCCAAGAAAACATTAATTATATAAAAAAACATTACTTAAAACTATTATATAATACTTATTTAAAAAGCATTAACTAAAACTAAAACAGGAAAAAAATAATAGCAGAAATGTTTAGCATTTTGATGGAAGATTAGTATTTGTATTTAACTTATGTGAGAATAAAATTTACATACAAGCATTTCTTTACCACTATCCTTTTCTGCATATGTTCTTACCATATCTAAGTTAACTTGACTTTTTAAAAAAGCTTTTCTAAATAGATGCAAATATTAGCTCAGCCCAAACTGGTTTGACTTTGACTGAGTCAGCATTCTTTTCATTAACTGGAGAGACCTGTTCCAGAATTGGCTGCCAGCTGCTGGCAGATCCACCTACCCATACACCTCCTCTTCTTTCCACTTTAAATATTGCTGTCAACAGACATGACTGCACAGGAAAGCTGGTTCTTCTGACTTGCCAAAGCATATGAGCATCTCAAATTACTGGCTCTGTTCCACTAGTATAATATCAACTTAATATTCCTCTTTTATATATACCACAAAGAGTTCTGTGGTTGGACAGCTCTTTATTCATTCCTAAATATGATATATTCTGATAAAGTCTTCCTTCTATGAATTTATTAAAGGAACAGAAGCTTCTCTGCCAACTGGAAAAGGACATTATGTACTGTGGTGTCTCTTATAAAACAAAGAGAATCTCAACCACCCCATATAGAAAGTGGTGGAGATGCTCATAATGTCTGACCTTCTCAAGATGTGAACTGGTGATGTGGCTGCAGGAAGAATAGATGCCATATTGCAATGAATGACATTCATGTTGTGGAATCCCACCCTTAATAGCAATAGTACTTAAACTTATATACTGTTTCATAGTGCTTTACAGCATTCTCTAAGTGATTTACACAGTCAGCATATTGCCTCCAACAATCTGGGTCCTCATTTTACCAATCTTGGAAGGATGGAATTCTGAATCAACCTTGACAGTGGACAGAGTTAACCTAAAATACTGCATTCTAACCACTGTGCCACCAGGGCTTCTTAAGAATACATTTCAGATGAAGCATTGCAAAGACCAATGAATGTCATATACCCTTCCAGTCACGTAGAAAGAAAAGGGTTCTGTGGAATAACTGTTAAACTATTCTTTACTTGTAAGGTTATATTTAAGACCACCATCAACCATGTGACTTGTAATCCTGAAATATGTCTAGGTAAAACTTGTGCAGTTTACAGATTAGCACATTGCAATACTCAAATCACAAAAATAATATTCTTAAAATTGTAATAAAACACAGGTAACCTTCAAAGAATCTCGACTCATAATGAAAGGTTTGCTACTATTTCTTTCTTACAGTATCAACAACTTTATTACTGGATCATGATTTGGGGAGGGAAGACATAGTAATTCTCTCTGTCTCTCTCAATCCATCCATCCATCCACCCACCCACCCACCCACCCACCCACCCATCCATCTGTCCATCTGTCCGTCCATCCATCCATCCATCCATCCATCTGTCCATCCATCCATCCATCCATCTATATCTTTCTACAGTGCATTCAGAAAGTATTAAGATCCCCTTCACTTTTGTCAATTTTGTTATGCTGCAGCCTGATTCTACAGTTGTTGAAATTAATTTTCTCATTAATCTACACTCAGTACCCCACAGTGGCAAAGTGAAAACAGCCAAGACAACACAGGAATGGCTTAGGGACAACTCTGTGAATGTCCTAGAGTGGCCCAGCCAGAGCCCTGACTTGAACCCTATGGAACATCTCTAAAGGGACCTGAAAATGGCTGTCCACCGATAGTAGCCATCTAACCTGACTGAATTTGAGAGGATTTGCAAGGAAGAATGGCAGAAAATCCTCCAATCCAGGTGTGCAAAGCTTGTCGCATACCCAAAATGTTTTGAGGCTGTAATTGCTGCCAAAGGTATTTCAACAAAGTACTGAGTAAAGGGTCTGAATACTTATGCCAATAAGTGATATTTCCATGTTTTCTTTTTAATAAATTTACAAGCATTTCTAAACTTCTATTTTCACTTTGTCATTATAGGTACTGAGGGACCCTATAACGAGGAAAAAAATAAATTTCAACAACCATGAATCAGGCTGCAGCATAACAAAATTGACAAAAGTGAAGGGAGTCTGAATACTTTGTGAATGCACTGTCCGTCCGTGCATCCATCCGTCCATGCGTGCGTCCATCTATCTATCTATCTATCTATCTATCTATCTATCTATCTATCTATCTATCTATCTATCTATCTATCTCTATCAACTTTAGAAAATGCTCACAAGTAATTCTTGTGATCTCATGTGACATCCCTCTCTCTCTCTCTCTCTCTCTCTCTCTCTCTCTCTCTCTCTCCCTCCCTCTCTCCCTCCGTGTGTGTGTGTGTGTGTGTGTGTGTGTGTGTGTGTGTGTGTGTGTGTGATTGCTTCTACACTGGATAGATAAATGGGAATAAATCTTACTGTGAATGCCAAAAGAAAGAAAGAGAGAAGCATACCAACTTCAGTTCTAATATTTATGTCTTCACTGAAGAACCTGGAACAGTGTTTGATAAAGTGCAATTTTGTCTTTCCTGTGCTAATTCCTGTGTCATATGCTGCAGTGAGGAACTTGTGACTCTCCAGGTGTAGAGGGACTATAACTTCCAGGGAAGTAACTTGGAAGGACCACAAATTTCACACAAATGCCTACCTACTGTACACATAAGAAAAGCCAGTTAACGACTTCCTTTCTATGGCCTGTCCTGCTCTCTCAGTGGAAGAGTTTGCCCGTAAAATTTCTTTTATGATCTCAACAACATTTATTCACATGGAAAGGGCTTGTTGATTGTTTTCTAACTGCCCAGAGAGCTACATAACTCTGAAGAAAACCAAAACCAAAACTCTCTACCTGAAACAACTCATGCCCCTATTGGGATCCATGTGCTATCCACAGTGTTACACCCAGCTAATTCTGTTTAGTATTTCCTAGCCTTAGAGATCCTTGTCAAGTCTACATCACTAGCCAGGTCAGCCGTAGGTGTCCTCCTCACCGTCATTCTACTGTGATTCATACATAACATTTCCCATTTTCCAAAATGAAATAGGGTGGCTCCTGTAAGTCTTGAAAATCAAAGAGAGAATTTAGTACTCTGATTCACCTATTTGTTTTAGGGCATATTACATCACTCAATATACTGCCCAATCATTAAAGTTACACTAAGATAGGTGGCTGTACTATATATACTTGTTCTATTTGCAGTTCAGAACATTATCAACCAAGCTTTTTGCAACATATAGGGTGCTCTGACCCTAAGCTAAAACAGTAGAGAGCCTTGCAGCATCTTAAAAGGGCAACATGTTTCTTATAGGAAAACTTTCAGGAATCATGGCTCATTTTATCAGATCTTCCTATGGTTGTTCTCTGTTTTGAGTTTTAGATCTTACATCACTTCTCTATTGCAGTTCTTTAAAACAGAGGACAAACAGTGATTGAATCCTCACTTGATTACAAAGCTCACTAAGCAGCCCCTTTGTACTCTTCCTGTAAGCTCATCCACATAGGCATATCCATATATATATATATATATATATATATATATATATATATATATATATATATATATATATTTGTTTTCTGAGGTTTTCGCGGGTATTTGTATATAGGTCTTTGGTTGTTCGGGTTTTCTCTCCCGAACAACCAAAGACCTATATATATATATATATATATATATATATATATATCTCCATATAAGCATATGAGAATTCATACAGGTTTACCTTGGATAATTCTGTTGCTAGCTCCTTATAAAATCTTGCTTAAGATTTTATGTCAAGAAGCCATTTTCATTATAATGTCCCTCTCTTGTGTATTCTTGAGTTCCAAATTTAATCACTGCACCCACCCTGTGGATCATCATACCCCAAGAGAGTTGGTTGACCCTTACTTTGGTGGTCTTTCATACAACATTAAAAAAATGGTCTTAAAGTTGCTTTTTTTCTTCAAAAGGCAACTAGACGGTTTATTCCTTTAGGAGGAGGAAGAAGAAAACACTTTGATTCTCATTCAAAAGCTTCATCAGTTCTGACGGTGGGGCTTCTTGATGAAGCTTCTTGGATCAGAAACTAAATGTTTTCTTCTTCCTCCTCAAGGAAAAAACAATCCAGTGAAGAAAAATAACACCTCTGAGACAACTATGACCTGGATGATTGAGAATCTCCACAGACATTAAAAAGTTGGCTTTCCTCTGGGTCCTGTGGCAGGAAGCCTACTTGGGTGTGTGTGTGTGGGGGGGGGTATTAATGCAGATATGTGTGCTGCCCAATGTGCTCAGTTTCTCTTGTCCTTATTGGTATTTTTAACTTGTTATTTTCCATCCAAAGGCAAATATCATGAGGGTAGTCATACAAATAGAATGAATGAATGAATGAATGAATCAATGAATGAACGAACTTAGATGCTGAAGCAATCTGCCACCATCAAATAAACTAGTGTCTGTTAATACCCATGAGAATTTGAATTTCACACACCAAGAACCGAATGAATATCATTACTTTCTTTCTATGAATTAAAATAGCGTTTCTGAACAAGCAAATTCCCTTATATTGATTTCTGTTAAAAGAAAAAAAAAGAACCCACATACGAATCTCATTATAACCAACCCATAATAGTGAGAACGATCAAAAAGAAAAAAAATGATTATATTGTTAGACACTTAACTTTGAAAAAAACATTATATATGTTTCCTTGTAAGACTTTAATCCATCTTCTGACCAAGGAAAAACTTTTGCAGCTCCAAAGATGAAATCACATCGATGTTCCATAAAGCAATTTCTATAGAAACTCTAAAAGTGTTTCAAGAGAATGTGAGATGTCATGAGTTAAGAGAAAATTTTATCTTAGAATTTTAAAAAAAACCCAAACACGCTACACTTTCAGGTCAGAATCTCCCAAAATCATTGTCTTGGCCCTTTTGTTTAATAGTTAATGACCTTTTCTAGGTTTACAAGTGTGTAATCATATGTGCACTTACCTTGGAAAAAACTCTATAGTCCTCAGGAAGATTTACTTCTGTAAGTTTGTGATAGGATCATTATAGTACATTATTTTATTGGAAACTGTCCTGGGAAACTATCCTGGTTTTTAAATACAAATACATTATAAATAATGTTTAAAAGCAAGCAACCAATGGGTTTTGGTGATTGCTATGCTCTAGTCTAAAGGGATTCAGCTGCATATTAGGTTGAGGACATTAAAAGAGGGACTCTCAGCCTTAGTAATTGTTCTCAAATAGCCAACTTGGCTTTTCCTAGCTTGACAGTGCAAACCACATCTGCTCCTCCCAATTCAGCTTATAGACTTAGATATCTGGAAGACATCAGGTTCGGAAAGCCTAATCTAAATGCTTCTATTAAAATAGCATGCATAGTTTTATTTCTAAAGTCTATTTGTCTAATTGTAGATATTGGTTTTCTTTCAAACAACAACTTGGATGGATTGCTTATAAGAACACTGCATGTATATATTTAAAAAATAAAAATAAATAAAACAGATATGCCTAGCCTCTATCATTCAGCAGTATCTTATTTCCAACCAGTTACCAAAGTGATAGGTCATTTTCTTCCAGTTGCTGGAAGAAAAAAGTTTGCCCACCAACTATCAGAAGGAACAGGGACTCTTCTCTCAAACTGATGCTTTTGAGTGGATTGGAAATCTGATTGCCTCATGCTTTTCTAGGACATTGTATTGAACATTTTGTTACATGAATAGATGAGCTGTTCTTGGATAGAAGCCCATTTGCACAAGTTGTTTACATGAAAACTGATCCTACTACAAAGGGGGAAAAAACCCTACACTAACAAGCAGGTGCAATACCAAAATAATGATAATACAATTGTATGCTCCAAAGTTACCACAGGAAGATGTTATTTACCACACCCTTATTATTCCAGTTCAGGGTGTACACACCTTTGCCAATCCAGACAACCTACTCTTGAAACGTCTAATCAAAGAGATAGGAATTAAGAAGTTTCTTCCTTTGAAACATGATTTATGGGGAAGCCATATTGAATGTGTTATTATTTGCAAGGATAATTCTTCTTTCAGCCTAGGATTCACCCAGTGAAGATGTTACCTTGTCTTCCATGGAAATTAAAATAGTCCTACATTTAATATGAAGGATATTCTTCTAGGATTGATGGATAACAAAGGCTTCTCTCCAGCTGTATAAAAGTCCCCAACCACTCCAGGAAATGTAAGCACAAATAAAGCTCATCTTGCCTTGTGTCAGAAAGGCAGAAACTAGAAAGGGGAAAATTATTAATTAAAATGTTAAAAGATTAAACACTTTTAATAAAAACAGATTTATATGGTTCTAGCACAATGGTGGGCCACATTGATGACAGGGATATTTCCTACCAGCAAGTCATTCTATGTGCATGTCAGTACCAGGGGGCACTGTAAAAGATGGATAGTTGTCTGAATAGTGCCACATTTGTAGTACATACCCTTGTTCTCTGGGAGAAACCTTTGGGGTTTTTTTTCCATGTGGTCTTTAATTCTAGTCAAACCAGTATGTGTAGTCTGTTTAAACATCTCCAAATTGTCCAAATTGTCCATTCTTCCTCTGAACCTTCAGGCAACTCCTCAATCGGTTCTATCCAATTATGAAGATGTTTAACTTGAAGTTTCCATCTTTTTAATTGTTCTTTTTGAGGTGTAGTAACAATCTCCTTGGCACAAACTAAAAAGCTCCTTCATGATTTCAGTCTTTTTGTACTTGGCCGATAATCGGTGTAACACCAATCATGTAACACCTTTACACACCCCATGTTTTGTGCCACACAAAGTATCTGGCTTGTATAGGAAGCCAGCTTGTTGAGGAATAATACCTGGCAGGGCTATTTCACCAAGATATATAGTTTATCAAGTGGGGAGGAGTGTAGGCATCCAGTAACAATCCAGCATGTACCACTAAGCTCCCTATCCACCAGGATAGGGTGTACAGACCAGCTCCAAATAGGCAAGTGTACTTTCCCACTGAGTAACACAATGCAAGGGTAGCCATTCAAATAGTAATGGTGTGTGGAATCCCAAATAGTTCCAGCATAGTTTGAGATTATTACAGGTAGAGATCTTTCGCTTTAAATTGTAACAATGTCTTTTCAAGATTAATGTTTGGTCCAGTGTAACACCAAGATAATGTGGCTTCTGACAACATGCCACTCCATCCTAGATAATATTGAACCTATGTCTGGCCTGTTTGGGGGATGAAATGCACAGACATTATTTTTTTGATGGGTTAGATTTTAGTCCATTCTCATTATAGTATTCTGACATATTTTTAAGAGCCAGAGTAAGCTCGTCTTCCACTTCCTGGAAGTTAGTTCCCTGAGCAGTAAGTGCCAAATCATTAATATGGATGAAAAACAACGTATCAGGACCAATAGGTTCATTATTGGTATATATATTGAATGGTCCCCTGTGGAAGACCATGTCGCTGGGCTCTCCACCGGTTGTTTTTTCCCTGGAAGGTGATGATTAATAAGGTTAATACATTTAATCAGAACAAGATTGTGTGTGATATTATATAATTTAAAGAGAAGCTTCCTGTGATCAACTGTGTCACAGAACGCAAATAAATCCACAAAAGCAGCTCCCATCATTATGCCTAATTGAAAGCCATCTTCTATGTGATGGATGCGTATAAATATCTGGCCTGTGCAGGAAACCTGCTTGTTGAGGAATAAGAGTTGATTCAATGATAGGAAACATTCTATTTAATAGAACTCTCTCATAGTTTGAAAGGTGGCAAAGGTGGGAATGGACAAAAATTATTTGGATCCTTTGGTTCTTTTCCGGGTTTCAGAAGTGCAATAACCCAGGCTTTCCTCCAAATCTTCAAAAAACAACAACAACAAAAAAAAAAAAGTTTGAGGCCAAACATACATTAAAAAGTGATAACAACCATTGCTTGGCAAAATCTCCCAAAAATTTTATTTGATCAACATGAATATCATTTAATCCTGCAGCTTTATCTATCATTGATATCATGAATTGCTGTTTCCAGTTCTTCTCTATCAAAGACTGAGATCAATACACTGGCCTCCTCTTCCATTGCCCTTGGGAGCCTGTCAAGTTAAGCAAACAAATCAAGCTGCTAAAGGCTGCTAACTGAAAATTTGTAGTTTTTATTTTCCCAACATTTCCCATTATCAATACTATAGATGTTCAAACTTACAAAGCTCAGACATAGTAATATTGCTTTAAATTAATTCATTGTAATTGTACCATTCAAATGCATATTGCTTTTTGAAATCATCAGCTTCAACTTTCAGAGATCTTTAAAATATTTTTAAGAAAAAAAAAACTTCTTGGGTCTTAAAATGCTGCCAAATCTTAAAAATCCATGTAATCTTCTATATTAGCTTTAGTGTGAAAGGAAATAGAGATTCATAGTTTCCTTTCATAGCAAGTCGGTTGGCTTTCCACTTCAATTTACAACTCACCATCCCTTCTTTTCAACTGATCTGACAGCCTTTCCTGAGAAACAGCCTTAGCCACAGGTTAAGTTTGACAACACAACATAAAGACAGGGAGTAGCATCATTGGCCATCCGGTGTGGCCCATCATCAAGATCATGACCATGATATTCCACTTAAAGACATTTTGTTAAAAAAAATGGGCTGTGTATTAAATTACTGTTGTCAACTCCTCCCTTATAGAGTCTTTAATTTTTATGAGTGCACCTGCCAGTATTGTGATAATAAGCATGTAGCAATGCATGTCAGCAATCTTGAAAACTTCCCACACAAAAGAGAACTTGCCATATGGCAAAGCCTAAAATGTAGGGAGGACAAAGAACTTAGAATAGAGCTGGAAAGGGAGTGATCAGCATGGCTGGTAACTTCAAGAGAAAAGCCAAGCTCCAGCCAATATTTATAGGAAAAACATAGATGCTTCATGGACATGCTGGGAAGGCATAAATTAACTTTAGAATATGGGGATATAATCAGAAGAATGTTTACTTCAAAAGAAACATGAAAGGCCTGAAGACTTATTCAGGAAACTTACTTAAATAAGGGTCCAAGAGGAAAATTGTGAGTGCTTGGGTGCCAGTCATAAAAGCTTGACAGGGCATAGAAGAATAACAACAATTCAGTGTGCTATTATTGAGCATTTATTGTTGATTTTATTGCCATTTTCCATTTGCAACTATTGTAGCAGACAAATTTTAATCTATTGTAAGTGAATTTGGAGAGATATAGTTTGGTGTAAGGATCAAGGCAGCAGGTTGGATACTGGGAGAATGAGTTCTAGTCCACTTTAGGCACAAAGCAGCTGGGCGACCTTTGGCCAGTCACACCCAGCCCTCCGAAGGAGACAAAGGCAAACCACTTCTGACATCTTGCCAAGAAAACTGTGAGGGACTTTCCAGGCAGTTGCCAGGAGTCAACAACATGAATCTGGAGATCCATTTAGTCAAAAGTGAAGTATATACATTTATAAAAAGGTCAAATGGAAGTAGCTGAATATTTGGGCCCAATATATATTATTGTATAAGTAAAAATGAAAAAAAGTATGCAGAAAAACTTTTTCAGTTGTTCTTCTGTAGCAACCCCAATTCACATCAATTCTTAGATAGGGAAATTGGGTGTATAATGTACAGAGGCTATCCCATGCCTTCAAAGTTCTTGTAGAATACTAAATAATCCATTTCTTTACCATTGTTTTATATGACCGCTGGGATTTTTTAGTCCTTACAATAAGCATCGAAAACCGCGAATATGACAGACTGGGGTGGAGGAATAATAATGAAGATAATATAACTGGGAATAAATGGAAATTCAATTCCCAATGAAGAAGTAGTGATAACTATACATCAGGCATGAGTGGATTGTACTAAGACATCTCCACTATATTAAATTTGTATTTCATTCTATTGTGGATGCTCATGTATTTAAATTGTCATTTATTTCTACACTGTTACTTTATTTTATGAAAGTGAACCTCATTTATGAACAAGAATGTACATTTTGCAAATGAAGAACAATAACAGAAGAGCATTCTTTAATTGCCCAGATTTGAGCAAAGCTGGTATGGTGTACCGACTAGAGTGTTACATTTCAAGGTGTTATCAGCTTTTCAAATGCCTTCCGAGAGAAGGCAGTCCCTGGAAGGTGGTGCAAGTATTGTACATAAACAAAATCTGCACTTAAAATAGCTTTTTTGCCACCTTGGTGCAGATACCAATCAGTTAAATTTAAAAGTGCAGAAGGCAGAAGCAGCATGGGAATCACAACAACATTGGCTCAAATCCAGGAACATTTTATTTCTCTGGAATGGAAACAACTCATCCACTCTGAACATAAACTGCAGGTGGCAATTGTACATTCTCTCTCTTAAAAAAAGAAAAGAAAAGAAAAGCGTTTAATTCCATAAATTTCTGTCATAAGAAACCATTTTTTAAAAATTGTACAACAAGCCTTTTTTCTGTTTTTTTTTTTTTCTTCTTTTTAAACAAAGCGTCAATGTTAAAATGGGTTCACCGGCTTCTACCACATTGTCGTCTGTGTATACCATGCAAAATGCTACATCTGCTTAACACATTTTACACATTAGCATTACAAAGATTCAAAGGTTCATTGGTTGATGGATATTTTTAAGACCTGGATTGTGACGCATTTCGTTCCTCCCCACCCCAGGGAACTTATAAAAATAATTTAGTTCAAATGGACTAAATATGGGATGGCATTCTAGCTTTGTACTTCAGTCAGTTCCATAAGCAAGCCGTTGGCCGCGAAGAGCAGCTTGTGTGGTTCTTATAGTCGTACGGTCATAGGGTTAGAAAGTACCTCGGGATTTGTAAAGTCCAGCCTCCAAGCAGCAATAAGGAGTCTCTAGACTTCAATGATCCTCCATACTCCATGCTCATCCAGCCTCCTCTTACAGACCTCTTTAAAGGAGAATATTTTGTTCCTGACATCAGATGGTTCCTCTCTGTTATTAGTTCCATTTAAATCAGCACATCTGCAGCAACTAAGAATTAGTTCTGGCTGAGCTCTAAGAGTAACCTACAGCTGAAGAACATCATTTCAGTCTGGGCCAATTTCACATGGATTTAGTCCTTTGTCCTTGGCTTCTTTATACATCCTTTGGAAGTCTTTGAAACGTGGGGCACAGCCTAACCTGGCCTCCCCAAAGTGCATGCTGCCTGTGAAGAGGAAGTCTCCGTCTCCTGGTTTTACCCCACACTGGAGCAGAGTCTTGATCTGTCCTTGCCACTGACCGCTCTCCTCAGCAGAGTGAAAGATCCTTGTTTTCTGCTTGTAGATTCTATTGATGTTTATACTGATAATGGAATCCTGCTGATCCTCCTCATTGATTACACTTTGGATCGTACCTCTGACAACTAGGAAGAAGCACAGGTAAAAAACAACAACAAACCAATTAGATATAGAGCTATCCTGATATCGACTTTTATATGAGCATTTATCATTCTCTTTAATATGCATGGGATTTTGGTTAACAAATTATTTACTCAGTGGGCTGTCCTGGAAGAAAAAGAGCGGCAGGACCAGATGTTAACATCCCTCCCACAAGTGAGGCAAATTCTGTTGTGTTCTTAAAACTAAATTCTTACAAAGTTTGTTGGTTTAATTATATATTGTTGCATTTGAAACCTTAAATTGTGTATCTGAGTTTATGCATATATAGCAATATTTTTGAAAGGGCTTTTTCCCGTTTCAGGTATCTAAAACACATCCAAGAAAAGCATTTTTTTTAGTTTTATATGAGTACCTCTCCAGTTTCACCTCACTGTTATTAAATTTTAAAATTTAATTTTAAAATTAAAAACAAACATGATACATAATCTAGATTAAGAATGCTCTGTTTTAAACTCATTTCCCAAACTAAACAAAAACTAGTAATACTGCATTCTGGATATATTTAGTTTCTACCTATCATAATCTCCAGCCTGGGGAAGATCTATTTTACTATTTTAGATATTGGCAATTATTAAGTGTTAGTCCAACAGATTTGAAGGGCTCACAGTTGAGAAAAGCTATGATCCATGCTTAATCTACTAAAGCTTATTGTAATGATCTTGGGGTTTAGAGCCAAGGCACTTCTTCATTTCAGCTGTGTCTAAAACAACGTTCAATCTATCC
The DNA here is from genome assembly GCF_016545835.1 of Crotalus tigris. NCBI lineage: Eukaryota > Metazoa > Chordata > Lepidosauria > Squamata > Viperidae > Crotalus > Crotalus tigris. Next base: position 575,897 of record NW_024096549.1, read on the forward strand.
ATTACAAAAGTTCACAAAATAGGGAAAGAGTACTTTGTTCATTAAACGTTCAATCTATCCACTGAAAAAATTGACAAAATAGGGAAACAAATATTTTCTTCATTTGCATAAAGTTAAGAGTTCATCTATAAAGTTAGCATGAAGAAAGGAGCCGTGAGCGATGGAGTGCCAACCGAGTCCGGTCAGAAGTATAAGGCCACGTGGCCTCAAAATGGCGGCCGTGAGAGGGACTGGAGGCCTCTGCAAGGGAAGTAGGAAGGAGAATCAGCCCCGGCTGAGCTGTAGGGAGAAAGAATCACCCCCTCCCGTATCCCAAAAGGTGCTGGGAAAGAGACTCAGCAAACTGCTGAGTTTAGGGAGAAAACAGCCACCCCCTTAATGTGGAGAGGAATACTTCTTTCCTCCCCTGTTTAAAAGGGAATAGGGGCCAGAATCCCCTGTAAAGGGAATAATCAGAGGCTAGAAGCCTCTAATTCTCTAATTCAAAGAATCCACTAATGGGTTTACTATAATTTAGTCTAACCTGCCATACAACAAACCTGAGAGTCAAGTTATCACGTCCTCATGGGCGAAAGACTAAGATGAAACTGGGAGGTTCCAGTCAAGGAGGGGCGTGACAACTTGACAACTTAGTCTGATTGGGTAGGAGGACTGAAATAACCCATTGGTGGATTCTTCAGTCATCATGCTGGAGAAGAGCACTGTTTAGCTCTTGGGAAATTTCAGAACACAGAAATAACCATGTGTCAAGGAACCTAAACACCAAAACAAAGCAAAACAAAACACCTGGAGGTATCAAAACACCTGGAAAAGACCAGTTTGCCTATTAGTTAAACAGGATAAGCATCACTATTAAAATAAATAAAGGCCTGCACCAAAACTCATCCTAGAAATTTAAATCACATTCTATTAATGGCCAGTAACATTTACATTGAATTCTTTGGCATTCTGCCCTGAAGAAATACATACAGCAAGCCACCACCTGTCTAGGCAACATTTTCCATCAAGACGGAGCAAGAGCAATCCCACCACAATGTCTGGGAGTTGCATCCTCCTCCCTGTTCAGAATATACCCCTATTATATCCACAATACTAATAGGCTGTATTTATATCTGTAGCACATGTCCAAGACCAGACATGCCCAGCTGTTTCATTACAACATTTACTTTGGATTCCAAGCGTGGGAAAATTGCTTTAATGCTATTTCACTACCATAAAGAGGAAAACAGTTACCCCACTAGTCATACTAAGGGAAACCACTTGTCTCTTTGGGGGAGACATAACAGAAAAAAAGTGATACCTTTTGCTGGCACAGATCACTGTGTTTATCTCTATTTATGATCTAAGCATTTCAGGCAGGCAATTTTTGCAGGCAAAATGTACTTGGAGAAGAATAATATGTAATTCTGCTGGATCTCTGCTAAGCATACTGATTAAGTCCAACCATACTGTAGCACTTTCTATCCAGAGAGCCTACAGAAAAATTCTATTGGATGTCTATGCATCAAAAGATTTTTTTTTTTTTAATGATTGAATTGAGTCAGTTTTGCTTTCAGGTTTTAGAAACCCCCTTTTTTTTCCAAATGGTATTATTAAAAAGTAACCCTTAATGAAGAATTAGTCATATTTTTGGACCAGTGTAAAAGTAAATATTTTCTATTCCTGAAAAAGTCTCATTTACCGCTATTTTATTTCTTTCTGTACATTTTGAGAAACTTCTTCCTTTCTTATAGGTAAGCAGTCAGCAAGATAAAAGACCCTATTCTAGTATACCCCTGCAGGACTAAGTATAAACTTCATCTTTAAAAGCAACAAGAAACAGGGATTTAGTTTTTATCAAGGGTCTATTTAGAAACATCAAGAGGATAATTCCTATTACTCGCTCCTAAAAACCTTTGAACCTCCACCACTATTACCACAGCCCATCTCTTTCTTTGTCCATGGCAGAAAGGAACTAGCCAAACACAATGATTTAATTGAAGCCCTTCAGAGCTAAAACCCCATAAAGGCTTTTCCTCCCTTGTTCCCTTTGTACTTCTTGGATACACTTTGTTTACTCCAACATGAGCAGAAAAGGGCTCCCTTGTTGGTTACAATCTAGGGCTTTCAGTTTGTTCACTGCTTGGTGAAGTTTCTGTAGGCCAAATCCAGCAGATTATCACAAGGGAAGAATGGCATTTTACAAAGCAATGGTGAACTCAGCAGCCATCCAGAAATCAAGGAAACTTACCAAAGTCACTGGAGCAGACAGCCAAAAGAACTTCCGTGTCACTGCAAGGTCGGCAGGGAGCTGAGAATGAAACAAAGAAGGGCATTTTAGTATCTCAAGAAAGTAAACGCTGTTCCCAGGGACATCTAAAAGGTCAACTTTAATGTACCACTCAATTCAGCCAGCAAATGTGTAGTCTACTTCTTCAGATCAATATTTTCTATGAAAATGTCCATCTCTTAAAAACTCAATAGTCCATATTCTGGATATGACATATTTAATGTCATATCCAGAATATGGCATTTTCTCTTACAATAATCTTTTGATATCTATCTATATTCTACATTGAATTGTATCCTCTTGCAGAATAGTTCCCTTAAGTTGACAGAGGTTAACTTTCCAGGATAAACTTTTAAAACGTAACTCCTCAAGATTCGGCAAGCAAAAATTCCTGCAGATTAAATGCAGAATTCAAGATCTTTGATTGTAGGATTGTATTCCAAGTATCCGAACTTGAAATAGGAAGAAAAAAACTATTCCTGATTATATCAACAAAACTGGTTAGTCCATTTAAAATAAGAACATAAATAAAGATGCATCTGGTAGCCATGCCTTAAACATAAGATGTAGTTGAGCCTAGAGGAGACTACAGAGAGGAAGTTAAAAGAGAGAGAGAGTCATCTGGAAAGAGACAGCAGCTGTTTTGTGCCCTTACACAGTAGCCTTTATTCATCAGCAGTTGCACCACAAGGCTGTGGGACAAAGCCAGAGGCAGTCTACACCTGCATCCCTGGTTCATGAAGCCAGGCAGAGGTCTGAAGGTCACACCACATATTAAAGATACCATGTGTAGCTCCATGTTTTTCCCTTGGATTTTTTCCCTAAAGCTACAAAGTAAAGACTGTAGACCTGATACAGTTCAGCACCGAAGTATATTGGGACAGGGGGGTTAACCTCTCTTGCTTGGGCCAGTTTCCTGGTAAAAGCTACCCCTTCCCTCAGCACAGTAATTAGTGATTGTAAAGAACCCATTCATGCTTATTTTCTGGCTTAAAAAAGACCAGTCAGCATACATTTTATGCATTTCAACATTCTGAACTCTCTTCACTCTTCCCTGCTTAAAGACTGCTGGCTTAGAAACCAGGAGACTGTGAGTTCTAGTCCTGTTTTAGGCATTGAAGTTGTCTGGGAGATTTTAAGCTAGTCTTTATTTCTCAACCCAACTTATTTCATAGGGTTGTTATTGTGGGGGAAAATAGGAGGAGGAAGGTCGGAAATATACATCGGAAATAACGGTAGCTTCTGGCGTATAAGACGACTTTCTAAGCATACGACTCGGCGCCAAAGTCGGGGGTCATCTTATACGCCGGATTGCCTTATACGCCTGAATATACAGTAGTCTGTATTACCAGGTTGCATGAGTTGACTTGCATAAAGATTGGTAAAAATGTCCTTCATCAGAAAAGTTTTAACTGTCTCTGGTGGGAATTCAAAGCAAGAACCTCAAATGAAGGATCATGTAAGGCAGTGGTCTCAACCTTTTTAATGCCACGACCCCCAACCGGTCGTAAGTCAAGGACTACTCAACTGGTCGTAAGTCAAGGACTACTCAACTGGTGCAGCACCGTTTGCAGAATGGGACTTTTGGCGGGCTCAGCAGGGCCGAGACAGCCTGGACAATTCCTATTGGCTTTTGAAAGCCAATAGAATTAGACTCTATTCAAGAGAGTCTATTCTATTGGCTTTCAAAAGCCAATAGAATAAAAGGGAGTAGCACAGCTAAGGAAAAGGGGGAAAAATGGCAGACTGCGTTGTTTGGTGACCCCCGTGAAATGGTTATTCGACCCCAAATGGGGTCCCGACCCACAGGTTGAGAACCACTGATGTAAGGACTTGTATCATGAAGAAGACAGCTGATCTGATGGGGCCTATTAAAATGTTTAATGGAAATCAGAGAACTGGCTGGTAAATTTATCAGATTTGTTGCCTAACACTAATCTCAGGTGTTAGAAATAAAGATGAGCTTGAAGTCTTTATTTCAGAAAAACAAATGTGATTTAATAGACATGGTAAAGACCTGATGAGATAACTTCAATCACTGGAATATAGCAAACAAAGATACATTTTACTCAGAAGGAGAAGTTTCAAGGATGTTCAGAATGTTTTACATTCAGAATGTTTGGAACTTGAATCACATTGTTTCAACTGATCCAGGATCTACAAGTAGTCCTTGAATTAGGACCATTTGTTTAGCAACTATTCGAAATTACAAAGCACTGAAAAAGTGACTTATGACCAGCCCTTCCATTTATGATCATTGCAGCATCCCATGGTCATGTGATCATGATCTGGGCACAGTTGTGGTATCCCAGGATCATGTGATCATCATTTGGGACCTTCCCAGCTGGTTTATGACAAGCAAAGTCAATGGGGAAGCCAGCAGGAAGATTACAAGTTGTGGTCCCATAATGTTTCACTAAATGACCAAAATAATTTATCAATGAATTTTCTATCCCAACTGCCATGGTAAGTTGAGGACCACCTGTAAATAGCCCTGTTTCAAACTCAAAAAACTTTTTGACCTTGAAAAACAATGGGCTTAATAGCTATTGTAAGCTTCCAATCTGAGGTGAGACATTTTCAGGCCTGAAACATTTCAGACTCAAATAACTGAACATTTCTAAACAGCAGTAATAGTTAGGGATGAGAAGTTGCACTGTGTATTAAAAGTATCATATCTGCTAATTCAAATGAATTAACGTGGTGATACTGCCGAAGATATCTGGGTTTAAATAAGCAGAGGAATGAATGTGGGCAATACTATTAGCCTTTACTGTGGCTGATCCAACCAAAGATATACGGATGATGCTTTCCAGAAGCAAAGTGCAATTCTTTTTAAGAGGCACGAGGTAGCAGTGATAGGGATTTAAATTACCATGACATCATTTGGGAGACAAATTCTGCCAAGTGTTCTGGGTACCTGATTGTCTTGCTGACAAATTTTCTCTTTCAGGGAGTCAAGGAAGGTACAGGAAGATTCTGTTATCATTGATTCGATAGCCAATAGTTATGGCACAGATAATGAAATAGAGCAGTTGGCTAAATCTAAGCAAACAGGATCAGACCTGTTTAACATTTGGATGGAGGTCTATCAGGAAATGCTAGGGCTATAGATTAGACTGTTGTTATTGCCAGGAGGAAAAAAAAAATATTCATAGCCATAAAATTACCAGATTTCACCTAGTCAAAGAGATGGAAGTAGCAAGAACACAATGGAAAATGGCTATGTGAGTTCTTGTTTTCAATTAAAATTAAAGCTGAATCAAATACTATCTTGGACTCAAGAGTGAAGGAACAGCCATCAATTATAAATTCTTAATTTGTATTTCTACATGAAGCATGGTATTAGATTCGCTGTCTTAATTAAATAGCATCTTTCTAATGTGGACAGCATTTTTCCCTAAACACATTTTGACATACTTGGGTAATGATTCCCATGAAAGAAAACTAGTTGAAAACTTGTATATAGAACATATTAGTTATTGTGCCGATAATTGTTATGGAAGACAAATGCATTATAGGATTATGTGAAAATTAAGATATAAACGTGCATAAACATTCACAAGATGAAATCTTGGATGGCTAACTTGTGGGTTTTTTTATGTAAGAAAACCAATTATAAAGCATGTTAGAAGAGAAATAGCTGACACATACATCTGAAGACAGGAAGATCAAGTGTAAACTCAAGACCAGATCTGTTACAACTCTAAGAACTATGTAGCCTGGAAATAGTAGAAACACCCCACGCTAATCTAATCAAGGAAAGAATGTAGCTGCTTTTTATACTCAGCCACTTCTAAAGAGAAGGTGGTGCAGATGTTTCTATAATGCCCTAGTTAGTTATGGAATTCATTTTCACTCAAAACTCTGCCCTATCTAGCAGCAGGCTAATTAAATCTACTCACTGGAGACCCAAAAATGGAATGGGTGGAGAACTACAACTTCCTTTGTTATTCCAGTAGGGCATTTATATTCATTATAAAAATGAGAAATTATCAATTTAACTATGCATCTATGGTCAGTCTCACCAGTGATCATGACAAGATGGCACTTAGGGAAAAAAAATTGGTAGACTCTTGCTTTAATGAATTTAAATCTTCATGGCTGCATTCAGATTTATGTAGTAATTATTTAAAACTTGAATCATTATATCTATATTTAGATTATTTTTTTAAACATAGAGACTTTCAAGTCATAGACTACAGCAATAACAGTTAGTCCATATGATGTCATTTTAACAGGCATGTTGCTAGCTAAAAGACCCTTCTATTTTAAGTAGCAGGTCGTTCATACAATTGGAAGAGAAATAGAATGCTGTGTCAATTAAACTTATTCTCAGTGTACTTCAGTGCCAATGCTGAATAAAAAAATAACAGTCATGCTAAAAGCCTTTACTACTTTTTATGAAAACTTGAGCATGCAGGTGCTGTTGCCTGAAAAATTAGAAGAAATATCAACTAGAGATACTCTAAAACAGGAGTGTCAAACTCGTCACATCACGTGGCATGTCGCAACATATTGCAACTTTTTCCCCCTTGCCAGAGCTGGGGCTTCCACATGACGCATCCGGGGCCGGCAGTTTGACACCCCTGCTCTAAAAGAAACTAAAGTCCAAAGGCATTCGGATTGTCCAAGATCTAGTTGGTTGTTAAGCAGCTGCCAGTAGTGTCCTTCTATCAAGGCATTTACATGAGGAAAGAAAACCTTATCAACAAAATGTTCCTACACCTCCATATTGATTTTCTAGTTAGTGTATCATCTCTTACTACTACAATTTATGAGCAAAAGCTGTCTAATTTCCTCAACATGGGACCATGTGCTAAGAACAACAATACTATTATAGTTCCTGATTCAGGTGATTCAGATGGTTTAGACAATCTCAGTGCACAGGATTCTAAGCCAAAACAAACAAACCTTACAGATGGTTCAACAATAATAGCCGAAAGTACAAACGAAGAAGAGCAGTTTCGTTGCACTTTCAAATGCCTGGATGTTAAGGAGGTTCCGGCATATTGCTGTCATCATACTGACTCACTGTTAAGTCAAGTAGGAGTTTCTCTGATGGGGTATCATGACCTGAACTAAGTAATAATATATCTTTCTACCTCTTCACCTTTACTACCTAGTATGGAGTATGGAGTGGTAGAAAGCGAGGGGAGAAAGGTGTTTTTTTTTTAAATATATTATCACATAAAACTGCATTAGAGGTCCAGGTGCCTCAATTCCTGCCTTATCAGTTTATACTCTTACTAAGAAAGTCATGGAAATAATCTCCCCTGAAATGGTTAATTGACCAATTTTCCTTCAATTTATTCTCTGCAATTTTCAGGGGAAACTGGATATGAAATTGTCACAACTAAATTTTCTAGTGGGCATTAAAAAATGCTTTGTCCTCAGAGTTATTTTTGTTTGTTTTTAATCAGGAGATTATGATTGTTCAGTTACCTTCCAGCAATGTTACAGCTGCCAATGACAATTCACTCCTCATTACTACTTGCAAGTATTTTTAGAGCCTTGAAAAACAAGCAAGAAAAAAGCAGAATGTGTTTCATAGGTGTCCATAATAAACCTCCAGGAACAAAGCAATTTTTGTAAGAAACTATTTTGGAATAGCAGAAGGATATTCTTATTTGTAAAAGTGCCTATCAAACCATAGCAAGGGTTCATTTGATATAACCTATCAATTTTGATTTGCCTTGCATCATCACCAGGTTGCACTTAAAATAGCAGGAACACTTAGACTTATATACCGCTTCATGGTGCTTTACAGCTCTCTCTAAGTGGTTTACAGAGTCAGCCTATTGCCCCCAACAATCTGGATCCTCATTTTACCAACCTCTGAAGGATGGAAGGATGAGTCAACCTTGAGCCTGTCGGGATCGAACTCCTGGCAGTAGGCAGAATTAGCCTGCAATATTGCATTCTAATCACTGTGCCAGCTGCACCTCCAGCATTCTGGAAGATCTATCAAGTAGGAGACATATTTAGTCCATTCTTGCATTTTAACATTTTCCAAATGCCCTAAGTTACCAAGTAGCATGCTTTCAACAGAGCATCAAGGTCCCCTAAACTTGACAACACCTATCATTTTCTCTCCATCCTTAGCCACTTAATATTACCAATGAGGCTGGAGGGTGGAGTGGGGAGAAGCCCCAAAGTTCTTGAGACTGGACTGCTTTTCTCCTAGAACATTCTCATTTTGGTTTTACTATATAAAGCTATGTCATAGGCACAGAATTAAAGCATCCGATCCATGCAAGGGAACATCCTCAATATGCTTATGTGGAAAAGTAACATAAATTATATATAATGTCAACATTGAAATTTTGAAATGAGATGCAGTTCTGTCATTCTAACATTCATCTTTAGAATGATTCTGAAGCAGAAATATGGAACAGATTCTTGTTTACAAGTTCCATTAAAATCAAATGACTTGATACTTCTATGACTGTATGGGATATCTGTAGAGTTTTACAGCAACATTTTGATCCACAATTTAGACAAAAATAAACTACTTGCTGAACTATTGGCAGCTATTTTTGATAGTAGTGGTCAGGCCTTGATTATATTTATTGTAGAAAGAAATCTGTTCCAACACTAGTAGTTCTTCCATAATTATATATGGGCTCTGAAAGTCAAATTTTCCACAAGGCTGACAACAATTATGATGAAATCTGACTGGACTGAAAACTTTAGATGGGAACTAGGAACAGCTGGGAATTGTTTTCAACTAAGGGGTCTTCAAGGGCCAAACAACCACAACAGCAGGAGGAGAAAGCAAAGTTGCTGCTCCTCTAATAAGTATCATAGTAATCCTTTTATATTTGCCTTAAAAAAGAAGAGGCAGAACTGCTTTTAATATATAAAAAAGAGTGCACAGTTTATTACTATTTATCATCCATTGAAAACAATGCAATTATTATATTATTATATTATTTGTAAATCAAGTATTTCCTAAACAGGTTCCATTAAATACCTGTTTTTCAAGCCAATTAAACATGATAAATAAGGAAATAAAGCTGCCCACTAATTAGATACTACAGCTTCTGCGGCTAGTGCTTCCCTGTAAATAAACACCACTGAACTGCTCAGACTTGTATAATGTATAAGATACCAGTAAACTAGGCTTAGTGGCAATAGCAGCAAAAGGTTACTAACACCCTCCTTATATCAACCTCTGAAACAGTTACCTTACAAAAAAAGTAAGCAGTAGATACCCTGATGCTTTCTATTAGGTTTTAGATTACAGTTCCTATCAATCCAAGCAAGCATGGCCACTGTAAGGTCTACTGAAAGTTGTAATTGCTGAATATCAACAGGTTGCCCATACTACTCTTTTCTGATGGACGGAGCACTCACATTTACATGATTTTTTTTTTATTACAGCTGTCTATGTAAACAGGCTCAGCTTAATTACTGGATTTGCATTCAAGCATCAGACAAATCCGCAAAGGCAGATTCTGTAGTTTAGGTATAAGCTGGGGGGGGGGGGCAGAGAAATGCAGTCTTTTGTTTTTTCTGAATCTCCTACTCATCTGCTTCACTGAATTAATACAAGCAACACGTCTCTATTCATCACATGAGGGATTAGATGTAGCCCTCTTAACTTGTGGTGTTCAGATGCTTTTTTAGATTTTCTCCAAAAATACAGAAAAATACATTCAAATTTCAAATACTTCAAATTTTTCCCAAAGTTCCAGAATGTTCAAATTCGGAAAAAGGTATCCCCTCAGTAGCATATAAGAATATCAGTTCTTCTGGAGAAGAAGTGCATCATATACAACAAAGATTGGAGGCTAAAACATATAAGGAACGGTTGCTGAAATTGGGTATGTCTAGTTTAATGAAGAGAAGGACTACGGGTGACATATATCCAATATCTCAGGGGTTGCCACAGAGAAGAGGGAGTCGAGCTATTCTCCAAAGCACTTGAAGGCAGGACAAGACACAACGGATGGAAACTAACCAAAGAGGGAAGTAACCTAGAACTAAGGAGAAAGTTTCTGACAGAACAATTAATCAGTGGAACAATCTGCCTCCAGAAGCTGTGAATGCTCCAACAATGGAGGTTTTTAAGAAGATATTGGACAACTATTTGTCTGAAATGGTATAGGGTTTCCTGGCTGAGAGGGGGTTGGACTAGATGACCTCCAAGATCCCTTCCAACTTTTATTATTATTGTTTTTGTTATTATTATATCCATTTTCCCCATTTCTGATGTGACTCATAAATCAACTCTTTAATACTCTTCATCCTCAGCAAAGATTCTTCATCAACATATTCATATTGAATCAGTTCAAACCTGGGTCAGATAGAAATTCTGCAGGAGAACATAAAATAAAAAGTTAAAGGAATGACAATGACCACCACAAGTAACTGAAAATCCAAGCCCTGCACACCTGGGGAAGTTTTCACTATAGGATCCTAACCATTTGGATCTACAGCTGAAAGGAAAGAACAATATACTGTTGGAAGGATTCTCACGGTCCTTTCCAACAAACAAATACACAAGCTTTCAAAATCTTATTCTTTTGATAAAATTAAATAAAACAGCTATCAGATTCCTTCTGATTAGCCTAGCATGGCTTTCCTCTACAGAATATGTTCTCAACGGTGGAATCTTTTTTTTTTTAAAAAAAATAGTAATTTATACAATTTATTAGCCTCAAATTCCCTTTGATTTTTGATAGTTCAATGATAGGTTCATTGCAATAAAACGAAAACATTAATGGAAAAATCCTCTTTCTGAATACTCAAAAGTATAAAACTGTTCCAAAGGTACACTATGCCTACTGGGATTACAGTGTTTCATTAAAAGCATTTATGGGTTAAACTGTATTTCAGGAAACTCAATTCAGGAATTCCTATGGGTAGTAGCTTGGTGTCTGACAAGGAAAAAAAAAAAACCAAGTGTTATGTGAGCAAGCTTCTCCCACTTCCAACTTTATAGAAAAATAATCTAGCTTCTTCAGAAATACAAGCTAACTCCTATTTGCCTTGATATTAGAAACCCAGAAATAAGCGCACACAGAGAAAACATAGGAGAATATAGAAACCCAAGCTTGAATCATAGTGTGCTACTTAGGCATGTTTCTTAAAAGTGTTGCTCTAGTTTGGAGTGTGTAACCTGACCCCCCCCCTACATTCTTATGTGCTCCTCTAAATAGCACTAGCAATAGACTTATATACCACTTTATAGTGCTCTAAAGCCCTCTCTAAGCTGTTTATAGAGTCGGCATATTGCCCCCAACAATCTGGGTCCTCATTTTACCAACCTTGAAAGGATGGAAGCTGAGTCAACCTTGAGCCAATGAGAATCAAACTGCCAGCCGGCAGTCAGCAGAATTGGCCTGCAGTATTGCATTCTAACCACTGCGCCACCAGGCTCTTAAAGCTGGCAAGTAGAATCCAACCCTTCTCAGGCTAGAAGATGGAACAGTTTATGTAAACACTAGAGAGGTGGCTCTCAATTGCCAGGCGAGGAAGAGAACAGTCAAATTTACACTTATTTGAAAAGGGTCGAAATTTAATTCCTAGAGTTTATGTATAAGTGTACACAGGCTTTGATATCTGTATTGTACAGTAGGTGTATTTTTTTTGCGCAGAAATAGCTTCTAGCATTTAACTCACTGAGTCTATGAGCTTCTTCTGGAAGCAAGTTCCTTAAAAATTTGGAAAACTAAGATGTATTGCCATGCCAAGCATAAGTCTGTCAAGTGGCTTGGCTCATTGCTGTTCTCTGGTATAAAAGAACTCTAGATTAAGCTCCAAAATAGGCTTCACATGTGGGGAAAATGGGGGGGGAACCTCTCAGAATCACTCCCCTCCAAAACATTAAGTGAGGAACCTTAAAATTCTCTTCCTGACCATGTCTATAATATGGCATCACCAACTACACACCACTGCCATGATTATTAAAACCCAAGACCTCCCAAAATCTTTTCCTGTCAACTATAACATCTAGCCACAAAGAAGGAACATACCCTCCTGCTCGAGCATGAACATTAAGTGGGATAAACCATGCACATACAGCTCCTTAGAAGACCATAAATGAACGTAAATTCTTAATACTGTGGAAAGAATGAAAGATCCTATTGACTTCTGACTTGGTTCATGTAGTTTCTATTAAACTCTTTCTACAAAATCAGTAAATTAGACCCACAGTTCCAGTTACGTACAAGAAATACCCAGGGAAGGCATCCCAGTTCTGGGTACAGTTTTAAAAGCAGAATCTTTCACCAAAACCTGGCAAATAAGTGCCAGCTATTTAAATGGTCTTTTCTTATTGTTCTCTGTCATCTACCACGATTTGCGGCATCAATATATCTGTGACCCAAACACAATTGCTCTCGTTTGCCCACTATGTCTTGATAAGCTTCCTGCTTCTGCTTCCTATCTGACACTAAAAATACAAGGGGGCTGAGTTACACATTAAAAGGCTGCAGTGCAGAGTTGGTGCATCACATACATTCTGCAGATCTGAAGAACTTACTGCCAGATTCTCATAACTTCACTCCTTCTTCTAATTGTAGTTTGACACACCATGAAGAGATTACTACAATCTTCTTGGCTCACTAATTATTTTTAATTGTCATATCCTTCATTTATGAACAGTGAAAAGAAATAGGCTTTTAAGAAGCAAGCCTGAATATGTGATCCTTCCAAGTGTTTTGCTTTTCCCCACAAGGATTGCAGCAACATTTTTTTCTTGTAAACTGCTTTGTGCGGATTGCTTCAAAAGACAGGGTAGAAATCATCATCTGACTATCATCTGATTATCCAATGGCCCACTGTTAAGGTTATATCAAAGCGGATATAACATTTTTCATCTTGTTCAAATATTTCTGTGGCTAAAACAAGAAAAACAACAATAATCACATTGGCAAGAGAAAAAAAGTGCTGAGGCATTGGTAGTGCCTGGGGCTTTAACCCTCTGTCATTGTGATCAGAACTGTTTCCATGACAAGAAAGTTTCACAGGGACCTCCTCAACAGTTAAATAGCTCATATGCAACCAGTGCAATGTTGGTTTGGAACCAATTTATTTGTTAAGTTCAAGCTAATCATCTTCTTAATTCACTAACCTCTCTCCATCTCCTTAGGGTACTGTGAACCCTTCAGAGCTTGGAGGCATATCTTATTACTTCCTGACTCCAGTAATCTTCATTTCAGAAACTAGGAATTCCATCTATACTAAATATTCTTTTTGATAGAGCAGAGAGGGAAAGTCTTAAAATGCAAGGAGGAAGAAGAAGAGGAAGGGAAAAGGTACAAGAAAGTAGCTCACCACAAGTTTCCTGTCCTTTAGTACATAAAAGTTCTTATCTGGTATTCTGCTCCAGCACAAAAATAATTTTCCATTGCCCTCTAGTATCAGGACAATAACAGCAAGCACTGTATATATTAACCCAGGTTGGAAGCCTGCCAGTAAAATGTCTCGATCTCATATGGAATCCAGATTGGGGTGGAATTGAATTAAATGACTAGAAGCTGGTTAAACTTAAACTTGGGAGAGCAAGTTGGTGAAAAAAAGATCAAAGTTTAAGTAAGCCTTAAAGGAAGACTTTTAAAAGAACCTAAGCAATATTTTATGTGTTTTTTTTAAAAAGAAGGAATAAGTGTGAGAAGGCATGGATTTGGGTTCATTTCAGATTTCTGTCACTTAATTGTGCAATTTAATGTAACATTTAAAGCCAAATATTCCAGGGCCATCGCTGACTAAAACAGCACAAACAGAGGGAAGAAACTCCTGGAGTTATTTCTGCCAAAATGGAATGAAAACTGCATGACCTTAGAGAACATATGCTTCTGGGTTATTCTTGACAACAGAAATTCAGAAAACGCTCGTGTACTTATTTCAGTGTTATTTCGTCATTCTAGGGTATTTTGTAAGCAGTTGGGTAACTCAAGATCTGGTAATTTAAATTCTAGAACTAAGATCAATTAAGTTTACACTGATATCCATAGAAGCTTACAGAAAGAGCTCCAGTAAGCACTCTAAGTGTCTGCTCTGGCAATTCTGCTCAGTACTTTCCTAATAACAGAAACTGTTGTTTGTTTAATCACCATCTTATCTGGATTCCTGGATAAGCTTGCAAAGAGCTTTTCGATGGCTTATATTCAGACATCTGAATTAAGTGCACAGAGATCTCTATTAGCATCTAAGTACATACAGATTCTGAGGGCAAGACTTGTATATGCCTTTTTCCTCCCCATTCAACTCTATTCAAGTGCAGATAAATGTCTTCAGACTATCATCTTAATTGTAATATAATCCTAGGCCTGTTTACTAAGTTTTAAGAACTAAGATATTAAATGTAATAACCTTATAAGTAAATTTTATACATCAAGCTAATAAATGGGACTTGAGGCTCAACTTGAAGACTATATGCCCATCCCATTTCATGACAGATGCATAACTCCATCATCTTCAGATAATACAATGTGACAGTTTCCTTTCTCAAGTCATTATGTTCCTTGACTTTTAGTAACCACAGATATAAGCCTTCAAGCAAGGTGATCTGTTCCTAGACCGATTCTTCAGCTGTACCAATAGTGGTACCCACTGCAACCATAACTGAATCCATCTGCCTTATCTCTAGTTGAGTGTCTCTGTGATGCTCCTTTACCATAATGATTCTTAAAGGCAGAAGCTATCTACTTGCATACATCAATATCACTGGTATTTATATATGCATAGACCTCTTTCAACCTATTTACCTGTGTCATGCTTCAAATTTGTTGGCATTCTTCAGTTAGAACCTTTACTTCTTTTACTTCTTTATCTGTGCTTGTCATATTTTTGTTGATAGTCCATTGATTTCTCTATTCTTCTAACTTGATAATGACATGAATGTTGATCTAACTTCTGGTGGATTATTTAAAGAAGGAATAAGCTCTTTTCTCAGGTAAAGTAGACATTCAATTGTTCTAAGGGGCTTAAATTTGGGGGCAGAAGAAAAATGGTGAAAGAATATGAAAGGTTAAAGTCATTTGCTCTAGCTTGTTTTAAAGCAATCTAGGCCCCTAGAACAGAGTTTTGTGAGCCAAACATAATTATCTTTTCACAAAAAGCTACATTTTCAGCTTCAAAGTACATTATACCCAAAAGCAGTGGCAGGAGGGAAACTCTCTCCAGTGATGGATCCTTCTATAAAATCAAATATTATAATCCATAAAAGAGGCCTTTCTTTCTTGTGCTAATCTTCCATGTATACTAGCTGGTTCTGCCAGTATTTGGAAAAACGTGATACAGATTATTGGAAACATAACCCCATAGCCTTATTTAAGAAAGAAGCCCAGTTAGTTCTAATCTAGCACTAGCTTCTTGTATAATTCTTGTTCTTTTTTTGGATAAAATGATTTTGTCTCAATACAACCATCTAGTAGAGAAATTTTTAAGAAGATGTAATCCTACGGAATTATGCAGTCAAGTGGTTGATGCTGGGTCACTGGCACTTGGAATAATAAGACACAGCATTTCTACATTAGTATTTGAGAAAGAAATTGGATACATTCATTCAGAAAATTACACAAAAAGAAAGAACACTGCTTTCATAGTCAGGAAGGGTATAGCAAAGACAGTACAGGTAGTCTTTGATTTATAACCACAATTCAGCCCAGCATTTCTGTTGCTAAGCAAGACAGATGTTCAATGAGCTGTGCCCCATTTCATGACCTTTTTTGCCACAGTTTTCAAGTGATTCATTGCAGTTATTAAGCAAATCCTGAGATTATTTAGCGATTTTATGGTAAAGTTCAATCTGAAATTGACAGAACAGGCAAATAAGCTGTGCTGCTTGTAATTGGACTAGAAAAGGTTGGAAGGAGAAAAAGGGAAATGTGGTTGGATTATATGGCCTGAATAAATTATTGGTTTCTGCCAATCCAATGATTTTTTTTCATTGTTAATACAGTTTACAAACAATCAAAACAACACTCCTATTAGTGAACTTCACCAGAGGGAGTACACAAAACTCAAATTGACTAATTATTGGTTTAAGAAAGCGGAAGAGTTATATTATAATAGCAAAATGCATCCTGGAATCACTTGTGGAACTGCTCATGTGCAAGTTCCAAATCAAGCTAAAGTGGAAGAACAAAACCAACAACTTTCCATAGTATGATCTTTAGCATATATATGTCATTGTCAAGAAGAACATTAGGAATTGCTTTGAAGTCTTGAATCTCATTCATACAGAACCAAATATGAAAGAGATCAAGAAATAGAAGAAAACAAACTGGATGTCAGAAGAATGGAGTTTGTCAAGAAGAGACGTTCAAGCCAAATGCAAACCCAAGAAAGGTATGGATCTCAGGAACTTAGCAAAGAATTTCAGAGAGCTTTTAAAAGAGACAATAAACAGTATTACAACAACTGTAACGGCATTAAAGATAGAAACAAGCATGGAAAAACAAGGAGGAAAAATCAGCCTTATCTCAAAATCAAGCAAATCAAGACTCTTTAAGGTCGCCTAAGATTTGTTCAAATGGCATTTCTTTGCTTCAAAAATCCTGCCCTTCTGGATTTTTGCTATTGGAAAGAGGATTATATTTAGAGTAAAATGTGAAAAGCAAGAGAATCTGGCCCAGGCATATCAGCTACCCTCTTAAGCCTAATTAAAATGTTGGCATTAGACCAAATAGTTCTTTCTCATCATGAAAATATTGTAATCTCTGTTATGGACATTACCAGGATTGAGGCATTCACTGTAACCAGCACTAAGTACTGGCAGTTCAGTCCTGAAAGGATTAAATACCTTGATTCATATCCAAAAGGGCTCTTAACATTTTCCTGTGCACCTGAGCCCACAATATTTTTAATGTGAGACCTGTGAAAAGCTAAAAAGAAATTTCTGATTGTTTTTATTATAGCATGCAATCAGAGACATCTCCACTTCCTTGGTAAATAACTACAGTGAAATTATCAGGGATTTGAAAGATTATCGGTTGACAGGAAATCAATCCAAGAGGCTGGACATTGATTGGAAAAATGATTTTTGCTTGGTAGCTCAGTGGATAATCCCATCCGCTGATAATTGGAATTAAAGAGTCAAGATGATATATTTTAGCTGGAGAACCCATAACAATGCTGTTAATTTAATGCAAATTTGGTGAGGTGGAGTGTTCCCATGCAACTGATATAAAAAAAATGGTACAGAAGGTCTTAATTTAAAAAAAAATCAAAGCAAAGCAAATTCAGCCATCAGCACTTCAGAGGAATTTCAAAGAACAGTGCAAGAGCATGGATAAACAATGAGTCAGGCATGAAGCCTTCCTTCATATAAATCTTCTGTGTAAACATTAAATATGCCATGCTAACTATAAAATTTGATCACCTGCAGTCAAAATTACTGGCTAATAAAACTACCACGCAGCTCTTATGGAGTGCATTTTTTACTAAATAAGGAAGATAAGGCATTCTGGTTAGATTTCATAATGATATTTGTAGCCTTGTTTGAATGACCTTGTTGACATAGCAGGGTGTACTAAACCCCAAAAGGTCCCAGATTCTGTAGCTGATAAACTACTACTTACTGCTACCCTTCTGGCATGTCTTAGAATAGTGATAGCAAACCTTTTGGACTTGGCCTGTCAAAAATTCAGAAAGTGCCTAACTTGACCCCCTCTGAACAAAAGAGAAACAATTCTCTACTTCCCCACCCATCTAAGCAGTGATGGGATTCAAATATGTGAACAATTGGTTTTCTGTGTGGATACCACTTCCGGAAGTCCATTCTGGGCCTGGGCAACAAAGTGGCGCAAGCTGGCTGAATCCCACCACTGCATCTAAGCTACCCTGAACAGCAGTATGCAATTTTCCAAGGGTCTGGAGACTACACGAGCACAGGCCCATTCTTGCGTGCACACTCCATTCTTGCATAGTCTCTGTAGTCTCTGAAAACCACATGAAAGCAAACCCTGTTCTCACATGATTTTCAGACACTCTGGAGGCCACACAAGAGCCCACCCCATGCTTTCAAGAATAGTTGTTGCATGTTGGTAAATGATGGCGTGTGATACATGTATCATAGGTTTGCCATCACTGACTTAGGAGAAGGATAGTATGACATTTATGGTTAGACTACAATGTTTTTTCAATAATATATAGCTGAAAAAATAGTTATACTTTCCTGTAAGGAAGTAGAACTGAATTATAGGATCAAAAGAGATCCTATACAGCTGGTAGGGGAATGCTGTTACTCAGAACCTGTTTATAATTTATCACATGCAGATGTTTGGAGAGAGAGACCATCTCATCACCAGCCCCATAAATCTTAACACTACACCTGAAGTAGTACTATACCCTAGGGGCATATTCCTTCAATTCAGCAAAAATCATATGGGAAATACTTGGTTATTATCCTTTAACTTGATTATGGTTGAATGTTGGCATTTATAAATTCCTACAACTACATTCTGGACATTAAAATATAGGAAGCCCATTAACCAGCAGAACCAGCTGCCTTATAAGAAACAGATCTCATCAAGATAGAAGACATGTTTGTTAAAGTTTAACTTGCCTGGTAAAAAAATATGTTAAAAAACCCTGAAGGTAACAGAGCTTTATATTTCTGAATTCCAGTAAATTAAGTTTGCAGACCTTGGCTCTGGAACAGGAATAGGTTTTTAGGGAAAACCAAGAACTTGAACATTTTTAAGCACTTAAAATACATGGAAAAAAATTGTCACAAACTAAAGTAATTTTTTTAAATGAATAAAAGGATTGGAATCCTTGATGAACAGCTGCAAAGGAAGATTATTCAAACTCAATAAGGGACCCCAACTTTTCTTCCTTTCATTAAAAAACACTCAGGCAGAACACTCTTAGAATGTGTATGTGCACAGTTGTTACCTTTGACGAATTCTTCACCAAAAGTCCTCTTTGTTAATTCTAAAGTGACTGATGAAACTGCACAGTAGGATTGGGGGGCAGAAAGGAAATTATACATTTTCCTAATTTTCTTCACAGTGATCAGAAATGCAGCAATAAAGTACTTGTCTCTATTTGAAATGGGTAAGTTGGAAATGCAGTCTGTTCATACTGGATTAGATTGGGAAAGACTTCACTAGAAAGAACAACTTTTGCATTTCATTTGTTCAACTTCCTGATGCAAACCTTTCTTCCCCACTGTATTATATACGTAGATAATTTAGAGTCCTGATCACCTGCTTTTCCAGCCCAACTGCTTACAGGACTTCCTAATAGTAGGAAGCTATTGATGAAAATGCAGAAAAGCACTTTAGCATGGCGTTTTTCCTAATGTCATGCTCATAGGAAAGACTGACAGAAGCAGCTAAAGGTGACGTGCTCTTCTAGGTTGCAAAATTTCTGAGAAACTCTTGCATTAGTTCTTTCTAATGATGTAATTTTAACCATAAGATAGCAAACTTCAGCAAACTAGCAGTTCATTTCCCCAGCTCTTGAACTGACATAGAGGACCCCAAGACATCACCATAACAATATTGCCTCAAACTCATCCTTCGATAAAGTGTGGTGAACTGAACAAAGGTACTTCTATCAATCACAAGCATAAAGATTTGTCGTCAAACCCAGCCTACAAAAAGTGTAGGAGTAAATCCATCATGGCTTCTTTATTCAGAGTTGTGTCTCTTCCTCCAATTTTCTTCTCAGCACTTTCAAAAACTGGACAATTTGGATAAATAATGCTATATAGCATAGCAGCTCAGGATCCAAGAGACACTCATTTGCAACACAATGTCCATGTGCTGCTAATTCAAGGGGCAGTGGTTTTCACAGGGTTACTTGCAAAGTTCAGACTGAGTAAAAATGTATAAGATAAAATGTATCAGTTAAAACCCTGGTCCTCCACCAAAAACAGTTTGCTTATGTGTTGATTCTCATAGCACAGTGTGTTATGACTAGGGGCATGGCAGGTCCTTAAAGTAGGATAAGATGATGCATGAACTTTGATCACAGCTGGATTAGGATAAGAGCAGAACAAAAATAAAGGCAGGTTCCAATAATATTATCTGAAAGTTTTTGTTTTTGTTTAAAAAGCAGTCGGTCTATTAGAAAAATAAAAACATTTGGGAAAAGAGCAGATTAACAATTTTTAAAATTGTCAAAGCTTTAGAGCCAGTTCCTTTCTGTTCTATAAAAAAAAAACAGCATGTAATAGTGGCAAATATCTGTAGCTTGGGTATAGAATGAGGAAGGAGATTCATTACTAGGCTAGGTAACATCTTCAGTGGAGTTTAGGGGATGCCAGTGTCAGTGTTCTTCTGTTTATAAGGGCTTTGTGTAGTCAGTAGTTCTTTTAATGATGAGGTCCAGCATGCTCTACTTGAGTATATCCATAAAAAGGGACAAAGTAACTATTTTTCTCATGTCAAACTAGGATCTATGCAAGCCTGACTTGGGCAAAAAAAAAAAAAACCAACCCACAATATACTTTCAGTTCTTCAAAAATATAAGGCTACAATCCTATCTGCATTCCCATGGGAAGAAATTCTCATTTAATGGATGTTATGATTGCACTACATAAGAGAAAATGGGACTTCAATACCAGGGAAAATACTATGGATACCAAGTTACACATCTGCATTCCAGGAGATGCATGCATAGCTGGAAAACTAAACTAGAATTTGGATTAAAAACAAAACTTTATGTCTAAAGAGCAATATCCTATGGGATAAAACATTTCCTATTTTGTCATTAAATGTTCACAATAAAATAAACCGCTGAGCTAATGTTTGGTTCAGATGTCCCAAATAATATCCAACAATCAGAATGACTGCCAGCTAAAGAAATAGAAACATGTTCTAAGAGATTTAGCCAGCTAAGGCAAATATCAATGAGAAATATGACAAACAGCATTTATATTGTATGTGACATGGAAAGCATGAAAAAAGGAGTTTGATTTCCAAAACAAAGATAAACCTTTGGGAAAAATTCTGAGAACACATTTTAAAATTGTGAAATATAAGGTGACAGACCTATTTAAAATATTCAACTTTAAAAGCATAAGACAATGCTGCTGAATTACAAATGTTTTTGAAAGCAAAATGTCTTAAGTTAGTTATAATGGCAAATGCGCCACCTGTCAGCTACTAAGAGACATTACAGTTCTATAGCAACCAGAGGTCAAGACACTACACATCAAAGTCAATACAAAGCAGCCATTTCTAATACTTTAGAGTTGAACCAAGTCAACCTTATCAGGAAAAAAATCTAGGGAAAAAAATATATACAACAAGACATTTTTGCTGCATGGATGAAAAATGGAGCCTGCTTAAAAATAAAGAAAAGCATGCCAAAAACTAAAAATAAGTAGTGTTGCAATCATCATTAATATCTGTAGTACATTCTACCAGAAGCAAGAGATAACTGTTAAAAATATAAATTGTTAGCTCTGAAAGACTGTTGAGGTCAACGGTTCTTTCACCTATCTACACATCAGTGATGGTCTCTAGGAAGGAAGTAGCACTTACAAGTGCCCTGCTTTCAGAGACATCAACAGTGAATGAATTGACTCAAAATGATTCTCAACTGCAAGGCAGTTATAATGTGTTTTGCCCCTCTCTGTATATAGGAGCTGAATAAGCAAAACTATAACTTACCACACCACACAACAAGGTATCACTGTACTGTGGCCCTTGTAGGGTGATAGAAAAATGGAAGGAACTATCATTCTTCCATAACAAAGATTAAATAGTCCAATACAAGAACAAAAACAAACAAAGGGAGAGGGGAAAGGATTAGCAACAACAGCCTGGTTGAACTGCTGGACAGGATGCATGGAACATCATAGGCATGTGATTTTAATATTTGTATACCAACTTCTTTTTTGGAAGTAAGATCTATATAGAGAACCAACCATGTATAAAGAAGCCTTAAGCCTATATACAGATATGCCTCTTTTTTAAGTTATTAAACTGGGACGAAACCTATCTCACCATCTAAATACATTCATAAGGAAAGCAGGAAAGGGAAGCAACCCCACAACATGGATAGACAGGTATGTGACTTGAACCTCAAGGTAACAATTGCAAAGCAAACATTTGGAGTTGAGCAAGCAAAAGATTGCATAGATAGACTCAGGAGGAGGACCATTAATAAGTTATTTATATACATTGTTTGTGTTTAAAGTTTTCAACACTTTTCCTTTGTAAAAAAAGAATAAGTTTAGAAGAGTGTCTGAACGGCCCTGGGATTGAACAACATTGTTACCTTTCAAGTACAAACAGAAAAGTGAATAAAACTGTAAATCAGATGCAAGGCCAAATAGAAGTAAAGTATCATAACTCACCGGAAATCATGTGCAAATCAGATGCCATCCCCTTGCTTATTAGTTCATACTGGAAGCCTGTAATCTTCCGACTAATGTCCTGCTGAGGGGTAGCCTCTACAAAAAGCCCACCTTGGTCAAAGTTGAAGCAATGTACTCTAGTAGGACTGTGATCTCCCTCTTGGGCCAGTAGTTTTAGTTCTCCAGTTTTTTCCAAATAAATATTTGCTCCTGCAGAGTTCTTATAAGGTTTTATGCAAACAGTCCAATGTTTGTAAGAAGAAGAGATAATATTGGGCCGCAGATTGATGATCAATGCTCCAGTGGGATACATCCATTCTATGGTTCCTTCAGAACAACGGAGGTAGACTTGTTCAACATCTTTTCTGTGGGACTCGTGAGTTAATCCACTAGGGGGGAAAAAAGAAAGAGACATTATAATAAAAGTGCCTTGATTTATTCTACAAGAATATTATATGCATTCAGACAAAATCCACTGCGCAAGACTTGAAAGATGATTGTGGAAAATGAAATAATGAAATAATGGCTTCAGGCAGACTTTTAAGAGTTTGGAAAAGCTTCCAATTCTATTAAGTTGTATTGGCACTTGTCTCCAATAGCCAAATTAATCAAGTCTGCTAACATCATGTCCATTCCAAACCATAGAGTAAGGTTCAAATTAAGACCTTCCATAAAATAAATTAAGCAACAAAGACCAAACTGTTTATGAGAAAAATGGATTAAACACAATTTTCAGCCTCAAGTCCAACCATATGTGACAATCCTACCAACCAACATGAAGAATGCATTTATGTACCATAACCAGACATTAGATTTCCAATAGATTATATAAAAAATGGTCAAAGCAATTTTAATAATATAAGTGTTAATGTTAATCTTCTGCAGAAATTTGCTGTGGGAGATATGATTTGGAGTGTGGAGAAAATACAAGGGACAAGACATAATTTTTATTTAAAATAAAATGCTTACCATACTGGAGATGCAACAAAATATACAGTTGAGAGGTTTCATGAGAAAACTCCAAGAAACTTAAATTTAAATCATTAGCATCCTCATAACATCACTTTACTGGCTATAAACTAAGGTTGTCAGTCACCTCAAGAGTTGACACCTTGTGAGAGAAGGAGCTAGTTCTTGACCTTCATGCTTCTCACTAATTTCAGAAATGCAACTCTCAATGGAACATTTGAGTTATTGCCAGTTTTAAGTGTTAAAAAAGTGACAATCTGTTGATGTGTATGGTTACAAGAGTACAAGAATGCTCTTCTCAAAATGTCACTGCATTGTTGTGGCAGCCAGTTAAACTCAGAACTGAATCAAAACCACTTCTCAAGGCCCCAACTGCTGATCCTACCAATTCTGGGTTCCTGATCATCTCCATTTATCAACTGAGAATTATAATTCAACCAAGCTTACATGACTGTTGCATGGCTAAATGCAGCCAGAATCGAACAGCCATAGTACAAGAGCTATAGTATTTATATAAAGTCCTACTTGAAAGTGTGAATTTGCTATTTCTTCACAATAAAGTTGATGCAATTTACTCAGAAGCACAATTTGTTC